>NC_143048.1:23650000-24250000 GCF_057628025.1 Oncorhynchus mykiss | reverse complement strand
ACACCATCAAGCGCTATGATGAAACTGGCTCTCATGAGGACCGCTACAGGAAAGGAAGACCCAGAGTTACCTCTGCTGCAGAGGATAAGTTCATTAGAGTTCACTGCACCTCAGATTGCAGCGCAAATAAATGCTTCAAGGAGTTCAAGTAACAGACACATCTCAACATCAACTGTTCAGAGGAGACTGTGAATCAGGCCATGGTGGAATTGCTGCAAAGAAACCACTACCAAAGGACACCAATAAGAAGAAGAGACTTGCTTGGGCCAAGGAACAAGAGCGATGGACATTAGACTGGTGGACATCTGAGATGTTTTTTATTTTTTAAATTCAAAATTTTTGGTTCCAACCAAACCAACCTTACTCCGTCTTTGTGAGAAGCAGAGTAAGTGAACAGATGATCTCCGCATGCGACTTTCCCACCATTAAGCATGGAGAAGGAGGTGTAATGGTGCTTTGCTGGTGACACTGTCTGTGATTTATTTAGAATTCAAGGCACACTTAACAAGCGAGGCTACCACAGCATTCTGCAGCGATACGCCATCCCATCTGGTTTGCACTTAGTGGGACTGTCATTTGTTTTTCAACAGGACAATTACCCAAAACATACCTACAGGCTGTGTAAGGGCTATTTGACCAAGAAGGAGAGTGATGGAGTGCTGCATCAGATGACCTGGCCTCCACAATAACCCAACCTCAACCCAATTGAGATGGTTTGGGATGAGTTGATGACTGCAGAGTGAAGGAAAATCATCCAACAATTGCTCAGCATATGTGAGAACTCCTTCAAGACTTTTGGAAAAGCATTCCAGGTGAAGCTGGTTGAGAGAATACCAAGAGTGTGCAAATCTGTCATCAAGGCAAAGGGTGGCTCCTTTGAAGAATCAAAAATATAAATATATTTTGATTTGTTTAAACACTTTTTTTGGTTACTACATGATTCCATATATGTTATTTCATAGTTGTTATTCTACAATGTAGAAATAGTAAAAATAATGTAAAAAACCTTGAATGAGTAGGTGTGTCCAAACTTTTGAATGGTACTGTATATCACCAGTAGTAACCTACATTTACCATTAATTCCCATAATTTCTAATCTGCAATGTTTGTTAGGTTATGGTAATTTCTGTTAATGCATTGAATATATTATTATTACAGTAATTTAACTTCCTCATTGTTGGAGTGGACATGTGTTTTGTAGAACTCACAACCTATGCTACACTTTTGAAAAAAAGCTTTTGTTTATTTCTTTCCATTTCGAGTTTTGTCAATTTATTCAGCGTCTTTTGTTTGAAACGCTCCGGTCAATGTTGATTACAAATATTGAAGTTGGACTAGTCTACCTGGCCTGCGCTCAAATGTAGGCCTATAAATGTGCCCATTTGGGGATGTCTGATAATATTTCTGATTGTCTTAACTCACCACCACTAATGAGCTGTGGAGCTTCTCAATGTAATCTTTCTTCACCTCAAACAGCACATAAATGAAATCTGTTTTTATAATCAATTGAGAATGACAGTATTTGTATTTGAAGAATATTTCCAGCTCTCTCCCTTTCGATAACCACTCGGCAAGAAGGTGAAAAATGTAAAGCTCTGATCCAGTGGAAACGTCATAAAATACCTGATTACTTCTAATCCCTTGCACTAATAGCCTACAGCTGTGTCTGTCCCGAGCTCATCGGCGCGGAATATTTAGTTGTTTATATTTTTACATTTTCTCCCCAATTTCGAACCCCAGGCTGTAGTGACGCCGCAACACTGCGATGCAGTGCATTAGAACACTGTGCCACTCGGGAGGTCGGGCCCAGAATATTTTATACAATGCTTCAAGTTTGCTAGCATGAGTTTCTGGGTGACCCAGTTGATAGTTGATACAATGTTTCAAGTTCGTTGCAGACAGGCCATGTGTAGCCAATGTGATTCATTGGATTTTTAAAAAAAATCAGGATATTTTCTACCTGCAGGCTGCAATGTTTTTATGTATTGGCTGTATGTACGCTATTTTACATAGTTGGCAATGGCAATAAAAGTTACATTTAGATTTGTATAATTTTCTTTTCGATTTAGATAGAATGTAGATTTACCACAGGTAATGATTTTGAGATACAAATACTTAAAATTGAAATTAAACTGTTCCACGAAAATGTGCATATGAAAATCTAAACTGGCATGAAGATTGGTAGAAATGGTAAGGGTTCCTAACTGCTGGTGTAGCCTATTACCGACAACTTCAGGAGCGTAATTCTGTGAAGACCAGCAGCAGCGGGAGAAAGTTATTTTCTTCTGGTTAGGCTATCTTGATCTCTGACTCCCTCTTGAGTAATTTGTGTGTCTTAATGATTTAATCAAACAGCCTGCTAGAGATTCAGAAACAAACTTGCTTTATCAATTCTGAACAAAGCAGTGAAGATTCGCAGACTCAACCATGACATTTTATGGAGATGCGTAAATACAGGTGAAGGACTGATGGCAACAAATAAAATCTATGAATGGAGAGTTGACTGTGAACTCTGGACCATGGGATGTTAGCAAAAATGTAGTTTGGGAAACTTTGGTTTGACAAAACAAGCTTCTCAACTACACACAAAAGGATACTGAATGCTGCCTGCTTCTACCGTGTTCCTTTAAAGTGTTTTTTTGGGGAAGGTCATGGCTAAGGAAAGTGATTGACTAGCTAATGGAAAAGATATTCCAGTGCTCTACCCTGCTCTCACAGTAGCAGCTGTACCACATGTTCCGGTGGACAACGTAACCAAGACTCTAACCTACTCAGAAAGAATATTAGAGGAACTGAGTTCTCTGAACTTCCAATGCCGTATATTGTTACCCTTTGGAGGGTCAGCAGGTAGACAAACTAACACACCACTTCTGGTTAGACATTCTCCTGCTGTGCATGTCAACCTAAGAATGTTGAAAGGGTTCATAATGGGTTTTGAGGAATATTAAATCCATCTGTGCCTGTTTTCCTTTTTTACCTCAAATATTGCCAAATATGATCTTCTAACATTAGCTGCTCAAGATCTGAGAAAAAGTTGTAACGTTTCCAAGTTAAATATCCATATTTCAAGTTAAAATCAGGCCTATATGAGAAAACCATCTTCATTTAGTATGACACTCTTTGAACATCGTCATCCTTGCACAATACAACCTATACACACCCCTGGGGACCAATTAGAGTGGACTATTGTACAGACTAAATTGGAGCTAGTGGCTAATTTTCTCCTCACATAAATGGATTTATTTTTTGTTGCTAAATCAAGAAAGCAAAGCACACCCATTACAAAGGGAACCAATCTGCTATTATGAGTCAACATCATTTGCATATCAAATAAGCATTTAATGTTAAGCCTCAAAGGCTAATGATATACAAGTGTTAAGTGTTTGCATTAAATGTTTGACAAATGACTAAATGTTTTATAAACAATGAATTAACGCACACTAACTGTCTGAATCAGTAGTGTTAGAGCCAGGCTTGATGTGCATTCTGATTCAAGCCTGGCTCTAACACTATTGACTCAGACAGTTCATTTATTGTTAATCCCTATGCAGTGGAAACTGACCTATTGCCTCTACCATTCACTTCTCTTCCACATACAGTATATTTCATAATACACTAGGATGACTTTACTTCAGCCCTAAATGAGTACATTATGATAAGGTGCCATCTGATTTCAAAGGTGCTAAACCATGTGGGTATATGTATCCAAAGGATTCACTCAGTCAAAGCCGTGAACAGCTGAATGATTCACATGTCTTCTTGCTTCTGTCTTAGCACCAGGAGAATCAGCATAATAAAGTCACACTCTGGTCTGCCTGCCTGTATGCTTATCCGTCTGCCTGTCTGTCTGCAGAGCTATCTTTGGCAGTGATTCAGCAGCACAATGAGGTGTGCCGAAGTTAGGCACTGTAGAGTTTCAACGTCAGAACATGGAAGACTTCTCACTTCCACTGTAGCCCATTAACTCAGTGACATATTCAGGATTCAACACTATTTAGTGACACCATGTAACCTCGCCTTGGTGTGGTTGGTAACACTTAACATGGCTATATTTTCTAACAGATAGGACTTAGCTCATACAGTAAGATACTGTTAACCATTCTGTTAACCACTAACATGTATTATTGTTTATGTTATGCATTGTTATGACAGTAAAGACAGTTCAACATTTTGTAGAACATTTGCTAATGTTTGCACTGAAGATTACATGCACAGCTTGAAGGCACACCCACGTACTTTTGGAAGATGAAGAAGCCATACTCTATAAGACAGTGATGAAACATATCAGAACACACAAAAACAACTGTGAAAGTATCAACGTCCACTTACAGTAAGACAGCATACTTTCTCTAGTTTCACTCCAATACATTTCAGCTATAGTCAATAACAATGAAATTGCCTCACAAAACAAAGCAGAGGAGAGAAAAGTCAAGGTCAAGTGTTCCATTCATTCCTTATTCTTAGTGCCAGCTAAACTCAGATTGACTCATTCATTGTTGATGAAAGGTCCTTCCCTGGAGTAGGATCAATTTAGCTGGATGATAGTGGATACGCTGTGGTGGGCTAGCATCCTTGCAGCATACAAACACAGGCTTGACGGAGATCTGTGTGGTAGCAGGCAGCATGACTAGTGGCCTATCTTTGGCGCTGTATACATAATATACATTAAGACAATATAGAGCCTGCAGCTGAACGGGGCACTGTGGATACCCTACATGCGGAGGACTTAGTGCTCCTCCAGCCACTGAGCCTGTACATCTGGATCAGTTGTTAAACCACAGGGTTCTGGAGATCTCATTTAACTGAACAGGATACTCAACATTTACTTCTTACAGTTCATTTATTCAACATGCACACCGGCACAATGTACAGTACAGGAGCCCTGTCAAGTGGTTTGAGTTTTCAATAGAGATCATTGTGAATGGTGAGAAGTGTTTCTGTCCAGATGCTTCTCTACTCTCTACTCTCTCCAGCCAAGGCGAGGTAAGGAGGGGGTTAGCAGGAGATTACCCAGGATATGATGTCCCTCCCTGGGATCATCTCTGAATGTTTGACGAGTGAGGGCTTTACCTCAGCAGACTGCCTTTATACCCCTTGAGATGTAGAATCAGAATGACTACTACCCCCTCACCAATAGGATCCAGCCTGCCTGCACAATACCAGAAACCACTCTGTTTAATAATGCTGGCTGAAATCTATTCACGCCAGATCCTCCATAAAAGCCATGGTGCCTGGAGCATTGCATTAGGTTAGCAAACCAATCAGAGAGGCAGCACTTATGAATTAGGATGGGCACTGTACTTGTTTGTGTGCCATTTTATAATAGTAAAAAATATTTTAAAATAAATTCCCCATACATTTGTGAGGTGGAAGACCTTCAGGAAAAAGACGATTGGGTAACCCCTGCACTCTCAGTCTCTTTACTTTAAAAAGGTTAATACAGCTGCTTTAAAACCTACTTTTTAATGCACTTCACAATAACCTTCGGTTAAGTAAATGTTGGTGTACCTATCGTTGACAGTATAGCACTGAAAAGAGGTTAGGCTTTATCACACCCATGACACAATGCTTTCATAGATTGTGGCTCATCTCTCCCCTGAACTCCGCAGGGACTTAGTCCTACATCTTTTATATAGGAACACTGAAAAGGTTGACAACTCTCCAAGCACCCCCTTTCTTTTTCTCTTTGTTTATTTGTTTGTTTGTTTCTTCCTTTCTTTCTTTCTCTGAGATAGAGCAGTAGATACAAAAGGTGGAGGGCTGGCCAGCTCTACACCAGAGATGTACAAACGACTCTGTGGTTTCATGCTTTACCATGGCATTTGCTCCTCCTCAACACAAAACCATATTTAGGCCTTGAACCACTGGCTCTATAGCCTGTTGCTAGGCTACACCAAGGATATGCAAAGAAAAAATAAAAACACTTATCAAGGAGAGAAAAATCTAGCAGGGCATGAAAGCATTACACTGTGGAAATGAAAAGCTACATTCTACATGAACTGGGAGCCACACAAAGAGGAAACGGTGCATAAACAACTTGTTCAGAATGGAACCCCACAGAATGTTTCCCTTAGCTTCATAAAGGGAAGTGGAGAGGCCACATGGAGGGATGGCTGCTTGTGTGGATCAATGGAAAATGGCAGCTTGAGAGCTGTATGTTTACACATTCATTTGGATAACACCATTCACACACATCACAGGAGCGCACTGTGTGGTGCTCGGGGCAGGGAGGAACTAGCTTAAGTAGTCCTCGATTTGTTCCTAACAGGAATCCCTGTGAAGTCCAATGAAGAGTTCTCTAAGTACAATGTAAAGCTATGGTACATAACATTATATTTCAATCTCTATGGGCCTCAGGCATACAAGGATATTCTGCTCATGACACTCATGTTACCCTCTGTTGCGAATATTCGTTTTATACTTGAACAGAGTAAAATGCCAACAGAAGGTGCGGTTCTGCAGCTTAGAGTAATGCAATGTGACGCTTTGCAGGCCAGGTTAACAAGGCCCCTGTGACATGGTATTTAGAAGAGTAGTGAACAGCAAGAAAGCTCTATTACATCCTACCAGCATGCACTGCAGAAATCATGTCAAACCCCCGTCTAAGTCCTGTCTCTCGGAAATCACTGAGGAGTTATGCAAACGTCTCCACTGCCGCATGCAGTAAGCTGTAAGTGAAGAATAATTGGTATACAATGAAAAACACAACACACCATTTTAACAACCACCTGTTTTTACAAATTGCATTCTCACTGTAAGTTGGCTGACACCCATGGGAGTTGAACCCCAATACTATAACTACAGTATCATCTGTGATTCTCTGTAGAGACCATATAAGATCATTCAACAGTCTCCTCAGAGTTTTGTCCTAATCCAAGGACAATCATAAAACATCAGACATACACATGTAGGATCTTTTGCGCCAGTTTGGTACAGCAGGAAAATAATCCTGCAGCAACAGGGCATGTGAATTAATATATAGATTATAATTAATGAAAAAATGAAACAATTACAAACTTCTGAAGCCTTTTTAAACTTCGAAATACACTACAGGATGAAAATGTCCTGCATTGCATGAAGGTTCTCCTGCAACAGGGTGAGCAAATGAAGATCCTACATCTGTATAAAAGTACAAATACTGGGACACATTATAGTAGCATGTCATTGATACAGAAGATCCTATACAGAAAAGTTCCCCCTCTTCTGTGGTGCGAAATATTCCAAATGGACAATAAAAAAAACTTCGAAATAGGGGCTAGACCTCCTTCATATCACAGACCACTCACTCACCTTGTAGACCTGATTGTGCAGTTGATGAGACACTCAGACTCTCTACTCCCTCTACTCAGACACACAAAATGGCCTCCGGAGCTTTCCAGCACCAGCATGAAAGGGACCTGATTACTTCTCTAGTGCCTGAGTGGAAATCAAACAGCCCATACTGTACCACCACCCACCACCACCTCCTCCACTGTAGGAGCCTGCAGTGTGACATGCCATGGGACATGTACTGTACGTATGGTACATCTTGATGGGCTGGCTTTGAATGAATTGGGATGACTTCATGCTAGCTCTGGAAGTACATTGTCAGCTATGCAAGTGCATTTGCCCCTTCCCTGTGTGTTAGTAGATAATGAAAGCAGGACCTATGGAGTACTTCAATAGCGTAGATTTTCATTCAAACGTTTGAGGGAACTATGCTTGCAAATATTGATAGAAATCTGGGTTTAGCTGGCAAACAACAGTCCAAAAAAATATAAAATAATGAATGGCAGTTGTCAATCCTGCAGTTCCTCTGCAATATAAATACCATATTTAGTTATCTCTAAATGTCACCTCCCGATGCTGCCAAGTACTTTTGGCCAACATTAGGCTTCAATAGACATTTTAAAAGCCCCAACCCATCCCAGAAGTCCCATCCTATTTCTCTCACTGCCAGTTTATCAGAAATGTATTATCTTCTAAATGGACTTTCTCTCACTGATGAATTAATTTGGCGATCCTAGTACATTGTCTCCATGTGTCCTTATATGAACAAACCTGAGCTATCTACAATGCAGGAGAGACAGATTTTTGTTTTGTTTTTGAGTTTATTTGAACAACCATATTATACACATTTTTTTGTTTTACCAATAGCAACACACTTCTCCCATAAAAGTGAAAAGAATAGGAACTGAGCTACATACAGTACTGTAGAAGATCCAGCACTAAAATAATAGGAACTGAGCTACATACAGTACTGTAGAAGATCCAGCACTAAAAGAATAGGAACTGAGCTACATACAGTACTGTAGAAGATCCAGCACTAAAATAATAGGAACTGAGCTACATACAGTACTGTAGAAGATCCAGCACTAAAATAATAGGAACTGAGCTACATACAGTACTGTAGAAGATCCAGCACTACAAGAATAGGAACTGAGCTACATACAGTACTGTAGAAGATCCAGCACTAAAATAATAGGAACTGAGCTACATACAGTACTGTAGAAGATCCAGCACTAAAAGAATAGGAACTGAGCTACATACAGTACTGTAGAAGATCCAGCACTAAAAGGTATGTACAAAGGTGGGCCAGCTGACACTGTAAATAAACTGACCTCCATCCATATCATAAGCAGTGGCGACCCATCATTCAGGCCAGGTGGGCAGTTATTATTATTATTATTATATTTTTTGTTGCCTGTTTTGCATGATATTTTGGCATTAATATGTGTCACATATCAGTTTGCAAACATTTTTTTTTAAAGTATTGAGCTAATAAAGTCACATACAAACATTTTTTGCTTTCACTCATGGGGACACTAAGTCACCACAAAATGTAAGGGAGGGCAAAACAATTCAAGCCCCTTGGGTGCTGCCGTATATTTACATTAGAAGTGCCCATCCATGAAGGCACAAGGTCATTGGCCACAGATAAAATGATGTCAAATCACATTATATCTACCATAGCTTTGATTGCAACATCTTAGCTAGCAAGCTAGACAAGTAGTCATCATCATGAATCAAATCGACAATCTACTGGCAAATACTTTTCAATCATTGTCATATGAAGAGAAATTATAGATAAAACGTATCGGTGCTCATTGGACATTACACAAAGTCAGACAGCTAACGACAACATCAGATGAGCTAACATTAGTAACCTAACCAATTCTCTATAGTATTAACTGGTATACGACTCCTTGCCGTTACTCAAGTTATAACGCGTTAGTTGCTTACTGGACCCTGGCAATCTGTGTGAAATGTTAACTAGTTAACGAACTAACCACTATCTGTGAACTAATGTTTTCCCTCTACAGTGTGTGGTTAATTTTCAGAATGAGAGAATTAGGTGAAAATGAGGCGTTGTTTGTTAAACAAGTGGATTCAGGGATCAAGTGTAGCTGGAGCTGGGCCTGGTTTAAGTGGGATGCCACCATAGAGTTGAAAGGAACACCACACACTTTCTCTCTTTCTCACTTGTTCAATACAGTGGATGAAAAGGGTTATGCCAGGTGTACTCTCTGCCTGAAAGAGATCAGTTTTGCCAACAGAGGGTAAAAAGTGCAAAAAGTG
The DNA here is from genome assembly GCF_057628025.1 of Oncorhynchus mykiss. Lineage (NCBI taxonomy): Eukaryota > Metazoa > Chordata > Actinopteri > Salmoniformes > Salmonidae > Oncorhynchus > Oncorhynchus mykiss. Next base: position 24,240,442 of record NC_143048.1, on the reverse strand, counting down.
TACAATGTAATAATGTGCAGTTTAGGCCCAAAATATTGTTTTTGTGGTGTTGAACTTGACAGTAATACTTGTGTGAGTGAGGAGGGTTTATTTCATTTTTTACTCAGTGAAAGTTATTTTTGCACACACTTGATCGATGTCTACAGTACTACAGTGGCCACTATAATAGAGCAAAAATAGAATGCATGGTTGTTTCATTCTATTACTACTTCAAGCATCCTATTATAAAGGCTGTCATGATAACTGCAATATCAGTGTATTGCTTTTTTCTCAAGACTTGAGTGTCATTTGCAGTAAAGTCTAGGCAACAAATAACATTGGATTGCTTCCTTTCCGCTGACAGCCAGGTGTAGCCGTGGTAAGAGTTCACTCCATGGTGCTGAAAAGAAAGCTCTGCAGTTGGGACAATTGTCTAGGCCCTAACAGTTTGTGGGCACCATTTGTCACCGTTATAGTGCAGTTAATGTATTGTTTAGTGTTGTGTTGTGTAGTTGCTTTGCTGGCATGCATCTAAAAAAATATATATAGAGTTTGCCAAACTCTTTATATATATATATAAAACGGTCAATGTTTCCAGGCCTACAAAGATGGATGTGATTGTGATTTGATGGGGGAGATGTAAAGGGCATTATAATGTGAATGTGATGACAGCGTGCGCAGGTTGATATAAGGCTGCATGGCGATGCTGATAAGATAGCAGAGAGCCAAGCGACCAACATGTCTCCTCCATCCTCACAGATCAAACATGTGACAGGTGTCACTGAAAGCACAGTGTAGGTCGTCCGCCATTTCACCTATCAGCAGGACAATCTGATTAAGACTGCCTGCCCGCAGTCTCTCCCTCTCTCTTCCTCTCTCCCAAACTCTCTCACCCACTCTCTCTTTCTCGTTGTACAACACTACTGCAGACCCACACAAGCAAGCATGCACACACGTACACACAGGCGAGGGGTGAGAGTGAACAAAGCGTGGACATACAGTACCTTGGGTGTTGTCTAGGTTCAAGGTGGTGGGTGCGGGGATCGTGGTAGGAGCATCTAGATGGAAAACATACAAAATAAAGACATGAATAAGAAATAAAGAAAGTGTGAGAAGCCATTAAGGATGGGTTCATGCAAGTATGGAAGTAGCAGGATTGGGAAAGTGTCAAATCTCTAAGTAACTACTGTAGTACCACTATAGAGATCATGATTTAGGTTCTGTATTGTATGCTGTGTATGTTTTTCCCTCAGGAAGGACGTTGCTTTTCCAGAATTGCCTTCTTCATCTGTAAACTGTGTCAACGCATCATTGATGGCTTTTCTAGTGATAGTGAAGGCAATATCAGAGCATAGATAATGCATAGTGCGTGATATCAGGTCATTCCCACCTTACTTAAACCTCTACTCATCAACAATAGGCCAAAACGTTGGCATGAACACATCAAATTTAAAATGTTGTATACTAATACCGTAGTTTGAAAAACAAACTTAATGTGTCCAATATTGCTCATAAACATTCAACGGGTAGTTGGGAAGTCATAAATGAACATATTAAGTGATTATTTCCAGTAATTAAGTTAAGCAGTGCATTAAGCAACTCTGGCACACTCCCTGCAGTTCTTCTGCACCCCTTGCAACAGTAACAGACTGATAGTGTACTGATGAGGCCTTTCATAACACCACAAACAAAATAATGAGAATGACAAAATGGAGGCCAATACAGGTATGCAGCGGTGCTAAGAGGCTTGAAAGCTTCCCTGCCACAGGGAATATCTGCCTGCTTTTGGCACAGAGAGAGATAGCGCCGGCCCCTTGCTGGGGACAAGTCACAGCGGGAGAAATTGGCTGGCTGTCTCCATGCCTTTACTGTCTGTGCCCATCAGAAGTCCACAGTAGGGGACCACACACTTCCAAACTAATGATAAAACATCAAGGGCGGCATAATGCCGCTGCTGGGGAAGGAGGGGGAAAGGGGAAGAGAGGTGAGGAAGGGGATATCAGGAACAGATTCTCCGCAAACAATATTTATGGGGGATTTCTTCTTTCTCTGTGACCGAAGGCGGTCTGATAGCTGAAATGTCAGAGTCTGAGAAATAGGGTATGCAGGCCAGGGATAAGAGGCTGCCACAAAGGCCTGGATGGGATGTGGCACATATAATAGTCTAGCAAACAAGTATTCTCCATGGGCAATTTGCAGGCTGGATGACTTGGCTCCACATTATGATTGCTGAAATATGAATATATTTGAAGGGGGCATATTTTCAGGGTGCATTTCTATTTGTAAGAAAACTGAAACAACATGGGAGAAATTGTTTAACTATGCCCTCTTAAACCTGGCAGCTAATAAACATGATTTTCTTCACCTTTTAGCAATTCTATATACATTGCTTTATATGCACAGTTGCTTCATCATTGGGCAAAGGAGATTTCTGACTCAAACAAATACTCCATAAAGTACTACAGTACAACCATGTCCTCAGATGGATTTTTCAAAACACATTAAACTATGTTTTCTCTTGACACTGTATGACTGGGTTATTGATTTGCAGCCTGATGTTTCATCTGTTATTCTGTTCTATGGTGCAGAGATGGGTGATGGCCAGAATCTGTGTGATTCAACACGTTTGTTTTCACAGCAGCCCTTCATCCAACTCAGGGTCAACAGAGCCATATTTGAGCATGCTTTCTGACTAGGCTTGACACACAGATGGGAATCTTTGACCTCATGGTCGTGTAGGAAATCTTTGGGTCAGGGAGTCAACTGCATTACAAACCCTTGAGCAAAATACATAATTGATCTCCTGCCAACAGCCAGTATGTGTGAGTTATAGCACCAAGTCAGCTTTGTACAACGAATAGAGTTTGGTGGGAGACTAGCTGGGAGCCTGTTTTGGACCTGTTTTCTCCCACACTGGACTTAAACCAACCATGGAGCAGCATTCACAGCTTACTGAAAACAACTCAGAACCAGCAGAGGCCAACAAGCCTATCTACCTTCTCTCTCACCCTTAGACCAGAATACAACTGACAACTAAACAGGGTCTGTTATTTACTGTAGACTTGCCCTTCTAGTGCCGGAGTACACAGAGAGGTCACAATATTTCTGTTAGGGATGGAGTGTTTCTTAGTGCAGTGCTAGGCTGAGGGAAGATGAGAGTAGAAAACGGAACATTCCCATGCTCAGAAAGTAGCATACATGAATATCTAATATGTCTAGAATAGCACTCACATTGATTCACATACTGTACTCTCCTGTTGCCCTTCAGTAGTTAGGAGTGTTCCTGGTCATCTAGCTTTGACATGGTACAACTACTGTACATAGTCCTCAGACAGATCCACGTTAATGAACATCAGGGACATACTAAGAGCAGCTGTGGATTCCAACACTAGACACTAATGGGCTCCTCCAGGGCCTAATACACGTAGAAAACAGGATATTGTACACAGAAAAAGCCACCCAGCAGTCTCTTCACCTAGAGACACACTTGCTAATCTGACACATCTGTGGTTCTCATCATGCTTACCCCTAGACGTAGCCATGCTCAGAAACACACACTCGTTAAGCTAGTGTACAGTAGCTAGCATGATTAGTCAGGCAAAACAATCCTCTTATGGACCAACAGCATGGCTTATTTTGTTTGGCATCTAATCCTGTGGAATAATAGAACTGGGAATCTCAAACATAATTAAACAGCATTATTAGCACCTTTTTCAAATCTCCAGTGTCTCATTAATGATCTAACTAGAAGAATAGAGACTGCACTGATAGCTCTGATAACACCAGAGATATGCTGTTTCTAATGTTGAGGTGGTAAAAGATTGCAAAGCTGCACTTAAAATGTAAAATGGGATATTTCACTGTGCAAAAGGCATACAAATAGTTAATTCTTCTACAAAGCATGTACAGCTCACACATGCTAGCATGTTTGCTACACCAGCAAACACACATTTTCACCATGGAAATTCATTCATGAGTCTTCTTTGCGTGTACCGTACTTCGTCCAGTTTATCTCTGTTGAGTAAGGAACAGGTTGTTCCTTCAAAGAAATGTAGGACAATGCAATATGGAGACATGAGGAGAGTCTAGATGAAGAGACACCTACTATAGAACTTGATTATGCATGGGAGAGGAGTGAATCTCCAAAACAAATGGTCAGCTCACATTCCCCATCAAACCAACGTGCTACAACAAGTATGAACGTAAAAGACAAAACAACATATATCAAAAGATGGTGTGTATGGAAAATGTTTTCTATCCTGGCTGTTTCACTTTCTCACAAGCACCAAACTGAAGCTAAATCTATTTGGAACTGCTAGATGTGTGTTGTTCAAAACCCCAAATAATCATATTCCAAACAAAGGATCCATCTGGAAGCCAGGCTACAGCCTGATTCCCAAACCTCAAATATTTTCCTGTAGATACTGTACAGTGCATTCTGAAAGTTTTCAGACCCGTTTACGTTTTCCAAATTTTGTTACGTTACAGCCTTATTCTAAAATGTATTAAATATCTTTTTTTCTCATCAATCTACAAACAATACCCCATAATGACAAAGCAAAAACTAGTTTTGTGAAACATTTGGCACATTTATTTAATACATAAGTATTCAGACCTTTTACTATGAGAATCGAAATTGAGCTCAGATGCATCCTGTTTCCATTGATCATCCTTGAGATGTTTCTACAACTTGATTGAAGTCCACCTGTGGTAAATTCAATTGATTGGACATGATTTGGAAAGTCACACACCTGTCTATATAAGGTCCCACAGTTGACAGTGCATGTCAGAGCAAAAATCAAGCCATGAGGTTGAAGGAACTGTCCGCTGAGCTCTGAGACAGAATTGTGTCGAGGCACAGATCTGGGAAAGGGTACCAAAAATATTTCTGCAGCATTGAAGGTCTTCAAGAACACAGTGGACTCCATCATTCTTAAATGGAAGAAGTTTGGAACCACCAAGACTCAGAAGGGCCTCTGTGGAGATGGGAGAACCTTCCAGAAGGACCACCATCTCTGAAGCACTCCACCAATCAGGCATTTATGGTGGAGTGGCCAGATGGAAGCACCCCCTCAGTAAAAGACACATGACAGCCTGCTTGGAGTTTGCCAAAAGGCAACTAAAAGACTCTCAGACCACAAGAAACAAGATTCTCTGGTCTGGTGAAGCCAAGATTGACACTTTGGCCTGAATGCCAAGCGTCACATCTGGAGGAAACCTGGCACCATCACTACGGTGAAGCATGGTGGTGGCAGCATCATGCTGTGGGGATGTTTTTCAGCGGCAGGGACTGGGAGACTAGTCAGGATCGAGGGAAATCTGAACGTAGCAAATCACAGAGAGATACTTGATGAAAAACTTCTCAAATCAAATTGTATTGGTCACCTATACATGGTTAGCAGATGCTAATGTGAGTGTAGCGAACTGCTGGTGCTTCTAGTTCCAACAGTGCAGTAATATCTAACAAGTAATCTAAAAATGACCAACAACTACCAAATACACACAAATCTAAAGGGGGGAATGAGAATATGTACATATAAGTATATGGATGAGGCAAGGTACAGTAGATGGTATAACATACAGTATATACATGTGATATGAGTAATGTAAGATATGTAAACATTATTAAAGTGGCAATATTTAAAGTTGCATTGTTTAAAGTGACTAGTGATCCATTTATTAAAGTGTCCAGTGATTGGGTCTCAATATAGCAGCAGCCTCTCTGAGTTAGTGATTGCTGTTTAGCAGTCTGATGGCCTTGAGATAGAAGCTGTTTCTCAATCTCTCGGTCCCAGCTTTGATGCATCTGTACTGACCTCGCCTTCTGGATGATAGCAGTGTGAACAGGCAGTGGCTTGGGGGGTTGTCATTGATGATCTTTTTGGCCTTCCTGTGACATCGGGTACTGTAGGTGTCCAGGATGGCAGGTAGTTTGCCCCCGGTGATGCATTATGCGGTTGAGGGCAGTGCAGTTGCCGTACCAGGCTGTGATACAGCCCGACAGGATGCTCTCGATTGTGCATCTGTAAAAGTTTGTCAGGGTTTCAGGTGACAAGCCACATTTTTTCAGCCTCCTGAGGTTGAAGAGGCGGTGTTGCTGTCTGTGGGGTGGACCATTTCAGTTTGTCTGTGATGTGTACGCCGAGGAACTTAAAACTTTCCACCTTCTCCACTGCTGTCCCTTCGATGTGGATAGGGGGGTGCTCCCTCTGCTGTTTCCTGAAGTCCACGATCATCTCCTTTGTTTTGTTGACATTGAGTGAGAGATTGTTTTCCTGACACCACACTCTGAGTGCCCTCACCTCCTCCCTGTAGGCTGTCTCATCGCTGTTGGTGATCAAGCCAACTACTGTTGTGTCGTCTGCAAACTTGATGATTGAGTTGGAGGCGTGCATGGCGCAGTCGTGGGTGAACAGGGAGTACAGGAGAGGGTTGAGCCCACACCCCTGAGCACACACCACGGTGTTGAGGGTCAGCGAAGTGACCTGGTGGTGGTCCGTCAGAAAGTTCAGGACCCAGTTGCACAGGGAGGGGTTGAGACCCAGGGCCTCCAGCTTGATGATGAGCTTGGAGGGTATATGGTGTTGAATGCTGAGCTGTAGTCAATGAACAGCATTCTTACACAGGTATTATTTTTGTCCAGATGGGATAGGGCAGTGTGCAGTGCGATGGCGATTACGTCATCTGTGGACCTGTTGAGGCATTATGCAAACTGAAGTGGGTCTAGGGTGGCCGGTAAGGTGGTGGTGATATGATCCTTGACTAGTCTCTCAAAGCACTTCCTGATGACAGAAGTGCGTGCTGCGGGGCGGTAGTCGTTTAGTTCAGTTATATTTGCCTTCTTGGGTACTGGAACAATGGGTAGCCATTTTGAAGCATATGGGGACAACAGACTGGGATAGGGAGCGATTTAATATGTCCGTAAACACACCAGCCAGCTGGTCTCCGCATGCTCTGAGGAAGCGGAGAGGGATGCCGTCTGGGCCAGCAAGCTTGCGAGGGTTAACATGTTTAAATGTTTTACTCGCGTCGGCCACTGAGAAGGAGAGGGGGGGCCGCAGTCTTTCTTAGCGGGTCACGACAGTGGAACTGTATTATCCTCAAAGCGTGCAAAGAAAGTAGTTAGTAGTTAGTAGTTAGTTTGCCTGGAAACGTGACATTGCTATCCGTGACGTGGCTGTTTTTGTTTTTGTAGTCTGTGATTTCCTGTAGACCCTGCCACATCCTGGGCTGTGTCTGGGCCGTTGAATTGCGACTCCACCTTCTCCATGTACCGGCATTTCGCTGGTTTGATTGCCTTGCGGAGGGAATAACTACACTGTTTATATTCAGCCATATCACCAGACCTCTTTCCATGGTTAAATGCGGTGGATCGCACTTTCAGTTTTTCTTGAAAGCCGCCATCCATCCACGGTTTCTGGTTAGGGTAGGTTTTAATTGTCACAGAGGGTATGACATCGCCAATGCACTTATTTAGTCCGCGTGATCAAAACAATTTGGGAGCATGGCTTCCGATTGGTCAGACCAGCGTTGAATGTTTCTCGTCACTGGTACAACATGTTTGAGTTTCTGCCTATAAGCCGGGACAAGCAAGATGGCGTCGTGGTCGGATTTGCTGAAGGGAGGGCGGGGGAGGGCTTTGTATGCATCGCAGAAGTTAGAGTAGCAGTGGGCGAGAGAATTAGCCCTACCTGTCGTGCAATCAATATGCTGATAAAATGTAGGTAACATTGATCTCAAATTAGCTTTGTTAAATTCCCCAGCTATATTAAATGCAGCCTCCGGGTATATAGTTTCCAGTTTATATAGTCCAGTGAAGTTCCTTGAGGGCCGTCTTGGGGTTCGCTTGAGTGGGTGGGGGATGTACACAGCTGTGACTATAACTGATGAGAGTGCTGAGGTCCAAAGTGTTCAGGACCTCAGACTGGGGCGAAGGTTCACCTTCCAACAGGACAACGACCCTAAGCACACAGCCAAGACAACGCAGGAGTGGCTTCGGACAAGTCTCTGAATGTCCTTGTGTGGCCCAGCCAGAGCCCGGACTTGAACCTGATCGAACATCTCTGGAGAACATCTCACAATTATCTCTGAAGATAATTGTGCAACGACGCTCCCCATCCAACCTGACAGAGCTTGAGTGGATCTGCAGAGAAGAATGGGAGAAACTCCCCAAATACAAGTGTGCCAAGCTTGTACCAAAAATGTATAAAAAACTGTTTTTGCTTTGTCATCATGGGATATTGTATGTAGATTGATGAGGGGGAAAAAACGATTGAATACATTTTATAATAAGGCTGTAACGTAACAACATGTGGAAAAGTCAAGGGGTCTGAATACTTCCAAAGACACAGTAACTGTATGACAGTGACATTAGAGAGGGAGTTTGAATCATGCCTCTAATGGATGAGAGTGGATAGTGCGCCAATTACGAGTTCAGTCATAGGATGAAACCCTTAATAGGCCTGGACTGTTATTTAATAGCACGTGCCATCCTTTTGATGGGAGATAATTACTAGGGGACTAAGAGGGACAAACAGACGTCACCATCTGCCTAAGAGCACTTACAGAAATACAATCTCAGAGTGGCATTGCTATAAGTGCCATAGTAACCTAAGTCAGAGAGCCATACATGTTAGAGTGAGGATTTTCTGTCAGTGTTAGTTAGAATAAATCTGTTAGTCAGAGCCATCTGTTACTATGTTACAGTGTGTCAGTGATATGGTTTCTGTGATGTATTCACCTAGAGAAACCTGTATTCAGTGAACTGACTCCTGAGAAGCTTCAATTGAAAATTTAGCAAATTCTAATGAGTGGTTAAGATTACCTAATGGCAACAAATCTACTAGACACATCTGTACACACTGTGAACATGAAAACCTGTATCAGCAATACAGACCACCTTGCCTGGACTCATCTCCAAATATAGATAGAATCACAGAACAAACTACAGGCGACAGTAGCCACGACGCCCCGTATAACAGTACGTACCGTATACAAAGAGGATGTAGTCATCGTAGGCCTCTCCCACAGCGTTGGAGGCCACACAGCGGTACGTGCCGTTGTACGACTTGTTGAGGTTTTCGATGAAGAGGTCAGAGCCGGTGATCACAGTGTGAGACGGCACATCATCATCCACTCTGAGCCAGCTGATCTGATGGGGCCTGGAGGACACAAATACCAACCACATCAGAAAGACCCTGCACGACCCCCTTCAATAGACAAAATTTCACTCTAAAGGTCAGAACTCAGATCAGTGTGGGAGAGCCATTGGCAGGTTCCGTCTAATGATGTATTATACACAGAACACACTACCAATTGGTAACATTTAAATGCTACAATGCATTGGAAAGGTTAGGGGAGTGCTTTGGCTGACAGAAAGGGGATATAGGACGCCTGGAAGTGTCATGTAGCTGTCTATGTTGGTATTTTTAAGGACAGAGTGCTGTACTGTTAACTAGTATTACATGATATGTGTGGATGGATGGATACTCACTGTGGTTTGCCTTTTGCTATGCACGTCAGCTCTAGATTCTCTCCCTCTCTTGTTAAACCTTCAGGGAATGCCTGAACAATCTTCACTTCTGGTTGATCTGAAAGTAGGCAGATGGTATTTTCACATACACATTGTCTACAAGCAGTACACACTTTCTAATTCATATCATACTCACAGCTATAGCAATGTTAACCTATCTCAACCTGATTCATGCTTTTAGTCACTCTATAAAAAGGCTGTATAGTGTATATTCAAACCAGTGAAAGAGACATTTGTCAGTGAGCTATAATATAAAAATACATATAACATATACAGACAGGTTTCTCAAAAGCAACTTCTAGTCATGCACGGATACATGTAGGTGGTCGTGGGAATTGAACCCACTACCTGGGCATTACTAGCACCATGCTCTACCAACTGACCTACAAAGGACCACGCTATAATGCATTGGGGAGTTTAGAGGAGTGCTTTGGCTGGCTACGATAGTGTCATTACACCATTACTTATATTATTACTCTTGTATGACCAGTATATTTTCAGCTCAACTCCACCGACTAAGGCTTTGAGTGGAATAGGACTACATAATCCTAGCTATCAAAGGAACATAGCCCCATGGTTAAACAGAGAAAAGGACTATGTGTTCAGACAATCTATCTAACCTTAAAGTAAAATAGATATTTTTTCTTTCTCTTATCTATGTTAGCAGAAGATTGCCAAAATGTCAAGCGGTTCTAGTTGAGCTTTCCCTTTAGCCTAGAAAGGTTAGGCAAAGCACTCGTCTCTTTTAATAAATGAATATTCTACACAGACTACCAAAGGTTAGCGTAACCTTTCTCTGATGATCTACACTGTGTAAGGACGACTGTTCTACCTCTTCAACCAATAAATCGTTTGAGGAAATAGCAAATCACATTTGACACAAGTCTAGAGCAAAGGTAACTTTTACGTGGAGGTGATTATATTATATTCCAGGAGATGTATTGTAAAGCCAATCTCTAACTCTGGACTGCCAGGTATTTTAACTAGATACAGAATTGATGATCTAATTAATTCATATGGAGTGCCTTCAGAAGGTATTCATACCCCTTGACTTATTCCTCATTTTGTTGCATTACAGCATGATAATTGTAGAAACATTGGCTAAACAAATCTAAAAACATGTTTTCAGTTTGACATTATGGGGTATTATGTGTAGATGGGTGAGAAAAAGGCTGTAACACAACAAAATGTGGAATAAGTCAAAGGGTATGAATACTTTCTGAAGGCACTGTATCCCCCCTCTGTGATAGCCTTCGGGACTGCGAGAGTCAATAACATTATATTTCCAGGCCATGCCTGCTTCACTTCCGGGTCACTCACATAGCACTTCCAGGTATCTCTGTGCCCGGAGGTCCTTCACGGCTGGGTGGTCGATGATGCAGCTGACTGGCGCTCCGTCGTCCTCCTTGGACACGGTGAGTCTCAGCCTACTGGTGACTGTGAACATCCCGTCGTAGGTCTCATCCACCGTCATCTTGCCTAGGAACAATAAAATACACAGGGGAGGGGAACCAACGTCTATAGAGATGTCTTAACTCACAACAGATGATCACATTATTCACATTGCCACAACATCTACCACAACAAAAATATTTAATTTCACACTGCATTATGTGTGCAGTCGAGCTAAACACAAGGTGACATTGACCACCTTTTACACCTTAAAATCATTACATTTACAAGCCTACTTGATGTAGTTTAAAAACCCAAAGATTCTCATTGAATCCAGAGTGAGGTAGGAATGATGTGGTTGTGGTTTGATAATGAGTGTGTGTCTATGCAGCAGCCTGGAGACTGAGTGGGGTTCTGTTCTGTGGTGTCTAGGCTAACCCCTACAGTAATCAGCTGCCCACCAGGCTCCTACATGTGTCTGGCTGTCAGAGGGGCATTCATTTAGAGAGCATTACAATGCCACAGGGGCAGCGCGTTAGCCATAGTGCTGAGTGTGATGGTTTACTCGCACTTAATGAAGTGAGAATATAATTACAGGGCCTTCTGTGACCTGCAGCACACTTCCATCTCCGCCAGCCGACCAGCCAGTCACAGGGGAGCACGTCTAGGGCTCAGATAGGGCATCACACTGCTGCTCCAACACACACTGACCACATACACTAACATGCACATTGCTATATAGCTATTAACCCCATGACACTTAGATAGGGAAAACTCCTGAGAGATGGTTGCTGAAAAACAACCGTAGAGAAAGGTTCTTTCTAGTGGTTTGCTCTGCAAATATTCAGTAATAATCGTAGCTGAAAAAAAACAATGATTTAGGCCCCTGTTTTTATGTGTTTTCAGATTATCTATCCTTAGTTGTTGACAATTCAATAAGTATATCAGCAACTTGTGACTTGGATTTCAATGTAAACCTGATCCACTTGGAACAGACGTCAATTCAACGTCTATTCCACGTTGGTTCAACGTCATTTCATTAATATGACATGGAAACAACATTGATTCAACCAGTGTGTGCCAAGTGGGGAGCTTCATAAGCAAATTAATTGCTTATGAGCGTATTTGCTTATGAGAGTCATATTGAGAAGTGAGCTGTGTTTCCATAGGTGCTAAAGGATGTGTAACGAGTGTGCTGCATGTCGGGAAGCAAGTACAGGGAGTGAGTGTTTTAATAAATAAATACATCAAAAATAAACACGAAACACAAACAACGCACCGACATGAAACAGAGTAAATAATACCTGAGGAAAGAACCAAGGGGAGTGAACAGATATAGGGAAGATAATCAAGGAGGTGATGGAGTCCAGGTGAGTGTCATGAGGTGCAGGTGCGCGAGATGATAATCAGCAGCCTGATGACCTATAGGCCGGGGAGGGAGTATACGCGACAGGACGTGACTTCCTGGTACGCCCACGTCCGTCCTCTGCCAGTCTGGATTAGCCTCTGTTCAACATGGTGGCATTTCACTAATCTAACGAGCCTGTCTACCTGCCTGCCTAACGTAACCACACCAGCCCAGCCTACCACAGAGGATGCAAGATCTCAAAAACACAAATTGACTTCCACTTCTGTAACACTGGAGGTGCAGATTTATCTTATATTCGCTCAGTCTAAATATTGAGTATGCTCAGCAAGTCAAATGAGTCCTCTCTATTCTAATACATACATGTATATAATTTGACAACAGAGATATCCAGTCCCTATGCAGATAGGATCAGGCTGAAATGAATTGTCCCTCTTGCTGTAGGGTATGGATAGGCTGAATAATAGATGGATCTTCTTGAACAAATGTGAAGCAATAAGGCACCACACCATAGTACCATACACTACTGCACCTCTCTCCAGGAGCCTACAGCGGGCTTGAGGCATTCAAATAAAGTATTTTCACAAAAGTACTTAGCAATTAATTTAGCAATTAATAGTGTCAAATATAATAAGCGAGGTTCATGAGTGTTTTTAGTGTGGAGAGTACATTATAGTTTTCAAAACAAGGCTTTCAAACCGTTGAATCAGAAGTCTGATCAACCAAAAGACTTGATCAACAGAAGCAAACGTGTTGCTGGTGTGTGAGCTGTGGTCCTTCAGCAGCAGGTAGCGGATGCTCTCAGTAGGCAGGGACCAGATTTACAGGCTGTTGCTGGGCGAATTCCATAGCAACTCCCTGCTATCTGGCGGTGAGGTTTATGAGTGTATTAAACCAGTAGAGACATTGGGCGCCTCAGTGATGTACTATAGGGATGTACTGTAGCCTACACACTGTTCTGTCATGGGGGAGGCTGTAGTGAGTGGGTGGTGAACAGTTGGGAGTTCATTTGAAGCCATTTATCTGGTCACTGTAAAAGGCACACTACAAGTTCAGCCCAGCACTAAAATGCTCTGCTTCTTTGGTAACTGTTGTAATGTGGCTAAGTTAAGTTAACGCAGTGCTTTATGAATAGGTAATACTCAATGTCAATGCTATACCTAGTTCAATTTGAACAACTGAAATGTTGAAGTCCATACTCACTCTTTAGTCCCTGAACAGTTCAGTAGATATAGCATATTGTGATGAGTGTGAAACCAAGTCCTGAATGTAAAAGGAGCCTTTGTAGTCTGCAGTTTCCAGTACGATGCTGTGGAGAGTTAAAGCTGCCTGGCTGGTGTTATATCTGAATGATATCTGAGGGAAAGTGGAGGAGGCTGATATTCCTCTGACCTGTCAGCTCCTGCTCTCCTTTCATCCATCTGATGGAGGCGGCAGGCTTGCTGCCCATGGCTGTACAGGTGAGCTCTGTCTCGTTCCCCTCACTGACCACATCCTCTTGGGAATCCATGATTGGACTGCCTGGTGGGACTGACAGACACACATCAAGAGCTTCAGATATATATGTACAGACGGACACACATATATACAGAAGCACACATGTACACATGTACACACAAACACACACACATATGTATGCACAAAGGAATGCACACACAAACATGCATGCCCTCTCCCTCACTTGCACGCACATCAACACATAATGTCCTGTTCCACTATGCTATAGGCTATAATGTCCTGTTCCACTATGCTATAGGCTATAATGTCCTGTTCCACTATGATATAGGCTATAATGTCCTGTTCCACTATGCTATAGGCTATAATGTCCTGTTCCACTATGCTATAGGCTATAATGTCCTGTTCCACTATGCTATAGGCTATAATGTCCTGTTCCACTATGCTATAGGCTATAATGTCCTGTTCCACTATGCTATAGGCTATAATGTCCTGTTCCACTATGCTATAGGCTATAATGTCCTGTTCCACTATGATATAGGCTATAATGTCCTGTTCCACTATGATATAGGCTATAATGTCCTGTTCCACTATGCTATAGGCTATAATGTCCTGTTCCACTATGCTATAGGCTATAATGTCCTGTTCCACTATGCTATAGGCTATAATGTCCTGTTCCACTATGATATAGTCTATAATGTCCTGTTCCACTATGCTATAGGCTATAATGTCCTGTTCCACTATGCTATAGGCTATAATGTCCTGTTCCACTATGCTATAGGCTATAATGTCCTGTTCCACTATGCTATAGGCTATAATGTCCTGTTCCACTATGATATAGTCTATAATGTCCTGTTCCACTATGCTATAGGCTATAATGTCCTGTTCCACTATGCTATAGGCTATAATGTCCTGTTCCGCTATGCTATAGGCTATAATGTCCTGTTCCACTATGCTATAGGCTATAATGTCCTGTTCCACTATGCTATAGGCTATAATGTCCTGTTCCACTATGATATAGGCTATGATGTCCTGTTCCACTATGCTATAGGCTATAATGTCCTGTTCCACTATGCTATAGGCTATAATGTCCTGTTCCACTATGCTATAGGCTATAATGTCCTGTTCCACTATGCTATAGGCTATAATGTCCTGTTCCACTATGCTATAGGATATAATGTCCTGTTCCACTATGCTATAGGCTATAATGTCCTGTTCCACTATGCTATAGGCTATAATGTCCTGTTCCACTATGCTATAGGCTATAATGTCCTGTTCCACTATGCTATAGGCTATAATGTCCTGTTCCACTATGCTATAGGCTATAATGTCCTGTTCCACTATGATATAGGCTATAATGTCCTGTTCCACTATGCTATAGGCTATAATGTCCTGTTCCACTATGCTATAGGCTATAATGTCCTGTTCCACTATGCTATAGGCTATAATGTCCTGTTCCACTATGCTATAGGCTATAATGTCCTGTTCCCAGGACGGAAACAAAACATATATATTAGCATGACCAATGAACACAAGCTAAGCATATCCAACCTTGATCTACATTTCTCATTGAAGTACAAGAACCTCCACTGTCTTTCACATAGAGAAACTGCCTGCCTGAGACGCTTGGAGAAAACTCAAAAATATATGTTGTTTCAAGAGCTATTAAATATCACTGTTAGTTCACACTTTTTGCTTCTAGATTTAATTTCTAAAACTAGAGTAATTACTTTGAAGTGTACTTAATTCATTTTCAATCCCCCAGGATGTCTGCATGTATAATACAGCTCTAGCGTTAGTGTAATTTCACGCCATAGCTCCACTGTTTGTCACAGCTGACTCTCAATAGGGAACTATTTAGAGCAGCCAAGTTAACATTCAGTAGGATTCACACAGTCAACAGTCAGAAGTCAACACAGCTGCCAAAAACAAGCCAGTCTGAGATAGATCTATTCTGTTATCCATAGCAGCATCTGTTCCTATTCATTACCATGCTATTGAGCACTGTAAGAGCCTAATTGGCTGACATTTTGTTACAGTGGGCCTCAATATAACAAGATGAATCAAGAAAATACATAAATTAAAACAATTGTATATTCACAGTTTATATAGGATGTGTGAGAGTGTGGTAGAACGCAATGTCTAACTTATGAATATGGCACAGTGGTGGTTGGTGCTGTTTAAGATGAGGGAGGACGATCATTTTTTTTAATGAGCATGGCCCTCTTTCTATTACAGCATATCAGATGACTGTAATTCATATTCCATTCACCCAGCTCATTGTAACATCGATAGGTTTAGACTACTACATGATGCTCAAATGTTCCCTGTACCCATCATGAGGTTGCTACAACCTAACCCATGAATGAAAGTTTACAACATAGGTGCACATTTTGAGAGAAATTAGAGTAATCAAGGTGACAGACAGTAACATACTCAATACCGCCTTGCACACTCTTGCCTTCATCTAGTTGATCTACTGTAGGTTGTAATCATTAGTCCAACAGCTGCAAACAAGAGTTTCTATTGGACAAATGCAGGTATGTTTATCCTCTTCGTTCCACTTGAGTCCGTTCAAGAAACGTTTTTCAGCAGAATCGAACGAATCAGTACACCCCTGATCACATGCAAACACAGAACCAGCAGCCACACACAATATATACGAAAGTATGTAGACACCCCTTCAAATGAGTGGATTTGGCTATTTCGGCCACACCCATTGCTGACAGGTGTTTAAAATCGAGCACACAGTCATGCAATCTCCATAGACAAACATTGGCAGTAGAATGGCGTAACTGAAGAGCTCAGTGACTTTCAACTTGGCACCGTCATAAGATGCCACCTTTCCAAAAAGTCAAATTTCTGCCCTGCTAGAGCTCTCTGTAAGTGCTGTTATAGTGAAGTGGAAATGTCTAGGAGCAACAACGGCTCAGCCGCGAAGTGGTAGGCCACACAAGTGGTAGATGTGTAAAAATCGTCTGTCCTCGGTTGCAACACTCACTACCGCGTTCCAAACTGCCTCTGGAAGCAACGTCAGCACAATAACTGTTCGTCGGGAGCTTCATGAAATTGGTTTCCATGGCTGAGTAGACGCACACAAGCCTAAGATCACCATGCGCAATGCCAAGCATCAGCTAGAGTGGTTTAAAGCTCGCCGCCATTGGACTCTGGAGCAGTGAAAATGCGCTCTCTGGAGTGATGAATGACGCTTCACCATTTGGCAGTCCGATGAGCGCATCTAGATTTGGCGGATGCCAGGAGAACGCTACCTGCCCGAATGCTAGTGCCAACTGTAACGTTTGGTGGAGGAGGAATAATGGTCTGGAGCTGTTTTTCATTTCAAGGCCCCTTAGTTCCAATGAAGGGAAATATTAGCATACAATGACATTCTAGACGATTCTGTGCTTCCAACTTTGAGGCACCAGTTTGGGGAAGGCCTTTTCCTGTTTCAGCATGACAAGCTGCCAGTTAAGGACTTGTGAGGTGTCTGTTTCTCAAACTAGACACTCTAATGTACTTGTCCTCTTGCTAATGTACTTGGCCTCCCACTCCTCTTTCTATTCTGGTTAGAGACAGTTTGCTCTGTTCTGTTAAGGGAGTAGTACACAGCGCTGTACGAGATCTTCAGTTTCTTGGCAATTTCTCGCATGGAATAGCCTTCATTTCTCAGAACAAGAATAGACTGACGAGTTTCAGAAGAAAGTTATTTGTTTCTGGCCATTTTGAGCCTGTAATCTAACCCACAAATGCTGACGCTCCAGATACTCAACATGTCTAATGAAAGCCAGTTTTATAGATTTTTTTATCAGAACAACAGTTTTCAGCTGTGCTAACATAATTGCAAAATGATTTTCTAATGATCAATTAGCCTTTTAAAATAATAAACTTGGATTAGCTAACAAAACGTGCCATTGGAACACAGGAGTGATGGGTGCTGATATCAGCCCTCTGTATGCCTATATTCCATATAGGATCTGCCGTTTCCAGCTACAATAGTCATTTACAACATTAACAATGTCTACACTGTATTCCTGATAAATTTGATGTTATTTTAATGGAAAAAAATGTGCTTTTCTTTCAAAAACAAGAACATTTCTAAGTGACCCCAAACTTTTGAACGGTAGTGTACTAGAAATAACTATTAGTAAACCTGCTACCATCATGCAGTACAGCAAACAGTTTAGCACTTACCTTGATATGGAAGAGTTCCAGTGTTGGATAGCCATAGTCAGCTTGCTAACATTGAATTCCTCTCTCGTGAACCGGGTGTTTAAAACCTGTTGTGACTAGGGGGCAGTATTTTCATTTTTGGATATTTTCCCAGGACAAGATGCTAGAATATGCATATAATTGACAGCTTAGGATAGAAAACACTCTAAAGTTTCCAAAACTGTAAAAATATTGTCTGTGAGTATAACAGAACTGATGTTGCAGGTGAAAGCCTGAGAAAAATCTAATCCGGAAGTGCCTCATGTTTTGAAAGCGCTGCGTTCCAATGCGTCCCTATTGAGCAATGAATGGGCTATCAACCAGATTATGCTTTCTCCGTATTCCCGAAGGTGTCTACAGCATTGTGAAGTAGTTTTACGCATTTATGTTGAATAATAACTGTAAGCGGCTACATTGCGCAAGTGGTCCCAGAGAGATTCTTGCGTAAAATACAGAGGTAGCCATTACTCCAATCGGTCCTACTGAAAAAACAAATTGTCCCGATGGATATATTATCGAATAGATATTTGAAAAACACCTTGAGGATTGATTATAAACAACGTTTGCCATGTTTCTGTCGATATTATGGAGCTAATTTGGAATATTCTTTGCCGTTTTCGTGAATGCAATTTCCGGGCGATTTCTCAGCCAAACGTGAAGAACAACTGGAGCTATTTCGCCTACAAAAATAATATTTTTGGAAAAAAGGAACATTTGCTATCTAACTGGGAGTCTCGTGAGTGAAAACATCCGAAGCTCATCAAAGGTAAACAATTTAATTTGATTGCTTTTCTGATTTCCGTGACCAAGTTACCTGCTGCTAGCTGGACAAAATGCTATGCTAGGCTATCGATAAACTTACACAAATGCTTGTCTAGCTTGGGCTGTAAAGCATATTTAGAAAATCTGAGATGACAGGGTGATTAACAAAAGGCTAAACTGTGTCTCAATATATTTCATTTGTGATTTTCATGAATAGGAATATTTTCTAGGAATATTTATGTCCGTTGCGTTATGCTAATTAGTGTCAGGCGATGATTACGCTCCCACATGCGGGATGGGGTGTCACTAGAGGCTTAAGTAGGCTAAACTAGCTAGCTGCATTCGCTAGCTAAGTAAGTGAAAGTTGAAAAAAATACATATACAGTACATACTTAAGCAATAAGGCCCGAGGGGGTGTGGTATATGGCCAACATACCACGGCTAAGGGCTGTTCTTATGCATGATGCAACGCGGAGTGCCTGGACACAGCCCTCAGCCGTGGTATATTGGCCATATATCACAAACCCCAGAGGTGCCTTATTGCTATTAAAAATGGGTTATATAGATATAGCTAGCTCTCTCTCTCTCTCTCTCTCTCTCTCTCTCGCTTCACATTCATTTTGGAAAAATTAATTTATAAAATGCTGTTCAGCTATTGTCTTTCTCTCTCTTTGAGTCAACTACTCACCACATTGTATGCAATGCAGTGCTATCTAGCTGTAGCTTATGCTTTCAGTACTAGATTCATTCTCTGATCCTTTGATTGGGTGGACAACATGTCAGTTCATGCTGCAAGAGCTCTGATAGGTTGGAGGACGTCCTCTGGAAGTTGTCATAATTACTGTGAAAGTCTATGGAAAGGGGTGAAAACCATGAGCCTCCTAGTTTTTGTATTGAAGTCAATGTACCAGAGGAGGACATAAGCTGGCTGTCCTCTGGCTACACCATGGTGCTACCCTACAGAGTGCTTCTGAAGCTACTGTAGACCTTCATTGCAAAACAGTGCGTTTTAATCAATTATTTGGTGACACGTGAATATATTTAGTATAGTTTTATCTAAAAAGGATAACTTTTTTAATGTTTCACATAAAATAATAATAAATGAAATTAACTGAGAAGGATGGTCCTCCCCTTCATCCTCCACCGATATGGCACTATGTAATGTGCATATATAATATTTTGTGTACGTACATAGTCACTTGTGTGTGTACGTTATTTGTGTATACATGCAGGTGTACATTCATGCATGTGAGTTTAGGCAAGTGTGTGTAAAACCTACCCAGCACAGTGATGTCTGCGTAGGCCTCCTGAGGAGGGTCTGTGTAGAGCTGGCACACATAGCGTCCCTCATCTGACAGTGACACGTTGGACAGAGACACCCGCAGCTCGTTGTCGGAGAAATTCACCAGCTGGAACCGGCTGTCCTTCAGGGCTGAGGAGATACAGACACCAGACAGACAGTCAGGATGGGGAGATACACACGTGTGTGTTTGTGTATGTGTGAGTGTGTGGTATGTGTGTGAGAGAGAGAAACAGAAAGAGAGAGAAGTAGAGAGAAAGCAGCAGAGCAAGAAACAGAGAGCGAGAGAGAGAGAGAGAGAGAGAACAAACAGAGAGAGCAGAGAGAAATATTGAAATAGTACAGTACAATTATTTGGTCTGTATTCATATAGCTAGTAGTTATGCTGAAAAAAGCCTCCTAAATGGTAAAAAGCCTCAGCATTACAACCCAGGTCCTAAAAAGAAAATTGAGTTTCAGAATGATTCATAAAAGTTGATTTATTAACAATTTCATCTCTCCAGTCTACAGAGCACTCCCAGGGCAGGAAAATAGGAGAAGTGCTCATGAAGACTCTAACAAGATGGGAAGTCAAAATGATCTGCTGTTGGTCACGAATGAACGAATCGACCTCACATATTCTGGAAAAGGAAAAGTACTGTAACATACATAATCAATTAAATCACAGTTCTGGGATAGCAAGAACTAGAGGTCCATACTAAATACAAAAGTAGCTGTTTTGAACTAAAATCTGTAGTTCGGACTGGTTGCCATAGAAGAGTAGTGTTAGTCGAGTTAGCTTTGAGTGTGGCAACCTAGCTTAACTGTCACGCCCTGACCATAGTTTACTTTGTATTTTCTATGTTTTGATTGGTCAGGGTGTGATCTGAGTGGGCATTCTATGTTTCATGTCTTGTTTGTCTATTTCTATGTTCAGCCTGATATGGTTCTCAGTCAGAGGCAGGTGTTCGTCATTGTCTCTGATTGGGAACCATATTTAGGTAGCCTGGGTTTCACTGTGTGTTTGTGGGTGATTGTTCCTGTCTATGTGTTTTCACCAGATAGGGCTGTTTAGGTTTTTGTTACGTTCATCACGTTCTTTATTTTGTAGTGTTTGTATTGATTCGTGTTTTATGTTTGTTCATTAAAACATGGATCGCAATCTACACGCTGCATTTTGGTCCGACTCTCCTTCTCACGAAGAAAACCGTTACAGAATCACCCACCACCAACGGACCAAGCAGCGTGTCAACAGGCAGCAACAGCAGCGTAAAGAGGAATGGACATGGGAGGACGTTTTAGATGGCAAGGGCTGTTACACTTGGGAGGAGATACTGGCTGGAAGAGATCGCCTCCCATGGGAACAGGTGGAGGCACTTAGGAGAGCAGAGGCAGCCGGAGAGAGGAGCCGGCGATATGAGGGAACACGGCTGGCAAGGAAGCCCGAGAGGCAGCCCCAAAAATGTCTTGGGGGGGGGGGCTAACAGGGAGTATGGCTACGCCAGGTAGGAGACCTGGGCAGACTCCCTGTGCTTACCGGGAGGCTAGAGAGACCGGACAGGCACCGTGTTATGCAGTGGTGCGCACGGTGTCTCCAGTGCGGGTGCATAGCCCGGTGCGGTATATTCCAGCTCCGCGTGTCGGCCGGGCTAGATTGAGCGTCGAGCCTAATGCCATGAAGCCGGCTCTACGCAGCTGGTCCCCAGTGCGTCTCCTTGGGCCGGCTTACATGGCACCAGCCTTGCGCTCGGTGTCTCCGGTTTGCCTGCATAGCCCAGTGCGGGCTATTCCACCTCGCCGCACTGGCAGGGCGACCGTGAGCATTCAACCAGGTAAGGTTGGGCAGGCTCGGTGCTCAAGAGCTCCAGTGCGCCTGCACGGTCCGGTTTTTCCAGTACCACCTCCACACCCCAGCCCTCCGGTAGCAGCTCCCCGCACCAGGCTTCCTGTGCGTGTCCTCGGCCCAGTACCACCAGTGCCAGCACCACGCATCAGGCCTACAGTGCGCCTCGCCTGTCCAGCGCTGCCAGAGCCTCCCTCCTCTTCAGCGCTGTCGGAGTCTCCCGCCTGTTTAGCGCTGTCAGAGCTTTCCGCCTCTACAGCGCTGCCGGAGTCTCCCGCCTGTTCGGAACTGCCAGTTTGCAAGGAGCTGCCAGTTTGCAAGGAGCTGCCAGTTTGCAAGGAGCTGCCAGTTTGCAAGGAGCTGCCAGTTTGCAAGGAGCTGCCAGTCTGTAAGGAGCTGCCAGTCTGCATGGAGCTGCCAGTCTGCATGGAGCGGCCAGTCTGCAAGGAGCAGCCAGTCTGCAAGGAGCTGCCAGTCTGCAAGAAGCTGCCAGTCTGCAAGGAGCTGCCAGTCTGCAAGGAGCTGCCAGTCTGCATAGAGCTGCCAGTCTGCAAGGAGCCGCCAGAGCTGCCTTTCTGCAGGATGCCGCCAAAGCTGCCAGTCTGCAAGGATCCGCCAGAGCTGCCAGTCTGCAAGGAGCCGCCAGAGCTGCCAGTTAGCATGGAGCAGCCAGAGCCGCCAGTCAGCATGGAGCAGCCAGGGCCGCCAGTCAGCATGGAGCAGCCAGGGCCGCCAGTCAGCATGGAGCAGCCAGGGCCGCCAGTCAGCATGGAGCAGCCAGGGCCGCCAGTCAGCATGGAGCAGTCAGTCAGCATGGAGCAGCCGGAGCAGCCAGTCAGCATGGAGCAGCCAGAGCAGCCAGTCAGCATGGAGCAGCCAGAGCTGCCAGTCAGCATGGAGCAGCCAGTCAGCATGGAGCAGCCAGAGCTGCCAGTCAGCATGGAGCAGCCAGTCAGCACGGAGCAGCCAGAGCTGTCAGTCAACCAGACTCTTCCAGATCTGCCAGTCGACCAGACTCTTCCAGATCTGCCAGTCGTCCAGACTCTTCCAGATCTGCCAGTCGACCAGACTCTTCCAGATCTGCCAGTCGACCAGACTCTTCCAGATCTGCCAGTCGACCAGACTCTTCCAGATCTGCCAGTCGACCAGACTCTTCCAGATCTGCCAGTCGACCAGACTCTTCCAGATCTGCCAGTCGTCCAGACTCTTCCAGATCTGCCAGTCGTCCAGACTCTCCCAGATCCGCCAGTCGACCAGATTCTCCCAGATCCGCCAGTCGACCAGATTCTCCCAGATCCGCCAGTCGACCAGATTCTCCCAGATCCGCCAGTCGACCAGATTCTCCCAGATCCGCCAGTCGACCAGATTCTCCCAGATCCGCCAGTCGACCAGATTCTCCCAGATCTGCTAGTCGACCAGGATCTGCTGAAACCGCCAGCCAGCCAGGTTCTGGTAGTTTCTACTACCTGCCTGGGCTTCCTCTCAGTGCTGAGCTTCTTCTCAGTGCTGAGCTTCCTCTCAGTGCTGAGCTACCCATCTGTCCCGAGTTACCTCTGTCCCGAGCTGTCCCTCTGTCCCATGTTATCATTGTGGTGGGTAACCTATTTAGGGACGTTTAGGAGGGGGATTAAAACTGTCATGGAGTGGGGTCCACGTCCAGCGCCAGAGCCGCCACCGCGGACAGATGCCCACCCAGACCCTCCCCTATAGGTTCAGGTTTTGCGGCCGGAGTCCGCACCTTGGGGGGGGGGTACTGTCACGCCCTGACCATAGTTTACTTTGTATTTTCTATGTTTTGATTGGTCAGGGTGTGATCTGAGTGGGCATTCTATGTTTCATGTCTTGTTTGTCTATTTCTATGTTCAGCCTGATATGGTTCTCAGTCAGAGGCAGGTGTTCGTCATTGTCTCTGATTGGGAACCATATTTAGGTAGCCTGGGTTTCACTGTGTGTTTGTGGGTGATTGTTCCTGTCTATGTGTTTTCACCAGATAGGGCTGTTTAGGTTTTTGTTACGTTCATCACGTTCTTTATTTTGTAGTGTTTGTATTGATTCGTGTTTTATGTTTGTTCATTAAAACATGGATCGCAATCTACACGCTGCATTTTGGTCCGACTCTCCTTCTCACGAAGAAAACCGTTACATTAACATCCTACATCTTACATTTAGCTATATTCTCAGAGGATTTTCCATTTCAGTTAACCCCCCACTTGAACACTGTTCTACATAAATACCCCCAGATGGTTCCATGGAGACTGTAATGATGTTTTGACCTACCCATTCCTTATCAGGTCTTCTATAAGCGCAGAGCTAAAGAACTCAATCTATTCAGCCTATCTTTAAAACATGGGTGTTCGTTCCTGTCAGAGCTACATGTCAGGCAACACATTGATCATTACAGAGGCCTTTGAGCATCTTCCTATACGAGACCTCATTCCCAATCTTGTCTCATAATTTGAGGACTCTTTGGAAGTCTCTCCTCAAAGGACAGCAATGAGCCTTGTTATTGCTTTGAGAGCCAAAGGCCCTGCTAGGAAAGAAAAACGGCTCATTCCAAGAACCAGTGAATTTAGTTGACATGAAGCAGCTTGTTTATTGACAAGTTATTACTCCAGTGTGTTGAGATGATAATTAGGCTGTAGCCAACATCAGGGTTGCACTGTAAAACAGAGGGAAAATAAAATCATACAATCAATAAGTAATGTTGAATCCTTACCCTCTACATCAGCTGGAGGTGTAATGTACTGTATGTGACCTATAAAGGTTGAGGATGACACCAACATGAATTGATAGTTGGTCACAAATAAGTATTTTGCTCCGTTAAGTGCCTTCTCGTTATTACTTCCCCTTTAAAAATGACTAGTTAGTGGTTTGTTTCCTCAATCCCTAAGCATTGGCGCGCTGGACCAAGTATATAAAGCAGAAAAAAACTTGATATTGGGTCTCTAGCGTCAGGTTCAAGGACAGTGTTACTGTGTTAGTATTGCTGGAACTGTAACTTCCCAAGTGGTTGACTGTAAGTAGATTTGATAGCTCTGTTGAGCACTTCTATGGTATATAAACCAAAAGAAGCAGAGAAGGAAAGCTAGTGTGTTTGCAATTTGTTGGGGGATGTGTAGCCCTACGGTAAATGTTCAGTATTATTTTCCTGGTAGAGTGTTTTGTGTAAGTGTCTGTATCTGTGTTTGTGTCTGTTGTTTTCCCTGTGTGACTGTGTCACAGTTGTTTTCCTCCTCATACACAAAGGAATGACTCTGTAGAAAGAGGCCCTGGTGACAGGTAACAATGCCACCAGTCAGAGGGGGGTCCCCACAGAACACAGCCTTCTGGGAGCCCAGCCCAGAATAGATCTGCTGCCCTGGGACTTACCAGGCTCCGTCTGCAGGGGTAAGGTTCAACCAGGAGCAGCAGTTAGACATGATCAGAGCTCTGACTCTTTTCTGATACTAACTCCAGCCAATTTACTGATACCCGACTGCTTCTGTAATAACACTTGACTATCGCACTTCAGCCATTTTCCTTGCTGCCAGTGTGAGTTGGTTTTGAAATGTGATAAGTGAACTGTTCAAAGGGCGAACTGTTCAAGAGGTTGTGTGGAATATGAGACTAAATAGAGAAAATACCGAAAAAATGTGAGACCAGTGTGATAATGTTACAGGAGGAGCTCTTTAAAAAAATTATTTGGTAGAACACACATCCTTCTATTTGTGTTGCGTTCAAGGCTGTCACAAGTGTCATTGTGTTATCTTTATATGAACCTCTCCTTTACGACAGTAAAACACATCAATTACATTAGCAAGACAATCATGACCGAGATGTACACTCAGCCTTCCATAACTTTCTGCCATACAGTGAGAAATTAGAACACCAATCTGGATCCTACTCAGCATTTTGGATTGTGATGAAATATGAAAACAAGAAGAATGTTTCTCATATCACCTTGAAGACTGGCTCCAATCCAAGACACAAACAAGCAAAACTTAAGCAAACTCAGGTTGAACCCAGAGGAAGCCATATGCTCATGCATAAACATTGTCCTAATCTTAGATTCTCTTTAGATTCTTAATCTAAGAGATTATCTGGAAATTGCTTGAATAAAAACTAGTAATAAATCAACTCAATGGACCATAAAGTCAAGGACAGAAAGCATCCCATATACAGTTGTCGGAGGTTTACATACAATTTAGCCAAATACATTTAAACTCAGTTTCTCACAATTCCCTGACATTTAATCCGAGTACAAATTCCCTGTTTTAGGTCAATTAGGATCACCACTTTATTGTAAGAATGTGAAATGTCAGAATAATAGTAGAGAGAATTATTTATTTAAGCTTATATTTCGTTCATCACATTCCCAGTGGGTTATAAGTTTACATACACTCAATTAGTATTTGGTAGCATTGCCTTTAAATTCTTTAACTTTGGTCAAACGTTTTGGGTAGCCTTCAACAAGCTTCCCACAATAAGTTGGGTGAACTTTGGCCCATTCCTCCTGACAGAGCTGGTGTAACTGAGTCAGGTTTGTAGGCCTCCTTGCTCGCACACACTTTTTCAGTTCTGCCCACATATTTTCCATACGATTGAGGTCAGGGCATTGTGATGGCCACTCCAATACCTTGACTTTGTTGTCCTTAAGCCATTTTGCCAAAACTTTGGAAGTATGCTTGGTGTCATTGTCCATTTGGAAGACCCATTCGCGACAGAGCTTTAACTTCCTGACTGATGTCTGGAGATGTGGATATATTGAAGCAACATAATTTTCACCCCTCATGATGCCATCTATTTTGGAAGTGCATCAGTCCCTCCTGCAGCAAAGCACCCCCACAACATGATGCTACCACCCCCGTGCTTCACGGTTGGAATGGAGTGCTTTAGCTTGCAAGCCTCCCCTTTTTTCATCCAAACATAACGATGGTCATTATGGCCAAGCAGTTCTATTTTTGTTTCATCAGATCAGAGGACATTTCTCCAAAAAGTACGATCTTTGTCCCCATGTGCAGTTGCAAACCGTAGTCTGAATTTTTATGGCGGTTTTGGAGTAGTGGCTTTTTCCTTGCTGAGCAGCCTTTCAGGTTGTGTCGATATAGGACTAGTTTACTGTGGGTATAGATACTTTTGTACCTGTTTCCTCAAGCATCTTCACAAGGTCCTTTGCTGTTGTTCTGGGATTGATTTGCACTTATCACACCAAAGTACGTTCATCTCTAGGAGACAGAACGCGTCTCCTTCCTGAGCGGAATGATGGCCGTGTGGTCCCATGGTGTTAATACTTGCATACTATTGTTTGTACAGATGAACGTGGTACCTTCAGGCGTTTGGAAATTGCTCCGAAGGATGAACCAGACTTGTGGAGGTCTACAATTTATTTTCTGAGGTCTTGGCTGATTTCTTTTGATTTTCCCATGATGTCAAGCAAAGAGGCACTGGGTTTGGAGATAGGCCTTGAAATACAGGCCTTGAAATACATCCACATGATGTCAATTAGCCTATCAGAAGCTTCTAAATCCATGACATCATTTTATGGAATTTTCCAAGCTGTTTAAAGGCACAGTCAACTTAGTGCATGTAAACTTCTGACTCACTGGAATTGTGATACAGTGAATTATAAGTGAAATAATGTGTCTGTAAACAATGTTGGAAAAATTACTTGTGTCATGCACAAAGTAGATGTCCTAACCGACTTGCCAAAACTATAGTTTGTTAACAAGATATTTGTGGAGTGGTTGAAAAACATGTTGTAATGACTCCAACCTAAGTGTACGTAAACTTCAACTGTATATCAGTATTATAATCTAGCCCTTGAAATATGATGCCATCACCAATAGCATCATATCTGATGAGTTGCCTTAAACTGCCAAAACCTTAAAGAGTGATTCCTTTTACTAGAAGAGGCTCTGTATGGTACTTGAAATGAGTCCCTGAGATATGGTTCATGAGTGAGATAACCTGTATGTCCTCTGTTGAGAACGTGTCTAATGAGATAGTCCGTATAATGGTAGAGTGTCCAGTGAAGCAGCACCATAGAATTAGAACTTAGAACTCTGGAATGCATTTGTGTTAATTAGCTAGCAAGACAGTTTTAAAGGAATACTTCCGTTTTTCAAATTAAATTAGAAGTTTGCATCACCTATGCCTCTACTGCAATTAATTCCAAATAAACTGGTTTTGGGTTTCTCACTGACTAAGATGGCTACCATTTACACCCCATTATGGAACTTTGAGGGTTTATGACATAACCCATCTAGTAATTTAATAAGAACTCTATGAGAAGCACTTACGTCTGACGTCTCTGAAGTAGATGGTCTGCCTGTTGGGGTTGAGGAGCTGGATGACTGAGTCATCATTGTTCTTCACCCTGCAGCTGATGGTCGCCATCTCCCCCTCAATCACTGATACATTATCAGTCCCCAGGTTTTGACCTTCAACTGGACAGACAGATGGACAAGAGGAGGAGTGAAATCCATGAAAGTTCTAGAATTACTGCCATTCTGCTTTTATTTCGTAGTGTTTTTTAAATGTATTATTGTCTAGTGTTGATTATTTTGGGATTGAGACACACAAAAACATGTAACAGCATAGGTACCATAACAGACCACGACATTGAACACCATAATACTACATCACACCCACAGAGATGTGAACACAGCCTGACCGCTATAGGCGTATGTTGACTGTACTTGCAGTCACATTCCTAATCCTCCTAATACAATAGAAGGGCCCAGTGCACTGGTTGGCGTTATTGATCTCTCAGCTCAGAGTGGGTCCAGTGACTCTCTGCCAGATGGGTTGTAAGCACTACCTCTCACACACAGAGAAAAATGGAGGGAGAGAGAGAGAGAGAAAGAGAGAGAGAGGTAGGGAAGAGAGGGAAGGTGGAAGAGAGAGAGGGAAGCCAAGAGAGAGATAGAGAGAGAGAGAGAGAAAGAGAGAGAGAGAGAGAGAGAGAGAGAGAGACAGACAGACAGACAGACAGACAGACAGAGCTGAATTATAGCTCTCCATCTGAGTCTCTGAGCACAGGGCTTTAGTCTCCATCTCTTAGGAATCACAGCCTTGTCAGCCACTGAGTCAGCCGCTGACTGAGTATATCCACACCTGTGGCTGCCTACCTGGTCATTATTTTCACAGAACTCTGCCCTCATCATTAAAGCCTGAAACCAAGCATCCATTTGGGTTTGACAAAGAAAAAATGTTTGTTTTCTGCCTTCCAGGTGAGAGAGGGGGTAAATCAAAAGTCACCTTGTGCTATATTTATCCGGCAGGAGCCAAAAGGCATAAAAAGAAGAATGGAGAATGCTTTTAAACGCCTTGGATTAGCACCAGGAGAGGAACAAGACTCCCAGCAATAGCCCGAAGAAACATCCATAGCACATTTGCATGCCTGAGTTGTCAGACACCTCCAAACCGGGCTGACATTTACAAAGTGGAAAAAAGCACCTGCCTTTTCAGATAGTGATAATGGGAGTAGACAGCCAAACTAACAGGATTCAAATGAGCTAAGAGAATGCAGCGAGCAGCAAGAAATGAACCTCCTGTGGAGAAATACACCTCAGACCTGTATGTAGCAATGAACTTTCCATTTCATTCCACATCCCAGATATTGGTTCATCAAGTGATGACTGAAAATGGACATTGATATTGAGCAGATATTGAGCAGAGTACAGTACATTCTGTACTAAATAGGTAGTATCTTGAGGTATTTGAGTGTTATCTTATCGTAAGGAAAGACTTGTTTTAATTGAAGTGTGCTGTTTTTAAACTGTCTTAATTGAGTATCTGTGATGTTTGAGGAATCCATCTGTTTTATCATTAGAAAAGCCTCTGTTTTCAACTACCTCTGAAGTGTGAATGTATAGTGGACTTCGAGAGCATAGCAAAATACTTGGTTGATAATTAACTCCTTATAACACAAACAAATTCATGTTTATTAAGTGTGCTCCGATGTTGGAATATGGAAGTGTGTAATTCATTTGAGGGTGTCTGACTGAAACCTGAAAGGCAGCTCTGACATACTTATAGTAAGTAGGCCTACCCCAGCAGAGGAGCCCACAGTATGTTTTGAAGTCTGTTTTGATTTCAGTTTTGTCAAAGTAATATAGCTGGCAGTCAAAACAGCAAGATGAAGGAGCCTCAAAGCTAGGTTATTCTGGAACATGACTGCTAGTGGAAATATCCATAAGGTTTCAGCAGCCCTTAGCAGGGTTGGGTCCTGTCCAATATCCCTGGCTCATCTCCAATTCAAAACACACATAAATAACGGCGCTGTGATTAGTGATCCCATCAAAGGGAAAACAGGCCACTTTACGAAACATGGAGGGGTTTTTGCAATTCTAGTAAACATTTTCAATTGCCTCAGCATCCTGGTCATGATTGGGTACAAATGAGGAGAGGCAGTCATTAATTCCTGGTGGCGGGAGAGAGAGAGAGAGAGAGAGGTGGGCTGAGACAAGGCAGGGCGCAGATGACTGGTTGATAAATTCACACTCCTTCCAGCAGCTGTCTTGGAGTGCGACGCTGCTGTATTGCCACACATGGCCGCCCTCCTGTTCCTCTATCAGAACACACTGAATGACACAGTCAAAGATAATTAATTACAGGGCCTTCAAAGGTCTGTGAACTCAACGCTGGGATGTTACATCAGCGGTCTGACATGGGCCTCATCAACAAGCAGCTCATAATGCAAGACACCGAGAAGAAACCCTGACGCTAACTTTCAGAAGTTGGGAGAAATGAAGTTCCTCTCTTCATTCCTTCCCAGATGTTAAGAAAAGGCACCTTTTGATTCCAATTCCTTTTTTCTTTGAACTTCTCTCTCTTTGAATTTTTTCATCAAAAGACATGAAAGGGGCAGTGGAAAGCAGGACAGCGCCAGGCCCCTGATTCCTCTCCACTGAGTCACCGATGTCTGGAGCGGCCCTGTCCTTTTCAAAGAAGAACCAGGTATCCAGCCGGAGCTACTTATCTGACAGGCCGGTCGGACCAAGCTATCTTTTCAGCCAGAGATAGCTAGGTGCGGGCCGGCCAGATAGCTAGGTTAAGTTCATAGACCTTTGAAGGCCCTGCAATTAGCCATCTGGCTGGGCGGAGCTACCTATCTCGCTGGCCAGCCGGACCAAGCTATCTGGCCGGCTGGCCGGACCTATCTGACCGGCCGGAACTACCTAGATATCTGGCCGGCTGAACGCTATCTGGCCAGTCGGCCGAACAGAACTATCTGGCCGAACCTACACAATATATACAAAAGTATGTGGACACCTCTTCAAATGAGTGGATTTGGCTATTTCAGACACCCCCGTTGCTAACAGGTTTATAAAATCGAGCACACAGCCATGCAATCTCCATAGACAAACATTGACAGTATAATGGACTTACTGAAAAGCTCATTGGCTTTCAACGTGGCACCGTCATAGGAGGCCACCTTTCCAACAAGACAGTTCGTTAAATTTCTGCCCCGCTAGAGCTACCCCGGTCAACTGTAAGTGCTGTTATTGTGAAGTGGAAACCTCTAGGAGCAACAATGACTCAGCCGCGAAGTGACAGGCCACACAAACGCACAGAATGGGACAACCGGGTGCTGAAGCGCGTAGCGCGTAACATTCTTCTGCCCTCAGTTGCAACACTACTGAGTTCCAAACTGTCTTTGGCAGCAACGTCAGCACAAGAACTGTTCATCGGGAGATTCATGAAATCGGTTTCCATGACCGACCAGCTGCACACAAGCCTAAGATCACCATGTGCAATGCCAAACATCGACTAGAGTAGTGTAAAGCTCGCCGCCATTAGACTCTGGAGCAGTGGAAACGCATTCTCTGGAGTGATGAATCACACTTCACCATCTAGCAGTCCGACAGACTAATCTGGGTTTGGGGGATGCTAGGAGAACGCTATCTGCCACAATGCATAGTGCCAACTGTAAAGTTTGGTGGAGGAGGAATAATGGTCTGGGGCTGTTTTTCATGGTTCAGGCTAGGCCCCTTAGTTCCAGTGAAGGGAAATCTTAATGCTACAGAATACAATGACATTCCAGATGATTCTGTGCTTCCAACTTTGTGGCAACAGTTTGGGGGAAGACTCTTTCCTGTTTCAGCATGACAATGTCCCCGTGCACAAAGCGAGGTCCATAAAGAAATGGTGTGTCGAGATCGGTGTGGAAGAACTTGACTGGCCTCAACCCCATCGAACACCTTTGGGATGAATTGTAATGCTGACTGTGAGCCAGGTCTAATCTCCCAGCCTCAGTGCCCGACCTCACTAATACTCTTGTGGCTGAATGCAAGCAAGACCCCGCAGCAATGTTTCAACATCTAGTGGTATGCCTTCCCAGAAGAGTGGAGGCTTTTTAGCAGCTACGGTGGGACCAATTCCATAAATTCCCATGATTTAGGAATGAGATGTACAACGAGCAAGTGTCTACATACTTTTGGTATGTAGTGTATCTGGCCGGCCGGACCTAGCTATCTAGCCGACCGCATTAAGAATGACTGAAAATGGCTCTCTTTCTCACGCTCCTATTCTCTGCCCCTTGAGATACATACATCTCCAGCTCAGTAATTAAGCCCTGCTCACTAAGAAGGGAAGCTCTTTCAAGGACATCTGTGAGTAAAAAGCCATAATATCATTGGACATTATTAGACCTTCACTGTTTCAAGGCTTCTCTGCATCGTAGCAGGATTTCTAATGTTTTAGGCCTTCTAATGTAATCTCTTTTATCTCTGAAAACAATCTCTCACTCAAGTTTCATCATGTTTCTGGTGTGATGTCAGATGTCTGATGCTGCTTTGACAAGGCTTTGACTGAATAGAGATGTACAGAGAAAAGCATCTCGCCTGTACTCTATTATCTTATGCAGATTGTGCCATGTTCACTGCAGATCAATGTTGGGGACTGCTCAATCTCATGTTCCACTGTACTGGCAGGTTAGAGGCTCTTTGTGCTTGATGTGTCTTCCTAAGTGTGATAGAGAGACAAGGGGAGCTTCTAGCCTAGTAGTAGTAGTGTTAGACATGGGCTTTCACAATACAGAATGTTCACCTTCGGTTTAGTGTAGGCTACCATAGTCACTTTGTACATACTAGTCATGTGTCACCCAAAAGAAAAATACATGTAGACAACAATATAATGCACATATAGTAAACATAATGACAGTAGCCAATAACAACAGGGAATGTAGAATGTACTCTGCCACCATCTGACATAGTCTTATTTGAAACGGTTTCTGTTCACACGACTGTAGCTGTGCTATACAAATACAATCAAATTGGCAGTAGATTGACATATGATTGTAGACATTGCACAGCACATGAACACAAAACTCGATGCTTTACACAAATCAATAAAGAGCAGGGTGAGCAAATGGCATCAGACATTGTCAGACGAACATTAAAGGAAAATCAAAAGTACCTGACAAGGTCTCAGCGGCTCCTGTTGCAGCAGTAGAGAAGGAAAGAAGGAAGACAGAACAATTGTAAGCAGAGGCTCATATTCACGATAAGACGGACACATTGTAAGCAGAGGCCCATATTCACGATAAGACGGACACATTGTAAGCAGAGGCCCATATTCATTTATAATTCACACAGAAGGTAACTCTGTCAAAACTTGTCTCATTTTGGATGAGTCATAAGTGCTTCCTCACTTATATTTTAGAGGCTGGCATAAATCCCAAAAGTGTGTCGACCGAAAATTCCAATACCGAAGATTCCAATATACTTTCCTGAAAGTGATTGAGTATTTGAGAGTGTATAGCTTTACAACCCCGTATTTTTTAGAACCACTGTAAAGTTTCAGTCAATTTGGGGGCTATTAATATGGAGCAGCTCGGGGGTAGATAGTTAGCTATCTGTGGACTTTGTTTTTCCCAGCCTCTCTCTGTTTGAGATTCCTGCCAGCCCAGGGCTGGAGCAGCCTCTGCCGAGTGAAGGTCCCCTGAGAGCCCTGGGGCACACCAGAATTTGCCCGCTTGGAACAGTGGCCAGTCGCCCGAGACTGGCATCTCACACCAGCTGGTCATGGGAGACTGGCATTTTCCCTACGGCACCACCCTGGGCATCCTGGACTCACAGCACCGCTCTAAGTGGTAAGCCTATTACGCAGGCTAACATCTAATTGGACCACCTCGTGAAGAGCAAGCAGGCACACACTAGTCTTCTTGCCTGAGTTATCATCTTTGACCTAACCTGAATGGAAGGCATGTCCTTGTTATGCTTTCTCAGCCTTGTATGAATCCTCACAGGAGACAAATCACAAACCAGCACATAATAATATAGGTACATCTCAGATTATAAATCATATAGAAAGTCTGTATTTCTGTTACAGTATGAGGAGTGAGGATGTAATATATATCAGTTTTCTCAGCCTAGTTCAGAACTGTATTAATAGGGAAAAGTGTACAGCCACAGATAGGACTATTATAAATAGCCGCTGGTCTTGTCTCTTGTCCCCAGTGCGCCCCTGCTACCCCCCTACCCTCCCCTGTACTCCCCTGTACCTGGAGCACATTAGGCAGGAGTTATGAGGTGCCAGCCAGGCTGTGATTAGATGTCATGGCTGTCGCTCTGCTTAGACAGCACTGATAGACAGATTTCAGGGGAAATGCGTGTGATGCTATTCCCTGCAAGTGGCGGCCTCCACCGCAATCTGTCAATCATAGAGGATGAGGCCAGACAGGCCCACCGTCCTCCAAATAAAGCCTGTCCTTGTCTGGGTCTGCTCTCCTACTCTCCTAACCCATATTCCTTAGACTTCTGTATTTTATTGTACTTCGACAGAATCTGCAAATGTCTGATATACCAGTGTATGAATAAGAATGACAGTCAACGGGTGTTCTTTGTAGTGTATTACCTGACAGATAGTAGAATCTACAAGCTATCTGATCATTAGATAATATGTTCATGCTTTTAGACAATACTAGCAGTGTACAGCGGACTGTC
Organism: Oncorhynchus mykiss; assembly: GCF_057628025.1. NCBI lineage: Eukaryota > Metazoa > Chordata > Actinopteri > Salmoniformes > Salmonidae > Oncorhynchus > Oncorhynchus mykiss. The sequence goes on along the minus strand of NC_143048.1, from coordinate 24,205,696 downwards.
ATCTGGGTGAATCCACAGAGCTGCAGTACACTCTGTGAGCCAGACTGATATTTCTGCAGACGGTCTCTCTCTGTGAGTGTGGAGGAGAGCAACCTCCCTTTCCAGGCTGCTGGGTAATAGCAGTTGGGGAAAGGTAACATACCCTCTCTATGCTGGCATGGTGTCATTAAATGTATGGGCCTCCGTTGAGGAAACATTTTTCCTTCTTATTTCCAGCCATGATCAGTAGCTTATCACATGTTATCAGTGTGTGTGTTCACACCGCATGTGTGGTGACAGCAGGAGGAGGATGCTGGGGTGCTGTGCGGCCCAGGCAGTCTCCTCTCCTCTAGTGTGTGTGTGTGTGTGTGTGTGTGTGCGTGTGTGTCCCACTGTGCTTTCATTTAATTAAAAGGTTGGGTGGAGGGATGCAGACCTTTTTCTTAAAATAAATTTGATGGAAAGCCTGTACCTGCTGAGTTGACCCAAGGAACACAGATTGGCTGCTGTGGTCATCATTTTCCAAACAGCAAGCCATTAGATGGTTTAATGGTTTAAGACCTTTTCTCAGAAGTCTGAACACTGTCCAGATACCTTCTGTGACCTCTAGGATTGGTGTCCTAGCCAGTGTCTAACCACAACAAATGCTCACACGCTCCTGTGTTTACTTCTAGGGGTGGACGTTCTACAAATAAACAGCTGGAAACAATTGAAATACTGTACATTAAACCTGGGATTTGAAAGTCATTACTGTAGCAATCACTCACACTCCTGCTGAGTTCATTTAATCTTTGTCTCAGACTCAAGTCAAATACCATAATATACACTGAGTGTACAAAACATTATGGACACCTGCTCTTTCCATGACATAGACTGACCAGGTAAATCCAGGTGAAATCTATGATCCCTTATTGATGTAATTTATTAAATCCACTGCAATCAGTGTAGATGAAGGGGAGGAGACAGGTTAAAAATATTTTTTAAACCTTGAGACAATTGAGACATGGATTGTGTATGTGTGCCATTCAGAGGGTGAATGGGCAAGACAAAATATTTAGGTGCTTTTGAACAGGTTATGGTAGCAGGTACCAGGCGCACCGGTTTGTGTCAAGAACTACAACGCTGCAGTTTCCAGTGTGTATCAAGAATGGTCCACCATCCAAAGGACATACAGCCAACTTGATACAACTGCGGGAAGCATTGAGCCAGCATCCCTGTGGAACACTTTCGACACCTTATAGAGTCCATGCCCTGATGAATTGAGGCTGTTCTGAGGGCAAAAGGGGGGTGTGCAACTCAATATGAGGAAGATGTTCTTAATGTTTTGTACACTCAGTGTAGTCCACTGTGCAAACACTGGACAAAATGTGACACCCCAGCTATCTGTATAGTTGCCTGCAGCAGAGCGCTTTAGAGGGAGGTGTCAAGAGCAGCTACAGCTCAACAGAGAGAGCTGCTCTGTACTCCCACCGTTTTGTCAGATATGGCTTAATGCAGGTATCTGGTTGCCTGTGGAATATCTGTGAAAACACTTACCTATAGCACCACAGGGAATGCTCAGGCTAATTCGTCTCCATGGCAGACAGTAACATGTTAATCAAGTGGGCTTACCAGGAACACATCTACAGGCTGTTCCGTCATACTGCAGTCAAAGGGGATTATGTATGTATCCCCACATAAACAGTTTCCCGATGGCCAGAGGAGGTTTAACTGCACCTTATTCATGGAACATACAAAAATACACTGGAGCTCAGCCGTGACAACCTCTCACTGGATATGCCTGATTTCATGCTCTGAATATTAATATGGGCCTTTAGCAAACCCCTGAGCACAAGCACATAAGCACACACACACACACACACACGTATGCATGCACACACACACTCACACACATGTTTGCACGTACATACACACACACACACGCACACACACACACACACACACACACACACACACACGTGCGCACACACACACGTGCGCACACACACACACACACGTGCACGTGCCAGCAGATGTGTGCACACACACACAGTTGAAGCCTGGCACGTTAGAGATAACTAACTAACAATTCACAGATAACTAACTAACAATTCAGAGGGATTGAACAGTATTCTCCCATGGTGAGTTCACAGTGTGAGTTTCTGGTATTCAAGGGCTAGTTGGTAAGGAAGCTAAAGTATGTGAGGATCTGAATATTGTATCATGTTTGTCTGAAAGCAATACGTGTTAATAAGCTCTTCAATCAGAACTTCAAGTCCTCTCTGTAACACAAAAGTAATGTTTTCATTCTGAGAGCAGAAATAACAGAAAATATAGAAGCTGAAAGAGAACTCTGCCATTGCCTGTCTCAGGTTGTGGTTGTGTTAGAGATACATGCCTCCGACTGGATGCCTAGCAGCCCCGCCAACTGCCATCTCTCACTCTAAAACAAGTCACACATACAAAGCTTTCTCTGCATGTTGTACAGGCCTGTACTGTATATCTGTACAGAATACGGGGCTCCTTTATTAATAAAAAATGAACGTAGAAACCAACAAAGCAACAAACAGACCACAGAACACCATTTTCCCCCCAAGAAAACAATCCAACAAGGAGAAGGAACCGAAGCCATTATCCAACTACAGTGACACCTCAGCCTCCCACAGTCATCCAAAATAGATTTTAAATGGTTCAACGGTCTTGGAAAATCAACCAATATCAGTATAAGCATGATTCTGCATTGTGTTATGCTAGCACGAATGGTTGGCGCGAATGGTTGGGTAAGCACTGACTTCAAGGCTGCCGTTACAATACGCAATGTATGCATCCACACACCACATGGCTTTATAGAGAAACAGATCATAGTGAATGCTTAACCCCCCGGCTGTGAGACACACCACATCTTATTCACCATGTCTGTTCAGCTAAAGCCCTGTCTTCCATCTGGCTCCAGAGGGAGCGATCACACAGAGCCCTGCTTCTTTTCAACCCGGTCTCAGGTGGAGGCGAGGCAGCAGGAGCGTTAGTGTTAATGCCGCTGGAGAGCACACAAAGCTCTGACTCAATGCTCGCCTCTGATTGCATTGTACTCACATGCAGCTTTTTTTTTAAATCAAAGCTTAGAAAGAGTCTTATACGGGTGTAATAACTGCCTCTTTTCTATTTTTATTTTATTTTTATCTTCGGGGAGGACACATATCTTTTTTTAGTTTTTACAGCTTTTCTGCTACATATACATACATTTGACATACATGGTACTTTTATATACAGCAATAACATACAGTAACAATAATACATTACTGAACATAAACTCTTTAATCCCACCCCTCAGTCATTCTCAGCCCATCCCACCTATCACCATAGACCTCAGTTCTTTAATCCCACCCCTCAGCCACTCTCAGCCCATCCCACCTATCACCATAGACCTCAGCTCTTTAATCCCACCCCTCAGTCATTCTCAGTCCATCCCACCTATCACCATAGACCTCAGCTCTTTAATCCCACCCCTCAGCCACTCTCAGCCCATCCCACCTATCACCATAGACCTCAGCTCTTTAATCCCACCCCTCAGCCACTCTCAGCCCATCCCACCTATCACCGCAGAACACCCTTGTTTGGTTTCCATGTGCCATATCTTTTTCAATATAGCTGTGATGTTTTACATACATTTTGAAATGTTATTTTCTTTTCGTTATGGGGACATTGTTCCCCTTTATCTAATGTGGTGCCATGCAAGGGGCATACAAGCGCTGTGCTGATGCCTGACGGGACAGATTGGGATGTGTGTGTATGTGTGTGTGTGTGTGCTTGCGTGCATGTGTCTCTGTGTGTATGCATGTGTGTGTATGTACATGTACGCATGCATATGCTTGCGTGGGTTCATTTGTGTACATGCATGTGTTTGTGATTGTGTGTCGGGGGGTAATTAGGACATCAGTAGAAGCCTCTGACAGGCCTGTCATCTCCACAGCCTGTCCAGCAAGGAGACAGGGGTCAGAGGGGGTAAGAGGGGCTGGAGATGGGTCAGGAGGCAGCTGCTACACCACCACTCACTGTCTGGAATCTCTCACAGAATATTAAACCACTGGGACCTCAGGCAAGACACTCCCTCGCCTCAATTATGGAAAACACAAAGCCATCACACAGGGTATTACTATTTGATAACTCAACAAATGTGCATTGTGATGGAGTATGACTATGAGCCGTGAGATTTGAGTTTTGAAACAACGTGACAAAATGTGCTATCTAACTGTTATCTAAAAATTCCCTTGTTATGACATAAAGACAAATCCAGTTAGCTGTTGTGAGCTTAACCACTGAGCATGCTATGAAATTGAGGATCTGTATTACAAAGAGACAGATACAGTACATTAAATACAATCTCCATCGGTGGGCATTTCTGGTGACCTTGGTTATGACATATCATTAATTCTATGTATGGATGATTATTTATCCCCACAATAACATGTCTGCTGCTCCCCCCCCTCTCTCCCTCTCCCTCTCTCTCTGTGTTGCACCTGTGCCCATTCTGTCTGTGCCTGGCCCCGGTGCTCATACTCTCATAATCACATCCATCAGCCCACAGCTCTAACTGCATCCAGGACCGCTAAATACATCCATTTGTTTGCAGGTGTCATTTATTTTGTGTGCCTCAATCAGACACCTGTCACACACACCTGCTGTCAATGTGTGTGGAGCTAAAGAAAATAAAAAAAGAGGAGAGAAGGCCTTTTGTTTCTTCTGCGAGTTTATAATGAGCACACTGTTTCCAATCTTCTTCCTCCATTTTTCAATTTCCTATGCCTTTTTCACAGTCAAATCACAGCTATCAATCAGGTGTGTGTGTGTGTGTGTGTGTGTGTGTGTGTGCATGAAGGAGGTAAACTGAGGCCGTGTACCTTGATGGAACCATCTCCAACCCCAGCTCCATTAGTCAGAGATTGGAGGGAAATATGTGTGTGTGGTGGTGTGAAAATGAATACGATTATAAATGGCTGCCAATGCAAGGCTGTCTCCCTGCCCGGCTCCAAATGATTCACAATGTACACCGTTGAATTTGCCCTCTCTATTTGAGTAAATGGATCTATTCTGCACACTGTCCTTTTACAGTGGTACCGACAGGAAAAGCCACATATTTGTTTAACCATTTATTAGAAAAGATTACAATACATGCAATACGATACTCTTGGCGTCAGGCTCTGCTCCTTTGGGATAGCTCACTGCCAGAGCATGCATAATGATAAGATAACTATAGTAACAGACAGTGAGCAAGGTATGTTATACCAATCCCCCTGACCGAAGCAAAATCACACTCCAAAGTGTGGAGGCTGGGGTGGGTGGCGGGGACGCAGAACACAGTCATACATGGCATGTAATGCATGCTACAGCAATAACATGTCACCAAGAACACCCGCGCATAGCGTGCATGTGGCAGCCATCAGGGAATGAAGGTGCAACACCTGGTTGACTGAAATACACCGCAATATTAAGGTAGAGTGAATCTAATTGGTGCAATATCAGCTGATGCAATACTCAGGTTTCCTGTCTGGTGTTGCTGTAACTACTGATAACACATTATAACAGTATAACATATTATACAATGTATGTATATAGGATCTAAATTTGAGACAGTTTGTTACATCAGGAAAATAATCCTGCAGCAACAGGAAATGTGAAGTATTATGTGGATTATACTACATTTTTTGTAGGGGTTGATACATTTTTCTTGAGGTAAAAAATCAAGACTGAAATTTCATTGGAAATTACAAACTTCAGAAACCTTTTTAAATCTCAAATACACTACACCTTTTACATGTCTGTCATTGCAGGGAAGTTCTCCTGCAAAAGGGTGATTTAATTAAGATCCTACACCTGAATAGCTAGGCATACAGATAAAAACGTATGTCTTGTGTCGTAAACCCAATGACCAATGCAAATACACTACAGTGAATAAAATAACCGGTTCACGTAATGGTACATATCAGGTCAAACACCTACACGTTCATACCATAGGCACATTGCAATCTAACACAAAAGCGATAGCATGTGGCAGCAGACGCATAGTGTCAGCAGTGAAAAGAGGAAGACAATTGTGACTGACAGCACTCCAACGTAGAATAAAAAAATCTTAACATCATGTGGCATGTACAGTATATGTATGGGAAAGACTGCTAGTAGGGACTAACTCTAGGATTATGCAGATACTGCAATGTGCACCAGTGTTTTACAGAGTGTATTGATTGAAACAAAGATCTATTTGAAGTGACTGAGCCAAATGGCAACTATAGTAAATTCACAATGGCAGGCTAATATAGGACTTCACAGCCTGACATTTCCTCCCCTCCACGCAGAGTGGTCTCTAACTGTGTGCCAATGGCCATATGATTTACTCTGGACCCACATGAATATTTCATATTAGCGCTTAGCTGGCTCGTGGCATCAAGAAAATGTATTATTTTTAGTGAGCTTTGTAGAGACACCCTGGAAATTCCTCCTTTGATGAATGGTTGAATAGTTTATGTTGTATTAAAAGGGCAAAACAAATAACTATCAATCATCTTATGTTGACAGCAGCTATACGCTAACCCCTCCCATTTATGAAATTCCCTTTCTGGGGTTTTCTGCTGAATCAGCTGCCAAAGCAAATCAAATCAAAGCCTGCGCTCTGCAGAACAGGTCAGCTTCGATTTCACTATTAGACAAACCTACTCTGAAAGTGAAAGCTAAATATTGGTTAGTATAAAATATGGCTTACCAAAGAGGGTGATTGATGTCAGTTGACATCTGGGCTGGCAGAGTAGCCTAGTGGTTAGAGTGTTGGACTAACAACCGGAAGGTTGCAAGTTCAAACCCCTGAGCTGACAAGGTACAAATATGTCGTTCTGACCCTGGACAGGCAGCTAACCCACTAGGCCGTCATTGAAAATAAGAATTTGTTTTTAACTGACTTGCCTAGGTAAATAAAAAGTGAATATTGGTATTATTGTAATGCATTAACTTTCAATAGACACAATATTATGCTCTAACCTGGAGTTGAACCCTCTAGTTCAGTTAGGAAATGTATCTTAAGTAACACCAACTGCTGTAAGAGCATACTAATGGTTTGAGATAAAGATAAAAAATAATCCAACTATGAACATGGTGTGATTTAAAATAAATGAGACATAGAATTAAATTACTTTTTTAGGATTTCTGCCTGAGCTAAAAAGTAGATTGCAACGATGCCATCTGAGTGTGCATAAAGGTAGCGTTGCCAATGAATGATTCAATCTGCTCATCATGCTCCCACTACTACCTGCATTGAGTTGGTTTCATTTGATTGGCTGGGTAATTACCTGAACGCTGGTTAATTGCTTGTTAATTTGCCCCTGATGGTGAGCACATCCAGCTCACGACAAGTCTGCCAATCAGCGGTTTACACATGGTGCACATGGGGACTTGCTCAGAGAGAGACACATGCATGTACTACGCACAAACTACAGTCCCGCAGTTAAAATCTTCTCCATATTTTATGTTCCTAGGTTGTCATTGTAAATAAGAATTTGTTCTTAACTGACTTGCCTAGTTAAATAAAGGTTAAATGCATTTTATTTTATTTTAAATATGCTAAGCTGAGCAAAGCAGGTGCTCTTCCATATGGATATCCATTGGAAAACAGCAGACACATGATTGAGGGAGAGAGAACACTGAGTGGCTTGGCTTTCGAGTTAGAGAGATAGGCTGCATGCTCACAGACTGGCAGGGAGGGAGAGAAAGCGACACATAGAGAGAGACATAGAAAGAGATGCATGGGACTGACTATAACTGTTCACTCCCCCACCAGATTGATATTTTATGGTGTACGATGTGGTTCAGATGACATGGAGAGGTTGAGATGGAGTGAGAGAGTGTACAGGCGGGAAGAGTTCAGTGATTTATTGTGTGGGTGCATGTCTGGCATGTGGGTAAGTTTATGTGTGTTTGTATGTGTGTGTGTGTGTGTGTATGTGTGTTTGTGTGTGTACGTGTGTGATGAGTTAGCGCTAGGTGCAGTCAGACTGAGCCCATTAAAAAGTGAAGGCACAGGGGGACAGATGCACCCCAACATGAGGCACAGGAAACAGACTCTTTGATCATTACCTGCCTGCCAGTCTGCCCTCCACAGGGACCGCCCATTACCACTGCTGATGTGCTGCTCTGACAGGCTATAAAATCACACACACACACACACACACACACACACACACACACACACACACACACACACACACACACACACACACACACACACACACACACACAGCACTACTCACATTCACAACAACTATCACTCAAGCTAGTGTTGTCGTCAGTTAAACCTGTCCCCCAAAGACACATATAGAATAGCCATATGGCAATGGGGTTGAGATGAATGCATTTACAGGTATTGATTGCTTTGGTGGGTATACAGTATGTAAGCTAGTCCATTTTTTTCTCTGTTTAGAGGGCGCTCTACCTGGTACACAGCCAGTATAGAAACACTTCTCACTTATCTTCTCAGCTACAGGGTGACATGGGGTAACTGGAAAACATGTCACTCACAGATTACTATGTGAGTCTCATTAGCTGACAGCAGTTGTTTTTTTCCCACCTTTATTTAACCAGGTAGGCCAGTTGAGAACAAGTTCTCATTTACAACTGCAGCCTGGCCAAGATAAAGCAAAGCAGTGTGACACAAACAACACCACAGAGTTACACATGGGATAAACAAACGTACAGTCAATAACACAATAGAAAAGTATACATACAGTGTGTGCAAATGTAGTAAGATTAGGGAGGTAAGGCAATAAATAGGCCATAGTGTAACGTTGTTCATATTTAATGTTCACAAAAAACACTAAAACAAAATGAGAAAACGGAGAAACGGCGAAAACGAAAGCGCACAGTTCTGTCAGGGAAACAACCTAAACAGAAAATAATCACCCACAACTAAAATGGGGGAAACAGGCTACCTAAGTATGATTCTCAATCAGAGACAACGAACGACACCTGCCTCTGATTGAGAACCATACTAGGCCAAACACATAGAAAAAAGAACATGGACTACCCACCCCAACTCACGCCCTGACCAACCTAAAACACTGGAGTGATAGATGTGCAGAAGATGAATGTGCAAGTAGAGATACTGGGGTGCAAAGAAAAAAAATAGGGGGATGAGGTAGTTGGGTGGGCTATTTACAGATGGGCTATGATCTGTAAGCTGCTCTGACAGCTGATGCTTAAAGTTAGTGAGGGAGATATGAGTCTACAGCTTCAGTGATTTTTGCAGTTTGTTCCAATCATTGGCAGCAGAGAATTGGAAGGAAAGGCAACCAAATGAGGAATTGGCTTTGGGGGTGGCCAGTGAAATATACCTGCTGGAGCGCATGCTATGGATAGGTGCTGCTATGATGACCTGAGATAAGGCTGGGCTTTACCTAGATAAGACTTATAGATGACCTGGAGCCAGTGGGTTTGGCTACGAATATGAAGTGAGGTTCCAACGAGAGCATACAGGTCGCAGTGGTGGGTTGTATATGGTGCTTTGGTGACAAAACGGATGACACTGTGATAGACTGCATCAAATTTACTGAGTAGAGTGTTGGAGGCTATTTTGTAAATGACATCGCTGAAGTCAAGGATCGGTAGGATAGTCAGTTTTACGAAGGTATGTTTGGCAGCATGAGTGAACAATGCTTTGTTGCGAAATAGGATGCCGATTCTAGATTTAACTTTGGATTAGAGATGCTTGATGTGAGTCTGGAAGGAGAGTTTACAGTCTAACCAGACACCTAGGGATTTGTAGTTGTCCACATATTCTAAATCAGAACCGTCCAGAGTAGTGATGCTAGACGGGCGGGCAGGTGCAGGCAGCGATCGGTTGAAGAGCATGCATTTAGTTTTACTTGCATTTAAGAGCAGTTGGAGGCCATGGAAGGAGAGTTCTATGGCATTGAAGCTTGTCTGGAGGTTTGTTAACACAGTGTCCAAAGAAGGGCCAGAAGTATACAAAATGGTGTCTTCTGCGTAGAGGTGTATCAGAGAATCACCAGCAGCAAGAGCAACATCATTGATGTATACAGAGAAAAGAGTCGGCCCGAGAATTGAACCCTGTGGCACCCCCATAGAGACTGCCAGAGGTCTGGACAACAGGCCCTCCAATTAGACACACGGAACTCTGTCTGAGAAGTAGTTGGTGAACCAGGTGAAGCAGTCATTTGAGAAACCAAGGCTGTCAATAAGAATGCAGTGATTGACAGAGTCGAAAGCCTTGGCCAGGTCGATGAATACAGCTGCACAGTATTGTATTTTATCGATGGCGTTATGATATCGTTTAGGACCTTGAGCGTGGCTGAGGTGCACCCATGACCAGCTCGGAAACCAGATTGCATAGCGGAGAAGGTACAGTGGGATTCAAAATGGCCGATGATCTGTTTGTTAACTTGGCTTTCGAAGACCTTAGCAAGGCAGGGTAGGATAGATATAGGTCTGAAACAGTTTGGGTCTAGGGTGTCTCCCCCTTTGAAGAGGGGGATGACCACAGCAGCTTTCCAATCTTTAGGGATCTCAGATGATACGAAAGAGAGGTTGAACAAGCTAGTAATAGGGGTTGCAACAATTGCGGAGGATAATTTTAGAAAGAGAGGGTCCAGATTATCTAGCCCGGCTGATTTATAGGTGTCCAGATTTTGCAGCTCTTTCAGAACATCAGCTATCTGGATTTGGGTGAAGGAGAAATGGGGGAGGCTTGGGGAGGTTGCTGTGGGGGGTGCAGAGCTGTTGACCGAGGTAGGGGTAGCCAGGTGGAAAGTATGGCCAGCCGTAGAAAAATGCTCATTGAAATTCTCAATTATCGTGGATTTATCGGTGGTGACAGCTGCCCACTGCCTCGGCGCAGTGGGCAGCTGGTGCTCTTATTCTCCATGGACTTTACAGTGTCCCAGAACTTTTTGGAGTTTGTGCTACACGATGCAAATTTCTGTTTGAAAAAGATAGCCTTTGCTTTCCTAATTGTTCCTAACTTCCCTGAAAAGTTGCATATCGCAGGGGCAATTCGAAGCAAATGCAGAATGCGACAGGATGTTTTTGTGCTGGCACTCAGGTCTGGAGTGAACCTGCTTATTCTACATTTTTTTTTAATGGGGCATGCATCCAACCCGGAAGCCAGCCGCACCAATGTGTCGGAGGAAACACTGTGCACCTGGCAACCTTGATTAGCGTGCACTGCGCCCAGCCCGCCACAGAAGTCGCTGGTGCTCGATGAGACAAGGGTATCCCTAATGGACAAAGCCTCCCTAAACCAGACGATGCTAGGCCAATTGTGCATCGCCCCACGGACCTACCAGTCACGGCCGGTTACGACAGAGCCTGGGCGCAAACCCAGAGTCTCTGGTGGCACAGCTGGCGCTGCAGTACAGCACCCTTAACCACTGCGCCACCCGGGAGGCCCTAGGAAAGCACTTTTAAAGAATAACTAGGCATCCTCTACTGACGGAATGAGGTCAATATCCTTCCAGGATACCCGGGCCAGGTAATTTAGAAAGGCCTGCTTGCTGAAGTGTTTTAGGGAGCTTTTGACAGTGATGAAGGGTGGTCGTTTGACCGCGGACCCATTACAGACGCAGGCAATGAAGCAGTGATCACTGAGATCCTGGTTGAAGACAGCAGAGGTGTATTTAGAGGGCAGGTTGGTCAGGATGATAACTTTGAGGGTTCCCGTGTTTACGGATTTGGAGTTGTACCTGGTAGGTTCCATGATAATTTGGGTGAGATTGAGGGCATCTAGCTTAGATTGTAGGATGGCCGGTGTGTTAAGCATATCCCAGTTTATGTCCCCTAACAGTACAAACTCTGAAGATAAATGGGGGGCAATTCATTCACATATGGTGTCCAGGGCACAGCTGGAGGCTGAGGGAGGTCTGTAGTGGCTACAGTGATATACTTATTTCTGGAAAGGTGGATTTTTAAAAGTAGAAGCTCGAACTGTTTAGGCACAGACCTGGATAGCATGACAGAACTCTGCAGGCTGTCTCTGCAGTAGATTGCAACTCCACCCCCTTTGGCAGTTCTATTTTGGAGGAAAATGTTGTAGTTGGGGATGGAAATTTCAGAATTTTTGGTGGCCTTCCTAAGCAAGGATTCAGACACAGCTAGGTCATTGGGGTTGGCAGAGTGTGCTAAAGCAGAGAAAAAAAAAACTTAGGGAGGAGGCTTCTGATATTAACATGCATGAAACCAAGGCTTTTACGGTTACAGAAGTCAACAAATGATAGTGCCTGGGGAATAGGAGTGGAACTGCGGGCTACAGGGCCTGGGTTAACCTCTACATCACCAGAGGAATAGAGGAGGAGTAGGATAAGGGTATGGCTAAAGGATATAAGAACTGGTCTTCTAGTGCGTTGGGGACAGAGAATAAAGGACCAGATTTTTGGGCGCGGAAGAATAGATTCAAGGCACAAGTATGGTAAGATGTGAGTACAGTGGAGGTAAACCTATGCGTTGCGTAACGATGAGAGAGGTTTCGTCTCTGGAGACATCAGTTAACCTAGGTGAGTTCTCCTCCGCATGTGTCTGGGGTGGGACGAAAGAGCTATCTAAGGCATTTTGAGTGGGACTGAGGGCTCTACATTGAAATAAAACAATTAAAACTAGCCAAGACAGCAGTAGACAAGGCATATTGACATTAGAGAGAGGCATAAAGCAATCACAGGTGTTGATCAGGAGAGCTAAGACAACAACGGGTAAATGGCGATGAAAGGGCAGAGCAGGTCAGTTAGATACATACAGGACCTGAGTACGAGGCTGGGGCCGACAGGTAAACAAAATGAGGTACCGTGTTATTGAAACAGTCCAGGGGGCATCAGCTGTGTAGCCGAGTGATCATAGGGTCAAAAGAGCAGCAATAGGTGAGTCAGGGTGCCGTTCGGTTGTCACTACTACACTAGGCGAGCAGGGGACACAGCGTTCAGAAAAGTTAGCGGGCCGGGGCTAATAGATGGTTCTGCGGCGATATCGTAACAGAATAGCCAGTTGAGACCACATCGGGCGATCACGTCGGCAGTCCAGTCATGATGGATCGGCGGTGCTCTGTGTCGACAATAAATGGTCCAGACCAATTGGCAAAGGAGGTATTGTAGCCCTAGAATTAGCTGGTATATGGGCCTAGCTCAAGGCTAGCTAGTGCTAGCTTTGGGACAGAGGCGTTAGCTAACAGTAGCCACTTGTTTGCAGCTAGCTAGCTGCGATGATCCGGAATAATGATCCGGTGTAATGATCCAGAGCGGCAGAAATCCGGTGATATGGTAGAGAGAGAGCAGTCCGATATGCTCTGGGTTGATATAGCTCTGTGCAGACTGGCAGTGGAAGCAGCTGAGGGGAAAACGACTCATAATAATGTCTGGAATGGAGTAAATGGAATGGCATCAAACCCATGGAAACCATGAGTTTGATGTATTTGATATCATTCCAGCTATTCCGCTCCAGCCATTGCTACGAACCTGTTCTCAGCCAATTAAGGTGCCACCAACCATGTCATGTCATCTCTATTGTCTCTCTCTATGATGTGGTTTGGCTCCAACAAGCTGTACCAGATGAGGTGAGGCCCAGCCACAAACTGTGTTTGCTCTGTTGATGGGATGGCTGATATGAGAGCTGCAGGTTATTGGCACAACTGAACAAGGCACTGACTGGGGTTCAGGTGAACTCATTTTATTGTTTGCTCAGAGAGGTCATTTGTGAAATAGACTCTGAAGCCATCACATAGCTCTTCCAGCAGAGATATAGAATGCATCACGCAGACTTTATCAGACTCCCAGCATTAGCCATCAGACACACATCATCAAACAAACAGCATCGGCGGAGATAGACAAGACAGACACTCCTCTGTGACTCTGAGCCTGTTAGCTCAACATTCCCTCACGGAAACCTATTTTGTCTTTACAGGCATGCTGCCTGATGACTGCATCTATTGTTGAGTCAATTGGAGGTGAACATTTGAGTCAATTGGAGGTGGTCCTGTGGATGTATTCCAAGGCCTACCTTCAAACTCAGTGCCTCTTTGCTTGACATCATGGGAAAATCAAAAGAAATCAGCCAAGATCTCAGAAAGAAATTGTAGACCCCCACAAGTCTGGTTCATCCTTGGGACAATTTCCTGAAGGTCCACGTTCATCTGTACAAACAATAGTACGCAAGTATAAACACCATGGGACCATGTAGCCTTCATACCGCTCAGGAAGGAGAAGCATTCTGTCTCCTAGAGATTAATGTACTTTGGTGCGACAAGTACAAATCAAGCCCAAAACAACAGCAAAGGACCTTGTGAAGATGCTGGAGGAAATAGCTACAAAAGTAGCCAACGTATGTTATAGGATATGATTCCTATATTGACATAACCTGAAAGGCCGCTCAGCAAGGAAGAAGCCACTGCTCCAAAACCGCCATAAAAAAAGCCAGACTACGGTTTGCAACTGCACGTGGGGACAAAGATTGTACTTTTTGGAGAAATGTCCTCTGGTCTGATGAAACAAAAATATACCTGTTTGGACATAATGACCATTGTTATGTTGGGAGGAAAAAGGGGGATGCTTGCAAGCTGAAGAACACCATCCCAACCGTGAAGCACGGGGGTGGCAGCATCATGTTGTGGGGGTGCTTTGCTGCAGGAGGGACTGGTTCACTTCACAAAATAGATTACATCATGAGGGAGGACAATTATGTGAATATATTGAAGCAACATCTCAAGACATCAGGTTAAAGCTTGGTCGCAAATGGGTCTTCCAAATGGACAATGACCCCAAGCATACTTCCAAAGTTGTGGCAAAATGTCTTAAGGACAACAAAGTCAAGTTATTGGAGTGGCCATCACAAAGCCCTGACCTCAATCCTATAGAACATTTGTGGGCAGAACTGAAAAAGCGTATGCGAGCAAGGAGGCCTACAAACCTGACTCAGTTACACCAGCTCTGTCAGGAGGAATGGGGCAACATTCACCCAACTTATTGTGGGAAGTTTGTTGAAGGCCACCCGAAACGTTTGACCCAAGTTAAACATTTTAAAGGCAATGTTTCCAAATACTAATTGAGTGTATGTAAACTTCTAACCCACTGGGAATGTGATGAAAGAAATCAAATCTGAAATAAATCTTTCTCTCTACTATTATTCTGACATTTCACATTCTTAAAATAAAGTGGTGATCTTAACTGATCTAAAACGGGGATTAAATGTCAAGAATTGTGAAACTGAGTTTAAATGTATTTGGCTAAGGTGTATGTAAACTTCCGATTTCAACTGTATGGCGCAGCATCAGGTATTTATGGGCAGAGTAAGTGCAGCGTATCAACTTAAAAGCATTAGCTTGTTGTCTATCTGCATCCCCAGTGCCATTATCCACCTTTTGGGTTGTCACCCGAGGACACCATGCCCACACAGTGAAAGGGAGGGCATATCCACACACACACACACACGCACACGCACACACACACACACACACACACACACACACACACACACACACACACACACACACACACACTGAGTTGGCTAGAATAAGGGGATTAGAGAGGGTCTTCAGGGAACGTGGCTGAAGCTTTAGTTGAGCCTGTGGGCTGACTTTACTTAAGCAGTAGAGGAAACTACAGCCACCGTGAATCACCAGTGAAGGGCTTCTTCCTGACCACACTGAAAGGCCATTCATTTACAGCAGGACTCACTAACCAGAGGGCTAATTCACTGTGCACTGGGCAGTTACATCTTCTATTGTCTTGGAACAAAGGATAAATAGAGACTAATGTTGTTTAATCTGTCGTTCTATTTTAGGGTTGGGAGAGGCTGTGTTGTACTGTTCCTAGAATCTCAGAGTGAAGATGGACTATGATAGGAGGACCAAGGTCACGGTTAGGAGGACGCAGTTTCTTTGCACCAGACAAGAGGCTGGCATGGGAATGAGAGTGTGAACAGCCAGCGGTGCTATATCAGTGCTCTGTACTGGAGCGTTGGACCCATCACAACCTCCACAGTCAGTATTGGAAAGCCCTGCCTGGCTCCTGGCAGAGAGGTGGCTCTCTGTGCTTCTCCTCTCTGTGTGCTGCTCGCTGGGCTGTGAGTCAGTGAGTCAACCCCAACAATGTAACCACTTCCCCAGGAGCCATTGCTCACCTTTGATTTGTGCACAAGGTTAAACCAAACGTTGCGTGAAGACAATAGAGACTGAATGGGGTATGACAGAGGTACAGATATGTACAGTAGGTAATATTACTCTCTGAGCTACAGGTCTGTATGTTGCCCTACTCCCACCCCCCTCCTCAATATGACCCATATAGTTGCTATGGTGACAAATAGGTCATATTTTTCTGTGTCACATTTGCATTTGTTTTGTAAGTGTTGCTATTTTATAAAGAAATAGGTGAAAGGGGTTATGACAGCAAAATTAATCAACTTTAATGTTGTGCTATATCTGCGAAATACTGTGTCGTAATGTCAATGAACTTTTATCACACACAGACCTACACGTCTAAAATAAACACTTGCAAAAACAATAACAATAACTCATTTCATTGTTCCAAATTAACCAGTTTATGCGGTGCTCTCTCTCTCTCTCTCTCCTATGAATGAGGTGTAGAGTAACAGCCTTCATTATCTAATGAGATTACCAGAGTCAATTTCAACGATGCAAAATACCCCACATACGGCCTGGCAATAACACAGGGCCGTATAATGAGGTAAAATAAAGGCTAAATGAATCCCCATCACTGGAGCCAAGGGATTGGGGGAATGTGAACTGTGCACAATTAGCCAGCTCATCCAGAATACAGATTCAGACAAAGCAACATTACTCACATACTGTAAACCTCGTTAAGGCAGAAAAGCACACAGTCAGTCAGTCTACTGTGGCGAGCACTGTGGTACAATACAGTCAGTCAATCTACTATAGCTAGCACTGTGGTACAATACAGTCAGTCAATCTAGTGTAGCTAACACTGTGGTACTATACAGTCAGTCAATCTAGTGTAGCTCGCACTGTGGTACAATACAGTCAGTCAATCTACTATAGCTAGCACTGTGGTACAATACAGTCAGTCAATCTACTATAGCTAGCACTGTGGTACAATACAGTCAGTCAATCTACTATAGCGAGCACTGTGGTACAATACAGTCAGTCAATCTAGTGTAGCGAGCACTGTGGTACAATACAGCAAAGAGAGAGCAGGATCTATCTTGCTCTGCCTCTCATTCAGTTCTTTAGCTCATACAGAGACTGAACTGAGATCAGTCCTTACAGTTTAGAACCGCTGTTCATCTCTTGTTTTACAAGTCATGGTTCATTATTTGGAAGACTCTTTCCAAAGGGGTGCTGACATTGTGTTAGCTTTCATCTCATAACATGTTTCCCAAGTCCCGGAACGACTCTAACCGCCGTAGTTAAACTTGAGAACTGAGATCATTTGAAAGTGACACCACTTCAAAGGCAGTGTGTGTGCTGCAGACCCAAAGAGGGACACAGGGAAGAGATTCACACAAGCCTCCTAATCACCTGTAATCCACTGTTCATTCTAGGTCCCTTAAATCACACATTAAAATGCATGCACACTCACCCAAGAACTGGTGAGTACTTGGGGACACATTGTTCACCTATACACTGACTGCATAACATTTTAGTCACACTGAACATGTGTGTGTTGCACACTGATTAAATACTGATATGTACTGTGTGTAGAGCGCAGCTATTTGTTAATATAGCCTAAACCAAGAGGAGGAAGGAAGAACTCATGAATACTGCTCATGAATATATTATTGTCATTAAGCATCGGCAGCAGCCGTTTTAAAGTGACAACTGTTCTGTAAACTGATATCTACCATGTTGTCTACCTTGTTGTTGTTTTTAGCTGTTCCACTGAATGTCTCACTCTTTTATCACTTCCCTTCTTTGTCTTTGCTTTCAAACTCTTTGAGTTTCTTCTCACAGCGGGTGCTGAAAGGTGCATCTCTCTGACAGTGAACTGTTTTACCCATAAATAAACTGCTGCATCAAAAACTATTGACTGCAGTGGAGGTAAAATCTCCATTAGTCTTCCAGGTGCAGTAGAAAGAAAAGCAACGTGTCGTCTGAGGATGGAAACACATCAATAAATAGAGGAAAATTGCTTTCAAAATGCAAGATTGAACTTATTGTGATGAGTCACTTGTGTCAGCATCTATGTTAAATTGCTAAAACAGACAGTTTTAACAATTTGAAAGTATATAATGTTGGAGTGAAACTACTCAGTGACACTATATTGCAGTGACACTAATCGTATGCCAGTATACCCATGTCGCAGTTGCAATGGAAATTAGAAACACTAATTTGGCAGAGTACAAACAAGCTCTTGGGGGGGGGATTCAAATTTCACTTTCTGTTTGATTGGCCTCTCAAACTGTTGTATGTCAGTTTGGCATGGGAGTGAAAAGAGTCCACTTCATAAAGCATTCTGGCTCTCTGGAAATGTCTCCTGTCCTCAGCAAATAAACAGAAAGCAGCATAGTAACTAAAGGAGAGATGACTGCTTGATGATGTCTGTACCATAACAGAAGTTCTCCCTGGGGGTTAATGGGGAGGGGAGGACATTGATGATTCCATGTGCTGTGTTCAAGAGCCACAGCTGTTCAGTAATTGGTAGGCTTTCATTTTTTTTTTAAATCCAATCCTTTATAATTTCGCTGGCAGATCTCTCCTGCATCAACATATGAGAGCATAATGGCAAGGAGATTGAGTCTGAGCATTCCAGACCTCATAGGGGGGTCAAATACCATCTAAAACATTATTTCTAAAATAGATACGTTATTTGTTGACACACACTCCATTCACCAAATCTTTCAGCTGAATTCTCACTTTCATTTTCTCTCTCGTGTGATTTGAAGCATTCATGTTCAATCAACATTGATGAATGAGAACATGAGGAGGTGTGAGTGAGGGTGAAGCTGCCTAGTGGTAGACTACTTGTTCCTGATGATGATGTATGTGTTTGTTGGCAAAAAATAAAGCTGAGAGCAGCTAAATCTCTATACTCTATATATTGCTGTCACTTTGGATTTATCATGTGCAGATTTGGCAGCCAATTTCAGTCTTAAACACAATCTCCAAGGGAAATTCTAAGGTCAACAGCGATCCATAAACAATCCCTAAGTCTGAGACTCTTCCACTAAGCGTTATTCAAAGACGATCAATAGGATTTTGCAATTCAAACCCTAAAAACCTATTCTTCTGCATATCAGCAAAGCTCTCTTCTCTCCTAGCACTTTCTCACTGATCAATTATTAAAATCAACTTCAGATTGATTTTATTGTGTAGGGCTTCTGAGAGGTAATTTTTCATTCCAATGGCATTTAGCATTTCTTATTAAAATACATTATTGTTCTTGTAGATTTACTTATTCGATGTGATAGCTCATTAGTCAGATTAATGTAATGTACTCTCTCCTCTCAGTAGAGCTGGTGTGCTTGCAGAGAGGCCATCACGCTTCAGTGTAAATAAAACACTCTCCATGGAAAGTTCAAGTGCACTGGTTCGCCACAACAAATGTCTCTTACAATGCATTAGCAATGACTCTAATATGAAACATTTGCAGATCTTTGGCATTTAATTCAATTGGAAGTTGTCATTCCACATTCCACAGACACATATGTAAACGTGTCTGATAGTTCTTACAGTATTAGTACTGTGCCCAATTAAAACAATTCTACTCATCTAGCCTTGTCTAACTGTAATAGCCCCCATGCACCAGAAACCCACAGAGAAAAGTCCTGCCTCAGTATTAGTATTCTCTTCAGGACCATCTGTGAGTGAGAAGAACATCCCTGTGTCCCAAATGGCACCCTATTCCCTATAAATTGCATTACTTTGACCAGCTCCCTGGTCAAAAGTAGTGCACAATAAAGGGAATAGGGTACCATTCGGGACACAGACATGGCTCTGGGTTTACAACTGACGTGCTGGTCCAGAGTGAAGTCTTCTATAATCCTCTGATTAGACAGAGAGTGAACTCTCATCCCGCCAGATACAACAGCCCTCTCTACTTCCTAACCAAAGGTTTACATTTACATTTTAGTCATTTAGCAGACATTTATCCAGAGCGACTTATAGTTAGTGCATTTATCTTAAGATAGGTGAGACAACCACATATCTCAGTCATAAAGTAAGCACATTTTTCCCTTAATATCAGCAAAGTTGAGTGAGAGTGTTAGTTTACGAAAGGATTATTTAAAAAAACTCTATGAAGATTTCGGTTTTAGATGTTTTCAGAAGATGGGCAGGGACTCTGCTGTCCTAGCTTCAGGAGGAAGCTGGTTCTGCCAATGACGTGCCAGGACAGAGAAGAGCCTTGACTAGGCTGAGTGGGAGCTGCCCTCCTGTAGGGTTGGAAGGGCCATGAGACCAGAGGTGACAGAACGAAGAATGAAGTACTCAGGTTGGAGTGTAGGGTTTGAGCCTGAAGGTGGGAAGGGGTAGTTCCTCTTGGTGCTTAGTTGGCAAGTACCATGGTCTTGTAGTGGATGCAAGCTTCGCCTGGAAGTCAGTGGAGTGTGCAGAGGAGCGGGGTGACATGGGAGAACTTGGGAAGGTTGAACAACAGGGGGACTGCAGCCTTCTGGATAAGTTGCAGGGGGGGAGCCCAGCCAACAGCGAGTTGCAGACAAGTGCCTGGATTAGGACCTGCGCCACTTCCTGTGTGAGGTAGGGTCGTGCTCTACGGATTTTGTAGAGCATTATTACACTGCAGTACAAGAGCTTGAATGGAATGTGTAGGTGTAGGTGTACACATAAAGTACCTTATTAATTGATACTTCCATTGATGTCTGATACATGTCTGTACTCTGTAGTAGATAGGCTATACAGTAGGATTGAAACAGTAGCAAACTGACTTCATGTTCTAATTTGTTCCCTGAATATGAGAGCTGGATTGTAGACTGTGACTTTCTGTTTAAGGCATGTTGGCTTGAATTGGCTCTATTACCCTCTACACTGCCAAAGATGACCTATATTGTTTGAGTGGATACTACGAGTTAAGACTCTTCAGGGCCTAGAGCAGGGCTGCATCCCAAATGGTACCCTGTTCCCTATATGGTGCACTACCTTTGGTCTGTGTCTACTATGTGCACCACGTTGTCCACTAGGGAATAGAGTAGCATTTGGGACGCAACCCAGCATTTCATCTACAACATGACAACGTGTCCCTCAGGTCGACCCTTTTTCTAAGACCATTAAAGGACAACAGCAAGCAGCGTGAACTCCTGAGCTGTCCTTGTAACACACTTCCACCACTGGATGTGAGTGGACATACAGTATAGTACATATAAACCTGCAGGTGTAGCTGTGATGTGGCTTAAAGCTACAAGCCACATTACCCCCAAATGCAAACAGAATAACATGTTTTGCTTTTATTGTGTCTGAAAAGGATTGTGATTACACAGGTAAACACTGTTTACAAACTGTGCTAATACAATTGAGTCTGGTGTTTGATCGGAGTCCTGGAGCAATTTTTCAAATCTATCTGCGCTAGAAAACAGACTGATGGAAAACACATTTACTGTGCTCTGATTACAGATTATTACAACCCAATGAACAAACATTTGTCTTGTCAACATCTCCACCATCAAATACTTCCTCATGATTGCAATCCTGTTTAGAATTTTAACTGAATGCAATTTTTCATGTCTCACAGTCATTCCAATATGCATCATTCAACAAACGGAAAATCACATACACATGCAAAAGTGTACACAGTCCATTACTTTGGAAAATACCAGAGCAGTAAATTCTGCATTCATTTTTTGGCATCATCCCAAAGAAATGTATGAAACATTAAACCAAATGAAATGCACAGCCAAATTGTAACTTCTAATCCCCATAAAAGAAAGCCATCACAGCTGAGTGAAGTGTGAACTTGAGGTGGATATTTAAATCTGCTACCCTGGAAATTAACTGCACACTGAGAGCACATGTAATGCCAGGTTCAAACTGGCAGGAAACCAAGGCTTCAGGCACTGTTTCCAAAGGAACACACTCAGTCTTACTCTGAGTTTAACTCAAAATCCAAAGAGATTTTCCCCACAGGCTTTCTGACTCAACGTATGCCCTTTCACCTGAGCGTTCTCAAAATCTTCCGGCAAAAATTCAGAGCTTTAGCTTTAACTCTGCTCCATGACTGATGAGCTGGGGAAGTTTCCTCAGCTAAGGCTACAACATGACAGCTTGCCCTGGGCAGACAGACACAGAGGCTAGGCCACAGTGTTACATACAGTACCACTGCACCGGGAGGGAAGGACGGCCGACTTTGATTTACATCCTAACATGTAGGGCCTACCATTATTCAAGTTTCCATCAATGCAAACATTAATACATGGAAGGGTAGTATGGAACCTTAGCAGTGTGCATTGCTGAAGAGATTTGAGCTATTCTGATAGTGTAGTCAAGGCAGAAAGCTCCACTCTAAGCTCATGTTATCCTGATTAACATTACAAATGTATCTTTCTTTTTTGCCAGTGCTCTGAAAAGAGCCATATAAAGGTGAGAGCCAGGGAAGACCAACGCTGGCATCTGTTACTGTATCACATTCACAGACGTAGTCACACTACAGGAAGTTGTCACAGACATATCTCACTCCACAGGAAGTAGTCACAGACATAGCTCACTCCCCAGAAAGTTATCGCTGACATCTCGGTGTGTAGATACATGATGCCCTTGGCGCCAGGCCCAGGGACAGGTAGCAGCTGATCCCAGATAAATCGCAGTACGGAGTCAGTTGGCAGAGCACAATACAGGAAGTGATCACCACATGTATCTCAGACCACAGGAAGTTATCAGTCTACTACACAGAAAGTCAACAATGACAAACATGAAATTAACATGAAAAGATAAGTTATGTTACCCTCTGCTGTTACTAATTTCTACCTATGAGATTTTTCATTTGGGCCTATGATTGTTCGAATGAGGGAAGGGAATTTTGTAATTGGATATGCAGGCAAGCAAGTGAATAATGGCTCTTTATGAGTAAAAAGCCTGTTTTGCATGTGAGGGGGGAAGGCTGCTGTTTTGCATAATGCAAGTGATTCCTCTGAGTGTGGTGGTCATTTTATTAACTGATAAATGTGTTTTCATGCTTGTGTGATACACAACGTGGATGAGAACACCCCCGTCTGTGATTAAAAGGAGCCGTTTTATACCAGAAACATTTGCTTTAATCAGCTCTAATGGGATTGCCTTTTATTCTTCTCCACGGCCCATAGCCTTGGCTTAAAGGGATACTTTGGGATTTTGGCAATGATGCCCTTTATCTACTTCCCCAGAGTCAGATGAACTTGTGGATACCATTTTTATGTCTCTGTGTCCAGTATGAAGGAAGTTGAAGGTAGTTTTGCGAGCCAATGCTAACTAGCATTAGCACAATGACTGGAAGTTTAAGGGTATCTGCTACCATGCTAGCAGATACCCATAGACTTCCAGTCATTCTGCTAATGCCAGTTAGCAATTGTGCTAGCGCTAGTTAGAAACTTCCTTTAAACTGCAGAGACCACAAACAAATCTATCTCTGGGAAAGTAGATAAAGGGCCTCATTGCCAAAATCCCAAAGTATCCCTTTAACTTCAGCAGCTCTGTATGGCACAGATTCCTTCCTCATCCATTTAATCAGCCCCCAACCAGAGAGTGATCACAATATATACGTTTTATTTTCAGATAGAATTACAATCAAAACAAAGCTCTCATATTTCACAAATAAAACCAATGGTATTCGGCAGGTTATTGAGTGTTGGAGAGCCTGAAGAAAAGACGAGCTACTCTAGCTATCCTCTTAAACTCCTCAGCTCAAACAACACTCAATAAGTTCCACTTAATACACTCTTAGCAAGAGTCTAATAAAGCAGAGTACTTCTATATTCTCCCTATGGTATTCATTTCTCATAAATAAAGTTACTGCATTTATCATCTGGCAACATCCAAAAATGATTCCCGTAATGTTAAAGTACTCCCAAATCTCTCTGTGGCTGGCAACATAGGCCAATAGTGCCTCCACGGCTGGACTCAGAGCTCAGAGCATGGCCCCAGGTTACGCTGCAATCAGACAGATGATAAAATGTTAACAAAGAAAGAAGACATTAGAAAGCAAATGGGAGACAGCTGGTGCAATCTTACTGGTGCAGCAGAGGATATATCAGACAGTCATTCTGAGTCGCTGCCAAAAGCTACAATATGGTCACTAAAAGATCACTGGCATTACACTGGCTATTCTGCTATTCTGTCAAAAGAAAACATCACCGAACAGAGACACAGTTGGGTCTTCAGGCTTGTCCTTCAGGCCAACTACAAAGCAGAGTTCAATACATGTACAGTGATCACCTTCCTTCTTAGACTTTCAAAGAGAAGTGCTTGTACTACCAGTGAGCCAATACGAAAACAACTGAAAATGTGTCTGTAGCTCAAACCAATAAAGAAACGAAATAAAACACGGACTATTAGCTAATTGCACCATCTTCGGAACCGACATTTATTTGGGTGAAGTGAGCTCCTTTCTGACTTTATGGAGACATTTTAGGAGCATAGAGGATTTTATTGAGCTTTACTGAACTTGACGGACCTGGATACTCCTGAGCTCAGTTTAGCTGAGCCAACCAGGCATGGAGAGAGACATGAACCACTGGGTCTGAACACCTGACCAGAATATGAAAATTATAGAAGTAGATGCATTCTAGAACGCTAACACAGGTCACATGCTTCACACAACTTCTGAATGAAAACTAACCTAATACACACCTGACAGCACAGTACATGCAAGTATGTACATGGCACAATGACTCACAATTTGCAAATGACAACCAGGGGTGTTCTATTTTTCAAGCGATAGCGATTGTAAGACAAATCAAATCAAACTTTATTTGTCACATGAATACAACAAGTGTATTATTATTTTATTGTGTTACTTTATTATTTTTCACTTTAGTTTATTTGGTAAATATTTCCTTAACTCTTCTTGAACTGCACTGTTGGTTAAGGGCTTGTAAGTAAGCATTCCACGGCAAGGTCTACACTAGTTGTATTCGGCGCATGTGACAAATAAAGTTTGATTTGAATTGAAATAACACAATAAAATAACAATAACGAGGCTATATACAGGGGTATATAGCCGCTACCGTGTCAATGTGCGGGAGTACAGGTTAGTCGAGGTAATTTGTTCTTGTAGGTAGGAGTGAAGTGACTATGCATATATAATACACAGTGAGTAGCAGCAGTGTACAAAACAAATGGAGGGGGGTCAATGTAAATAGTCCAGTGGCCATTTGATTAATTGTTCAGCAGTCTTATGGCTTGGGGGTAGAAGCTGTTAAGGAGCCTTTTGATCCTAGACTTGGCGCTCCGGTACAGCTTGCCGTGTGGTAGCAGAGAAAACAGTCTATGACTTGGGTGACTGGAGTCTCTCATAATTTCTTGTGCTTTCCTCTGACACTGCCTATTATATAGGTCCTGGATGGCAGAAGCTTGGCCCCATACGCACTACCCTCTGTAGCGCTTTAAGGTCAGATGCCGAGCAGTTGCCATACCAGGCAGTGATGCAACCGGTCAGGATGCTCTCGATGGTGCAGCTGTAGAACCGTTTGTGGATCTGGGGACCAATGCCAAATCTTTTAAGTCTCCTGAGAGTGAAAAGGAGTTGTTAAGTCCTCTTCACGACTGTCTTTGTGTGTTTGGACCATGATAGTTCGTTGGTGATGTGGACACCAAGGAACTTGAAACTCTCGACCCTCTCCACTACAGCCCCATCGATGTTAATGGGGTCCTGCTCGAGCCGCCTTTTCCTGTAGTCCACGATCAGCTCCTTTGTCTTGCTCACACTAAGGGAGAGGTTGTTGTCCTGGCACCACACTGCCAGGTCTCTGACTTCGTCCCGTCCCTATAGGCTGTCTCATCGTTGTCGGTGATCAGGACAACAATATATTGTTGTGTCGTAAGCAAACTTAACGATGGTGTTGGAGTCGTGTTTGGCTACGCAATCTTGGGTGAACAGGGAGCACAGTAGGGGACTAAGTACACACCCCTGAGGGGCCCCAGTGTTGTGGATAAGAGTGGCAGACGTGTTGTTGCCTACCCTTACCACCTGGGGGCGGCCCGTCAGGAAGTCCAGGATCCAGTTGAAGGTGTTTAGTTCAGGGTCCTTAGTTTAGTGATGAGCTTCGTGGGTACTATGGTGTTGAACGCTGAGCTGTAGTCAGTGAACAGCATTCTCACATAGGTGTTCCTATTATCCAAAGGGCAGTGTGGAGTGCAATTGAGATTGCATCATCTGTGGATCTGTTGGGGCGGTATGTGAATTGGAGTGGGTCTAGGTTATCTGGGAGGATGCTGTTGATGTGATCCAGCCTTTCAAAGCACTTCATGGTTACTGACGTGAGTGCTACGGGATGGTAATCATTTAGGCAGGTTACCTTCGCTTCCTTGGGCACAGGGACTATGGTGGTCTGCTTGAAACATGTAGGTATTACAGACTTGGTCAGGGAGAGGTTGAAAATGTCAGTGAAGACACTTGCCAGTTGGTTCGCTCATGCTTTAAGTACACATCCTGGTAATCCAGCTGGCCCAGCGGCTTTGTGAATGTTGACCTGTTTAAAGGCTACCGAGAGCGTTATCAGGGAAAGGGAAAGGAGGATACCTAGTCAGTTGTACAACTGAATGCATCCAACTGAAGTGTGTCTTCTGCATTTAACCCAACCCCTCTGAATCAGAGAGGTGCGGGGGCTGCCATAATCGACATCCACGTCTTCGGCGCCCAGGGAAAAATCACACAGTGGTCCAGAGCAGCTGGTCCAGAGCAGCTGGAGCTCTCGCGCATGCTTCAGTGTTGCTTGCCTCGAAGCGAGCATAAAAGGCATTTAGCTCGTCTGGTAGGCTCGCGTCACTGGGCAGCTCGCGTCTGGGTTTCCCTTTGTGTACTCTGTAATAGTTTTCAGTCCTGCCACATCCGACAAGCGCCAGAGCCTGTGTAGTAGGATTCAATCTTAATCCTGTATTGAAGCTTCGCTTGTTTGATGGTTCGTCTGAGGGCATAGCTGGATTTCTTACAAGTGTCTGAGTTAGTGTCCCGCTCGAGCGGCAGCTCTAGCCTTTAGCTCGATTTGGATGTTGCTGTAATCCATGGCTTCTGGTTGGGATATGTACGTACGGTCACTGTGGGGACAACGTAGTCGTTGCACTTATTGATGAAGCCGATGACTGAGGTGGTATACTCCTCAATGCCATTGGATGAATCCCGGAACATATCTGTGCTAGCAAAACAGTCCTGTAGCGTAGCATCTGCGTCATCTGACCACTTCCGTATTGAGAGAGCCACTGGTACTTCCTATTTTAGTTTTTGCTTGTAAGAATCAGGAGGATAGAATTATGGTCAGATTTGCCAAATGGAGGACGGGAGAGAGCTTTGTTTACATCTCTGTGTGTGGAGTAAAGGTGGTCTAGAGTTTTTTTTCCTCTGGTTGCACATGTGACATGCTGGTAGAAATGAGGTAAAACCGATATACTCTGCACTGCTCCAGGGGAAACAGATTATCAACCCCAGAGATACAACAACAAAATACATTTTATTCTGCTGTCACAGCCTCCAAATTGTACTCTTAAAATTTGGAGGCTGTAACAGAAAGTGGCCCTTGGAGGCAGAGAGTGGCCTTGGGAGGCTTGTATACAGCAGCATCTCTGCTAACCCCCTCTCTAACTTTCTCTGGTTTCTACACTGACTTTCATTCATCACATGGCCTGACCCCTGGCCGCTGCCCTTAGCCACATACAGAATGGTTGCTATGACGGATGCCTTATTAGAATCCTTTATTGGTGTACTTCAGCCGGGAGATAAACTTTGTAATTAATGTCTCAGTTTGGTTATCTCTCATTTATTTCAATCGGCTAAAGGTGACTCTTTCAGTCGTCCGAAGAACAATGGCCATCGGACAAGACAGGAGTTTGGCAGCAGAGCGGAGCGCAGGAATGCTGAATAACAATTCCACCATCCATCATGGAGTTGCCCTGGGGAGAAGGTTCGAGGAGGAGGAGGAGGAGGAGGCTAGCTCACCACCACAAAGAGTGGGATGATTCAAAATGGCGTCTCTCTGCCACACCACCTCAAATAGTGGGAGGGTTTCAAAAGAAACAATCGACTCGTGAGGTCATGGCGAGGAGGTGTTCCGTCAGAGGGCTGATGAAAGGAAAGGCAGAGGCCATTAGAGATGAAGAGAGGGAGGGAGAGAGAGAGAGAGACAGAGGAAGAGATGGATGGAAGGAGAACTCCTATAATCAAATGTTCAGCTAAGACAACCAGTATACAATCCAGAGGAAACACAGTGCCAAAGTGGGTAGAAATAAAAAACGGCACATGGCCTCATGTCTTGATGTGTTTTTTCCCTCTAATGCTCAGTTGAATAAAGTTATCTACGAAAGAAAATGGATGGATGCAGGCTTTTGGATATCTTGCATTAGGCAATAATATGTCCTGCTTCAGCTTGACATCCAGAAAAAAAAGTTTTATGAAAGAAAATGATCTATTATGTCTTCGGTTGTAGTTTCCCAGTGCTTCGAACAAGGAGAAAGACTGATGTTAAATTTCTACCCAGACATGGTCCCATGATTGCTTCTTGGTTTTCTGTATTACCCACGTGTCATTACAGGAATTGCTTAGAACTGTCATAAGGATAAGAGAAGCAGCCGTAGCACTTCTCTTCTCAGCCAAGATAATGATGGGATAATTTTCCCGTTAGCCAGACTCTTCCTGTTTACTTAACCTTTCCAGAGTCCTCATTAACTCACCAACATCAGCGACCAGCATTGGGTTGCCAAGGGCACTGAAACCAGCAGATGGAGTAGAGCTGAGACTTAGCAACACTCAGCTGAGGTCACGCTGCTAACACTCTGCTGGTCAGCGCTGGCTGGACAACTCAGCATCAAAACACACCGTTACCTTCTTATCCCTGTTACTGTGGAACAGACAGGCACTTACCAGTCTTTTTATGAAGCTTCATTCTTATCTGAGGACGGCAACATACAGTACACAACAAGCTCTTGTATTGTTTGCTTATCCTGTCCAATAAAGCAGTTAGCTAGAGTCTTGAGACTACAGCAGCCCTCCATCTTTCCTTGCTGTGAGAGGACAAAATGCTAACCGCAGCACTGGAGGAAATGGGATATGCAGTCGTTCATTCTGCTGCTGGATGGTTCAGGCTCTCCTTCCAAATGACATGCTGGAACAGGGCCATGCTGATACAGTATTGTAGCCTAGCACCAGGTTAAAGCACAGCCATTACTAATCACAACACAACCATGAAGGATACAAACACAATGTGCTCTCTATGCATACACTGCAAATAGGTGGCTGAACAATGACATCTCCCAAGGACAGATTTAATGCAATTCCTGAACTTGCTATAGGCCAAGAGTTTAATTGTGCAATGACATTTCAAGGGAACTCAAAGGAAATCCGAAGCAGCTTCAAAGCTGTCCTTTGCTTAGAGGTCAACACAACAACCTTGTGTTTGCTATGGATCAACTGCTGCAGCGTGGTCTTTGAATATCATGCCAGGTTGGTCTATGGCATTGCTACTGTATGATGGGTCCCCAGGTCAACTGGACTAGCGCACTGTTGAGGCTGCCTGATGCTATACAGGCAGTGGGCATTGCCATGATCCTCTCTGCCCACTGAAGCAGATGGTCAGTAATGTCAGCTTGTTTCCACTCATCTCCCAGCCCACCTACTGCACTTATCCCAACGGTTATTCCAATGGTTCTCAAAAGGTCACGTCTGCCATGCTGAAGCCAACAGAGTCCTGTTACACGAACAATAACACTGCCACTAACACCTCCTGTCTGGCCACACACTCCACAAGGGTTCCTGTACTCTGTGTGTGTTTTGTTTAAGTGGGCCCGTCTCCAATCGGCTAAATCAACAGGCTGTGTTGGGAAGTGCCGCTTCTGAGAGACAGTTGAGGTGTGTTGCTGTTTAATGTCTGTCTGTCTGTCTGTCTGTCTGTCTGTCTGTCTGTCTGTCTGTCTGTCTGTCTGTCTGTCCCTGTGTTATCTATTCCCCAGTCTGTAAATGGCAGGCAGGACTTCAGCCACTCTCCTATCAACAGTGACACATCCCAATGGTTACACAGGAAATCCATTAGCCCAAAGCTGCCTTTTGACATGCTCCAAGAGAACTGCACTCATCCTGACACAATGCCATCTGAGGCTGAGGCCGGCCCGCGGTGGCATGGAGCTAACAAACTGGGAATGACCAAGTAAGCGGCCACAAAAATGGATGGAATATGGAGAAAATAAACACATTTCTATTAAAGGAACATGTCTTGATATACAAGTCATGTTATATATATAATTTAGCTTCAGTTACTGTAGCTACAGAGCTTCCAAACTGACATATTATTGACACAGTATGACACAGACACAGGTAACAGAATGGTATCTGGTTACTAGCTGCATGGTTAGACCTGCTAATATAATGTACAAAACTAACAACAGCTCAGGCTAAAGAGGGTTTCATTTGGCATGTAAAAAGACTGGTGACTTTCCTGCCATCTGGTGACCTCTTAAATGAGACACGGCCATTTTTTCCCCAGAGCAGCCCTGTGTGATAGCGTCTCAATTCATTTGTGATTCCTCCCGCCCCAGGTGTCCTTCAGTCTCATTCAGGTCACTCCTTCGACCGTGTTAAAAAAATAATATTACACATAGATTGCAATACGATTGCAATTTCTCCGCTTGGCAAATTACATGGGAGGCCAGGAGAAATGGAAAAGCTGGCAGTGGCTCAGGTATCTGACAGGGACTGTGACCATGATGAAGAGTCTTCCAGTAAGCACTGTTTACTTGGCCAAATATCAGAGCTCTCCATAGTCCCCACCCCCTGTTCCCAGCCTGCCAGCCTAATAAACAGAAGGGGAGAGCTGCCAAAACTCTGCAAATAAGGAGCACCAACAGACCGATGATGGCTACAGCCTGTAGAACAATGCTGTTCTAACTGCCTGGCTGAAAGGTCATTTCATCTCTGCTACTGCTTAACTAGAGGACCTTAGCATGGCTGGAGGGCTACTGGTTAGTAGGGCTACTGGTTAGGAGGGCTACTGGTTAGGAGGGTTACTGGTTAGGATGGTTACTGGTTAGGAGGGCTACTGGTTAGGAGGGTTACTGGTTCAGGGGGCTACTGGTTAGGATGGCTACTGGTTAGGAGGGCTACTGGTTAGGAGGGTAGGAGGGTTACTGGTTAGGAGGGATACTGGTTAGGAGGGTTACTGGTTAGGAGGGCTACTGGTTAGGAGGGCTACTGGTTAGGAGAGCTACTGGTTAGGAGAGCTACTGGTTAGGAGAGCTACTGGTTAGGAGGGTTTCTGGTTTGGAGGGCTTGTGGTTACGAGGGCTTGTGGTTAGGAGGGCTTGTGGTTAGGAGGGCTACTGGTTAGGAGGGTTACAGGTTAGGAGGGCTACTGGTTAGGAGGGTTACTGGTTAGGAGGACTACTGGTTAGGAGGGTTACTGGTCAGGAGGGCTACTGGTTAGGAGGGTTACTGGTTAGGAGGGCTACTGGTTAGGAGGGCTACTGGTTAGGAGAGCTACTGGTTAGGAGAGCTACTGGTTAGGAGGGTTTCTGGTTTGGAGAGCTACTGGTTAGGAGGGCTACTGGTTAGGAGAGCTACTGGTTAGGAGGGTTACTGGTTAGGAGGGCTACTGGTTAGGAGGGCTACTGGTTAGGAGAGCTACTGGTTAGGAGGGTTACTGGTTAGGAGAGCTACTGGTTAGGAGGGCTACTGGCTAGGAGGGCTACTGGTTAGGAGTGCTACTGGTTAGAACGGTCACTGGTTAGGAGGGCAAGGAGGGTTTGGGATGCCTAATGATTATCAATCTCAGCTCCCAAAATATATCCATGACCCTGATAAATGCTTTAGACAAATTTACATTCAAGACGCATCACACAAGAAACACATAAGGTAGTATTGTGTGTACTCCTTCATTCCAGACCAAATGGATAGCTACGTATTTGTCATGAGTAATGTCATTAGGGAGGGTCCTACTGTGAGGCATAATAGTTTCCCTAATGCTCAACGATTAAAGTTCTGAAGAGTATGTCTCGAACATGGCCAGATTATTTAGTATGAACATATACAGTAAACACACACACATCAACGGATACAGTACACACACACACATACACACTGCTCAACTCAGAGGGAGAGAGTTATGACGGGAGTAAAGTGGTTTTCTGAGATAAGAAATGCCTATCCTTCACCTGAAATCCTTTTTCGGACTCCACATTTTATCAGTCAGACACACTTGTTGTAATAACAACTCAAATGGATGCAGACACATGGGGAGTATTCACCTGCCAATATCCTTTTAGAACCACTGCGAGAAAATGAAGCTATATAATATCCCCCCTTTTAAGTTGTTCTTTGATGTGGAAATGTATGTACAAGTCAAGCCATCCGGTGAATGCAAACATATTTCTTCTAAACAGCATTTCTCTACCTAGAAGCACATGGATATCATTAAGAATAGTCACAAATGCATATGATATCAAAATAATTATGTTAACCTTTATAAACTAATTTAAATACACACATGCAAATATGACTCTACAAACACACATTTTCTCTGCTATTTTAAGCATGAGGATCTCAGCTAGTTTTCCTCTCTGCCTCTATTGATCATGTCAAAGCATCTCTTTGCTTAGGGGCATTTCTGTTGTGACAAGCTCCAGACATGCTTCCAGCACCCTGTGTTTTAGGCTGAAAACCGGTGTTTATGTGGATGACAGAGGGTTTTGCCCAGAACTATGTGGTGTGTGGCAAATTGATCCAGTCCTTTGAGTTGTGAAGAAGGAATAGACTTGACCTGTTGGCCTTGAGGAAATGTTCTGTTGATATAGAAGTAAAATACAGGTTTGGACCTGACAGGACAATTATGGTAACGTTAGATGGCAACGATTGATGATGATTTTTTTCTTTTTGCAGCTTTGCTGGATAGTTCTATTCTGTAATAGTATGGTACCTTCTATGATGGATTCATCTAGACATAACAGACCATGGTTTATGAGGTCCAAACTGTGGCTTGTTTTTTTTAATGATATACAGTATGTCTTAGCTTTACTTGCCTGTATATTTGAGCTGTGGTGTCCACTGTCTTCTGAATTATAAAAGGAGAATCTCATATAGGATCAGAGATATGTGAAACATTAAAAAACTAGGACAGATAAGAGGCAAATCTAAGAACATCTTCTACACAAACCTCTCTCAAAGCATCAGTTCTGTTTTAGCAGGGCTTGACTGTAAGTGTTTTTAATGTGGTATTGATTGGTGAGGTCATTAGCAATGATTACAATCTCCAGCTATCATCCCTGTGCTCTCTGAGTGTTTGGACTGTAGATGAGCTGAGTGGAGGAAGCGCAGGGAGAGCAGAGTGGCCCGGGGAGGGGAACAGGGAGGGGAAGGGAGGGGAAGGGAGCGGTGTAACATGCAGAGTAGCAGGCAGCCCTTGCTAGGCTAGCTGTGATTTAGTGTTCTCCAGCCAAGGCAGTGCTGTTGATTGAGGAGAGCATTACGTCACAGCTGATAGATCAGAGAGAGAGAGAGGCCCACAGCAGAGTGGAGCTCCATCAATGGCTGCTGACAGTGGTGTTAGTGCTGTTGACAACTGATCGGTTGGTGGAGAAAACACTGAAATTATGCACACACATGCAATGTATACACACACACAGACACACAGACACAGAAACACACAGCAGGAAAGGCACACCTACAGTGCCTTGCGAAAGTATTCGGCCCCCTTGAACTTTGCGACCTTTTGCCACTTTTCAGGCTTCAAACATAAAGATATAAAACTGTATTTTTTTGTGAAGAATCAACAACAAGTGGGACACAATCATGAAGTGGAACGACATTTAATGGATATTTCAAACTTGTTTAACAAATCAAAAACTGAAAAATTGGGCGTGCAAAATTATTCAGCCCCTTTACTTT
The DNA here is from genome assembly GCF_057628025.1 of Oncorhynchus mykiss. Taxonomy (NCBI): domain Eukaryota; kingdom Metazoa; phylum Chordata; class Actinopteri; order Salmoniformes; family Salmonidae; genus Oncorhynchus; species Oncorhynchus mykiss. Next base: position 24,171,731 of record NC_143048.1, on the reverse strand, counting down.
CAGTGCAGCAAACTCTCTCCAGAAGTTCAGTGAGGATCTCTGAATGATCCAATGTTGACCTAAATTACTAATGATGATAAATACAATCCACCTGTGTGTAATCAAGTCTCCGTATAAATGCACCTGCACTGTGATAGTCTCAGAGGTCCGTTAAAAGCGCAGAGAGCATCATGAAGAACAAGGAACACACCAGGCAGGTCCGAGATACTATTGTGAAGAATTTTAAAGCCGGATTTGGATACAAAAAGATTTCCCAAGCTTTAAACATCCCAAGGAGCACTGTGCAAGCGATAATATTGGATAATAAATGGAAGGAGTATCAGACCACTGCAAATCTACCAAGACCTGGCCGTCCCTCTAAACTTGCAGCTCATACAAGGAGAAGACTGATCAGAGATACAGCCAAGAGGCCCATGATCACTCTGGATGAACTGCAGAGATCTACAGCTGAGGTGGGAGACTCTGTCCATAGGACAACAATCAGTCGTATATTGCACAAATCTGGCCTTTATGGAAGAGTGGCAAGAAGAAAGCCATTTCTTAAAGATATCCATAAAAAGTGTCGTTTAAAGTTTGCCACAAGCCACCTGGGAGACACACCAAACATGTGGAAGAAGGTGCTCTGGTCAGATGAAACCAAAATCAAACTTTTTGGCAACAATGCAAAACGTTATGTTTGGCGTAAAAGCAACACAGCTGAACACACCATCCCCACTGTCAAACATGGTGGTGGCAGCATCATGGTTTGGGCCTGCTTTTCTTCAGCAGGGACAGGGAAGATGGTTAAAATTGATGGGAAGATGGATGGAGCCAAATACAGGACCATTCTGGAAGAAAACCTGATGGAGTCTGCAAAAGACCTGAGACTGGGACGGAGATTTGTCTTCCAACAAGACAATGATCCAAAACATAAAGCAAAATCTACAATGGAATGGTTCAAAAATAAACATATCCAGGTGTTAGAATGGCCAAGTCAAAGCCCAGACCTGAATCCAATCGAGAATCTGTGGAAAAAACTGAAAACTGCTGTTCACAAATGCTCTCCATCCAACCTCACTGAGCTCGAGCTGTTTTGCAAGGAGGAATGGGAAAACATTTCAGTCTCTCGATGTGCAAAACTGATAGAGACATACCCCAAGCGACTTACAGCTGTAATCGCAGCAAAAGGTGGCGCTACAAAGTATTAACTTAAGGGGGCTGAATAATTTTGCACGCCCAATTTTTCAGTTTTTGATTTGTTAAAAAAGTTTGAAATATCCAATAAATGTCGTTCCACTTCATGATTGTGTCCCACTTGTTGTTGATTCTTCACAAAAAAATACAGTTTTGTATCTTTATGTTTGAAGCCTGAAATGTGGCAAAAGGTCGCAAAGTTCAAGGGGGCCGAATTCTTTTGCAAGGCACTGTAACTAAATTATAACGAGACTGCGGTTCTAAGATAAATTATATGTTTGACTGTCTGTCACAGTTCCTAAGGTATACATTTTGGCAGCAGCAGTACCAGTCTGAGACAGTGTTTACATGACAACCCATACATACTAAAATCTCCTCTAAATATGTGACTGCAGTGAATATGGAGGGTCAAACAACAACAGAACAACAAAAAGACAGCTTCTCAGTACATATGGAATTTCAGTAAATAAGTATTTCAATTGTATTGATATTATGAAGAATGTCTTGAAATTATTTTTTTTTTTACATTTTACTTTATTTAACCAGGTAGGCTAGTTGAGAACAAGTTCTCATTTACAACTGCGACCTGGCCAACATAAAGCAAAGCAGTGCGACACAAACAACAACACATGGAATAAACAAGTGTACAGTCAATAATACAATAGGAAAAAAAAGAAAGTCTATATACAGTGTGTGCAAATGGCGTGAGGAGGTAGGCAATAAATAGGCCATAGTAGCGAATAATTACAATTTAGCAAATTAACACTGGGGTGATAGATGAGCAGATGGTGATGTGCAAGTAGAAATACTGGTGTGCAAAAGAGCAGAAAAGTAAATAAAAACAATATGGGGATGAGGTAGGCAGATTGGGTGGGCTATTTACAGATGGGCTATGTACAGCTGCAGCGATCGGTTAGCTGCTCAGATAGCTGATTTAAAGTTAGGGAGGGATATATAAGTCTCCAGCTTTAGCGATTTCTGCAATTCGTTCCAGTCATTGGCAGCAGAGAACTGAAAGGAAAGGCAGCCAAAAGAGGTGTTGGCTTTGGGGATGACCAGTGAGATAAACCTGCTGGAGCGTGTGCTATAGGTGGGTGTTGTTATTGTGACCAGTGAGCTGAGATAAGGCGGAGCTTTACCTAGCATAGACTTATAGATGACCTGGAGCCAGTGGGTCTGGCGACGAATATGTAGCGAGGGCCAGCCGACTAGAGCATACAGGTCGCAGTGGTGGGTTGTAAAAGGGGCTTTGGTGAAAAAATGGAATGCACTGTGATAAACTGCATCCAGTTTGCTGAGTAGAGTATTGGAAGCTATTTTGTAAATGACATCGACGAAGTCGAGGATCGGTAGGATAGTCAGTTTTACGAGGGTATGTTTGGCGGCGTGAGTGATGGAGGCTTTGTTGCGAAATAGGAAGCTGATTCTAGATGTAATTTTGGATTGGAGATGTTTAATATGAGTCTGGAAGGAGAGTTTAGAGTCTAGCCCAACACCTAGGTAAGTCAGAAAACTAGAATGGTCCAAACACACCAAGACAGTCATGAAGAGGGCACGACAAAGCCTATTCCACCTCAGGAAACTAAAAAGATTTGGCATGAGTCCTGAGATCCTCAAAAGGTTCTACAGCTGCAACATTGAGAGCATCCTGACTGTTTGCATCACTGCCTGGTATGGCAATTGCTCGGCCTCTGACCGCAAGGCACTACAAAGGGTAGTGCGTATGGCCCAGTACATCACTGGGGCTAAGCTGCCTGCCACCCAGGACCACTACACCAGGCGGTGTCAGAGGAAGGCCCTAAAAATTGTCAAAGACCCCAGCCACCCCAGTCATAGACTGTTCTCTCTACTACCGCATGTCAAGCGGTACCGGAGTGCCAAGACTAGGACAAAAAGGCTTCTCAACAGTTTTTTCTCCCAGCCATAAGACTCCTGAACAGGTAATCAAATGGCTAACCGGACTATTTGCATTGTGAGCTTCCCCAACCCCCCCCCCCGCAACCCCTGTTTTTATGCTGCTGCTACTCTGTTTATCATATATGCATAGTCACTATAACCATACATTCATGTACATACTACCTCAATTGGGCCGACCAACCAGTGCTCCCACACATTGGCTAACCGGGCTATCTGCATTGTGTCCCACCCACCACCCGCCAACCCCTCTTTTAAGCTACTGCTACTCTCTGTTCATCACATATACATAGTCACTTTAACCATATCTACATGTACATACTACCTCAATCAGCCTGACTAACCGGTGTCTGTATGTAGCCTCGCTACTTTTATAGCCTCGCTACTTTTATAGCCTCGCTACTGTATATAGCATGTCTTTCTTACTGTTGTTTTTATTTCTTTACCTACCTATTGTTCACCTAATATATACTGTCTTTTATCGATGGCGGTTATGATATCGTTTAGTACCTTGAGCGTGGCTGAGGTGCACCCATGACCAGCTCGAAAACCGGATTGAACAGTGGAGAAGGTACGGTGGGATTTGAAATGATCAGTGATCTGTTTATTAACTTGGCTTTCGCAGACTTTAGAAAGGCAGGGTAGGATGGATATAGGTCTATAACAGTTTGGGTCTCGAGTGTCACCCCCTTTGTAGAGGGGGATGACCGCGGCAGCTTTTCAATCGTTAGGGATCTCGGGACAATACGAAAGAGAGTTTGAACAGACTGGTAATAGCGGTTGCAACAATGGCGGCGGATAATTTTAGAAAGAGAAGGTCCAGATTGTCTAGCCCAGCTGATTTGTACAGGTCCAGGTTTTACAGCTCTTTCAGAACATCTGCTATCTGGATTAAGGATCTATGGAAGCATCCACCCATATAACAAAACATTTGGCAATTCTTATGATTCATAATTGTATTGTAATTGTGTATAATTTCCTGAGAACACAACCACTCTAGAGCACCTCCTTTCCTCCCCCACCCAGCAGCAACAACAGTACCATAGCCCTGCCTGCAATTGGGCCAGAATACAAATTACTTATCAACACAAATGCTAATGTGACCTTTAACATAAAAAAACAACATTTTGAATGAGTTTTGAATTCAATAGCTGTCAGGCATGAAACACATTTGCTCATTTGACAGGGACCTACAGCAATGTCGGTGTAGATTCATTGAAGAGACTAGTTTAGTGTTGTAAAATTCAAACATGTCAGTGAATGTAACAACGCTAGTCAAACATTGTATTGGGTTGATAATGCATCCTGCACAAGGATTTGGCTGCTTTGATGATGTGAGACAGATATTTTTCTAGTTTATTCATGCATAATGGTAATTTCTCTGGTTAAATTCAAATTCTGAATTGTAGTAGAATGACATTGAAAACATTAACTGGACATCGACCCTGGCCTTACAACCTGAAAGGATTCCACAATAACTCAAAAAACATTTTTTGTGTGTGTCAATAACCTAAAATGAAATGCAACATAGACTCTGGCCATGAGGAAAATGTGTCACATATCCAATTAGCTGCAGAGAGCTCAGCGATACAAATGAACACTGATAAAAATGCCTTCAATTTCCTTTATCAGACAGTGGAACTCCCAGCCACTGATAAGAGCTATCCTCAATAAGACAATGGGAGATGACAGGACGTTAGTAGTGTGCGAGTTCTATGTTATGTAGGCCTGAGATAAGGGATAACTCTGTTACACACATCATCACTCTGACTCTATAGCTCTGTTCCATGCAATACACACTCTCTCTCACATGAACACGCACACTTAACTCTGTTCCTTACCTAAAAACACAATCAATCACCTGAATTTACACACACTCGACAGACAGTGTACTGTCAATCATGTCTCTCTAACAGATACTGTCCACAGTGTAATACATTCACAAGACTATTCCCTCCGTGTAGTGAGGATACAAACGCTAGCACGGACATGCACACACATGCAAGCTCACACACACGTGAACACACACACAAAATAAGGCCCATGGCAATATTACTGGTACAGTAATCGTATCAGGCAACCCTGCATCTCACTCAGTGGTAATGGTATTGGTATAATTAAGCCATGCAAGAGTGTCATACCATCCTAACCTATTAATGACAATAATACTCCCTGCCTGCAGTGTAGTCTAAATACACATCAAATAGGCCTTTGACTGCGGTATCATTTAAACATATTGCACAGTACAACCACAACCCTGAGAGTAATTCAATTCATTCTAAAATAACCTGTTTTCTGGATAACCAGGCCCACAGCCTAAAGCAGCGGTTCCCAAACTAGGGGTCGCAACCACATGTGGGATTGCCTGATATGAAAATGGGGTCGCGGGAGAATTTCCAAAATCCTGAAGAAAAAAAATATAGATACAAAATATACTGTATATTATAATATCGTCTTTGTATCTCAAAATCATTGTAATTTGGTTTACTTAAAACATCTAAATGAAAATGATTCAAATGTAAAAGATTAAATTCAACCAGAGAGCGCCGTTAGATCATGGGAAAAGGCCGCACTTGAACATTGAATGCACTTAAATCATTTTGACAGTGAATGGCTAGGCTCGCTACGCTATGAAACCACACACTATTGCAGAGACTTTGATATTACTGGCCCAATTGATATGGTGTAAACAATGTGTGGGGAGGCAGAGACAATGAAACTCACATCAATACATTTGTCAGATAACACTGTTAAACAAATCATTTATGCTATTGCTAGTAATCAAAAGGAACCTCTGACTGAACGACTCAAAAACTCCCCAGCTTATGCTCTCCAAATGGAAGTTAGCTTTGAGGGCTGAGATGGCCATGCATTGACTTTTGTTCGCTATACGTCGGGGGATGCTATTCACAAGGACATATTGTTCTACCTCACGACTCCCGAGCATGAAAGGGGGATGTTCAGTGTGCTGCGTGGCTATATTGACAAAAAACAGATTCCATGAGATTGAATGGTGGCCTTTTGCACAGATGGGGCTCCATCTATGGCGGGATGGCAGGCCTCTGCACTCTAGTTATGACTGTGTCTCCCTCTGCCATATGAACGCATTATATGATACACAGAGAGCAACTGGCAGTAAAAGAGCTGAGCACAGAACTCTGAGATATACTCCAGCAGGTAACTGATCGTAAATACATCAAACCACATCCACTGCGTGCACAACTGTGTGCAAAACTATGTTGAGACATGGGATCTGAGCATGACAATGGCCTATTTCACACCGAGGCTTGGTGGTTATCAAGGTGGAGTGTTGAAAAGATTTTTCGCATTGAGAGAGGAACTGTTGTCATAAACAATGGATGTAAAAAAAAAAATACAGACTTGGTTGACTTTCTGTGTAATGAAAAGAACATGTATATCCTTGCTTATGTAACAGACATACAGTGGATTCAGAAACTGTCTGTTAAGAGCTCCTAAGTAAGCATTTCACTGAAAGGTCTACCTACACCTGTTGTATTCGACTCGTGACTAATAACATTTGATTTGATTTATTCAGACCCCTTGACTTTTTCAGTTACAGCCTGATTCTAAAATAGATAAAATATATTTTCCCCTCTTCAATCTACACACAATACCCCATAGTGACAAAGTGAAACAGTTTTGGGGAAATTTTTGCAAATGGATAAAAAATAAAAACAGAAATAACTTATTTAAATAAGAATTCAGACCCTTTACTATGAGACTCGAAATTGAGCTCAGGTGCATCCTGTTTCCATTGATCATCCTTGAGATGTTTCTCCAACTTAATTGGAGTCCACATGTGGTAAATTCAATTGATTGGTCATGATTTGGAAAGGTCTATATAAGGTCCCATAGTTGAAAGTGCTTGTCAGAGGTCAGAGGAATTGTCCGTAGAGCTCCGAGACTGTGTCGATTGTGTCAACGCACAAATGTGGGGAAGGGTAACAAAAAATGTCTGCAGCATTGAAGGTCCCCAAGAACACAGTGTCCTCCATCATTCTTAAATGGAAGAAGTTTGGAACCACTAAGACTTCCTAGAGCTGGCCACCCGGCCAAACTGAGCAATCAGGGGAGAAATATCTTGGTCAGGGAGGTGACCAAGAACCCAATGGTCACTCTGACTGAGCTCCAGAGTTTATCTGTGGAGATGGGAGAACCTTCCAGAAGGACAACCATCTCTGCAGCCAGATGGAAGCCACTCCACAGTAAAAGGCACATGACAGCCCGCTTGGAGTTTGCCAAAAGGCACCTAAAGGACTCTCAGACCATGAGAAACAAGATTCTCTGGTCTGATTAAACTAAGATTGAACTGTTTGGCTTGACTGCCAAGCTTCAAGTCTGGAGGAAACCTGGCACCATCCCTACAGTGAAGCATGGTGGTGGCAGCATCATGCTGTGGGGATGTTTTTCACCAGCAGGGACTGGGGGACTAGTCAGTTTTCACCAGCAGGGACTGGGGGACTAGTCAGGATCGAACGGATCAAAGTACACAGAGGTCCTGCTCAGGAAACTCAGACTGGTTCACCTTCCAACAGGACAACGACCCTGAGCACACAGCCAAGACAACGCAGGAGTGGCTTCGGAAACAAGTTTCTGAATGTCCTTGAGAGCCCGGACTTGAACCCGATCGAACATCTCTGGAGAGACATGCAAATATGTGTGCAGTGACACTCCGACGTCCAACCTGACAGTTTAAACAAAGTACTGAGTAAAGGGTCTGAATACTTACGTAAATGTGATATTTCAGTTGTTGTTTTTTTATACGTTTGCAAAAAAAAAATGTTTTTGCTTTGTCATTGTGGAATATTGTGTGTAAATTGATGAGGGTGAAAAATGATACATTTTAGAATAAGGCTGTAACGTAACAAAATGTGGAAAAAGTCAAGGGGTCTGAATACTATCCAAATGCAATGTATTTGGGAAACTGAACGAACTGAACACAAGTATGGAGGGGAAATACAAAAACATTCTACAGATGCGTGACCAAATGAGTGGATTTAGAGGAAAGAATTCTTATTGGAGAGAGAGTCTTTCAAAAGCAAACCGTGCCTCCTTCCCTCAGGGGTGCATGTTTCTAACAGAAAACAGCATCAGTATGTGTCCCAAACGACTGATGACTGCTCACCTCCAATGCTTGGAAGAGCACTTTGGGACCTAATTCCCAATCCTGGCTCAGATGACATGCCGGGAAATGAAATTGAACAGCTGATCGAGCTATTATGTGACCAAATGCTGTAGACAAAGCATTCACGGGTCACCACAGAGGAGTTTTGGTTCCTGACTCAAAGTGAATATCCTTCCGTCTCCCTCTGAGCATTAAAACTCACGGTACCCTTCGCCAGCTCCGCCAGCTCATATCTGTGTGAAGCTGGATTCAGTGCGCTCGTCTGCATTAAAACAAATATCGTTCACCTACTCTGCATCGCACAAAGACACAGTGGTTGTACTGTCGACCACGCCACCTGAGTTTGAGAAGCTCTGAGCACACCCATCTCTCAACTCACCATCAAGCGCACCCCTGTCATAACTGGTGGTGAGATAAGAGACATTATGTCAGAATAATTTGCAATTAACTGTCATAGCCTCAAATTAAAAGTCTGTGATGGGGAGTTGAGAAGACAATCAGGAATACTGTTAGAATGTTTTTCAGTTGACTGCCATAGCCCAAAATGAAAAAGCTAACATTGGCTGTTAATTACATAATTATTTTCACATAGTTGGGGTCACAAGAATTATCAGATATCAAAATAGGGTTGTGGGCCAAAACAGTTTGGGAACGCCAGGCCTAAAGCCTTATGACAGTACAGTTATCGCAGTGAAAACAGTTCCTGCAGAGTAGGGTTGAATATTTTCCAGGTACAAATGTTCCATCCTGAGAATAAATCACTTTTCTCCCAGGTAACCTGGAATTTACCACCAAAACGTGTCATTCTAAATCATATAAAGCATATAAATATGTCTGGATTTGATTTGAGCGTTGTGAGCATTGATTGGAATTAAAATTCAAGCCTGATGCTACCTGAGCTTGATGAACCACACTATGAGCATTTTATGAGCCCTACATTAAATACATTTTATTAGCCCAAGCCCAAAGAAGCCCAAATGATTGTGTTGTCATCCAATACTTAGCCTACAGGGACTCCCTGATTAAATAAAGATAAATAAAGAATCTTGCTTCTTGGCCCAAGCAAGTCTCTTCTTCTTATTGGTGTCCTTTAGTAGTGGTTTCTTTGCAGCAATTTGACCATGAAGGCCTGATTCACGCAGTCTCCTCTGAACAGTTGATGTTGAGATGTGTGTGTTACTTGAACTCTGTGAAGCATTTATTTGGGCTGCCTTTCCTGTGGCGGTCCTCATGAGAGCCAGTTTCATCATAGCGCTTGATGGTTATTGCGACTGCACTTGAAGAAACTTTCAAAGTTCTTGAAATTTTCTGGATTGACTAACCTTCATGTAATAATATGGACTTGGTATTTTACCAAATAGGGTTATCTTCTGTAAACCCCCCCCCCCCCCCCCCCCCCCCTACCTTGTCACAACACAACTGACTGGCTCAAATGCATTAAGAAGGAAAGAAATTCTACAAATTCCCTTTTAACAAGGCACTACTGTTAATTGAATTCCAAGAGTGTGCAAAGCTGTTTGCAGACCACACAACAGTGGTAGGCCTGATCACAGACAACAACGAGACAGCCTATAGGGAGGAGGTTAGAGACCTGGCCGGATGGTGGCAGAATAACAACCTATCCCTCAACTTAACCAAGACTAAGGACATGGTTGCGGACTACAGGAAAAGGAGGACCGAGCACACCCCCATTCTCATTGACGGGGCTGTAGTGGAGCAGGTTGAGAGTTTCTTGGTGTCCTATACTACTGTATATATACATTTTTTGCACTATTTTATTTTTTGCCTGTTGTATTCTGTTGTATGTATAACCTGCTGTATTCGGTATAACCTGCTGTATTCAACTTTTTTGATTTGGTTTGATTTGTCAAGGCAAAGGGTTCAATAATCTGAAATATAAAATATATTTAGATTTGTTTAATACTTTTAGGGTTATTACATGATTCCATATGTTTTATTTCATAGTGTTGATGTCTTCACTATTATTCTACAATGTAGAAAAACCCTGGAATGAGTGTGTGTCCAAACTTCTGACTGGTACTGTATGTCCATCTTGAACAGGATCATCTATTTTTGATTCCATTTGAATGGAATTGATGGAGAGAGAAAAGGACAGAGAGTGCTGAGGTGCGCTCTGATTTAAAGTAATGATATTCGAGTGATAGGATGTTTTAAAAATGTTTAATAAATGACCATTAAAAAGTATGGACTCATTCAGTCCTTATATTACCCTACTGTAGCATATGCTGCAACCAATGAATTGTCACAAGAAAAAAATACATAATAAGCTGATACTGTACATGCATTGTGAACTGCGCTCCATAGCCTACTGGGATGCACTGTTTGTCCCCAGCCTGAGCGTTGATGATTGATCATGCAAATAACAGAGAGAAGACGGTAGAGAAGACAGATTTAGACATCGCATATCATTTGACAGTTTTATTTCATGTCATGCTGTTCATAGATATAATTTACTATAAATTACCGGTTTCTTGCAGTTATTTATCCCGGGAAAAGGGAGTGGGTTTTGGCAGTGAATCTCAGTAATCCGGTTCCCACCATTCAACCTTACTGCAGAGGGCTTTGTGTATATGAACGCATGGGAGCTTTTTCTCACTATCATAATATTACGTTAAATTTCTTGTACCAGTATGCTAGCCAGCCTTTAGTTTGCCTTTAGTTTGCTCTGAGTCAACTCTTTCACATCCCATTCAGGCAGTGACTGTCTATTGAGGCCTGCTCTCCAGATTGGGGTGAGATGAGGGTTGAGTCTCATGCCTCCAGTACCATCTGCTCCAGAGGGCTGCTTTTAGACATGCTGAATAGACAGTAATGTAGATACACTTTGTGACTATCAGCTCCATTGCATCATCAATGCAGAGAGAGAGAGCAAGAAAGAGAGAGAGAGAGAGAGAGAGAGAGAGAGAGAGAGAGAGAGAGAGAGAGGATGAACCCCTTGAAGGTACATTTAAACAGTGTATTATTATAACAGATCAATCACTCATCTCTATCATTTCAGACTAATTATTACTGTGTATGCAATGTATGCACATGGTACAAACTTCGATTTCCCCAAATGATACCATAGGTTCCATTTCAAGACGTGCAATTGAAGGTAATATCAAGGTGTGCCTGTAACTGAGATGACTGATCCCTTTGGACCATGGAGGCACAGGAAAGGAAGCAGCCAGAAGTAAAGTTGAGGAGAATGTTTCTATGTCAGTGGGCTCATCTTAAAGCCACCCTGATGGAATGCTCGCCTCTCTTCTCTTATCCCCTCTTCTCCTATCCTATCCTCTCCTCATCTCCTTCCTCTCTCCTCTACCGTCCTGTCCTCTCCCCTTCTCTACCCTCCCATCCCCTCCCCTTCTCTACCCTACTCATTCCCCCTCCTATACCCTCCCCTTCTCTACCCTCCTCATTCCCCCCTCCTATCCCCTCCCCTCCACTCCCCTTCTCCACCCTCCTATCCCCTCCCCTCCTCTCTACTTCTCTACACTCCTCTGTCCTCCTTTATTCTTCTCCTCTACTTTTCTTTACCTTCTTGTCCTCTCCTCTCCTCTCCTCTCCCCGCCTCTCCTCTCCTCGCCTCTCCTCTCCTCGCCTCTCTTCCCCCCCTCCCCTCTCCTCTCCTCACCTCTCCTCTCCTGTTCTCCCCCTCCCCTCTCCTCCTCTCCCTGGGCGGTCAGTTAACAAACAAATTACCGACCATTTCGAATCCCACCGTACCTTCTCCGCTATGCAATCTGGTTTCAGAGCTGGTCATGGGTGCACCTCAGCCACACTCAAGGTCCTAAACTATATCATAACCGCTATCGATAAGAGACAATACTGTGCAGTCGTATTCATCGACTTGGCCAAGGCTTTCGACTCTGTCAATCACCATATTCTTATCGGCAGACTCAACAGACTTGGTTTCTCAAATGATTGCCACGCCTGGTTCACCAACTAGTTCTCTGATAGAATTCAGTGTGTCAAATCGGAGGGCCTGTTGATCGGACCTCTGGCAGTCTCTATGGGGGTGCCACAGGGTTCAACTCTCGGGCCGACTCTCTTCTCTGTATACATCAATGATGTCGCTCTTGCTGCTGGTGATTCTCTGATCCACCTCTACGCAGACGACACCATTCTGTATACTTCTGGTCCTTCTTTGGACACTGTGTTAACTAACCTCCAGACGAGCTTCAATGCCATACAACTACAACTAAAACTAAACTAAATATTCAACCGATCGCTGCCCGCACCTGCCCGCCCGTCCAGCATCACTACTTTGGATGGTTCTGACTTGTGGACAACTACAAATACATAGGTGTCTGGTTAGACTGTAAACTCACCTTCAAGACTCACATTAAGCAACTCTAATGCAAAATTAAATTAAGAACTTTTTGAGGATCTCAGGACCCATGCCAAATCTTTTTAGTTTCCTGAGGGGGAATAGGCTTTGTCGTGCCCTCTTCATGAATATCTTGGTGTGTTTGGACCATTCTAGTTTTCTGACTTAGAGTATGTGGACTACAAATACAAATACCTAGGTGTTGGGCTAGACTCTAAACTCTCCTTCCAGACTCATATTAAACATCTCCAATCCAAAATTAAATCTAGAATCGGCTTCATATTTCACAACAAAGCATCCTTCACTCATGCTGCCAAACATACCCTCGTAAAACTGACCATCCTATCTATCCTCGACTTCGACGATGTCATTTACAAAATAGCCTCCATCACTCTACTCAACAAATTGGATGCAGTCTATCACAGTGCCATCCGCTTTGTCATCAAAGCCCCATATACAACCCACCACTGCGACCTGTACGCTCTCGTTGGCTGGCCCTCGCTTCATACTCGTCGCCAGACCCACTGGCCCCAGGTCATCTACAAGTCTTTGCTAGGTAAAGCCCCGCCTTATCTCAGCTCACTGGTCACCATAGCAGCACCCACTCGTAGCACGCGTTCCAGCAGGTATATCTCACTGGTCACCCCCAAAGCCAATTTCTGCTTTGGCCGACTTTCCTTCCAGTTCTCTGCTGCAATGACTGGAACTAACTGCAAAAATCACTGAAGCTGGAGACACATATCTCCCTCACTAGCTTTAAGCACCAGCTGTCAGAGCAGCTCACAGATCACTGCACCTGTACATAACCCATCTGTAAATAGCCCATCCAACTACCTCATCCCCATACTGTATTTATTTATCTTGCTCCTTTGCACCACATTATCTCTACATGCACATTCATCTTCTGCACATCTACCATTCCAGTGTTTTAATTGCTATATTGTAATTACTTCGCCACCATGGCCTATTTATTGCCTTTACCTCCCTTATCTCACCTAATTTGCACACACTGTATATAGACTTGTTTCTACTGTTTTATTGACTGTATGTTTGTTTATTCCATGTGTAACTCTGTGTTGTTGTATGTGTCGAACTGCTTTGCTTTATCTTGGCCAGGTCACAGTTGTAAATGAGAACTTGTTCTCAACTAGCCTACCTGGTTAAATAAAGGTTAAATAAAAAAATTAAACAATAAAGATATGATTTAGTGGTCAGCTCTGTGACAGCTGGTGATGGGTGGTCAGATGCCATTCAGTGGTCAGCTCTGTGACAGCTGATGATGGGTGGTCAGATGTCATTCAGTGGTCAGCTCTGTGACAGCTGATGATGGGTGGTCAAATGTCATTCAGTGGTCAGCTCTGTGACAGCTGGTGTTGGGTGGTCAGATGTCATTCAGTGGTCAGCTCTGTGACAGCTGGTGATGGGTGGTCAGATGCCATTCAGTGGTCAGCTCTGTGACAGCTGGTGATGGGTGGTCAGATGCCATTCACTGGTCAGCTCTGTGACAGCTGGTGATGGGTGGTCAGATGCCATTCAGTGGTCAGCTCTGTGACAGCTGGTGATGGGTGGTCAGATGCCATTCACTGGTCAGCTCTGTGACAGCTGATGATGGGTGGTCAGATGTCATTCAGTGGTCAGCTCTGTGACAGCTGGTGATGGGTGGTCAGATGCCATTCAGTGGTCAGCTCTGTGACAGCTGGTGATGGGTGGTCAGATGCCATTCACTGGTCAGCTCTGTGACAGCTGGTGATGGGTGGTCAGATGTCATTCAGTGGTCAGCTCTGTGACAGCTGGTGATGGGTTGTCAGGACTCATGCATAATGAAGACAGAGTCAGCAGGAGTTACAGCTACCTGACTATCAGCTGAGCGGTAATACTCCTATAAGCATTAATAGTATTACTGTAGGTTGATCTTAGTATTAATACTGGAAGGCTACATGTATGTAATCATATGGCATGGTTATACTACTATCTGCTATGCATTAATACTGAAGGCCTATTTAAGTATTAATGCTGCAAGACTAGAGTATTCCTATATATCAATATGGCATGGTTGCAATAATACATAGGCGTTTTTCTGTACACAGCAGTACTAGAAGATTACATTTCTATAGTAACAGTGTGTCATAGCTGCACTGACACTATGCTTGTCTGTGTATTGAAACAGCAGGGCTACAAGCCCATCTGCTGTGAATGGGCAGAGCCATGCTGCAGTACATCACCTCAATCAGTCGTCCAACCCCTCATAAGGAGTGATCCCCACTAGTGCACATACCCCCATCCTCGACAGTGAGGCAGGAAAGTGCTTACCTAAGAGAAAAATACAGAGAGGGCATTAAATCAGTGAGCATAATATTCCAGTGAGCGCCAGACTCGTTTTCACAGATTAGCCAATCTCTCTTCAACACAGCATACTGCTTGAATTGAAATGGAGAGAGAGTAGATTATCCCATACATTCCAGTGCTCAGCATTTTCTAATGTGACTAACTACAGAAAATGTGCGAGGTTAATGCGCAACAGAGCATCTCACAGTAACAGAGTGAATCGAGAGCATAATGACAAAGTATTGTATGGGATACTCTGTTACACAAAAAAATCATTTCACAGACTTCTGTGAATCACAATAACATATTTTGTTAACTACAGCTCAGCGTTCAACACCATAGTGCCCCCATTGTGCCCTCAAAGCTCATCACTAAGCTAAGGACCCTCAACACCGGGGCCCCTCAGAGATGTGTGCTTAGTCCCCTCCTGTACTCCCTGTTCACCCACGATAGCATGGCCACGCACAACTCCAACAACATCATTAAGTTCGCAAACAACACAATGGTTTTAGGCCTCATCATGAACAACGATGAGACAGCCTTTAGGGAGGAGGTCAGAGACATGGCCGTGCGGTGCCAGGACAAGAACCTCTCCCACCACGTGAGCAAGACAAAGTAGCTGATCGTGGACTACAGGAAAAGGAGGGCCGAGCACGACCCCATTAACATCGACGGAGCTGTAGTGGAGCAGGTCAAGAGCTTCACGTTCCTTGGTGTCCAAATCACTAACAAACTATCATGGTCCAAACACACCAAGACAGTTATGAAGAGGGCACGACAACGCCTATTGCCTCTCAGGAGACTGAAAAATTTGCAATGGGTCCCCAGATTCTCAAAAGGTTCTATAGCTACACCATGGAGAGCATCCTGACTTGTTGCATCACCGCTTGGTATGGTAAATGCGCGGCTTCCGACCGCAAGGCGCTACAGAGGGTAGTGCGTACGGCACAGTACATCACCAGGGCCAAGCTTCCTGACATCCAGGACCTCTATACCAGGCGGTGTAAGAGGAGGCCCTATAAATGATCAAGGCTTCAGCCACCCAAGTCATAGACTGCTCTCTCTGCTACGGAATGGCAAGCAGTACCGGATAATACAGTTATGGTGTTGGTCCAAAAGGCTCCTTAACAGCTTCTACCCCCAAGCCATACGACTGCTATACAGTTAATCAAATGGCTACCCGGACTATTTACATTGACCCCCTGTTTTGCGCTGCTGCTACTCGCTGTTTATTATCTATGCAAAGTCAGTTGACCCCTACCTACATGTACATATTACCTCAATTACTAACCTGTATCCCCAGACATTGACTTGGTATCAGTCAAGCCCGTGTACATAGCCTTGTTATTGTTATTTTACTGTGTTAATTTATATTTTATTTTTTATTGTACAGTTAAAGTCGGAAGTTTACACACACTTAGGTTGGAGTCATTAAAACTCTACATATTTCTTGTTAACAAACTATAGTTTTGGAAAGTCGGTTAGGACATCTACTTTGTGCATGACACAAGTCATTTTTCCAACATTGTTTACAGACAGATTATTTCACTTATAAATCACTGTATCACAATTCCAGTGGGCCAGAAGTGTACATACACTAAATTGACTGTGCCTTTAAACAGCTGGAAATTTCCAGAAAATAATGTCATGGCTTTAGAAGCTTCTGATAGGCTAATTGACATAATTTGAGTCAATTGGAGGTGTACAGTACCTGTGGATGTATTTCAAGGCCTACCTTCAAATTCAGTGCCTCTTTGCTTGACATCATGGGAAAATCAAAAGAAATCAGCCAAAAATTATAGACCTGCACAAGTCTGGTTCAGGTGAGCAATTTTGTTTGGGAGCAATTTCCAAACGCCTGAAGGTACCACATTCATCTGTACAAACAATAGTACACAAGTATAAACACCATGGGACCACGCAGCCGTCATACCGCTCAGAAAAGCGTTCTGTCTCCTAAAGATGAACGTACTTTGGTGCGAGAAATGCAAATCAATCCCAGAACAACAGCTGGAGGAACAGCTACAAAAGTATCTATATCCACAGTAAAACGAGTCCCATATCGACATAACCTGAAAGGCCGCTCAGCAAGGAAGAAGCCACTGCTCCAAAACTGCCAATAAAAAGCCAGACTACGGTTTGCAACTGCACATATAGACCTGTTTGGCCATAATGACCACCGTTATGTTTGGAGGAAAAAGGGTGAGGTTTGCAAGCCGAAGAACATCATCCTAACCGTGAAGCACGGGGGTGGCAGCATCATGTTGTGGGGGTGCTTTGCTGCAGGAGGGACTGGTGCACTTCACAAAATAAATCAGCATCTTGAGGAGGAAAAATCATGTGGATATTTTGAGGCAACATCTCAAGACATCAGTCAGGAAGTTGAAGCTTGGTCGCAAATGGGTCTTCCAAAGACACATGACCCCCAAGAATACTTCCAAAGTTGTGGCAAAATGGCTTAAGGACAACAAAGTCAAGGTATTGGAGTGGCCATCACAAAGCCCTGACCTCAATCCTGTAGAAAATTTGTGGGCAGAACTGAAAAAGTGTGTGCAAGCAAGGAGACCTACATACCTGACTCAGTTACACCAGCTCTGTCAGGAGGAATGGGCCAAAATTCACCCAACTTATTGTGGGAAGCTTGTGGAAGGCTACCCAAAACGTTTGACCCAATTTAAACAATTTAAAGGTAATGTTACCAAATACCAATTGAGTGTATGTAAACTTTTGACCCACTGGGAATGTGATGAAAGAAATAAAAGCTGAAATAAATAATTATTTCTACTATTATTCTGACATTTCACATTCTTAAAGTAAAGTGGTGATCCTAACTTACCTAAGACAGGGAATTTTTACTGGGATTAAATGTCAGGGAATTGTGGAAAACTGAGTTTAAATGTATTTGGCTAAGGTGTATGTAAACGTCCGACTTCAACTGTATATGTTTAAAAGAAAATTGACATATTTTCTTACTTACTAAAAAACTGCTTTCTTGGTTAAGGGCTTGTAAGTAAGCATCTCACTGTAAGGTTTACCTGTTGTATTCGGCACATGTTCTCTGGAGGGAGAACATAGCCTACTGCAGTGCGAGGTAAAGCTTCCTTTTTTAGGAATACGTTGGCAAAATTATTCTCATACTTCAGTTGTCTGGCTCTTCAGAATAGACTAGATAGTGTTAGTCCACCCAACAACCTAACTGGCGGGAATAGGACAACAGGGTTGAACTGGCTGAGAGGTGGGCTCTGTCCTTCAGCCTTGCCTGAAAGCTACCCTGCAGAGTGAGAGACTACACTGCATTCAGACTCAAGCTATGTGTGAAGTGTGTTTTGTGCTCGGCTCAATGAGAGTGGTTCCATCAAAAAACAAGGACGTCTTCCAGCCAGGCCATTACCTCAACACAGCTTGGTTCTGACTACCTCTCTCTATCTGTCATTTCTGAGGCCATTCTCTACTTTCTCAATGCCCCAAGAGCCTTTCAGGCTCAAACCAAGAGGCCATGAAGGCAGACACAAAAACTAGGTCAATGTGGAAAAGAAAGAATACCCTGCCACAACCTGAGAACGTATGAATACACCCATGCATGTATGAAGTTTTTAGTTACCTAGCCAGTAAAAAAATACCATATTTTGTCATACTACACTGAACAAAAATATAAATGCAATATGTAAAGTGTTGGTCCCATGTTTCATGAGCTGAAATCAAGGATCCTAGAAATATTCCATATGCACAAACAACTTATTTCTCTCACATTTTGTGCACAAATTAGTTTACTTCCCTGTTAGTGAGCATTTCTCCATAGCCAAGATAATCCATCCACCTGACAGGTGTGGCATATCAAGAAGCTAATTAAACAGCATGATCATTACACAGGTGCACTTTGTGCTGGGGACAATAAAAGGCCACTCTAAAATGTGCAGTTTTGTCACACAACACAATGCCACAGATGTCTCAAGTTTTGAGGGAGCGTTCAATTGGCCCACTGACTGCAGGAATGTCAACCAGAGCTGTTGCCAGATCATTCTATGGTCATTTCTCTACCATAAGCCACCTCCAATGTTGTTTTAGAGAATTTGGTAGTATGTACAACTGGCCTCACAACCACAGACCATATGGCGTTGTGTAGAGGTTTGGTTTTGAGAGGTTTGCTGATGTCAACGTGGCGAACAGAGTGCCCCATGGTGGCGGTGGGGTGCATTAGCTAATGACAATGACATTTTGTCAATGGCAATTTTAATGAATAGATACCGTGACGAGATCCTGAGGTCCATTGTTGTGCCATTCATCTGCTGCCATGTTTCAGCATTAATAATGTCGCAAGCATCTGTTCACAATTACTGGAAACTGAAAATGTCCCAGTTCTTCCATGGCCTGCATACTCACCAGACCATTAAGCATGTTTGGAATGCCCTGGATCGACGTGTACAGTTCCCGCCAATATCCAGCAACTTCGCACAGCCATTGAGTGGGACAACATTCCACAGGCCACAATCAACAGCCTGATGAACTATGCGAAGGAGATGTGTTGCGCTGCATGACAGAAATGTTGGTCACACAAGATACTGACTGGTTTTCTGATCCACGCCCCTACCTTAAAAAAAAAGATATCTGTGACCAACAGATGCATATCTGTATTCCCAGGCATGTGAAATCCATAGATTAGGGCCTAATGAATTTATTTCAATTGACTGATTTCCTTATACATATGAACTGTAACTCAGTAGTCTTAGAAATTGTTGCATATTGCGTTTATATTTTTATTCAGTATAAAATACATTAAAAAACTTCAGACACTGACAAACGCAAAAACCTGGTCTCAGTGCACTTTGTGTTATTCTGTACGTAAATCCGAGACACTCGATTTAGTATGATATGATAGTATGGTATGTATTAATTTGTGGATGTCCATCACCCATTTCGTATAGTGTAACAAATATGCTAAATGTACTATATGTTACGAATTTGCAAAACGTATAATATGTTATGAATTTTATCTAGGCTTTAGAGTTAGGAGTTAAGGTTAGTGGTTAGGAGTTAAGGTTAAGTTTAGGAGTTAGGTTAAAGGGATAAGGTTAGGGTTAGGGGAAGGGTTAGCTGACATGCTAAGTAGTTGCAAAGTAGCTAAAAAGTATTTGAAAATGCAAAAACTGTCCGTAATGAGATTCGAACTTGCAACATCTGGATTGCTAGACGTTCGCATTATACGCCTACCCATCCACTCCGAATAACCACCCTACTTTCATTTTTTTGTCTTAAGTAACCATCTGTCTTATGTAACCATACCAAACGTAACATATCATAATAATTTGAGTGTCCCGGATTTACATTTACTATGTTAAGTCTAATCTATGAGTTTCTAGTGCGCTTACCAGACAACAGAGGATGTGGAACAAGATTTACGCATCTGATTTCACAAATTATTCATGACGTTGACACTGGGGTGCCGAAGAAAATAAATTACTGAATTCAAGGGTGAAACAATGAGCCATCAACATAGCCCTACTATACAGGGAGGAAGATGAAGAGAATCCACCATAATCATAATAAGCAAAGGGCAGGGGCATACTATTCCAGGAGCATAGACAATCAAAGTAAATGAGTAAAACATAGCTGTAAGCTAGGGTGTAAGTAAGAACAGGGTCCAGAAGAAGAAGAATATCCTGTGGCATCTCACAGTCCAGTGATACAGGTTCATCATTGGACAGGCCTCCACTCCTCCTCTCATTAGAATGAATGAACCCCAGTAGTGCTGCAGGCCGTTTAATCAAAAATGAGCTGAGCTGTGACAGTCAGGGGAGAAAACCCAAACAGACCAGCCCACACAAAGACTTCCACAGAGAGGGAGGGAGGGAGGGAGGGAGGGAGGGAGGGAGGGAGGGAAAGAGAAAGTGTGTATGAGAGGGGAGAGGGGAGGACTAAGAGAGGGAAGAAAAAGAGAAAGGGGGAGAGACAGAGAAAGAGAGAGAGGTGGGGAGAGAGAAGCAAGAGAGGGACAGAGAGATGTGGGGAAGATGAAGAGAGTGTGGGAGAGGGAGGGAGGAAGGTGGGGGAGAGGGAGAGAGAGGTTGGGCGCTCTGCCTCTGTGGAACAAATCTCTGCTTCAGTGAGAGATCGAGATTGTCAAAGAGTAAGCATTATGGAAGGTTGTAGTGCATTATATGGGGGTTATACAATAGGGAGCTACAGGGAGTGAGCTGGGGTGTTGTCAATAGTCTTTAAACATAATACAGACAGAGAAGTTACTGTACAGTTAAGCTTGGCCAGATTCTTAAAAATACATATTTCCTCTGATAATTGTTTATTAACTGCTTAGCCAATACATGCGCCTACTCTTATTCCAATTCCTGTTCTGTATGCTGATATCTTGTGAAATAACACAAACGAGGCAAATGGAAGAGACCAGGGGACACAGAGGGCTGAGTTCAGACAGACTCCAGTCTGGTTCAAGAAAGCTTGTTTAGATGTATCCCCCTGCAATATGCAAAGCATGCCTTTGAACCCCCTCTATCGCATCTGCACTCTGCTTTCAACAAGAGGCCCTTTTCTTGCCAAGGGATGTCGCTCCCCTGCATACTGTAACAGAGATACCTGTGACACATACAAAGAGACAGAGAGGGGACAGCTAGAAGATATTGAATAATTTCAGCAAAGCAACAAAGGTGGAAGGCACAGCTTAAGAAAAGTTTAATTAAATTCTAAATTTGGACTAGAAAATGTGACATTTCAAACCACTCAGAAACTTCTTAGAGGTTTCTCTTTATCGTGGTAATATGTAACTTTTGGGCAACCCAACCAAATTCACATAGACATTTGAGTTATAGATCTATCATTCTACTTGAAAGAAAATGTAAGAAGCGGTAGATCTGTTCTATCTGCTTCCCGTTCTTAAGTTTTGTTTTTGCGTCTTTTACTTTCAGTTTTGTACTCCAGCTTCAAACAGCTGAAACTTCAATCATTTTGGTTATGGAAAATATATTTCACAGCGGTTTAGATGGTGCAATGATTCTACACGATACTAGCTTACCTTTCGTTCTAGTTCTCTGCTGCCAATGACTGGAACGAATTGCAAAAATCACTGAAGCTGGAGTCTTATATCTCCCTCTCTAACTTTAAGCATCATCTGTCAGAGCAGCTTACCGATCATTGCACCTGTACACAGCCCATTTGTAAAAAGCCCACCCAACTACCTCATCCCCATATTGATATTCATTATTTTGCTCCTTTGCATCCCAGTATCTCTACTTGCACATCATCGTCTGCACATCTATCACTCTAATGTTAATGTTGAATTGTAATTATTTTGCCACTATGGCCTATTTATTGCCTTACCTCCCTAATCTTACTACATTTGCACACACTGTATATAGATTTTTCTATCGTGTTATTGACTGTACGTTTGTTTATTCCATGTGCAACTCTGTGTTGTTTGTGTCGCACTGCTTTGCTTTATCTTGGCCAGGTCGCAGTTGTAAATGAGAACTTGTTTTCAACTGGCCTACCTGGTTAAATAAAGGTGAAA
Source organism: Oncorhynchus mykiss (assembly GCF_057628025.1). NCBI lineage: Eukaryota > Metazoa > Chordata > Actinopteri > Salmoniformes > Salmonidae > Oncorhynchus > Oncorhynchus mykiss. The sequence continues at coordinate 24,149,324 of NC_143048.1, read as the reverse complement.
TAAAATAAATACAAAATAAATTACAAAAAATCAACTTTAAGAGCTGTGATTTCTTGAAGTCACTGTGGGAAACGTCTGTTTTATTTAACTCTGCAACTATTAGTAATTTGCTTCAATAGCACTCAAACCTGGCCATTCAGCTCAGGGTGATGCTTATTGTATAATCATATTGATTGCTATCTTCATCACCACATACAAACGCTGTACCTTGAATAACAAATAGCAAAAACACAGAAATCTGTTGCCTTGTTCAAATAGAGGTCAAGTGTTCAGTTTCTAAAGACACGGTTTAAGTACCCGCAAGATGATATGGAAAGGCCATCAATATATTGTCATAAATGCTATCAATCATAAACTTCAATAACTACAAATTATGAAACAGATCAAATATTGAAGTAAAGGTACATAAATTACCAATTATGCTCAATGATAGGAGAGAAATGCCAATGAAAAACGAGATTGGAGAGACTGACCACAAGATAGAAAGGGAGGGCCAGTGCACTTGGCAACCGTATTTCATCCATTTATCATAGACGTAAAGGTAATAGGACTTCAGAGCACTGCTAATAACCAACGACAGCCTCTCTGTAAAATAGATGAAAGGTGTGCCATTATGGGGTGGACTCCTGAGAGGAGAGGCCATGCGGCTAATGACTCATTAGAGACTTCTATAGCCAGACAGGCTGGGAGCCAAAAGGCCAGGAGTCCTCTTTAAAGACTCAATAACCAGCTGACACTAATTGTAGCCGTCAGGTTAGCACAGATTTTCATCTGAGATAATAACAGTCTGCCGCTGTGACACGTCTTGGCCTGCTACCCCCAATTGGCACTGCATACCCACCTAAGCTGGCATTACCGCAGCTAGCTTTATTTGTTAGCTCAGGCAGTGAATACCCACATACCAGCCTGCTAGGCTGTCCAGTATAAACACTGAAAGGGCTTGGCTTACGCATTTGAGTCTCAGATATCTAAATAACCACAGACAGATATGGGATTAACACACAATGAGTCCAGGCCTCCTGTTAATGGGACTAACAACATTCATCAGGATCTAACTAGCTAGGTAAAAAAAAAAGACCAAACAGGAATTCTAATGAGCAGAGATAATTATTCTGCTTTAGCATACAGCTAGCCAACACAGCTAACAGCAGACACCTGCAAGTGGCTAGGGCCACCTCTCCCTAAGGCAGAGGCAAGAAGGGTAGGATGCTTTAAGGTTCAGTACCTCTCCCTATGTCACATCCTGACCATAGGAAGCCTTTATCTTCTATGGTAGAGTAGGTCAGATCGTGACTTGGGATTTAGTCTAGTTTATATTTTCTATGTGGGGTTCTAGTTTGTTTTTTCTATGTTGGGGTTTTGGTGTGATTCCCAATTAGAAGCAGCTGGCCATCGTTGTCTCTAATTGGGGATCATACTTAAGTATCATTTTTCCACCTGTGTGTTATGGGATATTGTTTTGAGTAAGTGTATGTAGCACCTCTGTTGTCACGGTTTGTTGTTTCGTTAGTTTGTTTATTGTTTGTTTCACTATTAAATGGAACTCAACATACGCTGCGCCTTGGTCCGTCTATACAAACGAACGGGACAGAATATCCCATCACACCAGGACCAAGCAGTGTGCCCATGAGGAAATGGAATCCTGGTCTTTGGAGAAGATCAGGGAGAAAATAAGTTGGACCTGGGTGGAAATAATGGAGGGACAGGAGATCCTTCCGTGGCAGGAGTCACAGCAGACGCAAGGAGAGAAGGGAGAACAGTGACGACGCCGGGGTTCGCGGCCACAGAGTAAGCCCAAAAGACAGACCAAAAATGTTTTTTTGGGGGGGCACACGGGGTGGTCGGCGGAGCCGAGGAGTGAATCAGAGACTGTCAGTGAGTTGAGGGAGAATGTGGAGGAGAGAGAAATGAGAGAGAGTTATTGAATTGGTGGAGGATGCACGACATTTGCCCTAAGGAGCGTGTTATCGATTTAAAGCCATCTGAGTCAGCTCTCCGTACTGAGAAGTGTGTTCCGGTACAAGTGATGCCGGCTATACGCACCAGGTCTCCAGTACGCCTTCCCAGCCCAGTACGTCCTGTGCCTGCTCCTCGCACTCTCCCTCAAGTGCGTGTCCCCAGTCAGGTATGTCCTGTGCCTGCTCCCCGCACTTTCCTTGAAGTGCGTGTTCCCAGTCAGGTATGTCCTGTGCCTGCTCCTCGCACTCTCCCTCAAGTGCGCCTTCTCAGTCTGGTACGTCCTGTGCCTGCTCCCCGCACTCGCCCTGAAGTGCATGTCACCAGTCCGGAACCTCGAGAGACGGTCCACTGTCTGGAACCTCCTGTGACGGTCCACGGTCCGGAACCTCCTGAGACGGTCCACGGTCCAGAACCTCCTGAGACGGTCCACGGTCCGGAACCTCCTGAGATGGTCCACGGGTCCGGAACCTCCTGAGACGGTCCACGGGTCCGGAACCTCCTGAGACGGTCCCCGGTCCGGCACCTCCTGAGACGGTCAACGGTCCGTAACCTCCAACTCCATGGCCGGAGCCTTCCCCTGCGCCGATGCCCAGTCTGAGCACGGCGTCCAGTCCAGCTCCAAGGCCGGAGTGTTTCTCTGCGCAGGTGCCCAGTCCAGGCACTGCGTCCGGTCCCGCTCCATGGCAGGAGCTTTCCCCTGCGCCGATGTCCAGTCGAACACGCCGTCCAGTCCAGCTCCATGGCCGGCGCCTTCCCCTGCACCGATGCCCAGTCCAAGCACGGCGTCCAATCCAGCTCCAAGACAGGAGCCTTCTTCTGCACCGAGTTCCAATCCACGTACAGTGTTCAGCCTGGGTCCATGGCTGGATCCGCGGGATGAGTGGGTTCTTCGGCCCGCACCAGAGTCACCACCAAAGATGGTGGATCCGAGAGCTGAGCGGGTTCTTCGTCCCGCACCAGAGCCGCCCCCGATGCTGGCGGATCCGTGGGATGAGCGGATACTTCGTCCCGCACCAGAGCCACCCCCGACGCTGGCAGATGAGTGGGTACTTCGCCCCATACCAGAGCCGCCACCGACACTAGACACCCCCCCTAACCCTCCCTTTTTGTTTCAGGTTTTGCGGTTAAGTCCGCACCTTTGGGAGGGGGGGGGTACTTTCACGTCCTCACCATAGGAAGCCTTTATTTTATATGGTAGAGTAGGTTAGGGCGTGACTAGGGATTTAGTCTAGTTTATATTTTCTATGTGGGGTTCTAGTTTGTTTTTTCTATGTTGGGGTTTTAGTGTGATTCCCAATTAGAGGTAGCTGGCCATAAGTAGCATTTTTCCACCTGTGTGTTTTGGGATATTGTTTTGAGTAAGTGTATGTAGCACCTCTTTGGTCACAGTTTGTTTCGTTTGTTTGTTTATTGTTTGTTTTTGCTAAGTTTCACTATTAAATATGATGTGGAATTCAACATACGCTGTGCCTTGGTCCGTCTATACAAACGAACGTGACATCCTAGGCCTTTCAATGTGGTAATGTGTTTCAGTTACAAAAGAGCCAGATAAGATGAGAGAATGAGACTGAGAGCTCCTCTTTTCTTCCTCGCAGCGCTCAGACATATGACACACAAGGGTCTAACAGCTAGCCCAGATAAAACTATAAAACCATGCATGATACATTGACATTAGAGCAAAGGCACTTACTGCCTGATGCGAAAACAGTGGGGCATCCTTGATGCTAGATATGAGTGGTATATAAGTTACTGAGGAGAGGGAGTCTTGCTGCCTGGCAGTGCAGAGTATTTCCAACTTAATATAGCTGATTGACAGCCAGTCTCCCCTGGGGTCAACCGAAGGAGGGAAAACTTAAGTATTTTACAGCGTGAGTGACAGAGTGAGACCTAACAACCCTAGCATTATGTCAAAAACATGAGCGGAGGACTCCATGACCTAAGCCTTGATCCTATTTTTAAAAAGAGCTGTGACAGCCCAATATACCGTTAAGGCTATCCCATGTTGAGATCTAGATGATGTGGGTAGGTTTGGACCTGAGGGTTTTTTCTGTGAAGATATTGAAATCTTTGGGTACTACAAACTTGGCAGTGATGGCATAGGTGTTAATGACTGTACAGTACTTCCACCAGTGCTGTTGTTTACTGAGGTAAGCTGTAATGTATATTCATAGCTATCAATAACAGGAGGTACATCAATGACATTTCAAACCGAGAAGACTCATCAATGCACAGTAAACAAACCAAACAGAGTGTGTGGTGGTCATTTCTCACAGCACTTTCTGATGGAAATGCAGTGGTTCAGAAAAACACAATAAAAACACATATTTTATGAATGGTTTCCAACTGGGAGTAAAAGCTGTGACCGGAGTCCAGCCGTGTCAATGAGGGGAAACAGATCCATTACCACTGCCTTTAAAAGGCCACCGTGAAATAGGACCTTTTAAAAGACCAGAAGGAGTGTAACCTGAGAAACAAAGGTCAATCAAATATGGACTCCTTTAACGATTGCTTTCCTCTCTTACTAATTCCCAGAGGTTAGGGGAGGGGACAAGGGGAGTAGGGGATAGTCAGTACTGCTAGTGTTAGCCCAGTCTCCAATGCTTTGGGATCCTTATCAAAAATAACTCCACACACCACAAAGTAACCATTAAGAGTTTAACAAGGAAAATCACTCTCACACCACTAAGTGCCTCTCCTTGTCCATCTAAAATACCACTAAAACAGCTTCAATGTTTACCATTTTCATTAATACTTGAGGATACGCCATACTAACCATCCTTGAACAGAGTGTCGGCCCTGCCGCGTTGCTGTTAGCTGCTGTTATTAATGTGGTAATTTAAGCCCCCTGCGAGGATTCCTAGAATTAATTTAGGCATTTGGGGATGATGCTTAGCAATGACAAGGGCCATCCGTCTTGTCTTAACAGTCCTAATCTTTATGGAGGATCCAGACCTCAGGTAGTACATGTGATGGATAGCACCCCTGCCTGAGGACAGTCCATTAGGAGAGAGAGAGAGAGAGAGAGAAAACCACACAGCCCAAGCCCTGCCTACCTAGCTGTAGCTACCGCTAGCTACACTGTCCAAAGTGCTTTACTGAGGAGCTGGCTACCTGGCAGCTCTGTATACTACATTCCCAAAGAAAAGCCAATGTTTGGAACAAAAGTCCACTCCTGTTAACCATTCAGTAGTCCACATGGCCTGAGATAGTCCTAGGCTTGGAGATAAGGGCTGTGTAGAGCTCCAGCTCTGGACTAAATGCCCACTCACACAGGATGACTCTCTACTGAGTGGTTCATTACTGACCTGAAGACAGAACAATCACCAGCCCCTTCTGCTCTCCTGAGAAAGAGCTAAAACACATAGCCTAGTATGAGATGCTTGGGTGCTCCTAAACAGATGGGTCTGGACGACTACAGGTCAGATATACCACAGTGTTATCGATGGATGGAATAACCATGTACTTAACATGTGTATGTATTCTGTTATACCACACATCAATGACCTTAAACACAACATGTGTGTTAGTTTGAGAGTAAACAGATTAACACATTTTGGGTTAGATGGGTTCATCTGTAACTGATGTGTTATTCACACCCTCCATAATGTCCCCATTATGTGTTGTTTGTCAGTGGCACGCTGCAGTAAGCCTTTAACAGGTACACACTGTTGCTCAGACCACTCCTGCCCAGTGAGAGAGCACATTGAAACCCGATTCAAAACAAAAATGTTGCATTTATATTCGTTAAAAAATAAGCCCTATTCAAAATAAATTCAGATACACTGTTGTTAAGTCATTATGACAATATACAAAATCACTGTTGTTAAGTCATTATGACAAAATACAAAAGCACTGTTGTTAAGTCATTATGACAATATACAAAATCACTGTTGTTAAGTCATTATGACAATATACAAAATCACTGTTGTTAAGTCATTATGACAAAATACAAAAGCACTGTTGTTAAGTCATTATGACAAAATACAAAAGCACTGTTGTTAAGTCATTATGACGAAATACAAAAGCACTGTTGTTAAGTCATTATGACGAAATACAAAAGCACTGTTGTTAAGTCATTATGACGAAATACAAAAGCACTGTTGTTAAGTCATTATGACAAAATACAAAAGCACTGTTGTTAAGTCATTATGACGAAATACAAAAGCACTGTTGTTAAGTCATTATGACGAAATACAAAAGCACTGTTGTTAAGTCATTATGACGAAATACAAAAGCACTGTTGTTAAGTCATTATGACAAAATACAAAAGCACTGTTGTTAAGTCATTATGACGAAATACAAAAGCACTGTTGTTAAGTCATTATGACAAAATACAAAAGCACTGTTGTTAAGTCATTATGACAAAATACAAAAGCACTGTTGTTAAGTCATTATGACAAAATACAAAAGCACTGTTGTTAAGTCATTATGACAAAATGCAAAAGCACTGATTAGTGCACATTCATTTAGGCATTACATCAAGCTCTAGTGCCTTTTGACAGAGTAACTAAAGAGAAGAGAAAGTGCAGCAATCCATCACAAATCATCTCAGGCCTCCTGTCATCTCACACAGCACGTTAGCCTGTCACAGCTTTAATGAACTTATTCTGCAACTGCTGACAACAAAATAAAGAAATAAAGAAATTGTAGAAAAATAGAGAAGAAGTGTAGGTTGTTACTATGGAGACCTGAGCTGGGTCCCAGTAGTTTGTGTCTGGCTGTAGCCCAATAGTTTGTGTCTGGCTGTATCCCAGTAGTTTGTGTCTGGCTGTATCCCAGTAGTTTGTGTCTGGCTGTATCCCAGTAGTTTGTGTCTGGCTGTTTCCAGTAGTTTGAGTCTGGCTGTTTCCAGTAGTTTGTGTCTGGCTGTATCTCAGTAGTTTGTGTCTGGCTGTATCCCAGTAGTTTGTGTCTGGCTGTATCCCAGTAGTTTGTGTCTGGCTATATCCCAGTAGTTTGTGTCTGGCTGTATCCCAGTAGTTTGTGTCTGGCTGTATCCCAGTAGTTTGTGTCTGGCTGTTTCCCAGTAGTTTGTGTCTGGCTGTATCCCAGTAGTTTGTGTCTGGCTGTATCCCAGTAGTTTGTGTCTGGCTGTATCCCAGTAGTTTGTGTCTGGCTGTTTCCAGTAGTTTGAGTCTGGCTGTTTCCAGTAGTTTGTGTCTGGCTGTATCTCAGTAGTTTGTGTCTGGCTGTTTCCAGTAGTTTGTGTCTGGCTGTATCCCAGTAGTTTGTGTCTGGCTGTATCCCAGTAGTTTGTGTCTGGCTGTATCCCAGTAGTTTGTGTCTGGCTGTATCCCAGTAGTTTGTGTCTGGCTATATCCCAGTAGTTTGTGTCTGGCTGTATCCCAGTAGTTTGTGTCTGGCTGTATCCCAGTAGTTTGTGTCTGGCTGTTTCCAGTAGTTTGTGTCTGGCTGTATCCCAGTAGTTTGTGTCTGGCTGTATCCCAGTAGTTTGTGTCTGGCTGTATCCCAGTAGTTTGTGTCTGGCTGTTTCCCAGTAGTTTGTGTCTGGCTGTTTCCAGTAGTTTGTGTCTGGCTGTATCCCAGTAGTTTGTGTCTGGCTGTATTCCAGTAGTTTGTGTCTGGCTGTATCCCAGTAGTTTGTGTCTGGCTGTATCCCAGTAGTTTGTGTCTGGCTGTATCCCAGTAGTTTGTGTCTGGCTGTATCTCAGTAGTTTGTGTCTGGCTGTATCCCAGTAGTTTGTGTCTGGCTGTATCCCAGTAGTTTGTGTCTGGCTGTATCCCAGTAGTTTGTGTCTGGCTGTATCCCAGTAGTTTGTGTCTGGCTGTATCCCAGTAGTTTGTGTCTGGCTGTTTCCAGTAGTTTGTGTCTGGCTGTATCCCAGTAGTTTGTGTCTGGCTGTATCCCAGTAGTTTGTGTCTGGCTGTATCCCAGTAGTTTGTGTCTGGCTGTAGCCCAGTAGTTTGTGTCTGGCTATATCCCAGTAGTTTGTGTCTGACTGTATCCCAGTAGTTTGTGTCTGGCTGTATCCCAGTAGTTTGTGTCTGGCTGTATCCCAGTAGTTTGTGTCTGGCTGTATCCCAGTAGTTTGTGTCTGGCTGTTTCCCAGTAGTTTGTGTCTGGCTGTATCCCAGTAGTTTGTGTCTGGCTGTATCCCAGTAGTTTGTGTCTGGCTGTATCCCAGTAGTTTGTGTCTGGCTGTATCCCAGTAGTTTGTGTCTGGCTGTAGCCCAGTAGTTTGTGTCTGGCTATATCCCAGTAGTTTGTGTCTGGCTGTATCCCAGTAGTTTGTGTCTGGCTGTATTCCAGTAGTTTGTGTCTGGCTGTAGCCCAGTAGTTTGTGTCTGGCTGTATCCAGTAGTTTGTGTCTGGCTGTATTCCAGTAGTTTGTGTCTGGCTGTAGCCCAGTAGTTTGTGTCTGGCTGTATCCAGTAGTTTGTGTCTGGCTGTATCCCAGTAGTTTGTGTCTGGCTGTATCCCAGTAGTTTGTGTCTGGCTGTATCCCGCTCTTTCTCTCTCCATCTCTCTCATGCAACAGTGCTCAATCATGCCAACTGAACACATGATTCCTTGACAAACAAATGATACATGTTATGTCATATTACTAACATCATCATCATCATAATAATCATCATCATCCTTCCCCTTCTCATGCCACATCACCACATAATTTGACTGTTCTCTTTCTGTGTGTGTGTACAGTATGTTCTCTCTATTGTCCTCTGTTGTTTCCCCCATTTTGTCTGTACCATAGAACACCCTGGCACTACTCTCCATGTTCTCTAGCATGAGCTCTATCTGCTACACACTAAGCTTCTATATACAGATGGGCAAAAAAGTATTTAGTCAGCCATCTATTGTGCAAGTTCTCCCACTTAAGAAGGCCTGTAATTTTCATCATAGGTACACTTTAACTATGACAGACAAAATGAGAAATAAAAATCCAGAAAATCACATTGTAGGATTTTTAATGAATTTATTTGCAAATTATGGTGGAAAATAAGTACTTGGTCACCTACAAACAAGCAAGATTTCTGGCTCTTACAGACCTGTAATTTCTTAAGAGGCTCCTCTGTCCTCCACTCGTTACCTGTATTAATGGCACCTGTTTGAACTTGTTATCAGTATAAAAGACACCTGTCCACAACCTCAAACAGTCACACTCCAAACTCCACTATGGCCAAGACCAAAGAGCTGTCAAAGGACACCAGAAACAAAATTGTAGACCTGCACCATGCTGGGAAGACTGAATCTGCAATAGGTAAGCAGCTTGGTTTGAAGAAATCAACTGTGGGAGCAATTATTAGGAAATGGAAGACATACAAGACCCCTGATAATCTCCCTCGATCTGGGGCTCCACGCAAGATCTCACCCCGTGGGGTCAAAATGATCCCAAGAACGGTGAGCAAAAATCCCAGAACCACACGGGGGGACCTAGTGAATGACCTGTAGAGAGCTGGGACCAAAGTAACAAAGCCTACCATCAGTAACACACTACGCTGCCAGGGACTCAAATCCTGCAGTGCCAGACGTGTCCCTCTGTACATGTCCAGGCCCGTCTGAAGTTTGCTAGAGAGCATTTGGATGATCCAGAAGAAGATTGGGAGAATGTCATATGGTCAGATTAAACCAAAATATAACTTTTTGGTAAAAACTCAACTTGTCGTGTTTGGAGGACAAAGAATGCTGAGTTGTATCCAAAGAACACCATACCTACTGTGAAGCATGGGGGTGGAAACATCATGCTTTGGGGCTGTTTTTCTGCAAAGGGACCAGGACGACTGATCCGTGTAAAGGAAAGAATGAATGGGGCCATGTATCGTGAGATTTTGAGTGAAAACCTCTTCCATCAGCAAGGGCATTGAAGATGAAACGTGGCTGGGTCTTTCAGCATGACAATGATCCAAAACACACCGCCCGGGCAACAAAGGAGTGGCTTCGTAAGAAGCATTTCAAGGTCCTGGAGTGGCCTAGCAAGTCTCCAGATCTCCACCCCATAGAAAATCTTTGGAGGGAGTTGAAAGTCCGTGTTGCCCAGCAACAGCCCCAAAACATCACTGCTCTAGAGGAGATCTGCATGGATGAATGGGCCAAAATACCAGCAACAGTGTGTGAAAACCTTGTGAAGACTTACAGAAAACGTTTGACCTCTGTCATTGCCAACCAAGGGTATATAACAAAGTATTGAGATAAACTTTTGTTATTGACCAAATACTTATTTTCCACCATAATTTGAAAATAAATTCATAAAAAATCCTACAATGTGATTTTCTGGATTTTTTTCTTCTCATTTTGTCTGTCATAGTTGAAGTGTACCTATGATGAAAATTACAGGCCTCTCTCATCTTTTTAAGTGGGAGAACTTGCACAATTGGTGGCTGACTAAATACTTTTTTGTCCCACTGTAACATCAGCATGGCACCATGCCACTGACTCTCTGGCTCTGACAACATACATTCAATTCCACCAGCAGTTTAGCAACAGGAGAGGCCTCTTTACTGAGAGTACTTTGAGTGGGACCTCAGATCCGTATCAGTGGGCATTATGATAACTTTTGGAGTACATTAAGGTAACCATTAGTGGACATTTAGGTAGGGTAACTACATTAGGAGTGCGCATTAAGGTACTCGTTAGAAGGCCTTGAAATAGCTATAATTGGGATGAGGATGAGCGCTAAATGTACCCTCAGATAAATATGAGCGGGCACTTTGGCAGATGAGAGTCAGGAAATAAGATAAAACAGCATGGGAGGATTTCCTCAGGGGAGTAGAAACCTTGGCTCTCAACTCTCAGCCGCATCCTTTGTCTTTTTGTCTTTTGTTTTCTCCACTTGAAACAGAGGGATAATCTGCTTCAAATGGCACCATATTGTTGATAGCAGAGGCTTATTGTCTGCCTTTCATGTCTCTGATAAAAGACGAAGAGAGAGCTACTGTTCCAGAGGAGAGTGTGCCATTACACTTCTTCATCTCCATAAAGGCCTTATTCATCCCTCTACCTCTTAGGACTCTGGTCTCTAGCAGCCTGCAGGCAGCAGCAGTGGAGTGCAGAAGGCTGGGGCCGGAGAGGATACGGAGAGGAGCAGCGCAGAGGCAGCCTGATGCGCTGAGCAGTAAGCAGTAAGCACATCCCTTTTGTTGTACTCTTTCATTAAGGCAATTAACATGGGACTGCTTTCGAAACAGCACGACTCAGTGGGACAAAAGACTGGAGTTGGCGGCAGCAATAGCTAGTTTTACTCCCCGACTTTGAAACCGAGCGATAACCATCTGTCTGACGCGCTCAGGCAATTCGAGCCAGCAGAAAAAGATACAGAGAGCGGGGAGGGAATATATTATTTATTTTGACACATCACTGAGGAGGACGGCGGCGGTACCACTTATCTTTGGAGCAGTAAGGCGGCATGCACGGCAAAATAATCTTAATTGCATATTAATATCACCTAATTAGCCTGTCAGTGGAGATCAGTCAACACAGTGTTGGTGGTAGTGCATTTCTGTTGGTGACTACTTTAACCACTCTCCCATAATGGGTGTATTATAAATATAGATATATAATTAACCAGGCAAGTCAGTTAAGAACAAATTCTTATTTACAATGACGGCCTACCCTAGATTTAAACCAGGGATTGCACTGATGCCTCTTGCACTGATATGCAGTGATTTGAGTTATATAAAAATCATGGTTAACTTTGATGTGGTCCAAGTCTGAACCAGCATCATAGTTAGGCAAGCATTAGCAGGGGAGGCCAGAGTTGGAGACTTGAAACTCACTAAGAAGTACATTTCATTTCACTTTGCAAAAGGGACGACACACACATCAGGTTGTGCTTTACTAAGAGCCCTAGAGGAACACAATGGCTGTGGAAAGCTTTTTGTGGTAACAGAAGAGAGGGGTGACTGACCTCCACTTGGCCATCTTCATCACAGCCTGGGAGAGAGTAACAGGAGCTACAGGCCATTATAGTTGCAGGAGAGGGCTAACCCGCAGAGCCATTCTCTCTCTCTCTCTCACACACACACACACACACACACATGCACACGCACACACACACACACACACACACACACACACACACATTGAAATACACATGAACATCAGAGGACAATGATGTGACATGTACATACACACAGTCACAATTTATATTCATAATAAAGGTCATATTCACAGGTGGAGGGTTCATTTAATACAATCTAATACGGGAGTGTATTTCGAAAGATAAAAAACCAAGAAAATAATATAAAATTGTGTCGCTGCAAAACATATTTGGTGGAATCATTACTATTCAAATAGGGCAGTATATTTTCCAGATGATATACCTTAAACAAGATAATCATTGGCGGTGAGAAGTGAGGTAGAAATTTCATTGTGCAAACGATGTGATTCTTTTATTTAGAATCCAAAGGAAGGCGCAGGCTGAATATGACATGAGATGATTCAGAAGGAGTGGAGCGTAAGGGAATACTTTAAAAAGCTATGGGCATCCTGTGCTATAATACAAGAAATATCCAAGGAGGTGTGAAAGGAGTGGGAATTGAGACGTGTGTTCTGTTCAGAGTGTACATTTATAAAAAAATTATAAAAGCCGTGGATGTGTGAACTCTGCCTCGAGTAAAAGTGTGAACTGAAAAAGTTTTAGCATCAAAATGTAAGTGTTTGCAAAAGCAATTTAGAGGAATTCTTTATGATGGAAGCAGGATTTACAAGTTCAAAATGAACAAAAAGAAGACAGGCACTCAGCATTTTTGGCATTACAGTGATCATACGACAGTTGTTAGATTGTGTATGCTCGTGCTGTATCAGCCGCGGTTTTGTATGAAATTCAACTAAAGCCACCAATGGGGAGGAAAGCAGACAGGAGACTACCGAGGGCAGCTTTAATAAAATGTCTGGTGTTTTTCAAATCTCGCTTCACAGCACTAGCCTAATCATTTACCATCTCCACCCCCTCTCCCCTCCAAAGGTTCTGCTAATCAAACAGCATCTCTGAAGAAATACAGCCCATTCTTCAAATGAGAATCATCATCATAACTGAAACTAGTCCTTGTCACATTAGCCCAGTGATAAACTCCTAACATGTGGTACATAGAATGCCCACCATGAGACAGGATTCATGAAGCGAATTGGTTTAAACATAAAGCCAGTGGTGATAAAGCACATACTAAGAACATGCTCATTCCAGGTCCAGTGGGGTCGATATGAAGCTGTAGTGGACAGCAGTCAGATTTAAGGCCTTGTTGAGAATGGGGCCCTACAGGCTATTAAAGGGCCAGGGCTGTTAAAGGGGATGGCTGGATACAACCAGGGGAGAAGAATGAGGAAGTAAATAACCTGGCTGGACCCAGACTGACTGACTGGGGTTAAGGGAGCCACACTGTTGGCTAGTCTAGTCCAACCAGACCTCTAAGGACTCTTACAGATGAACACTCAAGAGCTCTATGGAGGCTCATCAACAAGTCCATAGATAAACACGGCCAATGTCTAACACATAGACAGCCCTAAGGAAGCAGGAGATGATATCACCCCATCTCAATGTGGGTTACCCTCTGGGAGCTTCCCCTCTATAGCACTGATACAACACATGAATGAAGAGCAGGCCGTTAACAGACATGAGACAAGACAGGTTAGAGGGGGTCAGGGCTCATTCCAGTATCCCTAACAGACCCAAAAGCACAAGGAACTCCTTCACAGAGATTTCATCATTTCCTCTGATAAGGGTTTTCATTTATCACAGCCATAAAAATTTCACTATTGCTCCCACATTGGGAAACGAGGCACTTGTGGAACTCGTTCCAGAAATTCATCAGCACTCTATCAGAGAATATGCCAGCCAAGTTTCCCTCTGTGGGGATGAGGATCACGCTCGCACTGTTAAAGCAGAGACCAAACTCTGGGGATGATTCACTGGATGATGTATTGGCGATTGGGATCAGGTTTTATAGAAGGGAGAGTAAATCATACGAGAAGCCATATGATATAACGGATGGTTTTTGACAGGCAGCAAAACAAATCCTAATTTTCGACCATTCGGAGACCATTCAGCTCGTGGAACATGAGGCAATTATACTGAAAGCTTTCACCATAACTTGTGTTATTGGCTAAATATAATGATGGATTTGAAACAAAAGTGAAAAAATGACCTATTTTTCTCTTCCTCTGAACTGCCCGTCAATAGCTTTGATGACGACCATCACTAGTAATGAACCAAAGAGCTGCATTACAACAATAGCAAAAAAAGGAGCATTTGGTAGACTGACATAAAAGGCCAAGTTCAAAGGAATATTGAATTGCAGAGCATTGCATCATGTAAGGACACCAATGAATCATCTGCTGTGGAACCCGTTCCAGACAAACCTACATCTGAGCATAAAGCTGAGAGACAACAAAGGTTTCAGCTCCATTGATCTTGTTAACTACTATCACCTCTTTTAACAGATCTTGTCCCCAAAATTAACTAGAAACACATGAACAATGTACAAAGCAAATGTATTTGCCTGTGAATGTCATCATGTTATGTCAATGCAATTAACAGTGTCAATAAAACTCGATTTTCTCTGAGACAGATTTAAAAAAGCAAAAAAAAACATTAAGATTTTCTTGTCTGAAGTAGCAGATTTCAGAAGGGTTTGTATGGTTGTATCATAAAGGCCTAATTTAGTCTGTTTTTTAACGAAAAGCCATAAAGACACACCCACTGATCACCACATGACCTCCACTGTGAACTAAAACACAGGGTGGTTCCCCTTAGCACAACCATAATGATAGCCTGCTATTTCTGCTCGGGCAGCTGGTGGGCTGCTCTGCTGCAAACATATCCGTTCTCCCCGAATCTTGCAACACATTGTATGTTTCAGTTTTAAGGTTGCCTGTGTTATATAAGTTGTAAATGGCTTTAAAGGTTTTAAGTGTTGACTTTGAAACTCAAACGTTAAGTTGTGAATGAACAACAGTCTGTAGACCATAGGATTCCAGAGAGTGTTGTGTTAATTGTTGAAGCAAAACACTCACTAGCTGCCCAGAATAAAGTCAGTAACATGTCTACAGTGAGACTTGTGTTTAATGATCAGGGGAGACTCAAGTCTAGAGTGAGAAGAATTAAGTGGGAGAAAAAAAAGAGTGGCCATTTTTCAAACATTAGTGTGGCTTGAAGAGGTACCGTAGGGTGGTTTAATGGTTTTCAATAATTCTAAGAAAGTGTTATACTTTGTAAATTGAAGAGAAAGCCAGCGTATTATCAGAAATGGTTTTACTTCTGAAATTGAAGACTGATCCAGTGGATTAGCAGGTGCTTCTAAAAATGCCTGTATTTCAAGCATTTTATGTCTTGTTACAATTTCACCTATGACATAACTGAAACTCTACTACATACATCACCAAAAGAATGGTATGGTAAATTAATGGTATGGTAAATTAATGGTATGGCATGGTATGGTAAATGAATGGCATGGCATGGTAAATGAATGGTATGGCATGGTATGGTAAATTAATGGTATGGCATGGTATGGTAAATGAATGGTATGGTAAATGAATGGTATGGCATGGTATGGTAAACTATTGTGGGTGTTCCTCACCTATCGGCCACAGAATGCCTTCGACTGACCTCGTTACTGACTTTGTTAGCAAACAACATGACCTTGAATCAATGCAACCTGGTCATCTATTCTCTACATCTACAGTATTCCCTATAGAACTGCCTATACCGTCCTTGTTTTGACCATCATATGACCCTGTCTGTTGCACATATGGGCAAAGTGCTGCACCATAATTTAAAAATGCAAACAGATGGCCTCCCAGCCCTTTCCCCTCTCCCTAGAGAGCCCTGTGGTAACGGGTTAGAGACCCCTCCTTCACAAAGTATCTTTACTGCCATTGTAATTGGTACTGCTCAGGGGCCAGATAAAAAAAATAGACTATACAGGTTTTAAGAATCGTGTAATAATATACAAACGGTAATAAACAGAAGTTCATAAAAGAAGAAGAAAATAGCCAACGAGGGAAAAAAATATTAGAATTTCCTCTATGAGGGTTTTGTCTGGTGTCCGGTCTGGTCTGTCTGTGAGTTAATAGGAGCCGCTAGGAGCTAGAAGTAATTAAAGAGAGCTAGCAGATCTGTTCTACAGAGAGAAATGAGCTGTGAGCAGCGATATGATACCTGCTCATCTGTTATTCAGCTTTCATGCAAGGTTTTAAGTCTGTTCTGTATGGGGCCTTGAGCAGTTTAGTTCAGAAACCTCAAGATTTGACAGGCGAGCAGCACAGCTGTCATCTCTGACTGATTCCACCCCTCCACATACTCAATTAGCATTAAACATACTGTACATGACAGTTTATTTCTGAGATTTTCTCAGCGTACAAAATAATTACGGGGCAAAGTTTAAATCTTAGATTTAATTGAAATGTGGACGAATGTGGAAATAAACTAAATGAAATGAGGGTCTGATTAATTGCAGCTATAATTAGCCACCTCAGAGACACAAGACTTTATCTAATTAAAACACCCAACCAGCCATGCAGTCAGAACATCTTGAAAGGAATATCCTGAAGGAGAAGGCTGAGCTGCTTTACTTTAGTGGAAAAGCTCTTCACCTCAAGGTTACAGCAGCCAGCCAGTGTGCTGCAAATGAAATACTCAAGGAAGACATAAGTCTCATTAAGACCCATAAAGGACATCCCTAATAAAATCCTGGGCCTGACATAGGAGCTCTCTAGTGATGGCTGATTAATTGCTGGTGAAAATGAAGGCATGGGAGAGAGGCTGGGCTTTGTGGGTGTAATTTATCCTCCTCTGTCCTGTCTTGTCCTCACTGCCTGGGGAGATCTGCCTGCAATATGGGGTGGTGGTGTCGGAGAGGGGGACTGGCTGTCTTCATAACACGGAGGATATCATGTTCATGTTTAGATGTCGGCTAACATCATCTATTTAGGTTGTTATTTGGTGATAACAAGCTGTAGATGTTGACACCAGAGGACTTTCACCGGGAAAAATATTCCCCTTAGCATGTCCTAGATTGATTCTGAAGACCCCAACACAGAACAGAGGCTATGGATGAAATATGGTGACAAAGATTTTAACCAGTCTGAAGTTGACCCAAAACATAGTCCAAGTACATCATACATCAAGTGAAAATCATGCTATTTTATGACATCTCGCTCAATAATTCATCAGTTATATCATTTCACAGATTCTCTGACAGGCAGAAAGGACAGGATGTATATTTCATCATAGCTCCCCTCTCCTTTTGTCAGATCTCTTTCTGATTAATAGAGTGCTATCCAATGCCAGGGAGGGTTTACTTGTCAAACATATGGCTAATGAGTGAGTAATTACCTTCATAAAGTGCTTTGATGCCTTGCCTTTGATCATTTCTAAATCAAACTGAAGTGGATTAATCATTAGAAAGAGATGGGCTTTAAGAATAGCCTGTGAATGATACATGGGGTTGGTCTGTGCTTTTGGCGGGGGGGGGGGGGGGGGGGGGGGGGGGGGACAATCCAGCCCAGGCATGATATAAGACCTGCCCCATAGGAGCCACATTGGCCCTGGCCAAGCAACACCAGGAAGTGGAGTGAAGGAGAGAGAAGGGGATAAGAGGGTTTCTGTTCATCCATTTCCAGTGAATTAGAAGAGTGTATATTTAGAGGTTATAGTAGACCAGTCACCCCCTCTGTTCCCTGTGGCATGGCAGGGCACCACCCATAGAGCAGTAGCGGTGCGTGGGTAAAATCACTGGGGAAGCCAGAAACAAAAGCTATATTACAACCTATGTGTTGTGATAATTGAGTTGTTTGCTTTATAACCTGTTAGATCATATGTCTTGTGACCGTGATATATAGGCTTAAGGTCGAGACAATAAGAAGACACAGTGGCAGAATAAATTAAACCACACCTTCATTTCATCACAAAACCGGAGAGCAACCTCTGTCTGGTGAAGTCCACACAGCATATTGCGTGTAACAAAGCAAGTTAATTTAATGTTTCTGTCATTTTCAGACTTCTAAACCACTATTGATTTAGAACAACAGAGTTATCGCCTGTGGCAAAGAAAACAGATGCTGCCTCCACTATTCCAGCACCATTTCAACTTCAACATCATCAAATCACCTCTGCTTAGTCTAATGCAGTGACAACTAAAAGATACCCAAAACGATGTAGTCCATTCAACATAAGCTAAAAATGATGTGGCTGTCCATGGTTCAGATTTGTGTATTTGTGCGTGTGTGTGTGTGTGTGTGTGTGTGCGTGCATTTGTGCATTTGTGCAAGTAGATAGACACTTGTTGACTCACCCTACTTGTAGAGAAATGTCAATGCCATCCTCCTCTCTTTCATGCTGACAAAACGGTCTATGATTATGTCAAACAGTACACTCTTTTATTTTTTGTTGTCTTAGCTTGCTTGCTAGCCTAAATTCCTGTCATGGGCAACATTAGCTGGTTAACATTAGCCTTCTACATCTAACTACATATTGAACCTCAATCCTCTCAGTCCAGGGACAAATGTATGAATTAATGGTTGGATCAGAATCACCGTTATAATCATTGGCCAGTACGGAGAATTAAGTAAAACCGCAAGTCCAAATCTCTATCTCCATCCATGGCTAATTTATGAAAGGGACAATTTTAGCTAGCTAGCTAGCCACCGAAGGACAACAACACAATGAGATGCAATAATTCAAGTTGTTTCTGTCAATTTGGTACTTCTGCGATGTGATTGGAGTGAAGCCAAATCCAAACTGGCTTCCCTTGACACTTTTCTTCTTGCGCCCGGACCACTCACAGTTAAGCTCACTCAGTTTAGTTCAATGCTGATTTGGCTATTATTTTATACTTTTTTATCAAGGGAGGCCAAATGCTCACTGGCTTCCCTTGCATTCAATGCTATGGCAGGCAACAATGGTACACTCTTTTGGACCAGACAGCATCAGATAGATGGCCTACACGTAGAGAGACAGGGGGGGGGGGGGGGGGGGGGGGTGCTGCTCGGATGCTTTCTCCGGTGAAATACATTCAGCCTCTTGCGAATTGAAGAAAAATGATAAAACACAGAGACGAAATATGAATTATTTTATGTTTTTTTCTCTGTCCATTTTTTGGGGAAGCCTGGTTTCCATTGGCATCCATGAATACACTCCACTGCCAGAGAGATTCAAGAGGAGTGAACAATCACAATGAGAAGGGGAGCAGCCAGAGAGCAGCGGAAAACAGAGGCTAACAAGCAGCCACTCAGACAGGCTGACAAAGACTCAAAGACCAATCAACTAGCAGGTAACAGAGAGTACCTCTGACAGGTTGAACAGGAAACATCCCAAAATGTAACACAGTAAGCAATAGGCAGCATCACGACCAAGCTAACACTCAAGAGTACAAGTCAATATAACAAGCAGCACCACAGACATGAACGTCACTGCTCTGCTGTGGGTGTAGAAGAAACCACAGACACCCTGGCAGAGTCAATGTCACTCTAGGGGCCTGTGAGTGCTGCTGTATTAGTGGGATCCATAAAGGCTACATGTCATATGAACTAACAGGCAATTGGCTGGATTGATGATGATTTAAAAGGCTGTGAGAGAAGGAGATGGCCCATCTAAAAGGCTGCTGACACTAAATGTCTGCAATATGGGCCTGATGTTTCCTGGTGTCACCTTCAAATGGGCCCCTCTTCTTCTGACTGAAAGCTTGATTGGTTCCATAAATACAGATTCTAATTACATCCAAAGAGAAACACAACCTTCTCTTAAAGGCCATTCTGACAATCTGAAGACAGAGTAAATGAACCAGGCCTTCGCAGCCGTTATGCATATCGTGTCTGGCTGATATGTCAGAATGATGGCTTAATGCTCCATAATTATGACATTGTAAATGTCTGATAGCTGGGCTGGCCTGGGGCTGAGAATGTACTGTAATGTGTAGAGTCTGAAGAGGATGACCGTCTGAGATGTATTGCTGCAGATTGCAGAGTCGGTGTTGATGACATGAGAAGTGATGAATATTCAGAGGTGACTTACCCACACAAAGAACGATGGCAGGAGACAAAAAACAAACATGCATTTTGTCTGTGTCTGGTGTCTGCCCCAATCTGGGGAATCATTAGACATAATTATGCATAATGGCTGGACAAGGAATACCATCCATGCCATCCATCACACTAATAGTGTGTTTATACATAATTCCTCATTTGAATCTGTACATACATAGTGTAAAATAACCCAGTATTTTGTTTTTAATGGAATATCTGACGCAGTGATAAGACATTCAGTCATGTTTGATTGTCACCATATCACCAAACATTTATTGGAGAAAGAAAAGCCTAAATGTGAAGTGGTTCAAATTATTTAATCCCCCAAAAACATTTCCACTGCATTTGAGCCCTGCCACAAAAGGACCAGCTGACATCATGTCAGTGATTCTCTTGTTAGGTGTGAGTGTCGACGAGGACAAGGCTGGAGATCACTCTGTCATGCTGATTGAGTTCGAATAACAGACTGGAAGCTTCAAAAGGAGGTTGGTGCTTGGAATTGTTCTTCCTCTGTCAACCATGGTTACCTGCAAGGAAACACGTGCCGTCATCAATGTTTTACACAAAAAGGGCTTCATAGGCAAGGATATTGCTGCCAGTAAGATTGCACCTAAATCAACCATTTATCGGATCATCAAGGACTTCAAGGACAGCGGTTCAATTGTTGTGAAGAAGGCTTCAGGGCACCAAAGAAAGTCCAGCAAACGCCAGGCCCGTCTCCTAAAGTTGATACAGCTGCAGGATCGGGGCATCACCAGTACAGAGTTTGCTCAGGAATGGCAGCAGGCAGGTGTGAGTGCATCTGCATGCACATTGAGGCGAAGACTTTTGGAGGATTGCCTGGCTTCAAGAAGGGCAGTGTCATGACGTTGGCCTAGGGGGGTAGGTTTATGACAGTCATAAATACCTCTTCCCCCCTTTTTCTTCTCTCTACCCTACTGAGGTAACATTTGCAAAACCCTTGGTTAACATCTGGGAACATCAGAAGGTGGGGAGAAATTAACTATATCCTGGTAATCTGTATAACACTTTTCAAACACGCCCTCCTCTCCCTTCCTATATAAGCCCTTGACGACAATATAACCTCCTGTTCCGAGGACGTGAGGACGACGGTCCTATGTCAGAATGGTTCAGATAATAACTACAGAACGAAGCCAACATCAGCGTGAGCTTTGGTTGCGAATGGTATGAACTTTGAACTTATTCACTACAGAAGTGATACCTCCTAGCCATTGAGTTAGCAACATCAGATGAAAACGAGAGTTAGGAAGGAACAGATAGAGTATCCCGTCTATCACTCAACGACGTTACTACAACGTACCCAATTGACCACCAGAGACATTCTTCAAAGGACTTGGTGGGCAACACGGCCTTCCATCTACCACCAACCTACCGAAGCGCAGCTCAGAGTAAATATTTGTTGCATTTTCCTTTTCCAAATGGGCGGTAATTTAGAATGCATAAGATACTGTATTGACGATAGCAAAGCTTCTTCCCTTTGTTCCTCAGTCTTCCCGCTCTTTCACTCAAACCCAGACACTTTTCTTTTGTGTAACAAGCTGTCATATCTGTTCCTCCCGCCAGGGACGTTTTCCTTTATGACGTAATTTGTAATCAAGTTATGATCTAATTATGTGTATGTATAATTCTGTGTGATTAGTTAGGTATTTAGTAAATAAATAATTAAACCCAATTTTGTATTGCTGATTCAACTTGTGAGCCAGGGTTCGTGCAGATAACCAAGAATGTACAACTTTCAGATGAGACTGAATTAAGATGACGATTAATATTGACTGCTATTGATGTAAAATATTACTAGATCTTTAAGAGTTTATTCGGAAGATAACAGCTCTATAAATATTATTTTGTGGTGCCCGACTCTCTAGTTAATTACATTTACATGATTAGCTCAATCAGGTAATATTAATTACGGAGAAATTATTTTATAGAATAGCATGTCATATCACTTAATCTGGCATAGCAGCAGCAAAGAAGCCACATCTGGGACAGACTGATATTCTGCAAAAGGTACAGGGATTGGACTGCTGAGGACTGGGGTAAAGTCATTTCTCTGATGAATCCCCTTTCCAATGGTTTGGGGCAGCCGGAAAAAAGCTTGTCCGGAGAAGACAAGGTGAGTGCTACCATCAGTCCTGTGTCAAGCCAACAGTAAAACATCTTGAGACCATTCATCTGTGGGGTTGCTTCTCAGCCAAGGGAGTGGGCTCACTCACAATTTTGCCTAAGAACACAGCCATGAATAAAGAAAGGTACCACACATCCTCCGGGAGCAACTTCTCCCAACCACCCAGGAACAGTTTGGTGACAAATAATGCCTTTTCCAGCATGATGGAGCACCTTGCCATAAGGAAAAAGTGATAACTAAGTGGCTCGGGGAACAAAACATCGATATAATGGGTCCATGGCCAGGAAACTCCCCAGACCTTAATCCCATTGAGACCTAGTGGTTAATCCTCAAGAGGCGGGTGGACAAACAAAAACCCACAAATTCTGACAAACTCCAAGTATTGATTATGCAAGAATGGGCTGCCATCAGTCAGGATGTGGCCCAGAAGTTAATTGACAGCATGCCAGGGCGGATTGCAGAGGTCTTGAAAAAGAAGGGTCAACACTGCAAATATTGACTCTTTGCATCATCTTCATGTAATTGTCAATAAAAGTCTTTGACAATTATGAAATGCTTGTAATTATGCTTCAGTACTTCAGTATTCCATAGTAACATCTGACAAAAATATCTAAAGACACTGAAGCAGCAAACTTTGTGGAATGAATATGATGGCCACAACTGTACATACGATCAAGGTTAGAGTGTTTGCATAATTATGTCAGTTAGATGTTCAATAGATGGACTGACTGACTGACTGACGGGCAGAGGGTGGCTTCCCCAGAGACGCAGGGTGTCATTAAACAGGCAGTCAGTCATTCTTTTGGGCATTATTACAGCTCCATTTAACTTAATTTAACAAGCAACCTAGTCAACAGCAGGGTTGGGGTTAATTCCACAAATTCAATTATAGTTATATTCCAATTCCAGGTCAATCTTTGAATTCAGAGATATTTAAATCCCTCTCAATTCCAAAGTTAGGTCAATTCTAATAATTACATTCCAAATTCAATATCATCCCCCAAAAATTCAAATTCCAATTCAATTCCATCAGGCTTTCAGGTTGATAATGTCACTGTTCAGACAGACTATATACTGGAAATATAGAAGTATAAATTGAAATGATTTAAAACTAATCCTGCAGTCAATTTCTGTACTGACTGCATTGATTCCATTAACTGAGAAATGTAAAACTATTGAATTCCAATTAAATTAAATTACACGGATTAAATGTTTTTACAATTCCAATTCAATTCCAATACCATAACTTAAAGATTGAATTCAATTTGAATTTCAACAATGTAAATTATTTTACAGCCAGTCAACCATTCATTCTACCAGTTACCTTAGCTAGGACCTTAGCTAGGACTTTTCTCCCTGTAGCTGATCGTAACTATTGATCCTAACCGACTGGGGGTGTAGTGGGTGTGTTCAACAAATCCCTCTCCAAGTCACATGTTTTACTCAGAACTGTAACAGAAATGTTCCCCCTGCAGATGTTCAACCACAAAGGGCTGTGAGTGAAATAGTGAAGTGAACATAATATAGTCTCTGCCTAATTAAGCCCACCTGGAGCTGGAGATCTGCCTTAAACCTAGTACTGGAGCCTTAAACCATCATTTTTGTTTTTAAATCAAATCTGTCACAATAATTTATGAAAGTACTAGCACAGATAAAAGGGGAAAACCAGATAGTTAATAGATAGAATAAAATAGAATGTGTCACAAACAGAGTGCACAAAATGTTGTAAAATTGGCCCTTTGCCAAAGTTGCAAAAAAATGGCATTGTTTAGAAGGAGTGCAAGGGCGAATAGAGTTATTGCACACGCGCACCTCACAGAGTAGCCATTCCCTAATGGAACTATGCAAATACATGCTAAACACGCCAATTAGATCTTGCGAGCTCGTGCTTGGCTCTGCCCACCTCCTTGCTTGTTCTGCCCACTGTGCTTATTTGCTCCCATTGTAAATTATGCAGATTAACTATCTTGGGTTAGTTACCAGTATCTTTGGGAGTCGACTACTCTGGTGATAGCAGACCTCAATCTCCACAGTGGTAGGTTCTGGACAAACCTAGAACTACTCGAGTTAGAAGTGATATGGAATGCTCTGAAAGGACATTCAAAACCAGGCAGCATAGTTAACTGCTTTCATCTGGTTTAAGTGACAGAAAGGCACATATATAATCTAGCATGTGAGAGAGATTAAAGTAGACGGCACGCGTCAAAATGATTGATTGATGACCTTACGTCATTTTGACCTTTGCGTGTCCGAATATGTGCCCCCTCCCCGTCCCCCCTGTTCCCGTGGTCACGTGTTATTTTGTGTTATTTCAGATCTCTATGTCATCCTTTGAAGTATTCCAGTTGATGGATGTCTAGGGGGTTGGTTGAACTGTGGTTGTTGTGTTTGAACTTTTGGACCTGGTATGACCCCCCAGATGTATCGCCCATATGTGTATCTGATGAATCCGGAATGTCCTGGGCATATGCCTTATAAATGTCCAGAACAAGGTTTGTGAACCCCGAACCGTAAACGCATTTTTTTTTAAACATGGATTTTGTGATCAGTGGCAAAGCTGTGATGACTGTAGCAACTGAAGCAGGACCGCGTCTGAAACATAGAGAAAGGGCAAAGTATACAGCTGCAATATACGATGCTCCAAAAAAGCGGTTTCTAAATGTGTATAGAACCCAGATACCGCCCGCAACTGCGCTGAAAGATGAAGTGCCGATGTCTAACGGCCAGCAATGGGGGTATCTGTTTGATTACTTGGCCTGTAGCGTGAAGCTCTATACGGTAGCCGAAGGAGAAGAATATACCGCCCAGACATTAGGAGTGGCCTATGGGGTTGAAGACTGGACTGTTTTTCGCCAGGTTTTGTGTCCCGAACTGAGCCGTCTCACCAAGGGTTACAGCGTGTTCACAGGCTACGAGACCCGTTGGGAAGGTACCCCGGACCCCTCTGGAAGAGTATTTCACCGGGTGAAAATACAGAGAAAGAATGGCCTTCCCTGTGGCTGCGTGGAGTTCTATATCAGCACCGAGGAAATCCGCAAACAAAACATCAGGGATGGCGGTTTGGTCGGTGATTTTAGGCTTCGAATGCTTATTCCCTTTAAAAGTTGGCCTTTATTGGAATTGAAAATGTTGGATGTGTTGGACGCTCTGTTTGTACAGAGCCAACAGCGGCAGAGCATTGTTCGGCTAAAGAAGTGCATAATCTATACGAATCCGGAGGATTACGACGCAAAGCAGCCCCAAGAAGGTACATCGTCAGAATGGGCAGTCCCCGAAGAAAACTAGGTAAACTGCGTAGTTAACCACGCCCAGATACCCCCAGGGGCTGGTTCAACAATAAAAGGAGGGTCCTTTAAAACCTACAGTTCTTAACCTACGCATTAACCATGGATATTCCTAACGCATACCAGAACTCCGAAACGTCATGGGAGGCCGACACTAAGGACTGTATACCGCGCAGCCCTACATTCTACTCCCCCCTGGCAAGACCCTCGACACCCCCTACATGTACACAGCCTGAGGACGTGTTTGATGGGGTGGTCAGTACTATTTTTGTGGACACCATCAAGGCCTCTGTAGCCACGCTTTTAGACGTGGTGATTGGAGAATATATACGAGAAAAATGCATCGGTTGTGAGATTAATCACCCCAGCCAGCGCCGGCATCCCTGCCTATACGACCCCCCAAGATACTACTTCTTCAACAATTTTGAGGCGCTGGTGAAAAGACTTTGGTCCTGCCGGTTAATACCATCGCTGGTCAGAGCCCTGGAGGCTATGGGCCTTGTGCCGTCTATCCCCAGAGTTTACGGGGTAACCGAGGCATTCCTACACGAACTGAAGGAGGCGATTCACATCCACGAGAAACTCAAAGAAATCCGACACACCCTGGTGGACGATAACAAATACAGGGAGGCTGTGGTGGCTGACGTGATGACTTTCTGGCTCAATAAACCCCAAGAGACCGAGTGACATTTTTGTTATTTAGATGTAGAGCAATGGGTAACTATGTGTATACGAGGTTAGATAGATTAAACACATTTTTTCTTTTGAGAGAACTTACAATTGTTATGCATCAAATTATTGAAAATAAAGTGAACAATGTATCGTTCTACACAACCCACAATTCCGGGACTAATGTAGAGAGGGTGTTGAAAATGGAACAAATCATGAATCAGGTACGACATGCGGGCGAGTATCTACAATGGACACAAATGGTAACCCGGCTTGGTGGTGATTCTGAAGAACTAGAAATAACCGTGTCTAAGATTTTACTTTATCTGTTTGAAAAGCCATTTAATTGTAACATGTATCATATTTGTTGTTTATATACTTTTATAGCGGATGTGTGTGTTGTAAAAATTCAGCGAAACAAACCTGTTAATCTCAACCAAATATACCGGGTTTTGCATGATGCGGTCATTGAGAAAGCGGGGACATGTATCCTGCAACGAATTCTGAATTGTCTGTATGCGTAAGACATGTTTTCATGAAAATAAAAACCCCCAAAATGAAATTGAACTGTTGTCGTTATTTGAAAGTGGCTCATTAACGTTATTGTACCTCAGAGAGGCAAGAAGGATGGCAGAGCAGATGTTGAAAAACATTTACTATAATCCCGCTAACCCGGGGGCTTATGGGGGTAAGGAACGTTTACAGAGAGCTATAGCCGAAGAAACAGGTAGCCGGTTAAGCGATGCTAAAGTAAACGAGTGGCTATCAGAGCAGGATGCACACACTCTGCATAAACCCGTAAGAAAACATTTTCCCAGAAATAGAGTTTTTTCTACCCAACCAATGTCCCAATTTCAGGCTGATCTATGTGACATGCAGGCCCTTGCAGATAAAAATGAGGGAAATCGCTACATGCTAACGGTTATAGATATTTTCTCTAAAATAGCTTTTGTCAGGGTCTTAAAAAATAAGGGTGGTGCAGAAGTGACCAGGGCCTTTGAATCTATCTTGAAGGAAGGAGGCGCCCCGAAGAAAGTGCAGACTGATGGCGGAAAAGAATTTTTTAATAAGACTTTTCAGAAACTCATGAAAAAGCACAATATAGTACATTTTGCTACTGGCTCAGATTTGAAAGCTTCCGTTGTTGAACGCTTTAACAGAACTCTGAAGGAGCGCATGTGGCGCTATTTTACAGCGCACAACACGCATAGATATATCGATATAGTTCAAGATTTAGTAATGGGGTATAACAATAGTTATCATAAGAGTATAAGGATGAAACCCTCAGAGGTCTCTTCGGAAAACTCTTTTCAAGTCTTTAAAAATCTGTATGGTTTGCTCCCCCTTCGCCGTAAGAGAAAAATTAATTTTAAATTCGCTGTGGGGGACTTGGTTCGCATATCCAAGTTGAGGGGTGTTTTCGATAAAAGATACATGCAAGGATACAGTGCCGAGCTTTTCACGATTACAGAATGTCTGCCGCGCATACCCCCGGTCTACACATTAAAAGATTATGACGGGGAAATTATAGAGGGATCTTTTTATGAGAAGGAATTACAGAAGGTACAGGTGGGTAAAGACAAAGTGTTCCACGTGGAGGAGATTCTAGCTCAAAAGAGAGAAAAGGGTCAAAAATGGGTGTTGGTCCGCTGGAAAAACTGGCCCCAAAAATTCAACAGCTGGGTATTAGAGCAGGATGTGGTGGAGGCCTCGGGGTTAATTTAAACCCCCAGGCATGATAAAATACAGCCTCATTCGTGTGTACACCGGAGTGCATAATGGAACACAGCGGCTTCTACCTGACTCTCCCCAGTAATGCGTCCGCACATATATATCGTAATAATCAGAGTTCGAATTATACAACCAATTTTCCAAAGCCTATAGAGTTATCCGAGGCCTGGGAAGTAGGTCTCAGCGAGATTACATACCCCCATAGTTGGTATAATATCAAGGATAAGGACCGGGATTTTTATTTCAAAAAGTTATCGGAACCTGCAAAACATATTAAGGTTAAAAAAGGGTTCTATAGAACCGTAGACAGGCTCGTCTCCGAGTTGAATGAACGCCTATCGCAGAACAGGATGGAAATATTCCTGTTGTACAACCCTATACATAAACGTGTACAAATCTCAGGAGATGCTTCCGGGGGGATAAAGACCGGCGGTAATTTAGCATACATTTTGGGGATGGGTCCCGATAAATGGACGTATGTGACCGATAAATTATTCCCATTCCCCGCGGATATACATGCAGGATTTTACAACATATTTGTGTATACCGACATCATATCCTATCAAAGGGTCGGAGACAGCTGTGTGCCACTCCTGAGAACGGTTCATATAGACGGAAAGGATGGGGACATAGTCACTGTCACCTACGACAAGCCACACTACGTACCTGTAAGCAAGAAATATATTGAAAACATTCTTGTTGAGCTTAAAACGGATCAGAACGAAAACATTGAATTTACTTATGGTAAAACGATTGTAAAAATCCACTTTAGACCCACCAAAACCTCTCTACATATATAAGTATTATATATTTTATATAAGACATTTAAATTAAAAATATGGAACACCGACATCTCGACCCTAACCGGTATGTCTCATACTATGTTGATCAGGTGGGTAATGGGTTACCCGGCTATTATGGTTCCCCCACCATGTATGGTTCGGGGATAGGAGGTATATTTCGTAACCTCTTTAGGATGGTTTTACCGTTTATGAAGAGAGGCCTCAGCATAGCCAAACCTCATTTAAAATCAGCAGCAAAAAATATAGTAAGTGAGGTTGTAGCCAATGCTATGACCCGAAGGGCGTCACCAGATGTCGAGAGTCAAGAAGGCTCAGGGTTGATGATGTTGTCTCGAAGAACGAAAAAGAGGCCTCCGGGTATAAGGCGCAGGCCTGCGCCTAAAAAACGGAGGTTAACGGTTGAAAGAAACTCAGTTAGTCAAAGACGGGGTAAAGTGAGGAGGTCTGGACCAAAAACGGTAAAAAGAATACTCGGAAGTATTTTCTAAAAGAACAAGCAACATGGCT
This sequence comes from Oncorhynchus mykiss, assembly GCF_057628025.1. NCBI lineage: Eukaryota > Metazoa > Chordata > Actinopteri > Salmoniformes > Salmonidae > Oncorhynchus > Oncorhynchus mykiss. Next base: position 24,120,248 of record NC_143048.1, on the reverse strand, counting down.
CTTTTACACCGCATGTCCTCTGAAGCTATAAAGACAGAGCTCGATCTTTTCACGGCCCCCTTAACCCAACATTCAGTAGAGAGGTCCAGTTATGTGGAGATAGCCCCACTCTCTGCCATTACAGACAACGGGCCCATAGAGTTTTTTATACCAGGCCACGGTGACAACTATCTGGACCTCAACAACACCTTGGTGCATTTGCGTCTAAAAGTGACCAAAAGAGACGGTACTGATATTGCAAACGATGCCAAAGTGAGTCTCATTAATTACCCCGTGGCCACCATCTTCTCCCAAGTGGATGTGACTTTGGGGGAACGTCTAATCAGTCAAAGCAGTGCCACATACCCATACCGGGCCATCATGGAATGTTTACTCAACTACTCGGAAGACACGCTCAAGACCCAATTCAGCGCAGGGCTGTTTAGCAAGGATACTGCAGGAGCCTCTATGGAATCGTCAGACCCATCCACCGGTGCAAATAAAGGACTGGAGGCACGGGCTCGCTACTGTGCAGAATCTCGAGAGTTTCATCTGCTAGGCCCTATACACTCTGACATTTTCTTTCAAGAACGTTTACTCTTAAATGCGGTTGATTTAAGACTAAAATTAACCAGGGCCAAGGATGAGTTTTGCCTAATGTCTGCAACGGACGGGGACTTTAGCTTAAAAGTGTTGGGGGCCACGCTTTTTATTAAAAAAGTGTCTGTATCTCCGGCCGTTCGTCTGGGTCACTCACAGGCTTTGATGAAAGGAAATGCCCTTTACCCTCTCCAAAGAATTACCATGAAAACCTTTAGCATACCTGTGGGCAGCAGAATCTGCAGTCAAGAAAACCTATTTCTAGGGCCTTTACCGCGATATGTGGTTATAGGTTTGGTTGATCACGCCTCCAATACGGGCAGCTTAAATAAAAACCCATTTAATTTTCAACACTTCAATGCAGAGTATGTAGCTCTGTGTCAGGACGGACGTCAGGTCCCTGCTAAGGCTTTCCAACCGCAATTTAATAACAACATATCTGTGCGAGAATTTTACAATCTATTCCTGGCTACCGGGAGGCATCTAAAAGATCTCTCTTTACCTATTGACAGAAATGATTTTGCAGAGGGTTACACAATGTATGCTTTCAATTTATCCCCTGATGATGACACCTCAGGAAATCTTTCGGTGGTGTCCCAAGGTAACCTCAGGCTGGAGATGCGTTTCCGTACACCTTTAGCCTGTACCGTTAGCATGATTGTTTATGCCTGCTCTGATTCAATCTTGGAGGTGAATAGCCGAAGACAGGTTTTAGTAGATTATTATTAAGGATCGTTGAGCAAAGACATGAATACCCAAGAGTTGGAAGGGCTCATGAGCCGACTGATTGGAAAACAATTTTGCGGCGTGTTGGCTTGTGATGAATTACCTATGGAGAAATGGATGGTGCGGCCTGCCATGTTTATTGTCAATACCCATCCTAAACACATGCCGGGTGAACATTGGCTAGCTGTGACATTAGAAGCGGAAGGAGGAAGAAAAATCTCAACTTTTTTTGATTCCTATGGCTTTCCCCCGGGTTTTTCACATTTCCCTAAATCTATTAAAGAATTTTTGACCAAAAACGGCTCAAAGATATACTACAACACCAAACAGGTGCAAGATAACCTTTCCACAACATGCGGTCACCACTGTGTATTCTATCTATGCCAAAGAGCCCGGGGAGTTTCTTTTGAAGATGTTATGTCTCTTTATAAGGATGATTTAAGAAGTAATGATAAAGTTGTAGCTTGTTTTGTTAGAAAATATCAAAAGTGTTCAAATGTGTATCATTTAAGAACGTGTAATCAAGGCGTATGCTCACGCCAAATGTTTCAAGAATGCCACAAATGTTAAATTGCTTATTTTTTCAAATAAAATTTATTGAATTTAATCATAGTCATTCAAAAGTCATTCAAAAGTCTAACCACCCAGAGAGATCGGGATTAGGGAAAGGTCCGGAGGCGTTCAGGGGGGTAAATGGGTTATCGTCATTCATTTCATAAGGATGCGAGGGTTTTGGGGCGTCTTTAGGGGTGCTGTATTTCGTTGAAGGTGTGTGTTTTAAAGAGTGAATCTGTTGACGAGTCTTATAGTTGGGTACACCCGAGAGGGGTATGTTGAGGATGGCCAGGGCCTTAAGAAACTGAAGCCATCCTGGAGGTCTTCTGTCATCAGCAACCTTGTGGGCAGATGTGGTACTTTTAAGCAAGTCCAGCATATGGGAACCTTTGACAAGCGAGCCCTGAAGGATAAACTCTCCTTTGTCGTTCCAAGTAGCTGCCCCCTTTGAGTCTTTTAGCTTGTTCATAATGTAGCTAACATTTTTCCTGTTACGTGCCGGAACATGGGCTAACATGTCATGCATAACTTTATCTTCAACAGGCGTTTGAGCTTCAGACGGTAAGCTCACAGGTACCGGCATTACAGGGGCGTGGCTCTCGCTAGGCTCGTCATCTTTTAAAGGGTCCTGTAGGGAAATAGTTAATTGGCCTGTCTCTCTCTCCCCTTGTTTCACCAAGGACAAATACCTTTGCAAGAGGTTTGTGTATTTTTGGACCTTATCATAGGGGTTCAAGCCTTTTTGATTCAAAATATCCTTCATGGCCGTATCCAAATCATTTTCCGCTGTTTGTCTGATATTTTCGGGACCCTGCACTTGTTTTTTAAGTCTATCCAACTCTTGTTGTGGCACCAGATACATTTTATTGGCCATCACCCTATGTGTTCAACCCCCACGTCGGGCTGCAATAAGGCTGGTGATGAAGGGCACGGCTATACTTAGTAAAGGTAGAAGAAAACCCCCAGACTGTTGTATGCTATGTCGTTTCTTTTGAAGACTGACCCTTTTATTGGCAAAGAGCTTGATCGCGGTCTTTTGTCTCTTTAATTTTTTCAATTGTGTCAGGGTGAGTGGAATGCGTCCTTTGAGAAGATTCAAAGCAATCTCACATAGGGATAATATTAGATCTGAAGAACAGTGACCCAAGATGGCCTTCCGTTCATTAGATGTAGCCCCAACTAGGCTTCTCAAGAGGGGCAAGTTTCTTTTTAAACGCAGAGACATAGCGGTTACTTTTTAGGTATGTACGCAGCCGGCCACTCCCACGGAAACAGACCTGTTCGTAGCCTAAGGTGTTCTGGAGTATTTGCTTTTAAATCCACGATTAAATAAGAAAATGGCGCTTTGGTAGCGTCCTCGTAGCTCTCCATAAAGTAGGATTTCCTTCCCGGGTACATCTGCTGAGCTAGAGTGTTAATTTGTAGTTTGTCTCTAGGATTTTTGAACAAAACCATGTAATTGGCGTTCAAACTGATGGTGCGGCTATTTTTACCTTGGTGAAACACATTCTGCACCAAGTAAAGCACAGACAGGTTTCTATGATGAGTATATTGGGTAAATGCTCGGGCAATTTCAGGATGTTCGCTACCTGCAAATAGCATATCGTCCAAAACCAGCAGATTGTTTTTATGAGGAGGTAAAAGTTCATCATCAGACAGGGAATCAGGTATTCCTTCAACAAACTTGATTTTTATTGTCTTCAACAATTCATCATACAGAGGTTGATAACAAGAATAACACCACACAACATTATCAGGCTTTTGAGATAACACATGTTCAGAATTCTCTAAAATACTTTTTACAAAACAAGTTTTACCACTATTCGAAGGCCCTGCGATTAAGGCCGAAAATGGTAGTTGCAACCGGGGGTCAAAACCTTCTACAGCAGTCATTATATCTTAAGCTTTAAGACACCCTGTAGCTTGTAGCATAAGTCTGTAGCCAAAGGGACAATGTGGTCCAGTCAGGCAAAAAAGCAGTCTCTCGTCATAGACAACCCTGAAGCTTTTAGTAAGTGGGGGCCTTCCTCCGATGGAAGCCCTTTTTTAGACCTAACAATCTTTTTGTAGGAGCTCAAAATCTCCAAGTCACTATTCCTGTCATTTAGGCACCCCTCGACCAAGCGTGTGACTGATTCAAAGTTTTACACGCGGGGCATTTTCATAGTTTTGAGTCACGCCTGACACACTGCTGCATGTAGCATAAGTCAGTAGCCATAGGGCAATGTGGTCCCGTCAGGCAAAAGCCGTCTCTTGTCATAGACAACCCTGAATCTTTTAGTGAGTGGTGCATTCCTCAGATGGAAGCCCTTTTTATCTCTAACAATCTTTTTGTAGGAGCTCAAAATCTCCAAGTCACTATTCCTGTCATTTAGGAACCCCTCGACCAAGCGTGTGATTGATTCCAAGTTTACACGCGGGGCATTTTCATAGTTTTGAGTCACGCCTTTGGCTTTCAAAACCACGTGATTGTCCTTAGTTCTAAAAGCATAGCTTTTAGGACCACAGGAGGACCATTCGGTGATATGGTCACCCTCTGCGAGTTCACTCGTTAAGCCACCCAGATAGTTGCTGAGTGGGGGGATCCAATCCCCCGGTTTGCTTACATAGACCACAGAGTCTGTGTCGTGGTAAAGAACCCGCCTCTGAAGCTGCTCCATGAGCTTGTACAGTTCAAGTCGGCCATAGGCCGTGGTAAATGCTGCAAGAAACACATTTACATTACCCGGAGGTAGAACCCACTTCTTGTTACGTCGCCATTGCACCAAGGCAATGTCTTGACTCAAGAATGAAAAATGTGAAATTTCGTATTGGTCCGAAAAAACAAATTCCAAAAATTCTTCCGGGTCTTTAATAATCGACGTTGTTAGCATATTACACCTCTGCGCTAATTTGCCCCAAAGCGAGTTTAAGTACAATTTCGACACATTTCGTTTGGTTTTGTTGACCTCTATTCTGTCAGGGTCAAGAAGGATGCCTTCTCTGTCGTGATAGTCTTGAATGTACCTGTCTTTACTCTCTTGATCTGTGACCGATGCAGGATAGCCTGAAGCCATTTGCTTACATCTCAAGAAGGTTTTGATGTACTCTTTAAAAAGAGTGTCTGATTTCTTGGTAAAGTTCCATACTTCAAAGATTTTGGCCACACGATACCCCATCTCTAAAGCCTTAGAGAATTCAACTGTGACCCACACCCCTGTCAGGGCTCTTTCTTGATCTGAGTGATCACATGGGGTTTGCTGTATGTTTTCACTGCATGTGCGACAAAGGGGAAAGAAAAGTTTTCCTTGAGGGCCCCTGTAAGGCAACACAGGTATAAACAAACCCCTAGGAGGGTAGACTGTTGCTTTGATCAGACCAAAATAGTTTTGGGGTAAGTCAAAATCCCGATGAATAATTTCTGGATGCCCTATAGGATAGCATGAGGAACTCATTACATGAGGATAAAGGGATGTAAAATCTACATAGCCTATTGTCTCGTCGGGTTGCGCTACATACCGCAATGTCAAAGCATTGGTACGGCCGCCATACAAGGCCTGGCGCGGTTCCAGGGGCTCGGGGGTTTCAAAGCTGGAAAGGAAGGCTTGAACATTAGGATCAGACTTTTTGAGGGCTGTCCATTCGTGCTCCCACAAAACAACCACTTTTAGACCGTAAGTAGCCTGTAAAGAATCAACTTTGTCTTGAAACTCTTGGTACATTTCCCCAAAAGTCTTTTGGGTTAGGACACACAGGGTCTGGGGCACAAAGCAAGATTTGCAACCATGGAAGAAACAACCGTTGTACTCATACGCGGTCTCAACCCCGTCAATCTGTGTGTAGCCATCTACATGGTAAGAGCCAAATGCCTTCTCCCCTAGATTCAAAGCATGTTGAATAAAAATGTCTTTATCCTGGGCCATATACTCTAACCATTGAATGGACCCACTAGAGTATGACTTGAATTGGCGTCGGTAGTTGTCAGGCGAGGGAATGGCTATTGAAGCGGGCGGCAAATAGTGTGTACGATAGGTTTTCATGCATGCCGATGCAATAGTTGTACAACTCCAGGGGTCAATACCTGCATCTTTGATTACCTCTTCTCTGAATCTGAGGCATCCTTCACGAAGTATAACCACATCATTGTCACAGTATGATTCCATCTCTTTATGGAAATCAAAGGTGCCATGTCTTACTGTCTCGTACCACGTCATGAATCTCTCACGCTCTTTGGGAGACATTTGATCACACCCGTACATTTCAGGGCTGGGATATGCTCCGACATAATGTAGATTCTCATCAGATGTGAAGAAGTGGGGGAACCAACCTTTCACAGAGTTTTCAAAACCCAAGGCCTCTGGCATTTGAGCCAATCGCATGGGTAAGAAGCTTAGACTGTCAATGTATCTCTGGTTGAAGGCGGGGTCTACAAAACACAAGATTTTACTACCTTGAGCTATGACCCAGGGTGCCACGCCTTGCTGTATCAAGGGATTCAGAAGCAGGTAAGAATCGTAGGCTCTAGCATTGTGGGCTATAAACGTGAAGTTTCTGTACTGTGGCTTTCTAAAATGTTTTAGAAAGAGTAGTGCACAATTGGATCCTTCTGCAGACCACTTTTCCCCCTTGAATGTCATGGTAGATACAAAAATAGGCAAATGATCCCCCGATTGCTGATTTGTCTCAAAATCATAGAACACATATTTCTCTGAATGTTCATCTTCAGCCAAGGGTTGAATATAACACTCGTGTGGCACTTCTTGAACCACTTCAGCGTCTCTGCTTTTCAAAGGCCCTTTACAGATTGGACAATGAATGATTCCACACACATGTGGTTTAGGGCTATCTATTTTAAGGTTGTAATTGCAATGACATTTTGGGCATTTCTTGTTAATGGCACAAATGCTTACAGATTTACAGGCCTTAGGGTGCCATGTTTCAATTTTGTGTTTAGCGTAACAGTAGGTCGAACGACATGTGCGGTGGCAATCAGCACAGGGTGTCAAGTTTAAGGGTTGCATTGGGCACTCTGCATCTTGACATACAGAACAGTTATAACGGCACGAGTGCCCCCCCTTTCGGGTGTAGCCGGTATGGCATGATGGACACACATAGGGGGTCCCGAGGAACGCCGTGATGTTGGTAATGGCGTAGTAATGTTCGTTTTGCACATAAAAATACAGAATCTGCGGGTGCGGTTGGGGGGTGTTTTGGAACTTCAAGAGAGATGCATTAGCTCTACTGTGGTACAAAACCACAATCTTGATATTCAGAAGGTTTTCAAATTTGAATATGTCGGAAAAAGCAACCCCCTCGTGTATACCGAGACCCACCCCCGTTTGGATCTCTCTAGCCTTTTGCAATGCCGTCAGATCAGTACATCCTGGGTTAAGTAAATGCGCTAGGCCTATTGCAAAACATAGCTTATTATCGGGATTGTGAACGTTTATGAGGTAGGCCCTTTTATTGCTTAGGATTTCCGATTGCATTAGGCTATCAAGCTTCCTTCTCTGCCCACCACCCCCCTGGGGTTGACGTATTATTTGAACTACAAGCTCGAGGGTTCGATCGGCTATGATGGCAAAATTTGACTGAACAAGTCGTTCTAGCAGCGCGGTAAATTGTTCAAGATCTGCTTCGCCATTGGGTAAAATAAGAGATACTGTGTTATGCAGGCTATCTCCACAAAGTTCCAACTGTAGAACATCCCGTGGTTCGCCATAATCTCTAGCCGTCTCTAACAGATCGTTCAGAGTGTCCGTTATCATCATGTAAAACAGCGCATAGTCAAGATTCTGATTCACCCATAGGAAATTGAAAAACTGTCGAATCTCTGTATTGTTGAATTTATTCCGGTACACAACCCGGACACGTCTATCAAGACCATCTCCCGCCAGATGTATTAGACAATTTTCCAATTCCCCAAAAACATCTGGTGGCGTTTCAGACTCTACGGACCTGGGCGATATTGGTTGGTCTATCTCTGTTGGGGTTGCCGGGGCCGAAAATGTCTGACTCTCGTTCAGACGATTAATTAAGGTTATGAGGGCTTCGGGAATCTGTGATAACAGGTTTTCATCGGGCCCCCCTGACTCGTTCATGCGATTAATCATTTCTAGGAGTTCGGCTGGAATCTGGGATAATATGCTTTCATCGCACACCCCAGACTCGTTCATACGTGTAATAACTTCTAAGAGTTCTGGCGGGATCTGCGCTAAGAGGCTTTCAACTGTCGCACCTTGTTTCTGTAGTTCGGCCATTTGGATAATTAAGGATGTGCGTTTTTGGGTCTTTCGGGAATGATTGGTGGTTACATGTATGATTTTAGCGTCTGTATTTGCGTTTTTTAATGGGTTTGCTGTTTAACATGCGGGGAATTGTTCTATGCCAGAATAACATATCGTCTCTGTACTGTCTCTCAATTAAATCACCCACTCGTTTGTATAGCAAAACATTCCTTGATTTCAAAGCCCTGGAAAATAATGTGAAAAACCTTTCTTGTTCTACTGCAGGTACTGATGCCGTAGAATTGACGGGGTCGATAAGGTTGGCCGCATCACAGAAAAGCTGGTCGTCAACATCTGAAATGTCATTAAAAACAGGTCTATCGGTTGTTTCATCGGGAATGTTCGGGGCGCCGGAATCCCCCAGCTCTAGGTGTATGTGTCCGTCTGTGCCGTTTTTCGCCGGGGCTGAGTCTGAATGAAAATAATACATACAAAATTACGTTATTAAATATAAAATATGTTAGATACATAAAATGTCAAATACATTTCAGGTCTAATAATATATATATATTAACAATACATCGTTAAAATACCTAGGCTTTTTTGGCGCTTGTTCTGACGAATTGCGGATACCGAGGGCTCTGGGCTTTTTTCAGCTAGCGTTCCCGATTCTGCAGGGTCTGTCTCCGGGCAGTCTGAAAAAACATTATTTGTCCTTGTTTTAACATATTCTATCAAAAGAGGTATAACTAATAAAAAGACGTATAACACATAACATAAACATATAATGGTCTCATACCATGTCCTTGGAGCGCCTGCTCGCGAAGCCTCAAGTTCCCGGCCCAGCCGTACTTTTCGGGTGGGGTTGAATCGGAGCAATGTACTTGGGCCACAGTTGTGCGTTGCCTGTTGGGGTCTGGAATATGTCGTGAGGGGGTGGACGTTCCCGATGAGTTTGAAAAAACGCGCGTACAGAACGGTAGAATTGCATCCATGTCACTCGTGTCCGCTGTCCATAACGAATCCTTTATCATTCTTGGCGGTATGTCGACTGTAAATACATAAAATCGTTTTTAAAATAGTACACACTATTTTTTATATATAAATATTCTTGGGTATGTGTTTAATTGTAAGGACTTACAACGAAAAAAGTCTGATGGCGACTGACTGCCTGATTTTTGAGAGTGTGTATCCCCCTCATGTTGTTCCAGATCAGGTAAACCGTGTAAAAGCTGCGTAAAGGTTTGGGACTCTAGCCACCGTTAGACAATATTAACCGTAATACGATATATATACACTTTTTAACACATATTGGCCTTTGGTCTGAAATACCCAAATAACTCGGGGTTTGTTATTACAATAATATTCAAACAAATCTTAAACTATATTTCTCATTTACTCACCTCCAGAAATATCCATTAGGAGGGCTTTACAGCCTATGCTATCTGTCCTGGCAGTTAAATATTCGGGCCTTTGGGTTTGCTCTAAAGCCGTGCTAAACTTGTTAAAAATAGACGTTCTGTCCCTAACTTGTTAAAGTACGGAATGAGTTTCGAGAGATAGCCTGTATGCAACCAACTGTATGTTTGCTTTAGACCAAAAGGCTGTGAATTCAAAGAACCGTTCTGTCATGCGTTTTGTTTGGGGGGTCCTGGGGGGGCGTTGATTAGATATCCTGGTTTAACCCCGGGCGGTCGGCCGATACCTTGACAGGCCATATGCTGGATAGTTCAAACTTTGGGATTTCAAACGATTCTCTACAGATGGGACCCCATGTTGAACCCACACAAACAAACCCTTTGTTTTTTGAAACGCACACACACACACTCCTGCTGCTCCTTCACACGCACACTCATGCATGCACCCTGATTTTCAATGTCTTTTTCTTCGCGACCGAGTTGGCTGAAGATGTGAAATACCGTTTCACATAGTTACGGGTGAGATACAGTTTTTTAAAACTCCTTTTATTGAATTCCAAAATATTTAACACATACATTTTAACACACTTTATAATTCAACATGTTTTACTATTTCTTACAAATATAGGGTCCGTTTAGCCCTGACCGTTATCCGTTTCCAACTCCCCGTCGCAAAGTCTTTTGCCCGCTCCATCGAAGCTCTGGCCGTTTTCACTCCAGGGATAGATCCGCCTTCTGCCTTGTGGGTCTTGGGAATGTCTCAACGATAACCGAGGCCATCGCCGTAATTGTTCCCGATTTTCGAAAAGACTGTCCAGCTTATTCATCAGTGTTCTGAAAATATGGTAATCGCGCCATTTAAAACTGAACATTATTTGGAAAAAATTTACATCCTTGCATGCTTTGGAAGATACATATGATCTGACCGTTTTCGAAGCATTTGCACTATCAAATTGTTCACATGCTAAAATTGTCACTCTGGAGTCCGGGGTATACGCCATTGACGCGATTCTTATGGCCATTATATCACTTCGGCCACAGACCTGTTCTTCCAACGCATATCCGGGCAGCCTTGAAACACTTAGGGCGCGCTCCATTTGACACAGCGCTAGTCTTATTTTAAGCCATTCTCTCATCCTTAGCGCTGGAGAAAAACTCTCGGGTTCTGCCCGATAAAAGGGTTGGGACACGCTGTCTGTGAATATCTTAACCGTAGATTCCTCCGGGCTAAAGATGTAAGACATATGCCCGTCGCTTGTACACAAAAAGCCCTTAAAACATTCGGGAGCCTCACGCAAAACATCCTCCAGGCTTTTGTCGTTGGATTCTTGACATGAGCTGCAAAGCACACCGATAATTGCCCTTGTAGACATATTTTAGATGTTTAATATTCAAGTCTTTATTTTAAAAATTGCTTGTTCTGGACATTTATAAGGCATATGCCCAGGACATTCCGGATTCATCAGATACACATATGGGCGATACATCTGGGGGGTCATACCAGGTCCAAAAGTTCAAACACAACAACCACAGTTCAACCAACCCCCTAGACATCCATCAACTGGAATACTTCAAAGGATGACATAGAGATCTGAAATAACACAAAATAACACGTGACCACGGGAACAGGGGGGACGGGGAGGGGGCACATATTCGGACACGCAAAGGTCAAAATGACGTAAGGTCATCAATCAATCATTTTGACGCGTGCCGTCTACTTTAATCTCTCTCATGTGATGTCAGTGAAATAATTGAAGAATCAATGAAAACAACAAGACATGTTGATTGATGTCGGAGCGGATAAATGGAGCCTGTCTCTCTGTTACGTGTCAGAGTCAAGGACATTATCTGACACCAGAACCTACAACACTATAGCCTTGTCCTCTCTCACAAGTCATCACCTCTGTATGGCGAGCCAGCCATTCCAGCCCACAGCCTGTTATGTGTAATGAAATTATTTAATTACAAGTCGGATGACTCTGTGTCTTAAGCCCTCATTATCAGACAATGCACATTGGTAGGGAGCTGGAACGTGGCACATATGTAGCACATTAAAAGGCTAAATGACGGTCTCTCAGGTCTCTCAACAAAAAATATCAAACAAAATGGCATTACAGATAATTTTTAAATTATCATTTTTATCAACCAGACGGCAGACATGAAATGAAATAAAAAAGATTATTCGTTTTACAACCAAAGCAACTTTGTCCTTTCAAAGATCCTTTGTGTTGGAGCATCTTTTTTAAACTTCATGAATAAAATCAACTGTTAAAATCTTGGTTTCCTTTCTGCTGTGCTGAGATAGCGTGGGAAAGAAAGAGAACGAAGGTCAATTTGGAACAAAGAATTTTCTGAGTTGAGTTAACTGCTGGGTGATAAGGTGGCCTAGATACTATATATTTGATGAGGCCAGATTGGGAAGTTTGCCAGGCATTTTGGCTGCACCCGCTAAAAACTGGAAGAGCCTTTTTGCAAACAGAGAGGGAGGGAGGCAGCAGACAGTAAGAGTAGTCTAATACATGAAACCTGCACATCCTGATGTATTATACAGTGACAACCCTCACAGCACTGAATACATTTAAATAAATGCAGATTTGGGATTTAAGATGACACCAATGTGTCTGCCAAAGTGATTCACAACTACATTCAAATGATCAGTATTTCTCAACTTTGGAGTAAAACAAATAGTGGCTTGGTGAAACTTCAGAAACTGATCTGCTTCAAATGCATTTCAAAAGTTTTCCAGGTGTTTTGTCGCTTTTATATTGTTTCATGTGAAATGTATTAGGGACTACCATATCTTTTACCATTTAAAAGTCAGGCTTGAAGGAACAGAGTGATTTGCTTGTGCTCTTGGATCCATGATATGGTTTCTGAACCATTGCTTCCACACTACTTGAGCCTATTTAGATTATGCAAAGCTTTCAAAAGTTTGTTGAAAATCACTCAAATTAGGAAGTTATAGCATATGTGGAAAAATATGAAACCATCTACTTAAATACTAATGGGAATGTTCAGATCCTGTTGTTGTTTTTAAGGGAATATGTGACACTGTGATAATGTTACGATCTACTAGGTGTGGTGGTTGGAATCAGGCGCAGAGAGCAGGGTTCAGTCGTATCTTCACATTTATTCCCCAGCGCAACAAAAACAGTCACGCCAACACACAGGGCGTAAAATAAGTTGCCAGTCAAAAACAACAGGACTAAACAGTCCGGAGAATAAATACAGGAAAAAATCACACCATCAAAACACAGAGTAACAAAAACAAGCCCGCACAAATACCCAGCGGGCCTAGTGCCCCTAAATACCCTACAAACAAATCCTAATACAAAACAGGTGTACCCAATTAACCAATAACCCAAAACAAACGGAAAGGGAATCGATGGCAGCTAATAGGCCGGCGACGACGACCGCCGAGCACCGCCCGAACAGGAAGAGGCACCATCCTCGGCGAGGTTCGTGACAGTACCCCCCCCCTGACGCGCGGCCCCTGCAGCGCGCCGACCCCGGCCTCGAGGACGACCCGGAGGACGAGGCGCAGGGCGATCCGGGTGGAGGCGATGGAAATCCCTCAAGAGGGAAGGATCTAAAATGTCCCTCCCCGGTACCCAGCACCTCTCCTCCGGACCGTACCCCTCCCAGTCCACGAGGTACTGCAGGCCCCTCACCCGGCGTCTCGAGTCCAGAATAGCTCGTACTGTGTACGCCGGGGACCCCTCGATGTCCAGAGGGGGTGGAGGGACCTCCGGTACCTCACCGTCTTGTAGGGGACCAGCTACCACCGGCCTGAGGAGAGACACATGAAACGAGGGGTTAATACGATAATAAGAGGGAAGTTGCAATCTATAACACACCTCGTTTATCCTCCTCAGGACTTTAAATGGCCCCACACACTGCGGCCCCAGCTTCCGGCAGGGCAGGCGGAGGGGCAGGTTTCGGGTCGAGAGCCAGACCCTGTCCCCTGGTGCGAACACCGGGGCCTCACTGCGGTGGCGGTCAGCGTCTCTCTTCTGCCGTTCACTGGCCTGCCTGAGAGAATCCTGGACTGCCCGCCAGGTCTCTCTAGAGCGCTGTACCCACTCCTCCACCGCAGGAGCCTCGGTCTGACTCTGATGCCATGGAGCCAGGACCGGCTGGTAGCCCAGTACACATTCGAATGGTGACATCTTCGTGGACGAATGCCGAAGAGAATTCTGGGCTAACTCTGCCCACGGGACGTACCTCGCCCATTCTCCTGGCCGGTCCTGGCAATACGACCTCAGAAACCTGCCCACTTCCTGGTTTACTCTCTCCACCTGCCCATTACTTTCGGGGTGATAACCAGAGGTAAGGCTGACCGAGATCCCCAGACGCTCCATAAACGCCTTCCAAACCCGAGATGTGAACTGGGGACCCCGATCGGAGACGATATCCTCTGGGACCCCATAGTGCCGGAAGACGTGGGTAAAAAGAGCCTCTGCAGTCTGTAGGGCCGTAGGGAGACCAGGCAATGGGAGGAGACGGCAGGACTTAGAGAACCGATCCACAACGACCAAAACGGTAGTGTTCCCCTGAGATGGGGGAAGATCAGTAAGGAAATCTACCGAGAGATGGGACCATGGCCGTTGTGGAACCGGGAGGGGCTGTAACTTCCCTCTAGGAAGGTGCCTAGGAGCCTTACTCTGGGCGCATACCGAACAGGAAGATACATAGAGCCTCACATCCCTAGCTAAGGTGGGCCACCAGTATTTCCCTCTAAGACCCCGCACTGTCCTATCGATCCCCGGATGACCCGCAGACGGTAGTGTGTGAGCCCACCGAATCAACTTATCACGGACACCAAGCGGTACGTAACTTCTACCAGTCGGACACTGTGCAGGCGCAGGTTCAACCCTCAACGCCCGCTCGATGTCCGCGTCCACCTCCCATACCACTGGGGCCACCAGCCGAGAAGCTGGGAGGATGGGAGTGGGTTCGATAGACCGGTCCTCGGTGTCATAGAGACGGGACAGCGCGTCGGCCTTAGTGTTGAGGGAACCTGGTCTGTAAGAGATCGTAAATCTAAAACGTGTAAAGAACATGGCCCACCTAGCCTGACGCGGATTCAGTCTCCTCGCTGCTCGAATATACTCCAGATTACGGTGATCAGTCCAGATGAGAAAAGGGTGTTTAGCCCCCTCTAGCCAGTGTCTCCACACCTTCAGGGCCTTTACCATAGCTAGTAACTCCCGGTCCCCCACATCATAGTTCCGCTCTGCCGGACCCAGCTTCTTCGAAAAGAAAGCGCAGGGACGGAGCTTCGGTGGCGTGCCCGAGCGCTGAGACAGCACGGCTCCAACCCCAGCCTCGGACGCATCCACCGCCACTATGAATGCTAACGAAGGGTCCGGATGCGCCAACACGGGAGCCCCAGTGAACAGTGCCTTCAACTGGTTGAAGGCTCCATCAGCCTCTGCTGACCACCGCAAACGCACCGGCCCCCCCTTCAGCAGTGAGGTAATGGGCGCCGCTACTTGGCCAAAACCCCGGATAAACCTCCGGTAGTAATTGGCAAACCCTAAAAACCGCTGCACCTCCTTTACCGTGGTCGGAGTCGGCCAATTACGCACGGCGTTAACGCGGTCACACTCCATCATCATCCCCGAGCTGGAAATGCGATAACCCAAGAAGGAAACGGCTGGTTTGGAGAACACACATTTCTCAGCCTTGACGTATAGGTCATGCTCCAGCAGTCGCCCAAGAACCTTGCGCACCAGGGAAACATGCGCGGCGCGTGTGGCAGAATAAATCAAGATGTCATCAATATAGACTACCACACCCTGCCCGTGCAAGTCCCTGAGAATCTCATCTACAAAGGATTGAAAGACGGCTGGAGCATTTTTCAACCCATACGGCATGACGAGGTACTCATAGTGGCCTGATGTGGTACTAAACGCTGTTTTCCACTCGTCTCCTCCCCGAATACGCACCAGATTATACGCGCTCCTGAGGTCCAGTTTTGTGAAGAAACGCGCTCCGTGGAATGATTCCACCGCCGTAGCGATGAGAGGTAGCGGATAACTAAAACCCACTGTGATCGAATTGAGACCTCGATAATCAATGCACGGACGCAGACCTCCCTCCTTTTTCCTCACAAAAAAAAAACTCGAGGAGACGGGTGACATGGAGGGCCGAATGTACCCCTGTCTCAGAGCTTCCGTGACATATGTTTCCATAGCCAGCGTCTCCTCCTGTGACAGTGGGTACACATGACTCCGGGGAAGTGCAGCGTTCTCCAGGAGGTTTATCACGCAATCCCACCGTCGATGGGGTGGTAATTTGGTCGCCTTCTTCTTACTAAAAGCGATAGCCAAATCGGCATATTCTGGGGGAATGCGCACGGTGGAAACCTGGTCTGGACTCTCCACCGTCGTGGCACCGATGGAAACTCCTATACACCTCTCTGAACACTCGTCTGACCACCCCTTAAGAGCCCCCTGTTTCCAGGAAATAAGGGGATTGTGAATAGCCAGCCAGGGAACCCCCAACACCACCGGAAACCCAGGTGAATCAATAAGGTAGAAACTGATCCTCTCCCTATGATTCCCCTGCGTTACCATGTCCAGCGGAATCGTGGCCTCCCTGACCAGCCCTGACCCTAGCGGTCGGCTATCTAAGGAGTGCACGGGGACAGGTGGGTCTATCTGCACTAACGGAATACCCAATTTACGGGCGAGTCCACGATCCATAAAACTCACAGCTGCGCCTGAATCGACTAGCGCCTTATGCTGAAGAGAGGGGAAAAATGCAGGGAAAAAAATTAACAAAAACATGTGACCAACAGGGAGCTCTGGGTGAGTTTGGTGCTTACTCACCTGGGGTGGCCGAGGAGCGTTCTGCCGACCATCTCGACTCCCAGAAGGACTCCTCCAACACCGGTCCGAAGTGTGTCCTCTCCGTCCACAATAGGAGCAGGAGGAGCCCCCTCTGATCCCCCTAGATGCAGCTCCTCCCAACTCCATCGGAGTGGGAGTGGGAGAGCTGGAAGGTGGAATTAACAGGACCCCTTCTGAACGCCCGCGGGCAGCTAGCAGGTTGTCCAATCGAATAGACATGTCTATTAGTTCATCCAGGGAGAGAGTTGTGTCCCTGCAAGCCAGCTCCCGGCGGACGTCCTCCCGGAGACTACACCGGTAATGGTCCATCAGGGCCCTGTCATTCCACCCAGCACCAGCAGCTAGGGTCCTAAACTCCAACGCGAAGTCCTGTGCGCTCCTCGTCTCCTGTCTGAGGTGGAACAGTCGCTCACCCGCCGCTTTACCCTCTGGTGGATGATCGAACACTGCTCGGAAACGGCGGGTGAACTCCAGGTAGTTGTCCCGAGCCGAGTCTGGACTGTTCCAGACTGCGTTAGCCCAATCCAGGGCCCTGCCCGTTAAACAGGAGACGAGGAGGCTCACACTCTCCTCACCCGAGGGAGCCGGACGCACAGTAGCCAGGTAGAGCTCCAGCTGGAGCAAAAATCCCCGGCACCCAGCAGCCGCTCCATCGTACTCCCTCGGGGGGGAGAGACGTAGTGCGCCGGACCCAGAGGACGACGTAGGTGGAGTAGGTGGTGTCGGCAGTGGGGGAGCTGGGGTAGACGTCGGGAGACCACTCCTCTCCCACCGTTCCATCCTCTCCATCATCTGGTCCATCGCGGTACCAATCCGATGGAGGACAGCTGTGTGGTGATGAACGCGCTCCTCCATAGTGGGGAGAGGAGTGGTCGCTGCTCCTGCTGACTCCATTTCGAAGGTGCGGGCTTCTGTTACGATCTACTAGGTGTGGTGGTTGGAATCAGGCGCAGAGAGCAGGGTTCAGTCGTATCTTCACATTTATTCCCCAGCGCAACAAAAACAGTCACGCCAACACACAGGGCGTAAAATAAGTTGCCAGTCAAAAACAACAGGACTAAACAGTCCGGAGAATAAATACAGGAAAAAATCACACCATCAAAACACAGAGTAACAAAAACAAGCCCGCACAAATACCCAGCGGGCCTAGTGCCCCTAAATACCCTACAAACAAATCCTAATACAAAACAGGTGTACCCAATTAACCAATAACCCAAAACAAACGGAAAGGGAATCGATGGCAGCTAATAGGCCGGCGACGACGACCGCCGAGCACCGCCCGAACAGGAAGAGGCACCATCCTCGGCGAGGTTCGTGACAGATAAGATGTACAATCATGTTTGTTTGTCACCATATCACCAAACATTTATTGGAGA
Source organism: Oncorhynchus mykiss (assembly GCF_057628025.1). Taxonomy (NCBI): domain Eukaryota; kingdom Metazoa; phylum Chordata; class Actinopteri; order Salmoniformes; family Salmonidae; genus Oncorhynchus; species Oncorhynchus mykiss. Next base: position 24,102,531 of record NC_143048.1, on the reverse strand, counting down.
AGAAAACTCAGAACAAAAAATAGAAGCCTAAATGTGAAGTGATTCAAATTATTTGGCCTAGAGGGCAGCCAATTAAAACATCTAGAAAAATAAAATATTTTTTGAAATACCCCCCTTGAATTTAAATGCTACTTAAAAAGTTTAGTCAAGCTAATCGATTCATGACCACAAGGCAACACAAATCACTCACAGTTTCAAAGTAATAACAATTCACATCAAACTTCAACAATATGACCAAACAAGTCCACAGGAAAAAACATTCCTCTCCCAACTCAATAGACTCCGTCCTCTTTCAACTGAACTCTTGTAACATAACATGTGACTGTCTGCTTGTCCACCTGAGAACTAATAAGATGTGAACAAGATAATCCAACTTTCCCAAAACCAACCCAATTACCAGAGTTAAGACAGGCCTGCTCTCAAACTGGGGAAATTAGCCAAAGCTCCTTCAACAGAGGCTTTTTCAAACAGGCTCATCCTTTCCCTTCCTAACTCAACTATCCTCCTCCCCTCTCCTGCCTGCTCAACTACTTTATGCTAAACAAACCATTTACATCTCCCACTGCAGCAGCACAGCTTATCTACATTTTCCAATAAAACTTCTAAATTGATGGTTGTCATTTTAGTGCTCACAGGTCATAACTCATGCTGCTTTCTAATAAAACTGTGTTGTGATGTTATTAGGTCTAGACATGCTATTCTTTTCAACACCATCCCTAAGCCTGTCCTATTTTCCTTTATTGATATCTATTTAAACACCAGCAGAGTTAGCCTTCCTCGGAGGCATGCTGTATACACATGAATCAGAGGATCAGGCTTTTGAGGTGAAGGAGAGTAAATTCTCATTTGAAGTGTAGACTGACTGCACAAGGAGCAGACATAGACGCGTTGGGATGGGTCCTTGTCGGACCACTGAGCGTATACAAACATAATGCATCATGTAAATATTACACAAACACAAACTCTCTGACCTTACTGTACATCACTTGCGACTTTTTGTAAGGTGTTTTAAGTTAACACATAGTATGTAACGTGTGTTTTCAGATCCCAGAGATGTCCCACACTGGCCTTGGACTGCCTACCATTCCAAAATGTCAAATGACAGTCATTGTCATCAATGAGACAACAAATGAGTCCAAATAGCCCTGTTGGTGAAAACTATTTCCCATTCATTCTGTTTTAGGCCTATGTGAAGAGAAATCAATGGGCACGACTTGGTGAAATTAAATTAACATTGTGGAGAGGCCTCAGTGTTCAGGATGAATAAAGGACAAGTCAAGTCTGGAGAAGAGGAGGATGGAGGAGAGGAAGATGGAGGAGAGGAGGAGGAAAGGAGGATGGAGAGTGCTTATTACCTGGGACAATAGTTACAGAGGGACAAACATCAAGAGGAATGGTGATATGAGCAGGGACTGTTTGCAGCAACTACAGTAAATTGTTTTGATGTAGACAATTAAACCCCCACTGCAGACAAAGCTAATTGCTCCTGTACAGCAAGAATCTATCCTGTGATTAAATTGTAATTTTAAAAGAAATGTATCAATACATTTTAATTACATTCAAATGTGGTTCAATGTGACAGAATAAAATGTACAGAAACAATTTTATTTACTGACAGTGCAAGTGGCGGGTCTATGTTATAAGTTGCTAAGTTGCTATAAACACTCATCATGATGCAACCTTCAAATAAAGACTAACCATGTCTTTTAGATAGCCTATACTGTGGCCAAATGAGTTTGTTAGCCAATTGAAAATTGCAATGAGTGACAATAAGGTGGTAGACTGAGCTGCAGTAGGAAAACCACCAAGGAGGATGGGAGAATAATGAATTACAAGAGGACTAGTAAGGTTGTGGTATGGAGTGTCCATAAAGTGGTAGGAATATGACACCTGTACCACTGAACAGACTAGATAGTTTGCAGTGGGCTCGCTTTCCATGTTAAGTACAAACAGTCTGCCATTTGGCAGCCCATGGATGAAGCCCATATTTCCTCTCTAATACCTGTCATCTTAAAGGGTAGCAATGTGACTTTGAGTTTTCGCCTTCCATTAACTATATTGCCTTCCTGTCTCGCCGTCCCTCGACAGACAGAGCACTGGACCAAGAATGAGAAGTAATCAATGGGCTGCTGGTTTGGGTGAATTAATATTATTGCTTGGGTTGCACAGTCCTGATTCAACTGACAATGACGGATTAGAGGTGTGTGAGGGAGAGTAATTAAGATGGTTCTTAAGTCAGGCTGATAACTCAAAGAGGCTGACGCCTCAGGCTTGCAGCACACTACTGTCAGACTGCAAACCCTCTCTCATGTAAACATCAGAAATATGATCTTATACCACACAGTAAACGACCTTGAGAAATGATAACTTCTAGTTGCGTACACTGTTGACGTGGTCCTATATGACCCTATCTTAATAAGATTTCATACAGGCACATCATGATTGCTGCATTGACGTCATACAAGGCCCCATGCTGTTGTGAGTGACAACTCTTGAGGGCAATTCTACGAAATGCATTTGAAATACATAATATTCCAAATAAATGTTTTTTCTTGGACTAGCTATTGCTAAGTGTTTAAGCTCTTTACCACTGGAAAACAATTAAAAGGAAGAGGGTTGTGGCATAGGCCTACAGCAAGTAAACGTTTACTATTGACAGCACATAATGTGTTCAAATACTTTATATAATATATTCTAATAACAAGAGGGACAATAACTGCTTGTGACATTTTATTGACAACATTCTTCAAAGTATGCTTTAGACCAGTGGCAATGCTACTTCAGATACCATTTACCTGAAAAGGCTTTCGTGAAGAGGCTTTTTACATTCTTCGACATAACTTCATTTTTTTCCATTTTCATTGACCAATTCATTGCTCACTGATCATGCTAGAACATAAAGGATGTTATAAATGTCTGAGTAAAACGGTGAGTAGTAGGTCATGGACCAGAGAATCGGGTGTTTGACTGACTAAGTTGCTAACAGACAGTTGCTAAATGACTGTCTATAAGGTGAAGTAACACCATTACAACATGCAGATGTTGGATGATGAAGTCAGTAGGCAACAAGCAGTCATTACTAAACCCCTTTGTCTCACTGACTCCTCCAGTAGACTAGTTTAGTGAACTGGGCAGGGTTCCAGAGGACAACTGATTCTGATGGCAGGTGGGACATCCCACCGTTGCCCTCCAAAAAGTCCAGTCACATCCAGCTGTGAAAGTGGATAAAGTGGCTGCCATTTGACTCAATCTGGATGAAAGTATCTGCAAAGCAAACCACATCACTTAACCATGGAACCACATCACTTAACCATAGAACCACATCACTTAACCATGGAACCACATCACTTAACCATGGAACCACATCACTTAACCATGGAACCACATCACCTAACCATGGACCCACATCACTTAACCATGGAACCACATCACTTAACCATGGAACCACATCACTTAACCATGGACCACATCACTTAACCATGGAACCACATCACTTAACCATGGAACCACATCACTTAACCATGGAACCACATCACTTAACCATGGCTGATGGGGAGTGACTGCAGCATGACTGTTGATGCATGGAGGGCAGAGCAAACAGATGTTGATGAGTCTCACCCATTTACTTGCTCCAATGAGATAAGTTATGAGACAATCTGATGACCTGGCATTCTTGAGTATTTATCAGATCAGTTGAATACAGTATTCCCACTTACCCAGCCAGCCCTACTCTCCTCTCCTCTGGCAGCATCTGTACATCTATTGATCGGCTGAGTCTCTCGTTCAGAAAGCTGGATCTGTACAGATTATCGATTAGTAATTCTCTCCCTCACAGAAAGCTGAGGGCCTTCTGTCCTCCACATTGATCAACAGTTATCTAGTCTTAGAGCTGAGGATGCTTCTCAGCTGTTGTCATGGTTTCTGAATAGTTCCACCTCCTCTCTGTGAGGCTAGTTAAATAAACTGCATGCAAGCTGTGAAGTTTCCAAGAACATTTGTTCTTGTTAAAATATAAACATTTACGCCTGCAACTAGCTACTATTTACCTTTTCGGAAACTCTGGACATGACTCTGTAAGTTTAACTTCTGAATGACTACATCCCTCTAAGACAGAAAAATCCAAAGGACACTGGTGATACATGGACAGTGGGCAGATACATGTCTCTTGATAAGCTCTGTTCTATATAGGGCTGTCCCCGACCCAAAAAAATCTTGGTCGACTGAAATAAGGTTGTAACGTAGCAAAATGTGGAAAAAGTCAAGGGGTCTGAAAACCCTCCCTATGTGTTTTACAGTTTTTTCCAACTGCTTACACACAAAATCTTTTCATGTCACACGATTTTTGAAACCTCTCACTCAAAGTGCAAAACTACACACCAAATGTGAAAAACCATAAGCTATTTCTCAGCCTTTGACTCAGTTGTCAATTGCATAAAAAACTTTTTTCAAAATACTACACACAATTCTCTACCTAAAACACAAAAATCTAACAGGAAGTGACTTGCTTTCCTTTTCCAAACACAACCAATCAAAATGCTACACTTATTCACCAGGTCACACACACAATCCTCACATGTGCAAACACTAATAGCTTAACTGATCACTAACCAATCACTGATTTACTGTAGTATAGGCCTATAAATAGGTCAAAGGTCAGATTACCTGTTTTGAACAATGGATGCCAACAATGGACAGAGAGCAAGAGGAGTAGGAGGGAGAGGAAGAGGACGGGGGCAAAGAAGAGAAGGAAGGAGAGGCATCTCTAATGAGATTAGGGCAAAATTTGTTGATCGTGTGATCAACCACGGTTTGACCATGAGAGAGGCTGGACTGAGAGTCCAGCCCAATTTGAGTCGATTTACAGTGGCGTCCATAATTTCGAACCTTCAGAAATGAGAAAAGGTATGCAACTATCTAATGACTATTTTAGCATTACAGTAATGTACTGTAAAATACGTATGACTTCATAGTATTGCATAAACATTTGTAACTCTAAGCCATCCATTTACTGCACTGCATTGAATGAATGAGGTTGGTTATCATGCTGTACTACATTTTATTGTACATTGTTTACAGTTCCTATGCTGAACACATACTGTGTTTGAATTCTGTACAGAGTGGAAAGGCAAAGACATCATGGAGGACGAGGACGCTTGTTTACAGATGTACAAGAGACTGCAATTATAAATATGGTCTATGTGGGGACATAGAGGTTGCCTCTGTCCAAGGTTGGATACGCCATGCTAGGAGATTCTTCCCTCGATGTTTGGCAAGAGAAAACCTATCTTGTGATGTGGACGAAGTATCGTGGCCAGACTCAGGCCGGAGAAGAGATGAAGTGTAGCTTAGCACTGGTGACTTCCCCCCCCCCCCTACCAATTCCTGTACTGCCCCCTTGGGACGCCACACACACAATTGTGTTCTTTACAGTTTTTTCCAACTGCTTACACAAGTTTTCAAAACTGTCTCCTTTTTTTTCAAAACTCTACACACAATTCCCAAAACTACACACACAAAATGCAAAATGCCTCACATCTCCTTCAAAATGTAACACTGCATTCAAAATGTCATAAACACATGTCAGAATGAAGCATTTGCATCAAATGGCTTTCATAATAGTACATTTCTGGATATACCATGTAAACATTGTTGTTCTAAATCTAAAGCTCTTTGGTCTTTCATAGGCTTATATCTACATTTCAATACAATGTTCTACAGTGAAAGTAATCGGCTGAGAGGGGTAACAAGTACACTGTAAACACCAATGCAATGTAGAAACAGAGAATATTTATTAGGCCAAACATTACTGTTGTATACAGTAGCATACAAAAAAAACCTTAACCTGTCCTCTCCATCCTCTTCCCACTCCTACTGGCTTTCGTAGATTCTGCCGTTACTCTCCTGAAGTTGCCAGTAATAGGCTACATGAGGAGTCGGCAAACTTTCTCATGTGGAATGTCAATTTATCTTACAATTTCTACCAATCTGCATGCCAGTTATGGTTTTCATATGCATATTTACGTGGAACAGTTTAATTTAAATTAGAATAACGTCTTCATATCTCAAAATCATGTGGTTAATCAAAATTCTATCCAAATCTAAATGAAAATTATACAAACATAAACCTAACTTCTATTGCCATTACCAACTATGTAAAAATAGCCTATAAAGCCAACAAATAAAAACATTTCAGCCTGCAGGTAGAAAATATCCTAATAAAAATAAATATCCTAGAAATCACATTGGCTACGCATGGCCTGTCTACAATGAAGTTGAAACATTGTATCAACTATTAACTTGGGTCTAGCCTGAAGCTCCTTGCAACATTGTAGAAAATATTTTGGGCCCTGCCAGTGAGCTCGGGACAGACACAGCTGTAGGCTATTTGAGCAAGGGATAAGAAGTAATCAGGTACGCCTATTTTATGTTGTTTCCACTGGATCAGAGCATGACATTTCTTCCTTTCACGGTGAGTGGTTATCGAAAGGGAGAGAGCTAGAAAGATTTTTCAAATACATTGAGGAATTATTGTCATTCTCAAAGGACGTAAAAACAGACTTTGTTCGTTTGCCGTTTGAGGTGAAGAAAACATTACTTTGAGAAGCTCCAGCTCATTAGTGGTGGTGCATTAAGCCAATCAGAAATATTATCAGATCCTCAAATGGGCACATTTATAAGGCTACATTTACACGCAGGCCAGGTAGTATATAGTTCTACTTTCATACGTAATCAGGTATGCGTCCTTACTCAACATTGACAGGAGTGCTCCAAACAAAATACAATGACTAAATTGACAAAACTCATAAATGGAATGAAATAAAACAAACTTGTTTCCTACAATTGTAGCATAGCTTGTGCGCTCTCCAAACAACGTGTCCACTCCAACATTGAGAACGGTAAAAGACTTGGAATAATAATATATTGAATGCATTAATAGACATTACCGTAACCAAACAAACATTATAGATTCTAAAATATAAGAATTAACAGTAAATATACTACTGGTGATATATGTAATGGGGAATTGATAGAGACTAACAATCAAATGCAAACAATTCACACAATGAAGTTATGAAACAATGAATGTGCACAAATTAGGGGGACAGAGCGCATTCTGGAGAGAGACGTGCATTGTACATCCTAGCCACACTCCCATTCTGCTTGGACTGTGCCATCCCAGTGGCCTCCGCAATGGATTAGTCTCGGCCTCCGCAATGGATTAGTTCACTTAGATGGAACGTGAATAACACAGGTGTCTTGTGTGCCATAAAAAATATATACAGTTGAAGTCGGAAGTTTACATACACTTAGGTTGGAATCATTAAAACTCGTTTTTCAACCACTCCACAAATGTCTTTTTAACAAACTATAGTTTTGGCAAGTCGGTTAGGACATCCACTTTGTGCATGACACAAGTCATTTTTCCAACAATTGTTTACAGATAGATTATTTCACTTATAATTCACTGTGTCACAATTCCAGTGGCTCAGAAGTTTACATACACTAAGTTGACTGTGCCTTTAAACAGCTTGGAAAATTCCAGAAGCTTCTGTCGTGGAAATGACAAGATTATGTTATAATGCTTGTATTGCATTATAATGGTTGTTTTATTCGACAGAATAGAATATTCTGTTAACTATTGTTTGTGTGTTCTACTGAGGAAGGCCTCTATGAGATAGCACTGACAGAGGAGATTTACGATGTCTTTGGGTGATAAAACCTAAAGAGCATTCCAGATAACATGAGGTAATGTTTTTGTGCTACTCCGTACCAGGGTGAGACGGATCCAGTTTGGAGTAGGAGGACCAGACACTGGTCTTTACAATGACAACTGTTGACACAGCAGTTGCTGTCTGCTATGTATTATAGACCTTTCATACAAATCTTAACCTTGTGACCATTTTATGTATCTGTTGTTCGTCATGTAGGTTGAGAGGGGTGTATCTTGGCTATAAAAGATCTTTGTATTTTTGTGTTGTCACTTTCAATGGTTCATTAGAAATGGCGCATCATTGAAAGTCAGTGCTATTGCAAAGCTCTTATTATTAAAGATGTAGTTTAAGTATAACTCTGACTAGTGTGTGAAGTTTGTCTCTCTCCTCATTTGGTAATACAGAAATTAACCACCACACTTCTGATAGGCTAATTGACACCATTTGAGTCAATTGGTGGTGGTCCTGTGGATGTATTTCAAGGCCTACCTTCAAACTCAGTGCCTCTTTGCTTGACATCATGGGAAAATCAAAATAAATCAGCAAAGTCCTCAGAAAAAAATTTGTAGACCTCCACAAGTCTGGTTCATCCTTGGGAGCAATTTCCAAATGCCTGAAGGTACCACGATCATCTGTACAAACAATAGTATGCAAGTATTAACACCATGGGACCACACAGCCATCATACCACTGAGGAAGGAGACGCGTTCTGTCTCCCACAGATGAACGTACTTTGGTGTGAAAAGTGCAAATCAATCCCAGAACAACAGCAAAGGACCTTGTGAAGATGCTGGAGGAAACAGGTACAACAGTATCTATATCCACAGTTAAACAAGGTCTATATTGACATAACCTGAAAGGCTGCTCAGCAAGAAAGAAGCCACTGCTCCAAAACCGCCATAAAAAGCCAGACTATGGTTTGCAACTGCACATGGGGACAAAGATTGTACTTTTTGGAGAAATGTCCTCTGGTCTGATGAAACAAAAATAGAACTGTTTGGCCATTATGACCATTGTTATGTTTGGAGGAAAAAGGGGGAGGCTTGCAAGCCAAAGAACACCATCCCAACCATGAAGCATGGGGTTGGCAGCATCATGTTGTGGGGGTGCTTTGCTGCAGGTGGGACTGGTGCACTTCACAAAATAGATGGCATCATGAGGGAGGACAATTATGTGGATATATTGAAGCAACATCTCAAGACATCCGTCAGGAAGTTAAAGCTTAGTCGCAAATGGGTCTTCCAAATGGACAATGACCCCGAGCATACTTCCAAAGTTGTGGCAAAATGTCTTAAGTACAACAAAGTCATGGTATTGGAGTGGCCATCACAAAGCCCTGACCTCAATCCAATACAAAGTTTGTGGGCAGAACTGAAAGTGTGCGAGCAAGGAGGCCTACAAACCTGACTCAGTTACACCAGCTCTGTCAGAAGAAATGGGCCAAAATTTACCCAACTTATTGTGGGAAGCTTGTGGAAGGCTATCCGAAACGTTTGACCCAAGATAAACAATTTAAAGGCAATGGTACCAAATACTAATTGAGTGTATGTAAACTTCTGACCCACTGGGAATGTGATGAAAGAAATAAAAGCTGAAATAAATAATTATCTCAACTATTATTCTGACATTTCACATTCTTAAAATTAAGTGGTGATCCTAACTGTCCTAAGACAGGGAATTTTTCCTTGGATTAAATGTCAGGAATTGTGAAAAACTGAGTTTAAATGTATTTTGCTGAGGTGCATGTACACTTCTTACTTCAGCTGTATATATACTGTACAGTACCAGCCAAAAGGCACATGAAGCTGGTTATGAGAATACCAAGAGTGTGCAAAGCTGTCAACAAGGCAAAGGGTGGCTACTTTGAAGAATCTCCCATATAAAATATATTTTGATTTGTTGAACACTTATTTGGTTACTACATGATTCCATATGTGTTATTTCATTGTTTTGATGTCTTCACTATTATTCTACAATGTAGAAAATAGTACAAAAAAAATGAAAACCCTGGAATGAGTAGGTGACCAAACTTTTCACAAGTACTATATATATTTTTGCTACTGCTTGACAAAATAAATCTTGGTCGGCCAACAGCCTATCGACCAAACAATCGACTAGTCGAATAATTGGGGTCCTAGTTCTGTATATGCTAGGGACTGTACGTCTGTGCGATGTCTGTTGATAGAGTATGTTCTGTTCTGCAGTAAAACTGTCCCATGTTTCCATTTACGAGGTGCTGTGCTGTGAGCCAGTGACTGGTCCACAGTCTCTCTTAATGGCGTGCTGTGACTGCTCCATGAGGCATACTAATGTGCACTCTATGCCCTCCAAAACAACAACATTGCTTCTTAATTTTCTCATTGCGGAAATGATTCGCACAGCCACAGCCAGGCAATGTAGACAATGCAGTGAGGACCCTCAGATCCAGGGCACAGAGAGAACAATGTCATATTCATACCAGCAGAAACCACTCCTCCTCCTCATTATCACAGCACTGGCATAAATGAAGCACTTTGTCCACTCACTCATCAAAGGGCCCACCACCAGTCCTTTACTGCTATTTGACTGTTTACTGCACTTTAGTTCAACAGCCAATGTTGTTGTTTCGATACTATTTTCAGCATTCTTCATTCACTGACAATTCACTGTACTTTATAGTGAAAATTCCATTGACAAAAAGATGGGAGGTCTGATTTGTATTCCATCCAAAAATAACTCTAAAGTGAATAGGATGTCAACAATTCCCCTCTCCCTGCCCTTTGACCTTGGCATTACACGTTTATTTAGCAAAAAGCTATTTTACAGAGACAGAAAATAGTTGTATTGTGTTCCCCTGCCGAAGGCTTGAAGGATGGACTATGTATTAGTCTGAAATTACTCCTAGGATGCATCCCAAATGGAACCCTATTCTCTATATTGTGCACTACTTTTGGCCCCCTATCCTCTATACAGCGCACTACTTTTGAAAAGTAGTGCAATATAAAGGGAATAGGGTGCCATTTGGGATGCATCCTAGGAGCCTTGAAAGGCTATACAAGGTCAGTGATGGAGAGACATTCTGTAGGCACCACCAGACGTAGCCAATGGCCATCCCTTCTGACCAAATGATCTCTCACCCCTCTATAGCTGCATGCCTTCACCCAGTATGACTTCAAGACCAATACAACAGTGGAACCTCAATGAGACTGCTAATTACACTGCAGCTAGATTCCCTGCTTCTCTTCACATTTTAACAGACGGGCTTATCCAGAGCAACTAATGTTAAGTGCCTTGCTTAAGGGCACATCAACAGATTTTTCACCTAGTCGGCCCGGGATATCAAACCAGCAACCTTTCGGTTAAGAGCTTTGGGCTCTTAACCACTAGGCTACCTGCCGCCATGTACAGAGGAGCAGTCAGAAAGAGCTCACTGAAAAACGTGTGTGGACACTGGGTAGCTCTGTCTGAAGAGCTACCCACACAGCTTGAAATGTACTGTCTTACATCAGACAGTAGTGTCTAGCAAAACTGCAGTAGCTGATTTTCTTATGGATGTCAACAGTGGCTACCGGATCTTCTCTCTTTCTAAAGTTGTACTGAGAAGAACTACAACGTCTCAGCCTTCCCTTCCCTAACTAAGAGTAACATCGGTTGCTGCCACCACATAAAGTAATGCCCTGCATTATCTAGCAATTAGGGGGAGGTTTATTAAGCAGAATCTAATGTAAACTTAATGAGCTATAAATTCAATTTCTTTAAATAGACGAGTATATTATTGTTACAAATGATGTAGTGAGCCAAATGTACAGGCAATGAAATATTTCACGACCTGGCACATATCAATGGGCCATTACCTTCGGTGTCAAACGTAACTTGAAACAGGATAACTGCATTTCACCGCAGGTTGTGAGAACTGTGCAATTTTCCAACCACAGTGCCCACATGATATCAATGGTCCTGTATTTACTACTTATCATTCAAATCTGCTATGAGCATACAGAACAAGTGAAGTGGACAGGATCAGTATCCTGGCCCTACAGTCAACAACACTGTTAAAGCGCTGTATACAGTATACGTGAAGAACACAGGACAAGATATTCTAGTAGATGCCAGTTCAGTTACCAAGGCCTGTGAAGGATGAGGGTGATGACTCCGTACAGAGACAGAATACAGTACAGCAGCCCTGAATCACTCTGTTTCAAAGCCAAACCCTTCAACAGCATCTTCAATCACCATCCATTTCACACATAGAAAACTGTATGGCAAACATAAGCACAATAACAAGCATACGTTTACTTTGTTTATCAGAAAAACACACCAAAAGCAGTACGGGCCTACTTAAGGCTCCAGGACCGCTTCTATTGATCCATTTCACCATCATTCAGCACTGATGAATGAGGTGGAGCTGACAATAGAGAAGCATTATGCAACCGTCTGAAATACCATGATCAGATCACAGCTGATATGTATTATAATAGAGGAACCTCCTGGATAGATAGAGGATCCCCCTGGAGATAGAGGGTCCCCCTGGAGATAGAGGTATCCCCTGGAGAGATAGAGGAACCCCCTGGAGAGACAGAAGAACCCCCTGGAGAGAAATATGAAACTCCTGGAGAGATAGAGGTACCCCTTGAGAGACAGAGGAACCCCTGGAGAGACAGAGGAACATCCTGGAGAGACAGAGGAACATCCTGGAGAGATAGAGGAACTCCCTGGAGAGATAGAGGGACACCCTGGAGAGCTAGAGGAACCCCATGGAGAGACAGAGGAACTCCCTGGAGAGATAGAGGGACACCCTGGAGAGACAGAGGAACCCCCTGGAGAGACAGAGGAACTCCCTGGAGAGAGATAAAGGAACCCCCTGGAGAGATACACTATTTACAAGATGCTTTCAAAATTATTTTAAATCTTTATTTTTGTATCGCTCCATATCAGCTATCTGAGCAGCTTACCAATCGCTGCAGCTGAATACAGCCCATCTGTAAATAGCCCATCCAACTACCTACCTCATCCCCATATTGTTTTTTGGGGATGAAGTAGCTCTTTTGCACACCAGTATTTCTACTTGGACATCATCATCTGCACATCTATCACTCCAGTGTTAATTTGCTAAATTGTAATTACTTCACTACTATGGCCTATTTATTGCCTTACCTCCTTACTCCATTTGCACACACTGTATATATATTTTTCTATTGTGTTATTGACTGTACGTTTGTTTATCCCATGCGTAACTCTGTGTTGTTGTTTGTCACGCTGCTTTGCTTTATCTAGGTCAGGTCGCAGTTGTAAATGAGAACTTGTTCTCAACTGACCTACCTGGTTAATTAAATAAAGGTGAAATATATATACAGTATATATTTTTTTAATTAAAAATCTTTCCTTTCAGATATTAACCAACCAGGCTTGATGTCAAATAAATGCCTGCCAAGCCTAGTCCAGCAAGATCTTGTTAGACTTTGTGTCACGACTTCCGCCGAAGTCGGTCCCTCTCCTTGTTCGGGCGGCGTTCGACGTCACCGGCTGTCTTGCTACCACCGATCCACTTTTCATTTTCCATTTGTTTTGTCTTTGTTTCACACACCTGTTCATTATTTAACCCTCTGTTCCCCATATGGTTTTTGTGAGTGATTGTTTGTTGTATTGTGGTCCGTATTGTGTGGCCGTGTATATTACCTGTATATACTTTGATTTTTGAGTAAAAGTGTTGCTATTACTCATTTCTGCTGTCCTGCGCCTGACTCATCTCGCCAGCTACACACAGACGACTTTACACTTCGCCCTTCTCTTTGGTGCTCTACTCTCACTATAAAGGCATACAGTTCCTTCAGAAAGTATTCAGACCCCTTGACTTTTTCCACATTTTGTTATGTTACAGCTTCATTCTAAAGTGGATTAAATATTTTTTTAAATCTCAGCAATCTACACACAATGCCCCATAAAGACAAAGCAAAAACAGGTTTAACAATTTTTGAAAATGTATGACAAATAAAAAACAGAAATACCTTATTTACGTAAGTATTCAGACCCTTTGCTATGAGACTCAAATTTGATCATCCTTGAGATGTTTCTAAAACTTGATTGGAGTCCACCTGTGGTTATTCAATTGATTGGACATGATTTGGAAAGGCCCTGTCTATAAAAGGTCCCACAGCTTACAGTGCATGTCAGAGCAAAACCCAAGCCATGAGGTCCAAGGAATTGTCCAAAGAGCTCCGAGACAGGATTGTGTCGAGGCACAGATCTGAGGAAGGGTACCAAAAAGATTCTGCAGCATTGAAGGTCCCCAATAATACAACAGCCTCGGCCAAACTGACCAATCGGAGGAGAAGGGCCTTGGACAGGGAGAGTGTCCAGACAGAAGCCACTCCTCAGTAAAAGGCATATGACAGCCCTCTGGAGTTTGCCAAAGGCACACAAAGACTATCAGAACACGAGAAACAAGATTCTCTGGTCTGATGAAACCAAGATTGAACTCTTTGGCCTGAATTCCAAGCATCACGTCTGAAGGAAACTTGGCACCATCCCTACGGTGAAGCATGGTGGTGGCAGCATCATGCTGTGGGGATGTCTTTCAGAAGCAAGGACTGGGAGACTAGTCTGAATCGAGGCAAAGATGAGCGGAGCAAAGTACAGAGAGAGCCTTGATGAAAACCTGCCCCAGAGCGCTCAGGATCTCAGACTCGGGTGAAGGTTCACCTTCCAACAGGACAACGACCCTAAGCATATAGGCAAAACAATGCAGGGGTGATTTCAGGACAAGTCTCTGAATGTCCTTGAGTAGCCCAGCCAGAGCCCAGACTTGAATTCGATCAAACATCTCTGGAGAGACCTGAAAATAGCTGTGCAGCAACGCTCCCATCCAACCTGACAGAGTTTGATATGATCTCCAGAGAAGAAACTCTCCAAACACAGGTGTGCCAAGCTTGTAGCGTCATACCCAAGAAGATTTTATACTGTAGTCGCTGCCAAAGGTGCTTCACCAAAGCACTGAGTAAACGGTATGAATACTTTTTTTTATAAATTAGCAACAATTTTTTGATTTGTCATTATGGGGTATGTTGTGTAGATTGCTGAGTTTTGTTTCTATCAATTTTAGAATAATGCTGTAACGTAACAAAATGTGGTAACAAAATGTGGTCAAGGGGTCTGAACACTTTCCTAAGGCACTGTATCTAAATGGTATCCTACCAAGCCTGGTCAACTTTGTTCCTAACAATATGTGGGAGTTGTTACAGCTGTACAGTGTTTCTAGGTCAGCAAACTTCTTGTTCTCCTCTCCCTGCATTTATTTATGCAACAAAAATCAAATAAATGAAAGATCTGCATCCATAGGTCTTTCTTGGCTTGGAATTGTTCTTCCCCACAAAAAATGCAATAATCTTCTAATCTTGCACCACTTAGGATATTGTATTGGCAGGGTAGCCTAGTAGTAACCGAAAGGTTGCAAGTTCAAATCCCCGAGCTGACAAGGTACAAATCTGTCATTCTGCCCCTGAACAGGCAGTTAACCCACTGTTCCTAGGCCGTCATTGAAAATAAGATTTTTTTCTTAACTGACTTGCCTAGTTAAATAAAGGTAAAATACAAAAATAAAAATTGGAAGCTATTGTGTATTCTGCATGCATTCTGGCATTCAACCCAGAGAGAGATTAATTAAATGAATGGTGACAAGAGAGTGAAGCTCCTAAATACGGTGAATGGTAATCAACCACTACTCAATGCAGACTACACTCCATTCAACAGTCCTCCATTGAAAACCTGTAGTTTACCATGTTACCTCAGTACACATGTACAGTACCTTCAGAAAATACTCACACTCCTTGACTTTTTCCACATTTTGTTGTGTTATAGCCTGAATGTAAAATGTATTACATTTAGATCTGTTTTCACTGGCCTAAACACAATACCCTATAATGTCAAAGTGTTTTTTTTTTTGTGTGTTTTTTTACAAATTCACTAAAAATGAAAAGCTTAAAAGTATTGAGTCAATAAGTACTCAACCCCTTTGTTATAGCAAGCCTAAATAAGTTCAGATTGAAAATGTGCCTAACAAGTCACATAATAAGTTCCATGGACTCCCAAGGTCCTTCCTAACTTAGTTGCCGGAGAGGAAGGAAACCGCTCAGGGATTTCACCATGAGGCCAATGATGACTTTAAAACAGTTACAGAGTTTAATGGCTGTGATAGGAGAAAACTGAGGATGGATCAATAACATTGTAGTTACAACACTAATCAAAATGACAGAGTGAAAAAGGAAGCCTGTACAGAATAAAAATACAAAATAAACATACATTCTGTTTGCAACACACCATTAAAGTAACACTGTTAAACAAATGTGGCAATGCAATTCACATTTTGTCCTGAATACAAAGTGCTATGTTAGGGGCAAATCCATACTTGTAATCGTTAAGGAATGTGGAGTTTTTCAGGATAAAAAATACATGGAATGGAGCTAAGCACAGGCAAAATCCCAGAGGAAAACCTGGTTCAGTCTGCTTTCCACTGGACATTGGGAGATTAATTCACCTTTCAGCAGAACAATAACCTAAAACACATAGCCAAATATACACTGGAGTTGCTTACCAAGAAGACAGTGTATTTTCCTGAGTTGCCGATTTACAGTTTTGACCTGAAAATGGTTCTCTGGCAATGATCAACAACCAATATGATAGAGCTTGAAGGATTTTGAAAAGAATCGTGGGCAAATGTTGCACAATTCTGGTGTGGAAAGATCTTAGAGACGTACCCAGAAACACAGCTGTAATCGCTGCTAAAGCTGTTTCCACAAAGTGTTGACTCAGGGGTGTGAATACCTCTGTAAATTAGATATTTCTGTATGTCATTTTCAATACATTTGCCAAAAATGTCAAAAACATGTTTTCGCTTTGTCATTATGGGGTATTGTGTGTAGATGGGTGAGAACACAGGCTGTACCACAACAATATGTGGAATAAGTATGAATCATTTCTGTAGGCACTGTATTTCTTTAGACATTTCGCTTTATTTTTGATAGGCTTCTGAGCAACAAACGGTGTAATCCTGTATAGATCCCCCCACCCCCCAAACATCCATCCATCCATCCACACACACACACACACACAGAGAGAGAGAGACCTGTTGATTTTGCATTGCGAGATTTAAAGGCTACATATGAGCAACATAACAGACCTGTAAAGAATGTTATGCTCATCATAAAAAAAATAATGTATCTTACAAATTGACTGCTTATTAGCGACAAACCATGAGGCGAAAAAAATACATTTTAGGCTACTGTCCACACTACAACACTAGCGTAAATTAAATGATTGTGAAAAGATCTTTGGCTACAGTGTCTGAGGCTGATTATATGAAATTATACTGGTGTGGTTCTGGACGTCATTTACCTTGTAGACTAGTGTATCAGCATATCAGTCTATGTAGCCTACAACTAACAGGAACAGTCGGGCAGGTCATACATTCCTTGCAATCCAACAACTCAAGAGATTTCTGGGTCCATCAGTATCCTATTCGCCGGAAGTAATACGTAGACAAGCTCTAACTGTGAACCTGTATAATAGGATAATAGTGAAGAGGTATGTTGTGGGTAGGAGCCAATGCGCCGAAACCTATTCACCGCAGCGGTGACATGAGTGCAGTTTACTGTATGTAGCTGCATTGCGTGTTTTTCAGCGCACTAAAGTACTAGAGTATAATAGGCATTCGAGTTATTGAACATAAATATTAGCCACTGTGGGCATTTGCAATTAATTTACCCTGACCACTCTGTTTATGTTACACCGAGGAAACTTCCACTGGCAATTATGTGGAACATAGAAGTTACATTGGTAGCTTGACGTTACACTGTAGCCTATGTTATTTTTTATGAATGAAAATAGTAGGCTATTTGTTGATAATCTCATTTACTAATTTTTACCACTTTTGAGGTGCAACATAGCCTACATAACAGGCTACTTTCAGAATATAAAAAGGACTGACATGCTATCCAAAGGTCCCCCCAAAACAATGCCATGTTGTTTTGTATATAGGGACACGGGTTACAGCGGAGACTACATAGAAAACGGTGCAAGTTGAAGTAAGATCAAAAGAAGCTAAGTGAAGATGCTGAGATTTAGAAGCTCATCGCGCATCGCGCACCAACCATTTCAAGTTTTAGGTATGTTCTTTCACTCCATGAGCTCAAACATTTTTGATACACATGCATCATGAGTAAGTAATCCTACCTTTTAGAAGAAACGCTGCTGAAATCACGAAAACAGAGAGAGAAATAGTGAGAGATCCGTTTCCCGTGATCGCCATGTTGGACAGCTGCTCGAGACTGGCGGCACTAAATCACCTAGAGACAGCCATCGGATGCGAGAGGAGGGAGGGCGCAAATAGGGACTCATCTATCAAATAACACTGCGTGATTTTTAGAGTTACTTACATTATGTTTTGCATAATTCCACCCATAGTTCAGTATTTGCGATGTGTGATTTGTGGCAAATGTCAAGTTTAGGCTAAAATAAATATTAAAACATGCTTATAAACTGTATAGCCTATATGCATGAATTATCTATGTTGTGAATTATTCCTAGTTCAATTGACATTTAATCGGTTATTAAAAATACGTATTATATAGTACGCTGATATTTTCTGTTTTGTCTTTAAACCTAATACTGATTGAATTTGCTGTCTATGCTAAACCCCTTATTCAAATTAGTTTATTACTTTTTTCCCTATGATACGAGCAGTAATGTGTCAATAACAGTGTTTAATTGAGCTGTTTCATTAGCTGTCAGAATGTCTATCACGATCATAGATCACGATTCAGAAAACATCGTGCAGTTACAGTTTGTTTTATCAGGTAGTAGGCTACCTTCACAGTTTGACTATAACCTTCGTCACTCAAAGAGCGCCCCCTACGTTATACCCTGAGCGAAGCAGTTTGTAGTAGGCAGTATCCCTATAGGCTACACTATATGCGATTCAGTTTTAAATGTGTGTGTGTGTGTGTGTGTGTGTGTGTGTGTGTGTGTGTGTGTGTGTGTGTGTGTGTGTGTGTGTGTGTGTGTGTGTGTGTGTGTGTGTGTGTGTGTGTGTGTGTGTGTGTGTGTGTGTGTGTGTGTGTGTGTGTGTGCGCGTGTGCGTGTGCATCCAGTCATTCCACCCCAAACAGCACAATAGTCTGACCGAGTCCTACAGTCTCAGGGACTAAGAGCATCACCAGGAAACCTTGTTCAGTACAAAACAGGTAATTAATGTATTTCAAGCACATGTCTATCTAGAGGGTTAATCTCAAACAATGGTTTTGCTAATAGCTAGGCAATAAACAATCTAGTTCACCAGTTTGCTCTCTAAAAATAGCTGATAGAATATTCTACACAGTGCCTTTGCATCTCTCTCTCTCTCTCTCTCTCTCTCTCTCGCTCTCTCTCACTCTCGCTCTCTCTCTTCTCTCTCTGCAATAACTACACTTATCAGTCTTATCTTCAACAAATAGACCTGGGTGAAATAGTGTCACAAGGAAGTGTGCATGAAGGAGTCTGCATGATAATGTTGAATATCATTTATCTTTTATGGTGTCAAAAAGAAGCCAGGACAGCTAATCTATTCTCTGAGAGTTTGTGTCAGTCCTCATTTCAGGGGATGAGCAGATACCATTTTAGAACTTCACTCTAATGTCTGAGCCGTTTCTATTGCTACAGATTGAATTCCCTCCCATAAAATTCATTTCTGATGTCATTATTCCTGGCAGTTTGCCAGCCCTGCCTGTCACTCAGATATATACACAAGGTCTTTTCCTGCTGCTACTTTGTTTACTAGGAAATGAGATGATAGGCAGCTGTCAGGGATTGTATTGCACACATTATTCTGTAATAACCCTGCATTTACATTATTGGATTTATTAGAATATTTCTGGTAGAGTTATTCTGAGACAGTTTTGTGAGCTTGAACATAAACAAGGGACTTTGTTTATGCCCTAAAACAAACCATAGGGTTTAATGTATGTCAGAGTCTGTTGCCTACTTCTGATGAGAATCCAACATGATTTTAAATGATCTTTCATATATAACCTTGCAGAGTCCTAGAGAAAATATTTGACAACAAAAGGCAAGTTTTGGACAGAACTATTTATTTGTTATTGCACTCCCAAAACTCACACATACATCCAAACGTATGTTGTACCGGCTTCTCTCTTTTGCAGTTTTGCAGGCTCCTGCCACTTGTGTGTGTCTTTCCTGCGCTCATGAGGATAGATGGGGTTCCTGGGTCTCTCTGAGGTGCCGACCGACCATCTTTCCACCAGCAAGATGAATAATGGATGGGACTGGATCAGATGACTGGCACTCTTCATGTGGGTCCTCTGTAGTAATGACCAGCCTCAGTCTACTGTGTGTGTGTGTGTGTGTGTGTGTGTGTGGTAGAAGGTGACCATGGTGTCATTGGGTTCTCTGGAGAGAAAAGAACCAACAATGCATACAAACAGAATTGGTTCAGAGTTTGTTTTTTGATTCTTGTGTCTATGGCTAGACATTATTGTAAATGTTTTATTTATCAGATCATCTCTATCAATGTTATCTATGCAGTGCAGTAAGTGCCATGTTCATTTGGATAGGAGCTAAAATAGTTGGTTGAAAACATTCTAGTTAAAAATTAATCTGACCCCTCCAATAAACATTTGATAAGAAATGCAATGCATTTTAAATTAACAAATTTCTGTTGTTTTTCTTGAAATCAATCAGCAAACATGAATTGAATTATTTGAGTTGGTTATCTTTTTAGCTAGTCAAACAGTTTTACCATGAAAACAAGTTACTTCTGAAAAAATGATTCAATCAGACCTTTAAGAGAACCCCAATAGCATGAGAGAGAACAGGGCTTATAGAAATGAAATGCACATTTTATCTTGCTTAAACCGTGTAAGTAGGTTGGAGGTGCATATGATAAATTCAATTTGCAACGATTGATGTCACCTCTTTAGTAAGTATGTGTTACACCTGTGCTGGCTTGTCCATTTCATTAGTCAGAAGGTGTTTCACCTGTGCTAGCCCAGGTGATATTTAGTGTCTGGCCCAGTGTTTGAGAGCTTGAGAAATGTTGGGAGAGCTACACAGCTGAGTTGAGATTTCGAGCTCAACCTATTTAAGTTTGAAAGACGCCGGATTTTGTTGTTTCCCTTGTTTGTTTTGCACCATATTCCAGTGTTGTGAGTTTTCCTTTTAGTTTGTCTTTTCGGATGCAAACCTAGTGGGTTTAGTGTCTTGGTGTTGGGTGTCCTTTAGAACCCCTTACTAGTGGCTTTGACAACTTTCAGTGGACACCCACATTAGTGCCTTTCAGAACCCCTTTCAAACATCTTTCTGTTTTGTTTTGGTTGTCTTTGTTAGTTCCCTTTGTTGTGAAAGACATATTGAGTTTGTCTTGTGGGAATATAACAATTGTACCTGAAAAAGGAATATGTGTGTGTGTGTGTGTGTGTGTGTGTGTGTGTGTGTGAGAGAGAGAGAGAGAGAGAGAAAAGGGGAGGGAGAGAGAGTAAAAGAGAGAGAGAGTGACATGTAGCATCCTATCTCTGATCAAATACATTCACTAAATATAATTTAATAAATAAATAAATAATTAAATCAATTCTAGTTGACCAACTGCTATACAACAACATTCAGCTGGATTTGATTACCTACCTTAGGTTACCCTTCTACTTGACAGTTGTCAATCATGTTAGATTAGCTCAAAGCCTGAACACATTTAAATAATCTCCCACATTTTCCACTACTGTTTCCCCCAAATGTAGTTGATTATTCCTGAAAACTCTGCATACATTTTTTTTATATAAAAGTAGGATTGATAGAAAGGTCAAACAACTCCTGGGCATTTATTCATTGGTTTAATTTGCATAAGAACATTAGCTCTATGTATAATGAAGTATCATAAACTATAATTACTTTAGTGTTCCGTCATATTCACTGCCACATTTTCCCATACTAATTGATTAAATCATTCTATAAAATTAGGATAGGAAAGGAAATCCCTTCAGACTTTCCCGTAGTCTGGTTTTATGACCAGTTGCAGAAACTCCGTTACAGATTTTTGAGAAATTATTTTACGGATTGGTAACGGAATTTAGAGTTTTAATCACTCAATAATTCATAAACAAAATTGATATCAGTAAAAACACTATAGCTAATTAACAGGTCTCCCTTTATTGTTACTTTTGTTTACTTTCATTATCCTCCCTCCACATGAGGGAGAGAAAATAGATTTTTGTAACGGAATTTCAAGGAGTAGATGTCCGGGAGGTCCATGGGGCGACGCACAATTGGCCTAGCGTCGCCCGGGTTAGTGAGGGTTTGGCCTGTAGGGATATCCTTGTCTCATCGCGCACTAGCGACTCCTGTGGAGGGCTAGGCGCAGTGCACTCTAACCAGGTAACCAGGTGCACGGTGTTTCCTCCGACACATTGGTGCAGCTGGCTTCCGGGTTGGATGCGTGCTATGTTAAGAAGCAGTGTGGCTTGGCTGGGTTGTGTTTCGGAGGATGCATGGCTTTCGACCTTTGTCTCTCCCGAGCCCGTACGGGAGTTGTAGCGATGAGACAAGTTGGTAACTACTAACAATTGGATACCACGAAATTGGGGAGAAAAGGGGGTAAAATTACAACTTAAAAAAACATACAGGTGTTATATATCAAAATACAGCTTAACTTCTTGTTAATCCAGCCACCGTGTCAGATTTCAAAAAGGCTTTACGGCGAAAGCAGACCATGCGATTATCTGAGGACAGCACCCCGCATACAAACACAAGAAAATACTATTTCAACCAACAAGGTGTGACACAAAAATCAGAAATAACGATATAATTCATGCTTTACCTTTGAAGATCTTATGTTAGCATGCCAAAATGTCCCAGAAACGTCATAAATGGTCCTTTTGTTCGATACATTTTTTCTTTATATCCCCAAAATGTCCTTTTATTTGGCGCGTTTGATTCAGAAATACAGAAATATACGTTATTTCAACTCCCCAACATGCCTACAAAGTATCTAATAAGTTACCTTTAAACTTGGTCCAAACATTTCAAACAACTTTCCTAATCCAACTTTAGGTAACCTAAAACGTAAATAATTGATCAAATTTAAGACGGGATAAACTGTGTTCCTTCTTAGCTAATCTGTGTTCCTTCTAAACTGTGTTCCTTCTTCTTAGCAGCCGAATTGATGTCGGACCACTTCTTTTTAACGGTGTCACTGTCCTTTGCCATACACCCAACGGCAGAAATAGACTCGGCCAATCTCGCACATCTTCTCTTTAGCGTCTGCAGTGACCCCGCAGTTATCAAGTCTCCCCAACAGCAACCTTTTCCTGGCTGCTATTTCCTTCACCATCACTTCAAGCTCTTGTTTGCTGAAGTTTTTATTGCGCTTTCCTTGGTTATCCGTTTTTGATTTTGATGTACAGTAGCTAATGTTAGTCTGCCTATAATGTGTGAAAAATAACTATTTATTTTGTGTGTATAAATGGTTCATGAGCCAACTAAAACATGTTTATCCTCTAGACATAAAGCAAAAAAAGAAATGTAATAAAATGTAAATATCAACACTTTATTATAGTGGGCCAAATCCTATCATCCCTGGCCCATAGGCTTATTTATTAGTTACAAGCACGTCACTAATGTCAATGCCACAAAAGAAGATATTTACGAAGTTCTTAAGAAAGATATTTACAAAGTTCCTAAGATAACTACGAATTCCTAAGAATATTTACAAAGTTCCTAAGATAACTACGAATTCCTAAGAACATTTTGAGGAATAGCATTTACAAACTATCTTATGAACTTCTAATTTTTTGTCTTAAGCAGCTTCTTAAGATTTTTTGTAAGTAATGTTTTGTGAATCTGGCCCCAGGTAATGTGGAAAAGTAATCTTTAGACATGTACTTTTGTTAAATGTAGTTTTGGAGTTGACTAAAATAAACAGACAATGGGGTAACCTAGGTAACAACAGGTGGTTTTCCCCACAGGCGGGCAGGGCCTCGACATTCTATCTAATAACGACTGGGACTACGAAGATAGACCAAAAATGCTTCTCCAATAGAAATTTCTGATCACACTTGTAAGTGATGTCATGTCAATGTTGGCTAGCTAAGCTTAAGCCGACTGCTCATGTGCAGGCAGTCAAATCAAAGGCACCCCTCCGATATAATGTTGTTTAAGACAAAAATGAAAACGCATCAGTTTTTCACTTTCACGAGGTTGGAGTAATAACATGTTCAACTACTTACGACATTGGCTCGAATCTAGGTTGTGCCTTTAGATATCGAGAAAATGAACAACTAAAGAAGATTTTTTCACTTCTCTCATTGACTTCTCAAACCTCAAACCTCGGCCTGGTCTTCTTCAGGAAGTTTCGCGATGTCGTGCCTCTGAGTTTCCAAACTCTGTGCTACAGCTGTGTTTGTCAGACAAGGAGACATCCCTAAAAATTAGTCTTCTCACAAAAAGGTCTGTCAATTCCGAATAGTTTGAGTTACAAAAGTCTCATCTGAAGTGCCTGGTACTTTTTCCTATAGCTTTCCAATATCTCTTAGATGCATTTTAGACACCTCAAGCCATACATCCTTTTGATTTATTTATGACCATCTATTTTGCCATGTATGAATGTGTTATTCAATATGTTTCTATGGGCTAATAGCAGTAAGGCCAAGCAAATTCAAAATCAAATAGCTAAATGATCCATGCTATGACCGTTTTAAAACAGTTCCATGTTAGCTTAGTAGAGGCTTAGACTCTTAGAGTCCCCTGATTGATTATAGACCCATAAATTTAATAAATTGTTCTATTAAAATAATAACAAAGCTCATAAGCAATATAATGGCAAAAGTCTTACCAGACTTGATACATATCAATCAAACAGGGTTAATTAAATTAGACACTTATAAAACAAATACAAGAACCAGTAGTGGTGTGTGGGTAAAATCGCTGGGGAAGCCAATCCTGAAAAAGAAAGCCATATTACAACCTATGTGTTGTGATCATTGCATTGTTTGCTCTATAACCTGTTAGTTCATATGTCTTGCGACCGTGATAAATATGCGTAAGGCAGAGACAATAAGAAGAGACAGTGTCAGAATATATTCAACGAAACTGGAAAGCAACCTCTTTGTCCAGTGAAGTCCACAAAGCATATTGCGTTTAACAGACAGTTACAGCAGTTACAGCACGGTCAAGCAAGTTGTTTCTGACATTTTGGGACTACTAAATAACTATTGATTAAAAACGACATAGATTTACTGCAAGTCATAAAGAAAACAGGAGCTGCCTCCACTATTCCAGCACCATTTCAACTTTAACATTTCAACAACATAAAAAACCTGTGATGGAAATGTGCTTTTCTTATAATTCATTTCTGTGTTCTATTCATGTGTTGTTCTAATAACCAATTTCTGTATTCATGCAAGTAACTGATTTAACTAAATCATGCAAATATTACTTGTCTGTGTATAGCCGTATATAAGACAACTGCTGGGACTTCCCAAGCAGAGCTCCTGATTGACATGTGTACTATGATGCATTGAGTTGGTTGGAACCTCTCCATCGCGCTGACAATAAACAATGATTCATATTAAGATTTACTTCAAGTGTCCCTGTGTAAGAATTTCCTCAACTAACCTATGCTTAGTCTAATACAGTGACAACTAAAAGATACCAAAAACAATTTAGTCCAATCAACGAAAGCTAAATATGATGTGGTTCCATGGTTCTGATTTGTGTGTGTGTGTGTGTGAGTGTGTATGTGTGTGCGTGTGTACATGCGTTTGTGCAAGTAGAAAAAACATGTCGACTACCCCTACCTATAGAGAAACACTGATGCCATCCCCTTCTCTTTCATGTTGACAAAACGGTCTATGACTCTGTCATACAGTACACACTTTTATTTTTTGTTGTCCAAGGCTACCTGGCTAAAATGCTTGCTTGCTAGCCTAACTTCCTTTCATGGGCAACATTAACTAGTTATTGGATCAGAATCGCCAGAATCGCCATTATAATCATTGGCCAGTACGGAGAATTAAGTAAAACCACAAGTCCAAATCTTTATCTCCATCTATGGTTAATTTAGGAAAGGGACAATTTTAGCTACCAGAGGACAACAACACAACGAGATGCAACAATTCAAGTTGTTTCTGTCAATTACATATTGCTCTCGATGTGATGTGAATCCAAACTGGCTTCCCTTGGCACATTTCTTGTTGCGCCCGGACCATTCACAGTTGAGCTCACTCAGTTCACCTCAATTCTGATTGGCTATTATTTTATTTAAAACATGTATCAGGGGAAGCCAAGTGATTTCTGTATTCCCTTGAATTGAATGCTACAGGGGGCAACAATGTCATAGTCTTTTTGACCAGACAGCATTAGATAGATAGCCTACACATCGCTCAGATGCTTTTTCCGGTAAGAAACATTCAGCCTTTTGCGAATTGAAAAAAATGTATGAAACACAGATAGACAACAGACGCATTATTTTCTATGTGTTTTCTTTTTTTTCTTGTTAATTTCTTTGGCTTCCCTTGGCATCCATCAATACATGCCCCTGACAATACAATTTTTCAGCTTAATACAATACGCAAAAAAACAAGATATCGATTTATCAATAATGGCTGTTGATGCCGGAAAGTCTTTTGACCAACTTGAATGGCCTTTTCTATTCAAAACTTTGGAAACTTTCAACTTTACAGCTTAAATAATACATTTGATAAAAATATTGTATAAATGTCTTGAAGCAAAAATATTCACAAATAATACATTATCTGATGTAATTGCTTTAGAAAGGGGCACAAGACGGGGATGTCCCCTCTCTCCTCTCCTGTTTGCACTGGCAATTGAACCACTTGCAGAAAAAATTAGACAGGACCCAAACGTAACAGGTATCAGTGTTGGTAAATATGAATATAAACTAAACTTATTTGCAGATGATCTCCTGATATATTGAAAACTCAATTACCCCTTCGCAAAAAAAAAGATTTCAAAATACAGGATATAAAACGAACATGAAATAAATAAATAATGGCTATAGGATGAAAAACAAATTACTCACAGCGATCCTTTAAGTGGACAACCATTTTATTTTTGAAATAATTGAATTTTAATAAGTGACAAACAACAAATATATAAAGATAACTTTATTCCATTACTCAACAAAATGTTAACAGATCTAATTAAATGGAGTAATCTTCCCATAAATCTTACAGGTAGAATATAATTGTATTTTTTTAGTGCTAGATCAGCTTAAATATTGCAGATAGAATAGAGCTTCCATCAATGTAATTGTCTGCATAATTTCCAATCCCCCATATATTTTTGTAAATGTATATAATGTATATAAAATATATTTAAAATATATTTTCCTTTATTATTTTCCTCTAACTCTACCACCCCTCCCCTAATTGATGTAAACTAATGGACAACAACACTTAGGCTTCTACTTCCAGCTTATAGAAGCTACATACATTTTACGAACACAATGTATTCTCTGAAGACTGTGCAGTTTGATTTCTATTTGCCATATATTTGTATCTGTTCTGTTTCACAACATTTCTGAACCTATATACATTTTACAGACACAGTATATTTTACATTAGTTATCTTGTTTTTTTTGTCCCACTCTTCAGCTCCACTCAACCACTCACATCTATCGCTTAACACCATTCATGTTTTATTTCTATTTGCCATATTTTTTTTTAACTGTGCTGTGATGTTTCACAAATGTTCTGAACCTTTCTATTCTCATAGTTTCACAGATTGGAAATTAAAGATAAACATTTTTGTTTAAAGCATTATTATATTATTGATAAATTGACTATGACTTTTCAAACCACTCAGCAGTGCTATTTGTACAGTTAGCTGTAATGCTTGTCCTCTTCTTCGGACGAGGAGTTGCAAGGATCGGACCAAAGCGCAGCGTGGTACATGTTCATGACAATATTTATTCAACTCAGAACACTAAAACAAAAATAACAACGAGAATGATACGAAACTAAACAGTCCTGTCTGGTGACATACACAAAGACAGAAAATAAACACCCACGAAACACAAGTGGGAAAAGGCTACCTCAGTATGATTCTCAATCAGAGACAACTAACGACACCTGCCTTTGATTGAGAACAATACCAGGCCAAACGCAAAAACACAACATAGAAAACGGAACATGGACAACCCACCCAACTCACGCCCTGACCAAACTAAAACAAAGACATAACAAAGGAACTAAGGTCAGAACGTGACATGTACCCCCCCCCCCCCAAAGGTGCGGACTCCGGCCGCAAAACCTAAACCTATAGGGGAGGTTCTGGGTGGGTGTCTGTCCGCGGTGGCGGCTCTGGCGCGGGACGTGGACCCCACTCCACCATAGTCCTTCTCCGCCTCTTTACCCGCCTCCGTGGCCTCATTAACTCGGCGACCCTCGCCGCCGACCTCGGACTGGGGCCCCAAGCCACGGGTCCCAAATGGATGGGAGATTCCGGCAGCACCAGACAGGCGGGAGACTCCGGCAGCTCCGGACAGGTGGGAGACTCTGGCAGCGCCGGACGGGCAGGAGAACCTGGAGGAAGGAGACGGAGACACAGCCTGGTGCGGGGGGCTGCCACCGGAGGGCTGGTGCGTGGAGGTGGCACCGGTTAGACCGGACCGTGAAGGCGCACTGGAGGTCTCGAGCACCAAGCCTGCCCAACCCTACCTGGCTGGATGCTCCCCGTAGCCAGGCCAGTGCGGCGAGGTGGACTAGCCCGCACTGGGCTGTGCTGGCAAACCGGGGACACCATGCGTAGGGCTGGTGCCATGGCCCGAGGAGACACACTGGAGACCAGATGCGCTGAGGTTCATGGAACCTGGCTCGATGCCCAACCCAGCCCGGATGATACGAGGTGCTGCTATGTACCGCACCGGGCTATGCCTGCGCACCAGGGACAACGTGCGCCTCACGGCATAACACGGTGCCTGCCCGGTCCCTCTCTCTCCAGGGTAAGCACGGGGAGTTGGCTCAGGTCTCCTACCTGACTTAGCCACACTCCCTGTGTGCCAGCCCCCCAATACATTTTTGGGGCTGCCTCTCGGGCTTCCAACCGCGCTGCCGTGCTGCCTCCTCATACCACCGCCTCTCGGCTTTCGCTGCCTCCAGCTCAGCCTTGGGGCGGCGATATTCTCCAGCCTGTGCCCAGGGTCCCTTGACTTCCAGAATCTCCTCCCATGTCCAGGAGTCCTGTGATCGCTGCTGCTGCTGCTGCTGCCCGTTACCACGCTGCTTGGTCCTTTGGTGGTGGGTGTTTCTATAACGCTCATCCTCTTCTTCTGACGAGGAGTTGCAAGGATCGGACCAAAGCGCAGCGTGGTACATGTTCATGACGATATTTATTCAACTCAGAACACTAAAACAAAAATAACAACGAGAATGATACGAAACTAAATAATCCTGTCTGGTGACATACACAAAGACAGAAAATAAACACCCACGAAATAAAAGTGGGAAAATGCTGCATAAATATGGTTCTCAATCAGAGACAACTAACGACACCTGCCTCTGATTGAGAACCATACTAGGTCAAACACAGAAAAAAGAACATGGACTACCCACCCCAACTCACGCCCTGACCAACCTAAAACAAAGCCATAACAAAGGAACTAAGGTCAGAACTTGACACATAGTGGCAAAAAAAATTCAATTTAGCAATTAAACACTGGAGTTTTGGATGTGCAGAAGATGAATAGTAGAAAGTAGAGATACTGGGATGCAAAGAAGAAGAAGAAAATAGGGGGATGAGGTAGTTGGGTGGGCTATTTACAGATGGGCTATGATCTGTAAGCTGCTCTGACAGCTGATGCTTAAAGTTAGTGAGGGAGATATGAGTCTCCAGCTTCAGTGATTTTTGCAGTTTGTTCCAGTCATTGGCAGCAGAGAATTGGAAGGAAAGGCGACCAAATGAGGAATTGGCTTTGGGGTGACCAGTGAAATATACCTGCTGGAGCGCATGCTACGTGTAGGTGCTGCTATGGTGACCAGTAAGCTGAGATAAGGCTGGGCTTTACCTAGATAAGACTTATAGATGACCTGGAGCCAGTGGGTTTGGCTACGAATATGAAGTGAGGGCCAACGAGAGCATACAGGTCGCAGTGGTGGGTTGTATATGGGGCTTTGGTGACAAAACGGATGGCACTGTGATACACTGCATCAAATTTACTGAGTAGAGTGTTGGAGGCTATTTTGTAAATGACATCGCTGAAGTCAAGGATCGGTAGGATAGTCAGTTTTACGAAGGTATGTTTGGCAGCATGAGTGAAGGATGCTTTGTTGCAAAATAGGAAGCCAATTCTAGATTTAACTTTGGATTAGAGATGCTTAATGTGAGTTTACAGGAGAGTTTACAGTCTAACCAGACACCTAGGGATTTGTAGTTGTCCACATATTCTAAGTCAGAACCGTCCAGAGTAGTGATGCTAGACGGGCGAGCAGGTGTGGCAGCGATCGGTTGAAGAGCATGCATTTAGTTTTACTTGCATTTAAGAGCAGTTGGAGGCCACGGAAGGAGAGTTCTATGGCATTGAAGCTTGTCTGGAGGTTTGTTAACACAGTGTCCAAAGAAGGGCCAGAAGTATACAAAATGGTGTCTTCTGCGTAGAGGTGGATCAGAGAATCACCAGCTGCAAGAGCAACATCATTGATGTATACAGAGAAAAGAGTCGGCCCGAAAATTGAACCTTGTGGCAACCCCATAGAGACTGCCAGAGGTCTGGACAACAGGCCCTCCAATTAGACACACGGAACTCTGTCTGAGAAGTAGTTGGTGAACCAGGTGAGGCAGTCATTTGAGAAACCAAGGCTGTTGAGTCTGCCGATAAGAATATGGTGATTGACAGTCGAAAGCCTTGGCCAGGTCGATGAATACAGCTGCACAGTATTGTCTCTTATCGATGGAGGTTATGATGTTGTTTAGGACCTTGAGCGTGGTTGAGGTGCACCCGTGACCAGCTCGGAAACCAGATTGCATAGCAGAGAAGATACGGTGGGTTTCGAAATGGTCAGTGATCTGTTTGTTAACTTGGCTTTCGAAGACCTTAGCAAGGCAGGGTAGGATAGATATTCTCTTCTCATCATTCATCTTGAAAAAATGTATACTAAAAACGTAGAAATCAATCATTCCGCCATCATTAAGACAATGAAAAAATCAAATGATTTATTATTCAAATATTTAAAGTGCGTGGGCTACGAGAGAATGTGAAGGAAAGTGATGCAGGCCTAGAGATGGGTGTGTGTGCTTGTGGGTCTGGGTAGGTGTGTTATAGTTGATGTTTGTATGATGTTGCCATTTGTATGTGTATTTTTTGTGTAATTTATCAAATTTAAAAGAAAATCAGGGCTCTTTACTTCAACAATATTGTGTTTTGATATATTTCTAATACCTTCTAACTGTAACGACGTTCGTCTGTAGAAGGAGAAGTGGACCAAAAAGCAGCGTGGTGGTTACTCATGTTCTTTAATGGAAAATGAACGATACATGAAATAACTTAAATCTACAAAACAACAAACGGAACGTGAAAAACCTATACAGCCTATCCTGTGACAACAAACACAGTGACAGGAACAATCACCCACAAACACACAGTGAAACCCAGGCTACCTAAGTATGATTCTCAATCAGAGACAACTAATGACACCTGCCTCTGATTGAGAACCATACTAGGCCGAAAACATAGAAATGCCCCAAAACATAGAAAAACAAACATAGACTGCCCACCCAACTCACGCCCTGACCATACCAAATAAATACAAAACAACAGAAATCAAGGTCAGAACGTGACACTAACACTTTTGCTGTTAGATGTTTTCTAAGACCCCTTTCCATGCCTTAATTGAAATAAAATATAGATTTAACTTTCATTTGAGTCCCAATTTGACATTCTCTTATTAACTTCAAATTGCTGCTCATGGGTCCTTTTACATGGAACTGACCTATAGCAAATTAGTCATGGTGCAATGAGATGGGCTTTGAAATCAGAGTATGCACATCATTCACTGAGTCAGGGCCATTCATATTCAACCCATAAGAGCTTTGGTCATCCACGGGTATATAAGGCATTCCATGAATGGCATCCACAGATGAGTGGATGGAGAGGGAAATAGAGGATGCTACAGTGTATAACTAGACTACTACAGTGTTAACAAGACCACCATGATGATGATTAATTTAAAACCAGCCAGTTAACAATTGATAAGACGCTTGTAATAATTTCACTAGTTTGTTCTCATACAACACCAAGACAGCATCGCCCCTTATAATCCCAAAAGACACACTTCCTGCCTGCCTGCCCAGCCAATCAACACCTGCTCTGGCATTCACAGTCTGACCGTGTCTGTCTCTATGCAGCCCACAATCAATAAGGCCAACAGAAAACGTACGTGGCATTTCCTCATCATCACTCGAGAGAGCAATGAACCGGACACTAAATCAATGCAAATGAAGGAGGCCACAGCACATCAGAATGAGAGATATGACAACTAGGCATCACACAATCACTAGGTCTCATTACAATAACTAATCTGATATTGAATTATTCAGCTCGCTGGGACCAGATAGTAGACTTGTGTTTGGAAAGTTTCCATAATTATCCCAATCTTTTATTAGCAATTTTGAACTCCTCTGTAATTGTTAAAATGGCACTGGAGAGGAAGGCAGATGTTTGACATGTCCCCAACCGATTGTGTTTTTTGTTTGTTTATTTGCGTTGATTGTAACTTATTTTTTTACTTATTTTGTACATAATGTCGCCACCAACTTCTCTTATAACCGAAATACCTTCTAGACATCAGGACTGCGATTAATCACCACGGACTAGCAAAAAATATTTTTTTCCTTTCACGAGTCTGACGAGCCCAATGCGAAGGGTATACTGCTTTCTCGGGAACAGACCCAGATCCCCGGGATTTGTGTGAAGAGGAGGGGCCGAAGGGTGGGCTGACTTCTGAGAATTCGTAGGCGATTGAAGAAACCCCCACTTCCTTCCATGCTGCTAGCAAACATGCAATCTTTGGAGAATACAATCAATGACCTATGCGGAAGATTTAACATTAAAAACTGTAATATCTGAACAACGACACTATCAACTTACAGCTGGCTGGTTATACGCTGTACCAGCAGGATACGGACAAGGGGCAGCGGACTGTGTATTTTTGTAAATAACAGCTGGTTGACAATATTGAAGGAAGTCTCGAGCTATTGCTCACATGAGGTAGAGTATCTCATGATAAGCTTTAGACCACACTATCTACCTAGAGAGTTTTCATCTGTGTTTTTCGTAGCTGTTTACATATCACCACAGTCAGAGGCTGGCACTAAGGCAGCATTGAATGAACTGTATTCCTCCATAAGCAAACAAGAAAATGCTCACCCAGAGGTGGCGCTCCTAGTAGCCGGGGTCTTTAATGCAGGGAAACTTAAATCTGTTTTACCAAATTTTATTAGCATGTTAAATGTGCAACCAGAGGAAATACATTCTGGACCACCTCTACTCCACACACAGAGACGCATACAAAGCTCTCCCTCGCCCTCCATTTGGCATATCTGACCATAATTATATCCTCCTGATTCCTGCTTACAAGCTAAAATTAAAGCAGGAAGCACCAGTGACTAGATCAATACAAAAATGTTCAGATGAAGCAGATGCTAAACTACTGTTTGCATGCACAGATTGAAATATATTCTGGGATTCCTCCGATGGCATTGAGGAGTACACCACATCAGTCATTGGCTTCATCAATAAGTTCATCGATGATGTCATCCCCATGGTGAGCGTACGTACTGTGGCATACAGCAGGTCAGCCACCAGGGGGACATCAGGAGGCGATGGCTCCATCTGATGGACGTGTCAGGTCTCGACGGGATCTCCGGCCAGGACTAATTGGGGCTGATTGGGGATTGGTGAGTAATCAAGGGCTGGTTGCTCACCAGCTATACAAGTCCCATAAAGCTGCCAGAAGGGCAGCACACAGGGGAGAGAATGGGGGAGGAAAGGACTCCCATATAGTTGGGGACGGTACCAGAGGTAACAGGAGGGAGTACAGTTTTTGAACCCCACAGGATACAGCAAGACCCGAAGCCCAGAAGACGGTATCCGGGAGAGGGTCTCTTGGGGGAGACCTATAATTTTCTTTTGCACTATTATTTTAATAAACACCTTTGAAACTGAGCTAATACTACTCTGTCCATGTCTGATCTGTGTAAACGTTTCGACCCAACCCCCTGGTCTGCCACAAGTGGTGGAGAATGCGGGCACTCTGAC
This sequence comes from Oncorhynchus mykiss, assembly GCF_057628025.1. NCBI lineage: Eukaryota > Metazoa > Chordata > Actinopteri > Salmoniformes > Salmonidae > Oncorhynchus > Oncorhynchus mykiss. The sequence continues at coordinate 24,068,535 of NC_143048.1, read as the reverse complement.
AACGTGGTCAGATCAGGGTTGACGTTTACGCAGCATCCGGGCCCAACAAGCCCAACGGGCAGTGCAGGAAGGAACACTGGAGGAACAGCGGCTACAAAACGTCCACCTCATTGAGGAAATCAGGAAGCTACAAGGAGGAGCGTCTACTGAATCACATCCAAACCAGTTTTTAATCAAGCTAACAGAAGATGATGACATCAAAACCTACCTCTGTACTTTTGAATGGACAGCACTACGGGAAGAATGGCCAAAGCAGAAGTGAGCCAGTCTGCTGGCCCCGTTCCTCTCTGGGAATGCCCAAAAGGCATATTGGGACCTGAACGATGAACAGGTGGCTAACTACGACGGACTCAAATGGGAGATACTCAGCCGCTATGGGTACAGCCTGGCCCATCGGGCTCAACTATTCCACAACTGGAGGTTCGTAGCCGACGCATCCTCCCGAGCCCAGATGAGTGACCTACTATGCGTCACCAGGGGATGGATCCTAACTGACTTACCCACCCTCTCCATCTTACACAAAGTGGTCCTTAATCGTTTCCTACGGCACTACCCCAGGACATGAAGAGGGCAGCAAGTCTATGCGCGCCCCAGACCTTGGAGGGCCTCCTGGAAGCAGTGGAGAGACGGCTGGGGTAGGGCCGACCCGCCACCGTCAACCCCAGATAGATGGAGACCAAAGGAGGGGTTCTGGAATTGCCCGGCTCGAGAGGAGTCAATGCCATCAGCAAGCCCTGGAAGCGAGGTGGGTCACGCAGTGAACTACGTCACCTCCTGTTGGGCACACCACAAATCAACTGCACCCATTGTCTCGGTGAAGGTTGACGGACACGACACAGAAGCTCTATTAGACTCCGGAGGTATGGTTACTCTCATAACCACGAGCCTGCTGAACCAGGAGACCGAACGGGGTAGGGAGATGTCCATTCCCTGTGTTCACAGGGACACCAACCGTATGGGCCAACATCATGACGCCACAAGGGAACTGCCAGATGATGGTGGGTGCAGTACCAGAGTTGCCGGTACCTCTCCTAGTGGGACGAGATTGTCCACTGTTCGCGGCCCTGTGGGAACACGAGCTGAGGAAGGAGGTACGAGCCATCCGAAGACGAGAGCAAGGACGACCCATCGCCTGTGTGGCCCAGAATCAAACGGTTGACCAACCTGTATCTATGGGTCCGGAGTTGGAGGGGGTGCCGGAACCCGACCCCCCTGGGGAACCACAGGAGGAAGAGCCCAGCCTCCCCCTCCTAGATTTTGAAGGGCCAGTCGAGACACCCCCTGGGGGCCAACTGAGGGGACAATTTGGGACAGCCCAGTGGGAGGACCGTAACTTGAAAGCCGTCGCAGCCCAAGTGATAGTGGTGGATGGACAGCTACTTCCGGGGGTGAGTGACTGGCGATACCCCCATTTCCAAATCAAGAATAACCTTTTGTATCAGATGTTGCGCCAACAGAGGGAACTTCGAGAGGTATTGTTGCTGCCCAGACAGTACGTGGGAACTGTTGTTCAGCTGGCCCACACCCACCTATTGGGGGCGCATCTGGGAATGGAGAAGACCCGGGAACGAATCGCCGCCCAATTTCACTGGCCCGGGATGAGGAGGGCCGTGGAAGACTACTGTCGCAGCTGCCCGGAGGGTCAAATAACTGCCCCAAAGGCACACTTCCGAAACCCACTGGTCCCCCTACCGATCATCGGGGTGCCCTTTGAACGCATGGCCATGGACATAGTGGGACCCCTGGTAAAAACAGCACGAGGACACTGGTACATCCTGGTAATCGTAGACTATGCCACCCTGTATCCCGAGGCCATTCCCCTACGGGCAGCGATGTCCAAGGGAATCGCCCGGGAGCTGTTCCACCTCTTTAGCCGGGTGGGCATCCCGAACGAGTTCCTGACAGACCAAGGTACTGAATTTATGTCCTGTCTTTCACCCGCAGATGGATGGGCTCGTCGAGCGGTTCAATACAACGCTCAAACAAATGCTGCGGAAGGTCATCGAGCAGGACAGGAAGAACTGGGACCAGCTACTACCCCACCTAATGTTCTCAAGTACCCCAGTCCTCCACAGGGTTTTCCCCTTTTGAACTCCTCTATGGGAGGAGGCCACGCGGCCTACTGGACCTAGCCAAGGAGGTGTGGGAAGCCCAACCGACCCTCTTACGCAGCGTGGTAGAGCACGTGGAGACGATGAGGGAGCGGATAACAGCCTTATGGCCAGTCGTGAGGGAACAAATGGAGAAGGCCCAACGCGCCCAAGCCCAGGTCTACAATTGGGGAGCCCAGCCCCGAGAATTCCAGGTGGGAGACAGGGTGTTGGTCTTGATCCCCACGGCCGAAAGTAAGTTCTTGAAAACATGGCACGGGCCCTACGAGGTGATCGAGAAGCTGGGACCTGTAAATTACCGCGTACGGCAGCCTGGGAGACGGAAATCACACAGATGTACCACGTGTTGAAGAAATGGCACGAGAGGACATCCTTGGCCATGTTATGGTTGGGACCCAGGACGCCAACGTTACCAGTGGTGGTCCCGAGCAATGAGGACCTCGACCTGGCCCAAAAGCAAGAGCTCAGGGAGCTAGTCGAATGGAAAACGGCGGTGTCCTCCGAGAAGCCTGGCCGCACGACCCTCATTGAACACCACATCCATACCCGGGCTGTGGAAACTGTACAAAAGAGGCCCTATCGGATTCCGGAGGCCGTAAAACAGGAAGTGGAGGCTATGCTGAGGATGGGGGTCGTTGAAGAGTCTCACAGTGCATGGTGCAGCCCCATCACATTTGTGCCCAAATCAGACGGTAGCCTGTGCTTCTGTAATGATTGGGAAAGGCCCGGTACATCAGCACCCTTGATCTGACCAAAGGATATCGGCAGATAACGTTGGCAGCCTCCTCCCGGGAGAAGATGGCGTTTTCGACAACAGACGAATTGTATTAGTACAGGTACCAGGTGCTCCAGTTCTGTCTCCACAGAGCCCCGCCCACATTCCAGCGACTGATGAACAAAGTATTTTGACCACACCAGCAGTACGCAGCGGCATATTTGGATGATATCATCATCCACAGCCAAGGTTGGGAAGAGCACCTGACGTGCCTCCAGGATGTCCTGGACGCGCTCAGACAAGCCGGGTTGACCTCGAACCCCAAGAAATGCAAACTAGGGTTCGAGGAGGTGGAGTACCTGGGGTATTTGATCGGACGGGTAACGTCAAGCCCAGGAGAGGAAGGTTCACGCAATACGTGATTGGCCTGTTCCATGCACCAAGACACAGGTCAAGTCCTTCATGGGACTGGCAGGATACTATAGCCGGTTTATCCCCAACTTTGCGGCTATAGCTTCCCCCCTCACCGATCTAACCAGGGCCTGCGTCCCAAAAACTGTGAAATGGATGGACGAGACAGAAGCGGAGTTCAGCCACCTGAAGGAAGCGCTGTGCTCCCATTCGAGTCTTGTAATGTCCGATTTCCAGGTGCCGATGTGGGTCCAGACAAATGCATGTGACACGGGACTAGGGGCCGTTCTGTCCCAGATACACGATGGGGAGGAGAACCCCATCATGTACATCAGCCGAAAGCTGATACCCAGAGAGACAATATCTCTTTCATCGTCACTCTATGCACAGGTTTATCCCATTGTATTCACATCCTACCATACCTTTGTCTGTACATTATGCCTTGAATCTATTCTACCGTGCCTAGAAATCTGTTATTTTACTCTCTGTTCTGAACGTACTAGGCGACCAGTTCTTTTAGCCTTTAGCCGTACCCTTATCCTACTCCTCATCTATTCCTCTGGTGATGTGGAGGTTAACCAAGCCACTGCAGTGCCTAGCTCCACTCCTATTCCCCAGGCGCTCTCATTTGTTGACTTCTGTAACCGTAAAAGTCTTGGTTTCATGCATGTTAACATAGAAGTCTCCTCCCTAAGTTTGTTTTATCCACTGCCCTAGCACACTCTGCCAAATCAAATCAAATCCAATTTTATTTGTCACATACACATGGTTAGCAGATGTTAATGAGAGTGTAGCGAAATGCTTGTGCTTCTAGTTCCGACAATGCAGTAATAACCAACGAGTAATCTAACCTAACAATTCCACAACTACTACCTTCTACACACAAGTGTAAAGGGATAAAGAGTATGTACATAAAGATATATGAATGAGTGATGGTACAAAACGGCATAGGCAAGATGCAATAGATGGTATCGAGTACAGTATATACATATGAGATGAGTAATGTAGTGTATGTAAACATAAAAGTGGCATTGTTTAAAGTGGCTAGTGAAACATGTATTACATAAAGATGGCAAGATGCAGTAGATGATATAGAGTACAGTATATACATACACATGAGATGAGTAATGTAGGGTATGTAAACATTATATTAAGTGGCATTGTTTAAAGTGGCTAGCAGGCCTTTCTAATTGACCTGGCCCGGGTATCCTGGAAGGATATTGACCTCATCCCGTCAGTAGAGGATGCCTGGTCATTCTTTAAAAGTGCCTTCCTCTCCATCTTAAATAAGCATGCCCCTTTCAAAAAATGTAGAACCAGGAACATATATAGCCCTTGGTTCTCTCCAGACCTGACTGCCCTTGACCAGCACAAAAACATCCTGTGGCGTTCTGCATTAGCATCGAATAACCCCAGTGATATGCAACTTTACAGGGAAGTTAGGAACCAATATACACAGGCAGTTAGGAAAGCTAAGGCTAGCTTTTTCAAGCAGAAATTTGCATCCTGTAGCACAAACTCAAAAAAGTTCTGGGACACTGTAAAGTCCATGGAAAATAAGAGCATCTCCTCCCAGCTGCCCACTGCACTGAGGCTAGAAAGCACTGTCACCACCACTAAATCCACTATAATTGAGAATTTCAACAAGCATTTTTCTACGGCTGGACATGCTTTCCACCTGGCTACCCCTACCCCGGTCAACAGCCCTGCACTCCCCACAGCAACTCGCTCAAACCTCCCCGATTTCTCCTTCACCCGAATCCAGATAGCTGATGTTCTGAAAGAGCTGAAAGAGACTGTTCTCTCTGCTACCGCACAGCAGCCGCACCGGAGTGCCAAGTCTAGGTTCAAGAGGCTTCTAAACAGCTTCTACCCCCAATCCATAAGACTCCTGAACATCTAATCAAATAGCTACCCAGACTATTTGCTTTGCCCCCCCTCTTTCACACCGCTGCCACTCTCTTTTGTTATCATCTATGCATAGTCACTTTAACAACTCTACCTACATGTACATACTACCTCAACTAACCGGTGCCCACGCACATTGACTCTGTACTGGTACCCCCCTGTAACGGAATTCTTCGTCCTCCGCCGACGAGGAGTATGAAATGTCGGACCAATGCGCAGCGTGGTATTTGTTCATGATGTTTATTAACTGAACATCAAAATACAAAATAACAACGTGAAATAAATGAAAACCGAAACAGTCCTGAAAGGTGCAGAAAACACCAGACAGAAAATAATCACCCACAACTCAACAGTGAAACCAGGCTACCTAAATATGGTTCTCAATCAGGGACAATGATAAACAGCTGCCTCTGATTGAGAACCATCCCAGGCCAAACACAGAAATCCCAAAACATAGAAAAAGGAACATAGACAACCCACCCAACTCACGCCCTGACCATACTACAACAAAGACATAATAAAAGAACTAAGGTCAGAACGTGACAGTACCCCCCCCAAAGGTGCGGACTCCGGCCGCAAAACCTAAACCTATAAGGGAGGGTCTGGGTGGGTGTCTGTCCACTGTGGCGGCTCTGGCGCGGGACGTGGACCCCACTCCACCATAGTCCTTCTTCGCCTCTTTACCAGCCTCTGTGGCCTCTTTAACGCGGCGACCCTCGCCGCCGACCTCGGACTGGGGACCCAAGCCACAGGTCCCGAATGGACGGGAGATTCCGGCAGCACCGGACGGACGGGAAATTCCGGAAGCACTGGACAGGCGGGAGACTCCGGCAGCTCCGGAGTGAAGGGCGATTCTGGCAGGTCCTGGCTGAAGGGCGGCTCTGGCAGCTCCTGGCTGACTGGCGGCTCTGGCAGCTCCTAGCTGACTGGCTGCTCTGGCAGCTCCGGGCTGACTGGCTGCTCTGGCAGCTCCAGGCTGACTGGCTGCTCTGGCAGCTCCGGGCTGACTGGCGGCTCTGATAGCTCCTGGCTGATTGGCGGCTCAGGCAGCTCCTGGCTGATTGGCGGCTCAGGCAGCTCCTGACAGGCGGACGACTCTGGCAGCTCAGGACAGACGGGCGACTCTGACAGCTCAGGACCGATGGGAGACTCTGGCAGCTCAGGACAGACGGGAGACTCTGACAGCGCTGAGCAGGCGGGAGCACCTGTAGGAAGGAGACGGAGAGACAGCCTGGTGCGGGGGGCTGCCACCGGAGGGCTGGTGCGTGGAGGTGGCACCGGATAGACCGGACCGTGAAGGCACACTGGAGCTCTCGAGAACCGAGCCTGCCCAACCTTACCTGGTTGAATGCTCCCCGTAGCCAGGCCAGTGCGGCGAGGTGGAATAGCCGCACTGGGCTGTGCTTGCGAACTGGGGACACCATGCGTAAGGCTGGTGTCATGTACCCCGGCCCGAGGAGACGCACTGGAGACCAGATGCGCTGAGCCGGCTTCATGGCACCTGGCTCGATGCCCACTTTAGCCCGGCCGATGCGAGGTGCTGCTATGTAGCGCACCGGGGACACCGTACACCTCACGGCACGGGGAGTAGGCGCAGGTCTCCTACCTGACTTTGCCACCCCCCCCAATACATTTTTGGGGCTGCCTCTCGGGCTTCCAGCCGCGCTGCCATGCTGCCTCCTCATACCGCCGCCTCTCAGCTTTCGCTGCCTCCACTCTGCCTGTGCCCAGGGTCCTTTGCCTTCCAGGATCTCCTCCCATGTCCAGGAGTCCTGAGATCGCTGCTGCTGCTGCCCGTTACCACGCTGCTTGGTCCTTTGGTGGTGGGTGATTCTGTAACGGAATTCTTCGTCCTCCTCTGACGAGGAGTATGAAATGTCGGACCAATGCGCAGCGTGGTATGTGTTCATGATGTTTATTAACTGAACAACAAAATAACAACGTGAAATAAACGAAAACCGAAATAGTCCTGAAAGGTGCAGAAAACACTAGACAGAAAATAATCACCCACAACTCAAAAGTGAAACCAGGCTACCTAAATATGGTTCTCAATCAGGGACAATGATAAACAGCTGCCTCTGATTGAGAACCATACCAGGCCAAACACAGAAATTGGTTCGGGGCTCGCAAGTAAGCTTTTCACTGTAAGGTTGTATTCGGCGCATGTGACTAATACAATTTGATTTGACTTGATTTGAATTGGGTTCTGAGAATGTAATGTTGGCAAATACCTTTCTAGACCTATTATTATAACATCATGCATAATGCCTTACTCAGTACAGGCCGTGATTAGGCATAGACCGATTTAGCATAAATTAGCATCTCTAAAACATTGGTCATATGCACACTGTACTGTTTCTACAATATGAACAAAGGAAACATACTTATACTGAACAAAAATATAAACGCAACATGCAACAATTTCAATTATTTTACTGAGTTACAGATCATATAAGGATATCAGTCAATTGAAAGAAATGAATTGGGCCCCAGTCTATGGACTTCACATGACTGGCCAGGGGTGCAGCCATGGTTGGGCCTGGGAGGGCACAGGGCCACCCTCTTGGGAGCCAGGCACATCTACTGGGGTGCCAGGCCCGGCCAATCAGAATGAGTTTTTCCTCACAAAAGGGCTTTATTGCAGAATTAAATACTCCTCAGTTTCATCAGCTGTCCGGGTGGCTGGTCTCAGATGATCCCACAGGTGAAGAAGCCGGATGTGGTGGTCCTGGGCTGGCGTGGTTACATGTGGTATGCGTTTCTGAGGCCGGTTGGACGTAATGTCAAATTTTCTAAAACGATGTTGGAGGCGACGTATGGTAGAGAAATGGAAATTCAGTTCTCTGGCAACAGCTCTGGTGGACATTCCTGCAGTCAGCATGCCAATTGCATGCTCCCTCAAAATTGAGACTGTGGCATTGTGTTGTGTGACAAAACTGCACATTTTAGAGTGGCCTTTCATTTTTTACAGTTGCACCTGTGTAATGACCATGCTGTTTAATTAGCTTATTGAAATGTAAACACATTTGTGCACAAATTTGAGAGAAATAAGCTTTTTGTGGAACATTTCTGGGATCTTTTATTTCAGCTCATGAAACATGGGACCAATACTTTACATGTTGCGTTAATATTTTTGTTCAGTATACATGGGAAAATCACTAGCTTAATTCAGTTAGGAAGCAATGTTTCCCCGTCTATTGACATACTTTCAGATTATTTAGATGTGCCATCATTATCTGAGGAAAATTATATTGAGATGTTTTTATCTCAAATATTGATCAGAGTACTTGAGTCTGGCAGTTTCATCATAACGTGGAAACATGGTAGATTCTGTTTGGTATCAGGGGATGCACTGTATGTGCAAATAAAGGGAGGGAATTAGTTTAATATTATCTCAATGAGCTGTCAAAATGAAAATTCTAACTCCCAAAAACAATACTTCCTTTGTATAGTATGGCACCTTTCCCAGTAGATGAAAGCACTACAGGGTGATTTGAATGAGGTCAAATAGAAATAATTCTGTTTGATTTTACCGTTGTTTTCTTCTGCACATTTCTTTAGTGTCTCAACACTTCAGCTGGAGCGCTCACTAAACAGTTCTGATGCTCTTCCTCTCTCTCTCTCTCTCTCTCCCTCCCTCTCTCTCGTCTCTCTCAACCTCTCACTCTCTTCCTCTCTCTCACCCGCTCTCTCTCTTTCTCTCTCTCTCTTCCCCTATCTCTCTCTCTCCCCTCTCTCTCGCTCAGTTATTCTTGATATGATTTTTGTACAAATATGAATTTGGACGAGTGATTTTTATGTTTCTGCACTTGCATCAGTGGAGGCTGTTAATAGACATCAGTTTTAGAGCCTCAATAGAGAGCCTCAACAAGAAAACCATGTTTCAAATGACTATTATTGACCTGTTTCTTTACTCTACTCTCTATTTTGTCTACCAAACGCAGCTAACTTCACACAGTTGACTGGGGCGTTGTGAAATATTTATCATCATCATGGTAACTACCCCTGCTGAGCTTGTCAGCCCTTCACAGTGGAGAGGAGACATGTTTTATCTCTTTATCAGCAGTCTCATACACTGAATTGGAAACGGTTTACACACATACTTATAAACAAATAAACAAGGCCAACAAACAACATACAGAATCTATGAAAATATTATTTACTAATCTGCAAATTGCTAAATTATTACAATGCAATGAAGCTCACTGAGATTCTGTGAAATTAGATGGCTGGTTTTGGCTGGTTACGTGTTCACCTTGATAACACGTTGCCTTCATTGCCTCTTCACGTCAACAGTGAAGAGGCGACTCCAGGATTCTGGCCTTCTAGGCAGAGTTCCTCTGTCCAGTGTCTGTGTTCTTTTGCCCATCTTAAGCTTTAATTTTTATTGCCAGTCTGAGATATGGCTTTTTCTTTGCAACTCTGCATAGAAGGCCAGCATCCTGGAGTTGCCTCTTCACTGATGACATTGAGACTGATGTTTTGCGGGTACTATTTAATGAAGCTGCCAGTTGAGGACTTGTGAGGCGTCTGTTTCTCAAACTAGACACTCTAATGTACTTGTCCTCTTGCTGAGTTGTGCACCGGGGCCTCCTACTCCTCTTTCTATTCTGGTTAGAGCCAGTTTGCGCTGCTCTGTGAATGGAGTAGTACACATTGTTGTACGAGATCTTCAGGTTCTTGTCAATTTCTCGCATGGAATAGCCTTCATTTCTCAGAACAAGAATAGATTGACCAGTTTCATTAGAAAGTTATTTGTTTCTGGCCATTTTGAGCCTGTAATCGAATCCACAAATGCTGATGCTCCAGACACTCAATTAGTCTCAACTAGTTTTTAATCAGCACAACAGTTTTCAGCTGTGCAAACATAGTTGCAAAAGGGTTTTCTAATGATCAATTAGCTTTTTAAACTTGTATTAGCTAACTCAAAGTGCCATTGGAACACAGGAGTGATGGTTGCTGATAATGGGCCTCTGTACGCCTATGTAGATATTCTATAAAAAATCTGCCATTTCCAGCTACAATAGTCATTTACAACATTAACAATGTCTACACTGTATTTCTGATCAATTTGATCTTATTTTAAAGGACAAAAAAAATATGCTTTTCTTTCAAAAACAAGGACATTTCTAAGTGACCTCAAACTTTAGAATGGTAGTATAAGTATAACTCAACTCAAATAACTCAATAGGTCTGCTTCAATAGCATTCTCCAGATTGACCAACAACCCAATAGTGAGATATTCTCAATTGGTACTTGGCCATTTCAGAATGCATCTTTGAGAGGAAAACATTCCTGAGTGTCTGACTAGCTAGTTAATCCACAGGGACAAAGAATGACTTGCACCCCAAGGAAATGTTGATCTGTTGTAAGCTCTTGTATTAAGGGTCCACTGAGATTTTGCTCTCTAAAGTCATTATGTTTCTTCTTTGTATAAAATTGAACTCCACTCAACTGTGAGGCACAGAGCAAATTGACTGAAATATACACATTCAATCATAATGATAGATTGTGCAACACCACCTCCATTCTCAAATGGGAATTATAGTACACGTTCATTTTGGTTCCATTTTTAACATATCAATCCAAAAGCAAACTGTTTTTCTCAACATTGTTTGGTCCCTCCCTAGATCAAGTTATGGGAGTTGTTTCTTGTTCTGGTACTACTGGTGATTGCTTTTGAAAGGGGGTTGCCTCTCTCTGGGGTTTTTGTCTCTCTGTCACTCTGACAATGTGACAAAATTGTGAGACGTCTAAAACATGTCAAACTCAACACAATTTAAATTGAATTGAACATGTCCTTCCCTCCTCAGGGAAGTTTGATGAAATCAATCTTTAGCACCCATGCTATGGATGAATGTTAAGTTGGTGATGCGTCTTGCTTCATATTTCCCCAGTGAGATATCAGGTCCCAGTGGAACATATTGATGAAGCCCCTATGCCCATCTCACTCTCTATCCCTGTTCACATGTGCGTGCATCCATTGATGGATAAAGCAATTATAGTTCAATCTGAACGATCCATCTGCCATACAAAAAAATAAAGAATAATCTTTCCAAAAAAAAGTAATGTAAAGTCACACAAAAACATTCAAGTGTAACAGTCTGTGATATGTGTGTTGTGTTGGAAGTGGATGGATTGGACAGTAAATTATGCCAAATGCCTCTAACTTATCCTAAACATGAATGACCTCACCTACAGCTGATGCTATATGGCATAAACACAACAGTCACAGACACTAAGTATTAGGGTTGAATATTTTCCTGGTATTTTACAAATGTTCCATTCCGAGAACAAACCGATAGTGTCATTCAAAAGCATTATAAAGCATATAAATGTCTGGATTTGACTAGAGCATTAAAACCAGATGCTACCTGAGTCTGATGAGACCTATATCAAATACTGTTATGAGCCCCACATTAACAACATTTAATGAGCCCTGCATTAACAACATTTAATGAGCCCTACATTAACATCATTTAATGAGCCCAAGTCCAAAAAAGCCCAAATGATCGTGCTTTTATCCAATACATGTATGATATTTGTATGGTTTGTTGTTTTTTGTCAGCGTCATTCTTTAATAAAGTCATATGTACGCTCACTACGCTGCTCCTCACCCTTCAACAGCCGTGACAACACATATATAAAAAATACATAACTCATACAAAGTCAAGAGTTGACTATAACATGAGTACAAACAAAGTAAGTGTTTGTGTGTGTATTATAATTTCCCATGTATCCCCATTCCTTAATTTAATACCTTCATCGATACCACAAAATAAAAATCAGTCTTTTTCTCCAATCTGGCAACCCTCATAAAATGCGACATAACCTTTTATAAAATGCATTATGAAAGAAATGATGTAATGTACATGAAAAAGTGGAGCCTTGTATTAAAATATGTAGAAAGAAAATTGTTCAATGTAGGCTCCACAAAATATGAAATACTTTATGAAGAAAATTGGCAACAGTGGCCTACTGTAATGTGTGTGTCACACTCTGACCATAGTTTGCGTTGTTTGTTTCTAGGTTTTGTTTGGTCAGGGTGTGATATGAGTGGGCATTCTATGTTGTATGTCTAGTTTGTCTGTTTCTATGTGTTTGGCCTGATATGGTTCTCAATCAGTCAGGTGTTAGTCGTTGTCTCTGATTGGGAACCATATTTAGGTAGCCTGTTTTGTATTGTGGGGTGTGGGTGATTGTTCCTGTTTCCAGTGTTCCTGGTTTGGTATTCACGTTACGGGACTGTTTTGTCTTCGTTCCTTTTGTCGGTTCATTGTTTTTGTTCGTTGTTTAAGTATCCCATTAAAAATGGATAATCATCACGCTGCATTTTGGTCCTCCTCTCATTCACCCAACTAAGATCGTTACACGGTGCGTGTTGGTGGCAGGGAAGTCAGGCGCAGGAGAATGAACTTGGTATAAAAGGAGTCATTTAATAAAAGTTAACAAAACTCCAAAAAACAAAATATATAAAATACTCAAAGTGGGTCCAAAACCCGTCGCGCACCAACACAACTTACACAAACATACAATCAAACAATCACCGACAAGGACGAGGGGAAACAGAGGGTTAAATACACAACATGTAATTGATGGGATTGGAACCAGGTGTGATGGAAGACGAGACAAAACCAATGGAAAATGAAAAATGGATCAGTGATGGCTAGAAGATCAGTGATGTCGACCCCCGAACACCACTTGAACAAGGAGAGGACTTCGGTGGAAGTCGTGACACCTACACGAAAAATGGGCCTTTCTGACTACAAGTGCACCGGTATCCCAAAGTATTAAGAGAAAACAAGCAAAGAAAACAAATATGGGACACAATAAAAAAGCCAGTGTGGCACACCATTGCCCGTTATGCATTGCTCTAATAACTTTCAAAATATTGTTCTGAAGTTTTTCCAACGAATTAAGTCGCACAAAAATATGTCTTTTCGCACGAATTAAGCGTTAAAAACGTTTGAAATCTGCTGAAATACTCTTTGCACAGATTTGCATGAATTGAGTGTGAGATTGTGTTGTTGTGTGACAAAACATTTTAGAGTGGCCTTTTATTGTCCCCAGTGCAAGGTGCACCTGTATAATGATCATGCTGTTTAATCAGCTTCTTGATATGCCACACCTGTCAAGTGGAGGGATTATCTTGGTAAAGGATTAATGCTCACTAACAGGGATATACAAAAATGTGTGCACAAAACTTGAGAAAAATAAGCTTTTTGTGTGTATATGTCATGTATTGTCATGTTGTGTGTTTCTGTCCTTTCCCTTCACCCTGTCTCCCTCTGCTGGTCGTTGTTAGGTTACCTTTTCTCCCCCTCTTTCCCCCAGCTGTGCCTTGTCTCCTCCTAACTACCCATTCACCCCGTTTCCCACCTGTTCCCTTTTTCCCTCTGATTAGGTCCTCTATATCTCTCTCTGTTTTTGTTCCTGTCCTTGTCGGATTCTTGTTTGTTGTGGTTCATGCCTGAGCCAGACTATCGTCATGTTTGCTGTAACCTTGTCCTGTCCTGTCGGAATCTGCCGGTCTATCTGAGCCTACCTATGTTTGGTTATTAAAGAAGCTCTGTTTAAGTTAGTTCGCTTTTGGGTCCTCATTCACTCACCGTAACAGAAGAATCCGACCAAGAATGGACCCAGCGACTTCGGATCCTCTCCACTCAGCCGTCGAGATCCAGGGAGCGATGCTAGGCAGACACGAGCAGGAATTGTCTGCTGCTCGACATGCCGTTGAGACCCTGGCCACCCGAGTCTCCAACCTCACAGAACAGGTTCACCATCTCCGCCTCGATCCACCGGCCACTTCCAGGGCTTTCGAATCTCCGGAGCCCAGAATCAATAACCCGCCGTGTTACTCTGGGGAGCCCACTGAATGCCGCTCGTTCCTCACCCAGTGTGATATTGTGTTTTCTCTCCAGCCCAACACTTACGCCAGGAGCACTGCTCGTGTCGCCTACGTCATATCTCTCCTTACTGGACGGGCTCGTGAGTGGGGCACGGCAATCTGGGAGGCAAGGGCTGAGTGTACTAACCAGTATCAGGACTTTAAGGAGGAGATACGGGTTTTTGATCGATCTGTTTTTGGGGAGGAGGCTTCCAGGGCCCTGTCTTCCCTATGTCAAGGCAATCGATCCATAACAGACTACTCTATTGAGTTTCGCACTCTTGCTGCCTCCAGTGGCTGGAACGAGCCGGCTTTGCTCGCTCGTCTTCTGGAGGGTCTCCGCGCAGAGGTAAAGGATGAGATTCTCTCCCGGGAGGTTCCTTCCAGCGTGGATTCCTTGATTGAACTCGCTATTCGCATTGAGCGACGGGTTGATCTTCGTCACCGAGCTCGTGGAAAGGAGCTCGCGTTCTCCGTTGCCCCCCTCTCCGCATCACTACCATCTTCCTCTGCCGGCTCGGGAGCTGAGCCTATGCAGCTGGGAGGTATCCGCATCTCGACTAAGGAGAGGGAACGGAGAATCACCAACCGCCTCTGTCTCTATTGCGGTTCTGCTGGTCATTTTGTCACTTCATGTCCAGTAAAAGCCAGAGCTCATCAGTAAGCGGAGGGCTACTGGTGAGCGCTACTACTCCTGTCTCTCCTTCAAGATCCTGCACTACCTTGTCGGTCCATCTACGCTGGACCGGTTCGTCAGCTTCCTGCAGTGCCTTAATAGACTCTGGGGCGGAGGGCTGTTTTATGGACGAGACCTGGGCTCGGGAACATGACATTCCTCTCAGACAGTTAAGGGAGTCCACGGCCTTGTTCGCCCTGGATGGTAGTCCTCTCCCCAGGATTCAGCGTGAGACGCTACCTTTAACCCTCACTGTTTCTGGTAATCATAGCGAAACCATTTCTTTTTTGATTTTTCGTTCACCTTTTACACCTGTTGTTTTGGGCCATCCCTGGCTAGTTTGTCATAATCCTTCCATTAATTGGTCTAGTAATTCTATCCTCTCCTGGAACGTCTCTTGTCATGTGAAATGTTTAATGTCTGCTATCCCTCCTGTTTCCTCTGTCTCTTCTTCACAGGAGGAGCCTGGTGATTTGACAGGGGTGCCGGAGGAATATCACGATCTGCGCACGGTGTTCAGTCGGTCCAGGGCCACCTCTCTTCCTCCACACCGGTCGTATGATTGTAGTATTGATCTCCTTCCGGGAACCACTCCCCCCCGGGGTAGACTATACTCTCTGTCGGCTCCCGAACGTAAGGCTCTCGAGGATTATTTGTCTGTAGCTCTTGACGCCGGTACCATAGTCCCCTCCTCCTCTCCCGCCGGAGCGGGGTTTTTTTTTGTCAAGAAGAAGGACGGGTCTCTGCGCCCCTGCATAGATTATCGAGGGCTGAATGACATAACAGTTAAGAATCGTTATCCGCTTCCTCTTATGTCCTCAGCCTTCGAGATCCTGCAGGGAGCCAGGTTTTTCACTAAGTTGGACCTTCGTAACGCCTACCATCTCGTGCGCATCAGGGAGGGGGACGAGTGGAAGACGGCGTTTAACACTCCGTTAGGGCACTTTGAATACCGGGTTCTTCCTTTCGGCCTCGCTAACGCTCCAGCTGTCTTTCAGGCATTAGTCAATGATGTCCTGAGAGACATGCTGAACATCTTTGTTTTCGTTTACCTTGACGATATCCTGATTTTTTCACCGTCACTCCAGATTCATCTTCAGCACGTTCGACGTGTCCTCCAGCGCCTTTTAGAGAATTGTCTTTTTGTGAAGGCTGAGAAGTGCACTTTTCATGCCTCCTCCGTCACATTTCTCGGTTCTGTTATTTCCGCTGAAGGCATTAAGATGGATCCCGCTAAGGTCCAAGCTGTCATTGATTGGCCCGCCCCTAAGTCACGCGTCGAGCTGCAGCGCTTTCTCGGCTTCGCGAACTTCTATCGTCGTTTCATCCGTAATTTCGGTCAGGTGGCAGCTCCTCTCACAGCCCTTACTTCTGTCAAGACGTGCTTTAAGTGGTCCGTTTCCGCCCAGGGAGCTTTTGATCTCCTCAAGAATCGTTTTACATCCGCTCCTATCCTTGTTACACCTGACGTCTCTAGACAGTTCGTTGTCGAGGTTGACGCGTCAGAGGTGGGCGTGGGAGCCATTCTTTCTCAGCGCTCCCTCTCTGACGACAAGGTCCACCCATGCGCGTATTTTTCTCATCGCCTGTCCCCGTCGGAACGTAACTATGATGTGGGAAACCGCGAACTGCTCGCCATCCGGTTAGCCCTAGGCGAATGGCGACAGTGGTTGGAGGGGGCGACCGTTCCTTTTGTCGTTTGGACTGACCATAGGAACCTTGAGTACATCCGTTCTGCCAAACGACTTAATGCGCGTCAGGCGCGTTGGGCGCTGTTTTTCGCTCGTTTCGAGTTCGTGATTTCTTATCGTCCGGGCTCTAAGAACACCAAGCCTGATGCTTTATCTCGTCTCTTCAGTTCTTCAGTAGCCTCCACTGACCCCGAGGGGATTCTCCCTGAGGGGCGTGTTGTCGGGTTGACTGTCTGGGGAATTGAGAGGCAGGTAAAGCAAGCGCTCACTCACACTCCGTCGCCGCGCGCTTGTCCTAGGAACCTTCTTTTCGTTCCCGTTCCTACTCGTCTGGCCGTTCTTCAGTGGGCTCACTCTGCCAAGTTAGCCGGCCACCCTGGCGTTCGGGGTACGCTTGCTTCCATTCGCCAGCGTTTTTGGTGGCCCACCCGGGAGCATGACACGCGTCGTTTCGTGGCTGCTTGTTCGGTCTGCGCGCAGACTAAGTCCGGTAACTCCCCTCCTGCCGGCCGTCTCAGGCCGCTTCCCATTCCCTCTCGACCGTGGTCTCACATCGCCTTAGATTTTGTCACCGGACTGCCTTCGTCAGCGGGGAAGACTGTTATTCTTACGGTTGTCGATAGGTTCTCTAAGGCGGCTCATTTCATTCCCCTTGCTAAGCTTCCTTCTGCTAAAGAGACGGCACAAATCATCATCGAGAATGTTTTCAGAATTCATGGCCTTCCGTCAGACGTCGTTTCGGACAGAGGTCCGCAATTCACGTCTCAATTTTGGAGGGAGTTTTGCCGTTTGATTGGGGCTTCCGTCAGTCTCTCTTCCGGCTTTCACCCCCAGTCTAACGGTCAAGCAGAACGGGCCAATCAGACTATTGGTCGCATCTTACGCAGTCTTTCTTTTTGCAACCCTGCGTCTTGGTCAGAACAGCTCCCCTGGGCAGAATACGCCCACAACTCGCTTCCTTCGTCTGCGACCGGGCTATCTCCTTTTCAGAGTAGCCTCGGGTACCAGCCTCCGCTGTTCTCATCTCAGTTCGCCGAGTCCAGCGTCCCCTCCGCTCAGGCTTTTGTCCAACGTTGCGAGCGCACCTGGAAGAGGGTCAGGTCTGCACTTTGCCGTTATAGGACGCAGACTGTGAGGGCTGCTAATAAGCGTAGAACTAAGAGTCCTAGATATTGTCGCGGTCAGAGAGTTTGGCTCTCCACTCAGAACCTTCCCCTTAAGACGGCTTCTCGCAAGTTGACCCCGCGGTTCATTGGTCCGTTCCGTATTTCTCGGGTCATTAATCCTGTCGCAGTTCGACTTCTTCTTCCGCGATACCTTCGTCGCGTCCACCCGGTCTTCCATGTCTCCTGTATTAAGCCCGTTCTTCGCGCCCCCGCTCGTCTTCCCCCCCCCCCCCCCCATCCTTGTCGAGGGCGCACCCATCTACAGGGTCCGCAGGATTTTGGACATGCGTCCTCGGGGCCGTGGTCACCAGTACCTCGTTGATTGGGAGGGGTACGGTCCTGAGGAGAGGAGTTGGGTTCCCTCTCGGGACGTGCTGGACCGTGCGCTGATCGAGGATTTCCTCCGTTGCCGCCAGGTTTCCTCCTCGAGTGCGCCAGGAGGCGCTCGGTGAGTGGGGGGGTACTGTCATGTATTGTCATGTTGTGTGTTTCTGTCCTTTCCCTTCACCCTGTCTCCCTCTGCTGGTCGTTGTTAGGTTACCTTTTCTCCCCCTCTTTCCCCCAGCTGTGCCTTGTCTCCTCCTAACTACCCATTCACCCCGTTTCCCACCTGTTCCCTTTTTCCCTCTGATTAGGTCCTCTATATCTCTCTCTGTTTTTGTTCCTGTCCTTGTCGGATTCTTGTTTGTTGTGTTTCATGCCTGAGCCAGACTATCGTCATGTTTGCTGTAACCTTGTCCTGTCCTGTCGGAATCTGCCGGTCTATCTGAGCCTACCTATGTTTGGTTATTAAAGAAGCTCTGTTTAAGTTAGTTCGCTTTTGGGTCCTCATTCACTCACCGTAACAGTATAGAACATTTCTGGGATTTTATATTTCGGCTCATGGGACCAACACTTTACATGTTGCGTTTATATTTTTGTTCTAAATATAAGGCTAATACTGCATTGAATATATTACCTGAAAGAAGTATGCTAGGAAATCTAGGCCTATATATAGGGCTATAGTTTATTGATTATCAATCTAGAACACGATTATCTATTTTGGATGCAATTTGAATGGAGTTGATGGAGAGAGAGAGAGAAAGACTGCGAGAGAGTGCTCAAGCGTGCACTGATTTAAAGCAACCATATTCGGGTGATAGGCTGTTTTAAAACTCTACAGCTGCAAGGAAAAAATAATCTCTACAATTAAAAAACAAGGTGACCCCCGAAAACCAGATGGAGGTGGATAAATTAGACGCGCATTCAGTCTTTATATTAATGCAGCATAGGCTATGCTGCATCAAATCTAACCTACTTGTCACAAGAAAAAAAGTTATCATGAGATGATAGGTCTACATACTGTACATTGTGAACTGCACGCTCCATACTGTGATGGGTCTGTCCCCACAAGTGTTGATTCATCATGCAGAGGCCGTAGAGAAGCCAGATTTAGACATCGCATAAAAGCTGTTTTTTTTTTGTGACTTGAATTGAGTATACTGTATACTGTATGGATATTGTTAGTATGCCAAAAGTTCCCAGATGTTGTACTAAATTCACCAAAATATGAAGTATACAGGCAGAGGACACTATTTCCATACTTTAGGGCCCATAATGCAATTCTTCAGGAAATGGGCAGGGTTCACAACGTTTTCAGATTTGAAGAAAATGGCAGAAAATATGCAGCTGAAGTACAACGAGAGCAGATACAAATTCATTGCTTTAACTAATTATGACAAATGTTAAGAAAATGTTGAGCAATGTAATATAGTAATGACTTCAAATAAGTTACCTTACACGTTATGTTGGCTGACAATTTGATAGCTACGCTGTCCTTACAAAGCACATAGCATATCATTACAGCAGTATGTACCGGTATGTTAGCTAGCTACCTAATGTTAGTTGGCTACTTATACATCAAACTTGCCAGTATATTAACTATAGGCTATCTAATTACCCAATGTTTATTGACTTGATTATTCCCATCATTCTTATCTTAGCCAAATGGTATAGTTGTTGTGCGTTCTCAATGGACATTTGGGTGCTTTTGTAAAGATCAGAATATTGAATTTACAGTGTGTCAACACCCGTTGAAAGAGGCCAGTGTCAGTAAATTATGGCAAAAAAAAAGCTAAATTAAATTGTTGCCATTAGCACAGTCACCAACGCTCTGGGTAACATAAAATTGCCTAACCAGCTCTGCTAGGGCGAGTAAAATGGTCAGAGTGGTCTCTTTTGTGTCTGGAAGTAGCTTGCAAGCTAGCCAACTTTAGCTTGGGTGCTTGACTGCCGTTGTAAGGCCAGAACGCTCAAATCATCCCTTCTCCTTGGCCCAAGTGTCCCGAGAGCGAAACTCTCTGAATTTACAAACGGACAATCTGACAATGCTCTGAATTTACAAGCTGACTCTGGCACACCACATTGAATTTAAGAACACACCCGAAGTCCTAAAATGTATAGCTAGTAATTTGTTATGCTAACTAACTAGCAAGAGGTTGCATAACAGCAGCATCAACTTCCGGTAGACAGGCGAAGAGCTAGTACGCTCAACTGAAAGCATACTGTTCGTTTATAGTATACTAAAAGTAACTAATAGTATATGATATGTAGTATATACTCATGAAGTATGTAGTATACAGTATGTTAGTATGGGTATTCAAACACAGCTATAATTTAACCGTTCCATTTCACGCCATGCTGTTCATATAAATCATTTATAATAATTTCCAGGTTTCTTGCAGTTATTCATCCCGGGGAAAAGGGAGTTGTTTTGGGTAGTAAATCCTGGTAAATATTGTTAACCGAGCTCCCGCCATTCAACCCTACTAAGCATACACAACCACACAATACTGAGTTACCATATTGCACCTGTAATTGCATCCTTTGAGGCGCTACCATAGAGAGCTCCTTATTAAACAAAACATTATCAATTGATTTGAATTGAAGATAACCTTGAGCTGCTCTGTGGCTGTGGCAATGTTCCTTTACTTGAATGGAAATGCAGGGGAAGATTTCAGAAAGGGACAGGCATGCACCCCCTAGATAAAGGTGACCTCAATTTGTTAACTAAATTAACTTATAACAGTAAACTATTAATTAGAAACATGCTTTGCTTTAAGGTATGTAATTGTTGGCTGCCCAGACTCTATTCCCAATGGGAAGACAATAAAATACATTTAAATGCAAATGAAATGCCTAAGCTAATCAGATGTATCCATGGTTAAGACCAAAATAAGCTGCACATTTTTAATTGCAGTTTTTACAACTGGTGTTAAAACATAAACCTACAGAAGTTCGTTTTTTCTTCAGATGGGCCTGATCAAAGCATTCTGAGTTTAGTCTTAACGTTCTGATAACACAAATGTAACCTTTATTTCAGACTGATAATTGATTAATTATTTGTACAACAGATATATTAATCGGTTGAATTTCCAACCATCTTTATGTTGTTCTGGTTTACTAGTGTCCCACTTCTTATTGGGCTATATTTTCTCAGAATTTACTTGTCTATTATCCTAATAATTATACAAGCCTTATTCTTTCATTTATCCATTATAAAGGTACTCACAGCAGATCTTAAGTATTATCATTCAATCTGAATAGCTGAATGTTGACTAATATGAAACATCTTTAGGGCCCTGGTCAAAAATAGTGCACTACATAGGGAATTGGGGGCCATTTGGGATGCAGTCATGGATTTCTGTAAAATCTAGCATTTTTCCTTTCTCACCAGTCTCTTATTAAGTCTCCCTGTTAGTCTGTCACTCATATCTCATACGAGACCAGAACTCAGTGATGGACAATACTGATAATGACACATCACAGGCCTCCTATGAGCCTCCTCAGTTGGTTTCAGCATATTCTCCATCCTTAATATCTGGATTCTTATCCGTAGGATAATGGTTTTGCCTGTATTATCCTGAATGGGATGAATCTGATGAGAACTGTCTGTTTGCAGCTCTGCTGGTGTGTTGTTTAGTATACTCTCAGTCCCAGCCACTGATGAGAAGCTCTGCTCTACAGGTTATTGGACCACACAGGGACTAGAAGTACTTCACAGTCACATACTGTATATATCATTTATTTTTGTAAATAATTGAGAACATGGTCAAGGGAGAGATTGCCTTAATCACTCTCTTATTACACACTACCAGTTCAGCTAATTCTGTCACCGTACAGTAGCCACATGAGAATATGCCATTGCACTTCATCAGTATTTTACACCCATCGTTCTTCATCAATCTCTCTCTCTCACCTAAGAGCAAATATGCACCCTTTAGTGTTCAATATGTTGAGTTACAGTTTTTCTCAATTGCTGAAACACAATTTCTGAAACCTTGCTCCATTTCATGAAGACATTAAACACAAAACCTCATCTTCAAGCACTATTTACATTACCTCTGACTCCTCTTGCAAAATTAAACATTCGCCTCAAAACAGTTTTACCTGTGTTCAAAATCAAACACTGCTCTCAAATCATAAACAAAGTGACCAAAATGATATACACTCGCAAGCAGTCAGTAAACAATACACCGAAAAATAGAAAACACATTGTTCAAAACATACAATTCTCAGGGAGAAGTACATTTTTAATCTAAAAAAATATTCATATGTTTCCGTCATTGTCTTTTGATGAACGAAAACATGTTCTATCGTAGTAGCTCAAAATTGATCAGAAATTACTACTCTGCTTTGCTCTTTGCAATTTTGTTTTTTGTTCTTCATCCTCCTTGTACCCCTATTTTTACAGTACTGTACCCTGCATCTCACAAACTTGTCCTTTGTCTCTGTGATACTGTAATTCTTGTTATTTGTTGATATGAACCTGCAACCAGTCAAAATCTATTGAGCAGTCAGTACTGTTAATAAATGGAAAGCACAATGTTCAGGGCCATACAATTTGTCCATTGTACAGTATACAGTCTACAATGCACTGTACTACAGTATCCATTCTCAGACTTTCTCCTTCCCACCTTCAACAACCTGTTTGCTCTCTGAACTGGCTTATATTGGTTGTGTTGCATCATTTGAAACAGGTTAAATCAATTTTGAATGGTTGTGTTCAATCAATGACATACGTTCTCTATTTGTATTTGATTGTTGCCACTTGTGTTTACCAGTATGGATGACATGTGCATTAGAGTGAAGAATGTGTTTTGAGAATGAGAATGTGTTTAGAGTTTTGCTGAAAAGTCTAAATGAGATCTGCAAATTGTGTTTTACCATGTGAAATGGTTTAAGGTATTGACAACAGACTGCATAATTAGCTAAATGAGTCCAGGCAACTGAGAACTTTGTTCAGCCAATGGGTTTTCATGTTTTAGCAATTGAAAAACTGTAATACAGATGGTTTAATATACTGTTATATATTTGCAATGGAATCATATTGTGGTAGGTTTGACTAACATTGAGAACTAGACTTTAATATCTTGAGGAAGCAAGCTGAAGGTGATGTGAATAATAAAGCCATTAAACGGTTCATTTGTGACACATCAGTTAGCATATTGTTCACCTGACACACAACTCATATAGGTCTTTGTGCTACTGTATTAACATTAATATAACTTCATTGAAGTTGTCTGACAGGACATTAGAAATAGTTTAGTATTTTATTCTGTGATGATCATTGAATTTCTCAGAAAAAGCATGAAAGGCTGGATAGACATAATTGATGGGGACAGAGCTAAATTCTAGAACACACCGTAGGTCTAGAAGACAATGAGTTCTCATTAGAAAATACAGCATCAGCGATTTGTTTGTATTACTACTGTTCGTTATGGAGGTGATTGACATTTTTTATCCATTTACTATAGGCCTATATGGAGAGAACAATGATATTTGTATAGGCAGACACTTGATAGAATAAGATAAAAAATAAAACAATTGGATTTAAAAAATGCATGTGAGGATGATGAGGATGTGGATATGCTGACATAAGATGGTGTAGCTAGCTGACTTCAATGTAAGTTTTTTTTTTAGCAAGGATCGGACCAAGATGCGGCGTGGTAAGTGCCCATGGTTGTTAATTTAAAAACATAAACTGAACACTCAATGAATACAAAACAAACGTGAACTGAAACAGTACCGTGTGGCGAACAAACACAGACACGGAAACAATCACCCACAAAACAACGGTGCAACCCAGGCTACCTAAGTATGATTCTCATTCAGAGACAACTAACGACACCTGCCTCTGATTGAGAACCATACTAGGCCGAACACAGAAAACCAACCTAGAAACACAAAACATAGAATGCCCACCCAACTCAAGTCCTGACCAACTAAAACAAACAAACAACACAAGAACTAGGGTCAGAACGTGACATTCAAAGAGCAAAGTGACACAAAGTACTTTGTCCATGTCCAATATCCATTCACTGTGAAATGAAACGTAATCAAGTCTTACATAAAATACTTACAGGATCAGGATCACTTACAGAAGCAGTCTTTTTCTGACTTCAAGTTTATATTAATACTTTTTAAATGGGTACTGATTTCACTGACCTCTCTGTTTCAACATTTCAAACAAAGAGATTTGATCATAGTGCTCGCCTCCAAATAATGAATTCCTTTTAGTGTTTGACAATGCTTTCAGAGAAATTACCCATGACCAACCAATATCCAGCCACTGATGTTGATAATGTGTCATCATGCAGCATGAACTAAAATACATAAAAATATAACACATTAGGTAGGGGTTCTGTTCAAGTTAACACATTTGAAACAATGTAACTTTTCACACGCAAGCAAGCATGCACGCACACACACACACACACACACACACACACACACACACACACACACACACACACACACACACACACACACACACAGGTCCTCAGTACCTCAGTTGTTAGAGCATGGCCTTTGCAATGACAGGATAGTGGGTTTGATTCCCAGGACCACACAGTCTTAAACATTTTATTCACTCATGACATGACTGCAAGTTGATTTGGGATAAGGGAGTGTGGCTTAATTTGTGTGAAAAGACACATTTTTGTGTGACTTCATTCACAGGAAAATGCATTTTTCTGGGGCAAACTTCTGAACAATCGTTTGAAAGTTATTAGAGCAATGCATGATGGGCAATGGTGTTCTACACTGTCTTTTTTGTGTCACACATTTAAATAAATAAATAATAATATGTTTTAACAACTCAATATTGTTAATCAACCAGGTTGTCACGGAATTAATTATAATGTAATAGTAGCCTTTTGTTAATGTCAATACTGTTTTCTATGCTTGTTTGTTTTAATACTTTTGGATACTAGTGCATTTGTAGTCACAAAGGCCCTTTTTTTCATGTAGGCAACAGCAGGTCAACACGATTTTCTTCATAAAGTATTTCATATTTCGTGGAGCCTACATTACACAATTTTCTTTATAATGCATTTAATATAAGGCTCCACTTTTTCGTGTACATTACACCATTTATTTCATAGTGCATTTATACAAGGCTATGTCGAATTTTATGAGGGTTGACAGATTTTGTTTGGTATTGATGAAGGTATTTGATTGGGAAATGGGGATGTATTTTTATGATGGGAAATTATAATACACACCATAATACACACACGCACACACTCACTTTGTACTCAGTTTAGTATTTAGTTGTCATGTATTCATTATCTTCAACAGGTGAAATGTTAGTAGTTTGCATGTTTCAGTAATGATTAACATGGTTAACATTGCTTTTGGTATATTTAGCATATTTAGCATTTTTATACATATTCTGTATTTCCACTGAAGAAAGCAATAATTGATCAATACACTACTGTAAAACAATTGACACTACCGGTTATAAAATGGAAATTTCTCTCTGTAAATAAATGGTGAGAAATTCTGTCTGTAGCCACTTGGCTATGTGTTTAACAGCCCTACAGTTGCAACTGTCACACCAGCCTGCGCTTTGGCTCCCCCTACTGTTCGTGACTGAGGGTGATCTAGTTTATTTCTATGTGGTGTTCTAGTTTATTTTCTATGTTGGTGATTTGTATGATTCCCAATTAGAGGCAGCTGGTAATCATTGTCTCTAATTGGGGATCATATTTAAGTAGCTGTTTTTCCCACCTGTGTTTGTGGGATATTGTTTATGTGTAGTTGCATGTTAGCACGCAATTGTCGTCAAGGTTCGTTTAGTCTTTATTGTTTTGTTGTGTGGTTCACTTATTTCTAAATAAAGATGTGGAACCCAGATCACGCTGCACGTTGGTCCGAGTATGCTTCCAACGAACGTGACACTGTCCAGCTCAGGCATTCCCCTCATAATTTAGCCTACTGTTCTGACTTAGTGGTGCACATGTAGCCTATAGCCTGTTTTAGAGAAACGGAATCATTGAATATTGTAAGAGCCTTCATTGTCTGCTTATATGCCCCCTTTATTTATCCTACGGTTCTGACATGGTGTAAAGGGAGAATACTGTAAGAATGGCCCATGTTCTGAATTCTATTGCTGAATATTTCAAAAGTGCTGAACAAATAATTATATTGATTACGTTCGTTCTAGCTTGTTCATTAATGCATTAATCTAAATTACAGCTTGCTTTTTATCCACTCGTCATCCCCTTATGCAATAGTTTTTACATCTCCATTGTCAGTAGATATCACATTTGTTTAAGCAAGTCAGCCATATCAGCTATGTTTTTTTTAAAGGCAGTAAATGAGGCTGAATGAACTGCTTCGCTGCCAAATCAAACCAAATCAAATTTATTTATATAGCCCTTCGTACATCAGCTGATATCTCAAAGTGCTGTACAGAAACCCAGCCTAAAACCCCAAACAGCAAGCAACGCAGGTGTAGAAGCACGGTGGCTAGGAAAAACTCCCTAGAAAGGCCAAAACCTAGGAAGAAACCAGGCTATGTGGGGTGGCCAGTCCTCTTCTGGCTGTGCCGGGTGGAGATTATAACAGAACATGGCCAAGATGTTCAAATGTTCATAAATGACCAGCATGGTCCAATAATAATCAGGCAGAACAGTTGAAACTGGAGCAACAGCACGGCCAGGTGGACTGGGGACAGCAAGGAGTCATCATGTCAGGTAGTCCTGAGGCATGGTCCTAGGGCTCAGGTCCTCCGAGAGAGAAAGAAAGAGAGAAAGAGAGAATTAGAGAGAGCACACTTAAATTCACACAGAACACCGAATAGGACAGGAGAAGTACTCTAGATATAACAAACTGACCCTAGCCCCCCGACACAAACTACTGCAGCATAAATACTGGAGGCTGAGACAGGAGGGGTCAGGAGACACTGTGGCCCCATCCGAGGACACCCCCGGACAGGGCCAAACAGGAAGGATATAACCCCACCCACTTTGCCAAAGCACAGCCCCCACACCACTAGAGGGATATCTTCAACCACCAACTTACCATCCTGAGACAAGGCTGAGTATAGCCCACAAAGATCTCCGCCACGGCACAACCCAAGGGGGGGGGGGGGGGGGGGGGCGCCTACCCAGACAGGATGACCACATCAGTGACTCAACCCACTCAGGTGACGCACCCCTCCCAGGGACAGTATGAGAGAGCCCCAGTAAGCCAGTGACTCAGCCCCTGTAATAGGGTTAGAGGCAGAGAATCCCAGTGGAAAGAGGGGAACCGGCGCAGGCAGAGACAGCAAGGGCGGTTCGCTGCTCCAGAGCCTTTCCGTTCACCTTCCCACTCCTGGGCCAGACTACACTCAACCATATGACCCACTGAAGAGATGAGTCTTCAGTAAAGACTTAAAGGTCGAAACCGAGTTTGCGTCTCTGACATGGGTAGGCAGACCGTTCCATAAAAATGGAGCTCTATAGGAGAAAGCCCTGCCTCCAGCTGTTTGCTTAGAAATTCTAGGGACAATTAGGAGGCCTGCGTCTTGTGACCGTAGCGTACGTGTAGGTATGTATGGCAGGACCAAATCAGAGAGATAGGTAGGAGCAAGCCCATGTAATGCTTTGTAGGTTAGCAGTAAAACCTTGAAATCAGCCCTTGCTTTGACAGGAAGCCAGTTTAGGGAGGCTAGCACTGGAGTAATATGATCAAATTTTTTGGTTCTAGTCAGGATTCTAGCAGCCGTATTTAGCACTAACTGAAGTTTATTTAGTGCTTTATCCGGGTAGCCGGAAAGTAGAGCATTGCAGTAGTCTAACCTAGAAGTGACAAAAGCATGGATACATTTTTCTGCATCATTTCTGCATGCATTTTTGGACAGAAAGTTTCTGATTTTTGCAATGTTACGTAGATGGAAAAAAGCTGTCCTTGAAATGGTCTTGATATGTTCTTCAAAAGAGAGATCAGGGTCCAGAGTAACGCCGAGGTCCTTCACAGTTTTATTTGAGACGACTGTACAACCATTAAGATTAATTGTCAGATTCAACAGAAGATCTCTTTGTTTCTTCTGACCTAGAACAAGCATCTCTGTTTTGTCCGAGTTTAAAAGTAGAATGTTTGCAGCCATCCACTTCCTTATGTCTGAAACACATGCTTCTAGCGAGGGCAATTTTGGAGATTTACCATGTTTCATTGAAATGTACAGCTGTGTGTCATCCGCATAGCAGTGAAAGTTAACATTATGTTTTCGAATGACATCCCCAAGAGGTAAAATACATAGCGAAAACAATAGTGGTCCTAAAACAGAACCTTGAGGAACACCAGACAAAGCTCCTCTGATAACCAGGTATAGCAGTGGTAAGATGTTGGGACTGCTGTTGGGACTCTGCTGTTGGGACAGCTGTATGTAGGCCCTAACAGTTTGTGGGAACCGTTTGTCACCGTTATAGTCCAAATAATGTATTGTTTAGTGCTGTGTTGTATAGTGTCTTTGCTAGCATGCGTAAAATCTTGTTTTTTTTGGTTTGTCCCACCAAGGTGTACATGTTAAATCGCCACTGCAGCCCTATAATAATTATACAAGTAGGAGAGTCTGAAATGAATTAAATACCTTAACCCTAAGCTATGTTCAATGTCAGCAGCAATTCCCAGTGAGAAATGCTCAGTCTGAAGCCATTTGGCTATGGGTTTCACAGCCCAATAATAATGATGCAAGTTCTATCACCTTATAAAAATGGTTTATTTATAACCTCTGGGGTATAACATGATGGGAAAAGTGGTACAGGAGAGTGACATATAACCCCTAACTTGAGTTCAGTTTTAGCCAACCAAGAGGGGCCTAGCTTGATCCTTTATGACTGGGAAAGGACTTGATTCTAGGCCATATAAAATCCTACATCCATCTCATTAGATCAGAACAGGATGGATCAACATATTACTGGTTTACATCCTAAAAAAAGGCTAGTTGTGTTTTGCTGCATAACACACTTACATTATCTGTCTACCCATATGATGTGGATCATTGAAAGGATATTAGATGTATAAGCTTCAGTAACAAAATAACACCATGGTTGTAATAACACTTTATACAGATCGTTTGTAAATGTGTAGAATGTGTTTGTTTTGGGTCCATGCTGGTATGGCAACTATGTAAATTAGAAAGTCACAGAGGATTTTCTTCTGAATAACTGGTCAGGGCATACCACTTTCCATTTAGCTTCAGGCAACTTTGATGTAAGGCTTGATCACACCTGTAGTGACTACTTCTATCAGTCATGTCCATTGTTGCTTATCCATTGTTCATTAGATATATTAATGTAATTACACCCAACACAATGTTGAAAAACAGAATGCTTCCAACCACTAGTTCACATAACTAGACATGAGCTAGGCATGATCCCAACACTTCTACCAATGTAGCGGAAGAAAGTGAAAGCTGCAACAGGGACTCTAACCAGAGCTCATACGTAGCAAAGTGAGCTCTAACGGCCGTTGACATGAAAGCCCAGTCGGCCTCTGGGCAGAGGCAGTAGGCCTACAATGCTGTCATATGCCTTGTTACAACAGCCTAAGTACATAACATGATTGATATGACCGTAATAATTATCATGAAATGGCCTTGGAAGTGCCATAAATGTAAGCCAACATAATTCATTATTTTCCATGAACCTGTTTAACTACATTGATATGGCTTAATTGATCATAATCCAGACTCGTTATAGTTGCAAATACCATGCAGTTGTGCCTGGGGAATTTAAACCAAACAAATTGTTTTTGCAGGTCTTCTTTTCTCCCCACATTTATTGAGGAATTAACTTCCCATCATGAAAATGTATCCCCATTCCCCAATCAAATACCGAAATCGATACCACAAACAGACAGACAAATACAGGTTTTCAATCCAATCTGGCAACCCCCATAAAATCCGACATAATACTTTGGGATACTCGTGCTAAGTGAAACAAGCATAGAAAACAGCATTGGCATTAATAAAACAATTATATGACGTAAAGCTACTTTATATAATAAGTATTTCGGTGACAACATGGTTGATTAACAATATAGTTTTTTTTAAATAGAAATCCATGTGGAACACAATAAAAGTCAGTGTGGGAAACCATTGCCCAAAATGCATCTGCTGATATCATTTTTGTACATATTTGCACAAATTGTGTGAGATTGCGATGCAATACTGCATCTGCTAAATAGAATCTATTAACATATAACACACAAGATCATGGTGTGCATTTATCAATAATATGAAGGTATCAACCGGAGCCCGCATTCCCACACATAAATCCAGTCTGTCAGATTGTTTGAGTCATGTTAAACTTTGTTAGACTTTTGTTTATTGTGTTCTCACAAAATATTGCAGTAGTAGAAAAGCAGGGAAAAGCTTTTTTTCAGAAGAAAGATGAGAATTGGAAATAAGAAACAAATTATATTTTTACCTGCCCACAACATATCACACAATCAATGGAATTGAACAGAGGAAAAAAGAGGTCCCTTCAAAGTCCGGCTTATGCTGTTTGTAGCCTTTATTGTACTCTGAAGACTAGAGTTATGCCAGGGCACATGAATGAGTCATCACAGGCTTGTCTCTGACTTTTGAGTATGGGTATGGTTGAGCATGTATAACGTGTCTTCACATTCCCAGATGAGGCCTATCAGGGTTGGGTTTGGTTGCTTTCTAAACGTAATACGTTACAGTTAATAGTTACCTGTCCAATGTTGTAATCAGTAATGTAACTTTTGTATAACCCAAACTCAGCAACGTAATCTGATTACTTTCAGTTACTTTTGGATTACCTTCCCCTTAAAGGAAAACTCCACCCAAAACTATATTTTGGTGTTGGTTTCCTTCGTCCATGACATAGTCCCAAAATATTTTTTTTTTGTCAGCAAGCAAGTTTTCAAGATATGTCACTTTCAAAATACAGAACTCCTCCACATTTGATGCATTTTGCGCGTTTGCGTCATATGATGCAAAATGGATGATGGATGATTTCTGTTGTTGATTTCTGTTGTTTTGAGGTTGAAATTTCAACCACAGAATTATGTCATGGTAACCAATTTTCAACATAGACAAACTTTGTATAAAATGTTGAATTTGTACCTTTGAAACCACAAGGGGTTGGTGACACCTTAATTGGGGAGGACGGGCTTGTGGTAACGGCTGGAGCCGAATTGGTGGAATGGTATCAAAAACACAGTAGCGTGCCGTGGGCCTGGGCCTTCAGTGAAGTCCTACACAGTCCCACCCGAATTAATCCACCTCTTATTACCATCATTATGGTAATCATGGCTCTAGACACTATACATTTAAACAGAAACGCAGTATAACCAGGCGTTGCGTCACCTTGAAATTGACATTTTTATTCAGGGAAGAGTACAATACCTTTTCATTGTGCAGCTTCGTTGCCCTGCGCGCTTGTTCGTTGAGCTGTAGATCCACTCGGGTGTCCCCAAAAGTTTTCAAAAGCACCATTGCTTGTAAGTGCCCAGCAGTACTTTGGTGTCTCGTTGCTGCCTTGGTTAGACAACTCAAGTTTGCAAAGCCAGTGTGGCTCCAAACACCAAATCGATCACTTGCAAATAATAGGCATTCCCAGCAGTACAGTTTGCAGTGCTTCTCGGAGCCTGTGAGCCATTGATAGCGCTCGTAGTTAGAACTTTGAAAGTGGCGAACGAACCCCTTTCCCGCCTGTGACAGGCTTTGTAGCGTCGGCGTCGACCTCTCCTGACAATGTCTAACTTTTCTTGAAAAGTTTGTCTTGAGAATGGCGTTCTAATTATATCCTCGACCAAATCGATATCTTCTCCTTCCGCCATTGTGGGTTGAAAAAACAGCTTAGTAGTACGCGAATTAATTCGTTTATCAAATTCAGTTTCCTAGTTCTGAGATTCTGCATAGACCTGCCCATATAGGACCTGCCTCTCAATATTGGTAATCCAATCAAAAGACGTGCACGCACTACGCCTGCTAGCTGGCTCCTCTGTAACACTGGAGCCAGCCAGCAGGCGTACAATAGCCAACTCTAAAGCTGATTGGTTGACACTAAATTTAATTTCCATTCACTTTAAACTACAAGCGCCCGCACTGTTGATTCTGAAGGCCTGAGGGCAGATTTTAGACCCCTGGCAACACATGATGGCTGAATATGATTGGATAAAAGATCTAACATAAAGACCAGCCCTCCAAATCTCAACCTGGGGCTGGAAGCAAGTGCAACCAAGAAGAAAGCTATGAAATGAAGAGTATAACTCTTACTCTGGGGAATAATTTAATACATATTTGTGGGAAAATATATTTTTAAAAAAAAATCATATTCTGATGATGTTTAGGCCAGCAGAGAAGGCCTTGCTGGCCCTGACGGCCCACCACTGCAAAAACATCAAACACATGGTTTCCATGTGTTTGTGCCATTCCATTTGCTATGGTTCCGGCCATTATTATGAACCTTCCTCCTCTCAGCAGCCTCCACTGTTTGAAACAACATCAGATCTTACCCATTATATCCACTATCAGAAAAAAAACAATAGGCTGGGCAGCACCTTCTACTGGAGAGTTGATCTATATACAGATATCCATTTGGTCTCCCATCCAGGGTTTTAACCAAGCCCAGACCTGCTATGATATTTGTCTTTGACTACTACCACTACCAATGTGCTATCGTGATAATCATTACTGAGAGATCTCTTAATAACTAAATAGATTCACTGTTGCCATCAAATTCAAATCAAATCAAACTTTATTTGTCACGTGCCGAATACAAGTGTAGACTTTACCATGAAATGCTTACTTACAAGCCCTTAACCAACAGTGCAGTTCAAGAAGAAGAAAATATATACCAATTAGAATAAAATAAAAAGTAATAATAAAAAGTAACACAATAAGAATAACAATAACAAGACTATATACAGGGGGCACCGGTACCGAGTCAGTGTGTGAGGGTACAGGCTAGTTGAGGTAATCTGTACATGTAGGTGGGGGTGAAGTGACAATGCATAGGTAACAAACAAACAGCGAGTAGCAGCAGTGTACAAAAGGGAGGGGGTGAGGGGGTCAATGTAAATTGTCCAGTGGCAATTTTATGAATTGTTCAGCAGTCTTATGGGGATAGAAGATGTTGAGGAGCCTTTTGGTCCTAGACATGGCACTCCGGCACCACTTGCCGTGCGGTAGCAGAGAAAACAGTCTGAAGTCCCTGACAATTTTATGGTCTTTCCTCTGACACTGCCTATTATATAGGTCCTGGATGGCAGGAAACTTGGCCCCAGTGATGTACTGGGCCGTTCGCACTACCCTCTGTAGCGCCTTGCGTTCAGATGCCGAGCAGTTGCTCAGGCGGTGATGCAACCGGTCAGTATGCTCTCGGTGGTGCAGCTTTAGAACCTTTTGAGGATCTGGGGATCTATGCCAAATCTTTTCAGTCTCCTGAGGGGGAAAAGGTTTTGTCGTGCCCTCTTCACGACTGTATTAGTATGTTTTGACTATGATAGTTCATTGGTGATGTGGACACCAAGGAACTTGAAACTCTCGACCCGCTCCTCTACAGCCCAGTCGATGTTAATGGGGGCCTGTTCGGCCCACCTTTTCCTGTAGTCCATGATCAGCTCTTTTGTCTTGCTTACATTAAGGGAGAGGTTGTTGTCCTGGCACCACACTGGCAGTTCTCTGACCTCCTCCCTATAGGCCGTCTCATCGTTGTCGGTGATCAGGCCTACCACTGTTGTGTCGTCAGCAAACTTAATGATGGTGTTGGAGTCGTGTTTGGCCACACAGTCATGGGTGAACAGGGAATACAAGAGGGGACTAAGTACACACCCCCTGAGGGGCCCCAGTGTTAAGGATCAGCGTGGCGGAAGTGTTGTTGCCTACTCTTACCATCTGGGGGCGGCCCGTCAGGAAGTCCAGGATCCAGTTGCAGGGGGAGGTGTTTAGTCCCAGAGTCCTTAGCTTAGTGACGAGCTTCGAGGGCAATATGGTGTTGAACGCTGAGCTGTAGTCAATGAACAGCATTCTCACATAGGTATTCCTTTTGTCCAGGTGAGAAAGGGCAGTGTGGAGTGCGATTGAGATTGCATCATCTGTGGATCTGTTGGGGCGGTATGCGAATTGGAGTGAGTCTAATTGAAGTGTCCGGGAGGATGCTGTTGATGTGAGCCATGACCAGCCTTTTAAAGTACTTCACAGCTACCAACGTGTGTAGCATGGGCGGTAATCATTTAGGCCTAAATAGCATTTGCGAAGTCATCACCAGCTGTTGTTTCAATTCATCCCAGGGTTCAACTAAAAATAGACAATACATTCATGCCTAGGGTTTCAAGCTTTGGTTGATGTCAAATGTAGTCTTCAAGTTAATAACGAATATGTTGGATTCGCGTCTTAATTTCAACCGAAAATCTAAGTTAAAGAACAGGACAAAATCAAATATAAACTTTATTTAAAGTGAATTTAAAGTTTGATCTGATTTGATTTAGTCCTAATAACCATGTATCTATCTGGTCTAGGAACAGATTTACAAAGTCCCAATCCTGAAAATATGAAAAAAACATGATCCTTCATCAGTGGTTATGATACACCATCCCCTGCAGATTGGAGGCCAACAAAAATTCCAGTAACTCATCAATATGGAATTAGCAACAGATATAATTGCCACCTACTCTGCAATCCCATCTGCTATCTTATCCATAGAGATGAAATGTTGATACAGTGGTTGCTACAAATGTGAAAGGTTGCTTTAAGATTTTGGTAAATACAATTCAAGAGCAAGCATGTAGCTGTGCCCAAAGGCATCATGCCCATAGGGGGCAAAAGGGCACCCCCTCACATTTGTCCTGTTAAAGAATACATACAGTACCAGTCAAAAGTTTGGACACACCTACTCATTCAAGGGTTTTTCTTTATTTTTATTTTATTTTCTACATTGTAGAATAATAGTGAAGACATCAACATGATGAAATAACACATATGGAATCATGTAGTAACCAAGAAAGTGTATTTTAGATCTTAGATTCTTCAAAGTAGCCACCCTTCGCCTTGATAACCATTTTGCACACTCTTGGCATTCTCTCAACCAACTTCATGAGGAATGCTTTTCCAACAGTCTTGAAGGAGTTCCTACATTTGCTGAGCATTTGTTGGCTGCTATTCCTTCACTCTGTGGTCCAACTCATCCTTAACCATCTCAATTGGGTTGAGGTCGGGTGATTGTGGTCAAATAGCCCTTACACAGCCTGAAGGCGTGTTTTGGGTCATTGTCCTGTTGAAAAACAAATGATAGTCCCACTAAGCGCAAACCAGATGGAATGGCGTATTGCTGTAGAATGCTGTGGTAGCCATGCTGGTTACATGTGCCTTGAATTCTAATGTCCATTGTTCGTGTTTCTTGGCCCAAGCAAGTGTCTTCTTCTTATTGGTGGCCTTTAGTAGTGGTTTCTTTGCAGCAATTCAACCACGAAGGCCTGATTCACGCCGACTCTTCTGAACAGTTGATGTTGAGATGTGCCTGTTACTTGAACTCTGTGAAGCATTTATTTGGGCTGCAATCTGAGGCTGGTAACTCTAATGAACTTGTCCTCTGCAGCAGAGGTAACTCTGGGTCTTCATTTCCTGTGGCAGTCCTCATGAGAGCCAGCTTCATCATAGCGCTAGATGGTTTTTGTGACTGCGCTTGAAGAAACTTTCAAAGTTCTTGAGATTTCCCATATTGACTGACCTTCATGTCTTAAAGTAATGATGGACTGTTGTTTCTCTTTGCTTATTTGAGCTCTTCTTGCCATAATATGGACGTTTGTCTTTTACCAAATAGGGCTTCTGTATACCCCTCCCTAACTTTTCACAACACAACTGATCAAACGCATTAGGAAGGAAAGAAATTCCACAAATTAACACATTTAACAAGGCCAACCTGTTAATTGAAATGCATTCCAGTTGACTACCTCATGAAGCTGGTTGAGATAATGCCAAGATTGTGCAAAGCTGTCATCAAGGCAAAGGGTACTCTGAAGAATCTGAAATATAACATATATTTTGATTTGTTTAACACTTTTTTCGGTTACTACATGATTCCATATGTGTTATTTCATAGTTTTGATGTCAATCAAGTTAGAATAGCTACCATAGTATGAATGTAAAATAGTGCAATAAGTGTACAAGCATGTAAAGTACTATTTGCACATGTAAAATATGAGTTGCACCTGTATAATCAGTTTTGTAGTTGCAAAAAAGATTTGCAAACACATATTCTCTTTTGAGAATAAATGCAACAACACTTGCAAGCACATAATGGGATGTGTGAAGAGGAGCACATGGAGCGCTGTGCGGCCCCCCAAAGAAATGCCACCCCACACCAGCAGACTTGTTTACGAGTTGCTGTGCGTTTTGTTGCCAACCTATTTTGCTACCTGACAACTTTACGGTTTTTACTTTTTAATTACCGTTTATATTTTTGTTTTTTCCCTCAACTTTTTCACTCCGGACGCTTTATCTGGACACGGTTCGACAGGACCTCCAACAGCCGAAGCTAAGTAGTAACATTAACATGATGCCTTCTAATTGCAGTCGCTGTACTCATAATATACAGGAGAATGATCGCCTTACGGCGAGGATAGCTGTGCTACAAGCCCAGCTTCAGACGCAATCGTTAGGCAAGGGTAAGTACCAGTAAGCCACCAGTAAGTACAGATAGTAGTATAAATCCCCTGGCACAGTCCCCGCAGCCGGACAACTTTCTCACGGTTTCTGGAAGGAAATGCTGTAGGAATGCTCAACCGGTGTCGCTCATTCAGCCGACAGAAACTTTCAACCGGTTTTCCCCATTAAGCAGCGAGACGGAGTCAGAGGCCGAGTCTTCTCTGGTCTCTACTCCTCCCGTTACGGGGTCTGAGACGCCGAAGCTTCCCACCATTAGCTCTGACAAATTGAAAACTCTAGTCATTGGCGACTCCATTACCCGCAGTATTAGACTTAAAACGAATCATCCAGCGATCATACACTGTTTACCAGGGGGCAGGGCTACAGACGTTAAGGCTAATCTGAAGATGGTGCTGGCTAAAGCTAAAACTGGCGAGTGTAGAGAGTATAGAGATATTGTTATCCACGTCGGCACCAACGATGTTAGGATGAAACAGTCAGAGATCACCAAGCGCAACATAGCTTCTGCGTGTAAATCAGCTAGAAAGATGTGTCGGCATCGAGTAATTGTCTCTGGCCCCCTCCCAGTTAGGGGGTGTGATGAGCTCTACAGCAGAGTCTCACAACTCAATCGCTGGTTGAAAACTGTTTTCTGCCCCTCCCAAAAGATAGAATTTGTAGATAATTGGCCCTCTTTCTGGGACTCACCCACAAACAGGACCAAGCCTGACCTGCTGAGGAGTGACGGACTCCATCCTAGCTGGAGGGGTGCTCTCATCTTATCTACCAACATAGACAGGGCTCTAACTCCTCTAGCTCCACAATGAAATAGGGTGCAGGCCAGGCAGCAGGCTGTTAGCCAGCCTGCCAGCATAGTGGAGTCTGCCACTAGCACAGTCAGTGTAGTCAGCTCAGCTATCACCATTGAGACCGTGTCTGTGCCTCGACCCTAGGTTGGGCAAAACTAAACATGGCGGTGTTCGCCTTAGCAATCTCACTAGGATAAAGACCACCTCCATTCCTGTCATTATTGAAAGAGATCATGATACCTCACATCTCAAAATAGGGCTACTTAATGTTAGATCTCTTACTTCAAAGGCAATTATAGTCAATGAACTAATCACTGATCATAATCTTGATGTGATTGGCCTGACTGAAACATGGCTTAAGCCTGATTAATTTACTGTGTTAAATGAGGCCTCACCTCCTGGCTACACTAGTGACCATATCCCCCGTGCATCCCGCAAAGGCGGAGGTGTTGCTAACATTTACGATAGCAAATTTCAATTTACCCCCCCAAAAATGACGTTTTCGTCTTTTGAGCTTCTAGTCATGAAATCTATGCAGCCTACTCAATCACTTTTTATAGCTACTGTTTACAGGCCTCCTGGGCCATATACAGCGTTCCTCATTGAGTTCCCTGAATTCCTATCGGACCTTGTAGTCATAGCAGATAATATTCTAATCTTTGGTGACTTTAATATTCACATGGAAAAGTCCACAGACCCACTCCAAAAGGCTTTCATCATCGACTCAGTGGGTTTTGTCCAACATGTCTCTGGACCCACTCACTGTCACAGTCATACTCTGGACCTAGTTTTGTCCCATGGAATAAATGTTGTGGATCTTAATGTTTTTCCTCATAATCCTGGACTATCGGACCACCATTTTATTACGTTTGCAATTGCAACAAATAATCTGCTCAGACCCCAACCAAGGAACATCCAAAGTCGTGCTATAAATTCACAGACAACACAAAGATTCCTTGATGTCCTTCCAGATTCCCTCTGTCTACCCAAGGACGCCAAAGGACAAAAATCAGTTAACCACCTAACTGAGGAACTCAATTTAACCTTGCGCAATACCCTAGATGCAGTTGCACCCCTAAAAACTAAAAACATTTCTCATAAGAAACTAGCTCCCTGGTACACAGAAAATACCCGAGCTCTGAAGCAAGCTTCCAGAAAATTGGAACAGAAATGGCGCCACACCAAACTGGAAGTCTTCCGACTAGCTTGGAAAGACAGTACCGTGCAGTACCGAAGAACCCTTACTGCTGCTCGATCATCCTATTTTTCTAACTTAATTGAGGAAAATAAGAACAATCCGAAATTCCTTTTTGATACTGTCGCAAAGCTAACTAAAAAGCAGCATTCCCCAAGAGAGGATGGCTTTCACTTTAGCAGTGATAAATTCATGAACTTCTTTGAGGAAAAGATTATGATTATTAGAAAGCAAATTACGGACTCCTCTTTAAATCTGCGTATTCCTTCAAAGCTCAGTTGTCCTGAGTCTGCACAACTCTGCCAGGACCTAGGATCAAGAGAGACGCTCAAGTGTTTTAGTACTATATCTCTTGACACAATGAGGAAAATAATCATGGCCTCTAAACCTTCAAGTTGCATACTGGACCCTATTCCAACTAAACTACTGAAAGAGCTACTTCCTGTGCTTGGCCCTCCTATGTTGAACATAATAAACGGCTCTCTATCCACCGGATGTGTACCAAACTCACTAAAAGTGGCAGTAATAAAGCCTCTCTTGAAAAAGCCAAACCTTGACCCAGAAAATATAAAAAACTATCGGCCTATATCGAATCTTCCATTCCTCTCAAAAATTTTAGAAAAGGCTGTTGCGCAGCAACTCACTGCCTTCCTGAAGACAAACAATGTATACGAAATGCTGTGAAGGACCTCGGCGTTACTCTGGACCCTGATCTCTTTTTTGAAGAACATATCAAGACCATTTCAAGGACAGCTTTTTTCTATCTACGTAACATTGCAAAAATCAGAAACTTTCTGTCCAAAAATGAAAATGATGCAGAAAAATGAATCCATGCTTTTGTCACTTCTAGGTTAGACTACTGCAATGCTCTACTTTACGGCTACCCGGATAAAGCACTAAATAAACTTCAGTTAGTGCTAAATACGGCTGCTAGAATCCTGACTAGAACCCAAAAATTTGATCATATTACTCCAGTGCTAGCCTCCCTACACTGGCTTCCTGTCATGGCAAGGGCTGATTTCAAGGTTTTACTGCTAACCTACAAAGCATTACATGGGCTTGCTCCTACCTATCTCTCTGATTTGGTCCTGCCGTACATACCTGCACGTACGCTACGATCACAAGACACAGGCCTCCTAATAGTCCCTAGAATTTCTAAGCAAACAGCTGGAGGCAGGGCTTTCTCCTATAGAGCTCCATTTTTATGGAACAGTCTGCCTACCCATGTCAGAGATGCAAACTCGGTCTCAACCTTTAAGTCTTTACTGAAGACTTATCTCTTCAGTCGGTCATATGATTGAGTGTAGTCTGGCCCAGGAGTGGGAAGGTGAACGGAAAGGCTCTGGAGCAACGAACCGCTGAGTCACTGGCTTACTGGGGCTCTCTCATGCCGTCCCTGGAAGGGGTGCGTCACCTGAGTGGGTTGATTCACTGATGTGGTCATCCTGTCTGGGTTGGCGCCCCCCCTTGGGTTGTGCCATGGCGGAGATCTTTGTGGGCTATACTCAGCCTTGTCTCAGGATGGTAAGTTGGTGGTTGAAGATATCCCTCTAGTGGTGTGGGGGCTGTGCTTTGGCAAAGTGGGTGGGGTTATATCCTTCCTGTTTGGCCCTGTCCAGGGGGTGTCCTCGGATGGGGCCACAGTGTCTCCTGACCCCTCCTGTCTCAGCCGCCAGTATTTATGCTGCAGTAGTTTATGTGTCGGGGGGCTAGGGTCACTTTGTTATATCTAGAGTACTTCTCCTGTCCTATTCGGTGTCCTGTGTGAATTTAAGTGTGCTTTTTCTAATTCTCTCTTTCTCTCTTTCTTTCTCTCTCTCGGAGGACCTGAGCCCTAGGACCATGCCCCAGGACTACCTAACATGATGACTCCTTGCTGTCCCCAGTCCACCTGGCCGTGCTGCTGCTCCAGTTTCAACTGTTCTGCCTTATTATTATTGGACCATGCTGGTCATTTATGAACATTTGAACATCTTGGCCATGTTCTGTTATAATCTCCACCCGGCACAGCCAGAAGAGGACTGGCCACCCCACATAGCCTGGTTCCTCTCTAGGTTTCTTCCTAGGTTCTGGCCTTTCTAGGGAGTTTTTCCTAGCCACCGTGCTTCTACACCTGCGTTGCTTGCTGTTTGGGGTTTTAGGCTGGGTTTCTGTACAGCACTTTGAGATATCAGCTGATGTACGAAGGGCTATATAAATACATTTGATTTGATTTGATATGACTGACCCACCGCCAAACCGGTCATGCTGGAGGATGTTGCAGGCAGCAGAATGTTCTCCACGGCGTCTCCAGACTCTGTCACGTCTGTCACATGTGCTCAGTGTGAACCTGCTTTCATCTGTGAAGAGCACAGGGCGCCAGTTGCGAATTTGCCAATCTTGGTATTCTCTGGCCAATGCCAAACGTCCTGCACGGTGTTGGGCTGTAAGCACAACCCCCATCTGTGGACGTCGGGCCCTCATACCACCCTCATGGAGTCTGTTTCTGACCGTTTGAGCAGACACATGCACATTTGTGGCCTGCTGGAGGTCATTTTGCAGGGCTCTGGTAGTGCTCCTCCTGCTCCTCCTTGCACAAAGGCGGAGGTAGTGGTCCTGCTGCTGAGTAGTTGCCCTCCTACGGCCTCCTCCACATCTCCTGATGTACTGGCCTGTCTCCTGGTAGCGCCTCCATGCTCTGGACACTACGCTGACAGACACAGCAAACCTTCTTGCCACAGCTCGCATTGATGTCCCATCCTGGATGAGCTGCACTACCTGAGCCACTTGTGTGGGTTGTAGACTCCGTCTCATGCTACTACTCGAGTGAAAGCACCGCCAGCATTCAAAAGTGACCAAAACATCAGCCAGGAAGCATAGGAACTGAGAAGTGGTCTGTGGTCACCACCTGCAGAACCACTCCTTTATTGGGGGTGTCTTGCTAATTGCCTATAATTTCCACCTGTTGTCTTTTCCATTTGCACAACAGCATGTGAAATGTATTGTCAATCAGTGTTGCTTCCTAAGTGGACAGTTTGATTTCACAGAAGTGTGATTGACTTGGAGTTACATTGTGTTGTTTAAGTGTTCCCTTTATTTTTTTGAGCAGTGTATATATATTTTTAGATAGAATTAAGCAATTGATTACAGCTCTAGATTGCAAGAAAAAGCTGTTTCATGTGTTTGAAAAATGCAAAATTCCCCAATTCACGCACTTAGTGCCCCCTCAGATTTTTGGGTGCATGACACACCTGGCTGTGTCTCGACGTTTGTGAATGAATTACCAGTATTTGCAATGTAAGAATAAGCAATCAGCAAACAAAAATACCTGCTGAGCATGAATCAACATGAGAAACATTAAAACAAAGAGATGAATTTAAATTAAGTGAGTGGCTTGTCATACATCAGGAATAAACTGACAATCCCAGACAACATTCTAGAGAGATTGAAGACGTGAAACAAACATAATGACATTGCACATTAGCTATGAATACTGAGTACAAATACCATATTTCTGAGGACTGTCGCATCTCACCAAAAAAAAAAAAGATAAACTCCACTGCATTGTCCGTTAATCAATAATGTCTGTTATGTCCTTCATCCAGCTAGATCGGATCATTTGGATGCTTATGTTTTGACAGATTTACGATGCTAGGCAGTTCTTCACCACCTGTTCAAACAACACAGCTGTGATGACGCCATTTTATGTCATTATCAGATTGTAATTTGGATCTGTATTTCAGTTAGTATAATTTGGATTTATATTTCAGTTATCCATCACAATAATCGAGTGGCAAAGAATTACTTTTTTTTCTCCTCTGGTATGGCTGCTGCTGTGTGAGTGAGTGACTATGATTGTGTGGTAAGAGTGTTTGTACTGTATGAGTGTGTTTGATTCAGAGGCACTCGCAGTAAGTTGTCCTGTATGGCTCAGTTGGTAGAGCATGGTGCTTGCACTGCCAGGGTTTGATGTTCACTTCAAGCGGCCACCCATGTGTTAAAATGTCTGCTAAATTGCATATATCATTATGAGGATACTACATATGGAAACGTGAGAGAGAAATTAAGAAATTATTTTTTATATAATGACATTGTTCTTGTTGTAAGGGGACAATGCACTAAGTGTATTTTTGTATCAGAGAAACCTTTATATTGAATTTAATCTTGGCTACACTCTTGATAACCTGAGGTAGACTTGTCAACGAACAGCAGTTATGTCTCTTCATATTCCACTGATTAGTAATTGGATGAAAACAATGCACATTTTCATTAGCTTTTTAATTTATGGACCCTATGATGGTGTCATGCGTTTTATTGTTTTGTTTTCAGACCAAATCAATGCTGCCAGTTAATTCAGTAGCAGTCTCTCTCGCTCATTCATTTGTCACTCCAAAGTAATTATTTTTTTGTAAAGCATGATAAGATTGCAAGGTTGTTTCAAACAGAGTGTGTCATTTATTAAATGGAAAATAGAATGCATTATCAGAAGGTAAGCTTTTTAGTCTCTCTTATTTAGAGTGCCATTTTGTCTCTCACTCTCTCTCACGTGTGTGTGTGTGGGTGTCAGACAGAAGTGGATGTTCATGTTGTTGGGATTTTTCAGATCCAGGGGTAAAGTGTAGAACCAGAGATGAGATCAGACAACAACGTGAAAGAAAAAGTAAAGATTTAATGCATGGTAATGGAGAAAGTACATGGAACCACTATCTTTCAAGACAGCAGGGCTGTTGGGCTTACAGTGGGTGGGTCTACAGTATATTTGTCTATGGATGTCTCTGTCTCAGGACTGTCCTAAATGTACCTTGTATTTATCATTGAAGCCTATCAGTTTTCTATAATGAAAATGTAGACAGTTGCTGCCCCCAAAAGACATCAAGGCAGCATTGCAGGAACATTGTAGATCCCTGCTGAATCCTATGGAAGCCCAGAGAGGACATAAAAAACAATTCCCTTGTTATGTCGAGATCACTAATTATTTATCTCACGGTCACTACATAACATGACAAAAGTTGTTTTGTCGAGCTCACAATATAAACTTTACTGGATGTACTGATGATAGATCGACAGTATGGCTGAGGCAGCTGAGACCACGGTAGATTAGCACATACGTTTTATTGATTGCTACACTAAGGGATGGTACATTTCATGTTAACATTAGGCATTCATTTGTATTTATCAGTTTATAAATTAGAATGTTAGCAAGCTAAATGTCCCCTACCTTGAGCTAAGAGTTCATGGGACAGCTAAGCTCTTGTGGGGCATTTAAGCCTTGACAATGCTTGACGGGCAAACCAGTCTCCCAGGCTGTGTGCCACTCCCAAGACCACTGCCAATCGCATGCAAGCAACAACTCAGCTAACTTGGTAAATCTTGTGAGTGAGCGAGCTAGCTAGTTCGTTATAGTCTTGTTATCTATTCTGGCTGTTTGCTTGCTTCACTGATATGTATATAATTTACAGTGGGTGA
Source organism: Oncorhynchus mykiss (assembly GCF_057628025.1). Taxonomy (NCBI): domain Eukaryota; kingdom Metazoa; phylum Chordata; class Actinopteri; order Salmoniformes; family Salmonidae; genus Oncorhynchus; species Oncorhynchus mykiss. Next base: position 24,024,593 of record NC_143048.1, on the reverse strand, counting down.
GCTCCATTCCTGACAGGCAGATCAGATTCAATAGCAGCCTCAGAGGCTGATAATTCACCATGCTGCCTTGTAGGATGTTTCATATGTAAAGCTCCTTGCATGCAGATTAGGACTCAGTGCATTATGTATATGATCAAGAGAGGGTGTGATCTATTCCTGGCAGATGGATCAGACTCAATAGCAGCCTCAGAGGTGGATAAATCAGGATGCTGCCTACTGCAAGGAGCTTTACCTATGAAACAGCCTAAAAGGCAGCATCCTGACATCAGCTTTTTGAGGCTGCTATTGAATTTGATCAGCCTTCCAGGAATAGAGTTTACCCCCTGGATCATATACACATCTGCCAATAAAGCACTCTGACAGCTAATCTGCCTGCAAGGAGCCTTACCTACGAAACAGCCTGCAAGCATCCTGAAATTGAAGGCTGAAATGTAATCTTATCATCCTGTCAGAAATGGAGCTCACCCACTGTGAATGCAAATATTATCCACAAAATACAAAGTGACACATAACCGTTATGCAAACAACCAGTATAGATTTCAAGCTAGCTTGCTAGCTAACTAGCCAACAAGACTACCTAGCTAGCTCACAATAGCTGCGATGTGCCTTGCATGTGATTGGCTGTGGTCTTGGTGGTGGCACACAGCCTTGGAAACAGGCAACGCCAGGCAATTGCCAGACAACGCTCTAACCATTAGGCTACCTACCGTCCTGAACAAATGAATGGCTGATGACAACTTTTGTTATGTAGTGATCATGAGATAAATGGGTCATGTCGACATGTCGACATCTCGACATTACAAGGGAATCGTTTTGTTTATATGTCATCTCTGGACTTCCATAGAATCCGAGATTCTCGACATGTTTATTTTCTGCAACACCATCTGTGGCATTATACTACCACTAGATGGTAGCAGATACTCAAAATTATATCTAAGTGCTGTTGAGTCGAGTGAGAAGCAGGCTCAATAGTAGTTCCTCGGTGCCTCTGTCCTCTGATTCTTCCTGTGCAAGGCCTGTCATATTCTTACGAGTTTTAATTAGGCTGAAACACAGAATTCAGACACAAACAAGAGAGTGGATGAAGGGTGATATAGTTTCAGTTGAATTGCCTTCAGATGTCTCATAGGTAGCTAGCTACATTGCTTTAAGATATTAAGATTATATTAAGATATAACAAACAACAATGACAATCATAGTGGCAGTCTACTGTTTGGTGTAGCTTACAAAGTAGGGCACTGTATTTGGAGAAGGACATAGGATGTCGGGACCATGGGCGTGATGAGGTCACAATCATTGCATTAAGCTATGGGCATATTAACACAGTACCAGAAAATAAACTAATACAAAGAAGCTCATAAAAACATGAGATGCTCAAAGCTGCTGAGAGAACAGGTCATCTAGGCACTGAAAGATCAACTTAATCATCTCTCTGTTTTGCCAGATTTGTTCAATGTTTCCCATGTAGATTTCATGTAATGAAAACATGCGCAGGGCAGACCACACCAGTTTATGATTTCACATCGAAGTACCATAGGGTTATCAGTAATCTCTCAAAATAATATCCAAGCTACTTCACCAGTTCCGGATCGAACTGTAATGCATGCTTTTAACCTCTGCATTAACTGTGTCATGGGAGCCAAGCTTGTGTGCAAGTATTTTGGGCAACATTCATTATAAATGTAGGATAGAGCAGATTGGTTCCATAGAGGTCTATCTACAGCCCTGGGCCCGTATTCAAATGTAAGAGTGCTGATCTAGGATCAGGTCTCCCTTGTCCATGTAATCTTATTCATCATGATCTAAAAGGCCAACTGATCCTAGATTAGTACTCATACTTACGACGCTTTATGAATACGGGCCCTGGCACTGACCCTTTCACACAGCATTCATAAAGACAAACCCATGCTCTGTCTTCTAAGACGTCATCTTACCAACGGATACAATAGCTCTGGTAAGATGTAAAGCATTCACAGAATGTCTGAACTGTACTTTACACAACAACCCCAAACATGCTAGATAGGAGCAAAGGTGATGACATGTTTGGCATCATTATGGCTGACCAGTGAAACACTGGCCAACTATGTAGTGTAACGAAGAGCCCTCTGTCGACTGGGGTGATAGCTCTGGTAAGGGTTATCAGTAGGTAGCTTCCACCCGGTTACATAACCCTGCAGCTTAAAAGCTGCTACCCTATATACATAGACTTGTAATCACTAGCCACTTTAATAATGGAACATTAGACACTTTAACACTTTAACATGAAAATACATAGTATAACCTCTAATGACATAAACATATATAACTTCTTGAGCTAGAAATCTCTAATTTGATGGTAATAACAAGCCAGTTGCAGTGATACCAGCTTCTCATTTCCTTTAAAGACTTAGGAGAATTGCGTTTGTGTTTGTGTGTGCATGCACGTCAGTGTGTGTGTGTATGTGAGACACAAGCAGTCTCCTCCAGTTCTCTGCCTTCCCAGATTAATATCAGGCCTGTACAAAGGGGCCCTCTATGCCCCGCAGGACGACTCCCAGGACAATGACTCCACTGTCTGACAACACCATCGCTAACTCCTGCTAACTGATACATGTGCAGATATCGCAGCTCTGAGATCACAGGGAATCTTATCCTTCAATTATACCTGTTCTTCCTGTGATACAAGGTTCATGATGATGGCGTGACCAAACCTTTCACTAGCATATCAATTAATCAATTTGATTTGACAACAATACACGGAGCAAGTTGACTTATAGCACTTTGTGACATCTGCTGATGTAAAAGGGGCTTTATTAATACATTTGATTGATTGACTTTCTTTTTCATATGTATTACTTGTGCATTGTCTAGAAATACGAATTTTGAGGTGGAATAAAAGATGTATTCTGTTTTCTGTCAGAGATGACAAAGAGAAAGAATTTGACTTCACAGATAGAGAGATAAGATATGTCTATCTAACCATCTGATCTGCTTGAACTTCAGCTGCTGTATGTATGCCTGCTATGTTTAGGCTTTTACAGATGTTTTATATTAATACAGCAGTTGTTCCCGAAATCAACAGTAGCTGTTGGAGAACGTGTGACAATCCTCCTTGTCTGCTCAGCAGCAGTAGCCTACACCTGCACACAAATCTACAAGAAATAAAGTGCATGAACTCAGAAAGTGTCAGTCTAGATCTTCCCTCTGTTAGCATCATATCGCAGCTTTGTAGTTTGATTTGAAATGGATATTTTGAATACGTCAAAATGTTGAATAATGGTATGCCGATTCGAATAGACGTTTAGTTTATGTTCGACCTATTTTGAATAAAAATGTAAGAGGTCCACGGACTACTGCGCATAGCGCACTATTTTACAGCAAATCCTTGTGATTCAGATTGGGCGGATTAATTCATGTGTGTATGGAGGCAGTGGCTTTGTCACTCATTCGTTGAACAGTGTGCTGGCGCAGGTCTTCTGTCGTTACTACATCGATAATAAACTAGAAATACTACCAATTTGCCATACAAAAAAATAAATAGCTAGCAATATGGGAATGTATTGTTTTTGAAAATATCAAGAACAACCACATCCTACAGGGACCACATTCTTTATTAAGCCATTTGCGTGGTCTAATCAAGGAGTTGCAATGATCCACGCGAAGGATATCATTTTAGCCTTCCTTCTCGTGGGCTCTACAGGTAAGATGGCTAAGCTAACGTTACTGTTTTTCCTAATGGCTGCTATTCAGGCCAGGTATTTGATAAAATACTCGAATCAGGAAAAAGGTGGACTGTGCGTCCATGACAATCCCCATCCATTGAAGGACTGTGTACAGTACATGTCCCTCCCTCGGCAGTAGCAGGTGGATGGATGGATGAAGGAAGATTGTACAATAAATACAACGTTTTTGAATGAGATGCTATTTTAATGTGAATTGGCTGGTTAGCTGCTGCCACGCAGTTAGGGATGTTGTTAACATATTCTTCCATGGTGTACACGATTAAACATTTTCTTAGTTAAAAATGCATGACTTTATTTGATATATATAGCTGGTTGTTTTATCATATTCTTAGGACAAGTGTAATTTTTACAACTGTTAGCTAACTAGCAACCCATCAGCATTGCTCCTTCCAGCAAGGCATTTACATTCTGCTAAAACAATTTGGCATGCACGTGTGATAGGTTGAAGTTAATCTCATTACATTAAGGTTTATATTTTATCGTCATATCACTAGTAATTGCATTGATATAGAATACAGTATGGATGTGTCTATTGGATGGATAGCGTTTAAGACACAGCTTACGTGCGTACATCAATGCATATGTTGCTACTCAGTAACTCTCCTCCTGGTCTTCTCTCCCAAACATCATGACTCTGGTCCTCGAGCCTAGTATCCGTCCGTAGGCAGGAGAGCGACTGCACGCAAATTGAAATTTTGCCATCACTGAAGGATTGTGTGAAATTGAGATTAAGCTACTGTCACAAGTGTGGCTACTTTCACTCGCTTACATTTTATCAGCATCCATTTAACCTATGGTCCAGATCCACACCTGTGTGGTCCAGCCCTATCAGCAGTTTTAACAACAATTTCAAATATTTACAGTTCATATAAGGAAATCAGTCAATTTAAAATAAGTAATTAGGCCGTAATATATCGATTTCACATGTCTTGGAATACAGTTATGCATCTGTTGGTCACAAATACCTTAAGGTAGGGGCATGGATCAGAAAACCAGTCAGTATCTGGTGTGACAACCATTTGCCTCATGCAGCCAGACACATCTACTTCGCATAGAGTTGATCAGGCTGTTCCACCTGTGGCCTGTGGAATGTTGTACCACTCCCCTTCAATGGCTGTGCGAAGTTGCTGGATATTGGCGGGAACTGGAACACACTGTCCTACACCTCAATCAAGAGCATCCTAAACATGCTCAATGGGTGACATGTCTGGTGAGTATGCAGGCCATGGAAGAACTGGGACATTTTCATCTTCCAGGAATTGTGTACTTATCCTTGCGACATGGATGGGGCATTGCATTATCATGTTGAAACATGAGGTGATGGTGGCAGATGAATGGTACAACAATGGGCCTCAGGATTTCGTCATGGTATCTCTGTGCATTTAAATTGCCATCAATAAAATGCAATTGTGTTAGTTGTCCGTAGCTTATGCCTGCCTATGCCATAATTCTACCGTCACCATGAGGCAAACAGCGCGCCCACACAACGCCATCTGCAGATAAGCTTCCCTGAGACGGTTTCTGACAGTTTGTACAGAAATTCTTCGGTTGTGCAAAGCCACAGTTTCATCAGCTGTCTGGGTGGCTGGCCTCAGACAATCCCCCAGGTGAAGAAGCCGGATGTGAAATGATGTTGGAGGCAGCTTATGGTAGAGTCATGAACATTCAATTAAAAGGAAACAGCTCTAGTGGACATTGCACGCTACCTGTGTTGTGTGACAAAATAGCACATTTTAGAGTGGCCTTCTATTGTGCCCAGCTCAAGGTGCACCTGTGTAATGATCATGCTGTTTAATTAGCTTCTTGATATGCCACACCTATCAGGTGGATGGGATTATCTTGGCAAAGGAGAAATGCTCACTAACAGGGATGCAAGCATTTGAAAATAATATTTTTGTGCGAATGGAACATTTCTGGGATCTTTTATTTCAGCTCATGAATCATGGTGCCACTTTACATGTTGCGTTTTATATTTTTGTTCAGTATAGATTGTGAATAAAAAAATTGTACTTCAATGGGTTGATATCACTCATGATGGTCAAGCAGAGATAACTCTTTCGATGTTACTGAGCTATGAATCCAGCAAGGCTTCTCATTCAAAACAAAGTAAAGCCCCTAAGATTACGATTAAGATCACTTTATTGGTCAATTGCACGCACACAAGGTCCAACAGAAATTTGACTTCAGCTTTTAACACACCCCCTCCGAAAGACACACATACTGTACACTACCGTTCAAAAGTTTGGTGTCACTTAGAAATGTCCTTGTATTTGAATGAAAAGCATATTTTTTGTCCATTAAAATAACATCAAATTGATCAGAAATACAGTGTAGACATTGTTACGGTTGTAAATTACTATTGTAGCTGGAAACGGCTGATTTTTAAATGGAATAACTACATAGGTGTACAGAGGCCCATTATCAGCAACCATCACTCCTGTGTTCCAATGGCACGTTGTGTTAGCTAATCCAAGTTTATCATTTTAAAAGGCTAATTGATCATTAGAAAACCCATGTTTGAAAACTGTTGTTCTGATTAAAGAAGCAATAAAACTGGCCTTTAGACTAGTTGAGTATCTGGAGCATCAACATTTGTGGGTTCGATTACAGGCTCAAAATGGCTAGAAACAAATAACTTTCTTCTGAAACTTGGTAGTCTATTTTTGCCTTACAAGTCCTCAACTGGCAGCCTCATTAAATAGTACCCGCAAAACACCAGTCTCAACGTCATCAGAGAAGAGGCGACTCAGGGATGCTGGTCTTCATTCAGTGGGGTGAAAATCTGTTCAAGTTAGTATACAGACACCCTTGTATGTTTTTATAGCCTACCCAATCTATTGGTGGTGCATAGGTGCAGGAATCCCAGTATTTCCCTACTTGATTACAAAACATGGCCCCTATTGTCTTGTGTTATAATAAAACATAGGCCTATGTATCGATAAATAGGCTTCTTATCTTGGGAATCTGTGATTGCATCTCTCTTTGTGTCTCACTTTGGCTATAAAATCATGTTTATGATGGTCATATACATGTAGCTAGAAGTGTAATAAATGCTTAGTGAACATACTAGATCGTTACTGAAGGTTTCAGTGGTGATGCTTACTCAACAGTACACGCTGTGTGTGACTCATCTCTGTGATGTCACCTCCTGATATGGTGACGAGTTACGGTCCTCAAGCTTTAGCTGGGATGGAGGCTGAGCCTGCTAATAATGCTACTACATGCCTCCCAGGAGCAGAACACTGTGTTACTCCCCTGAGATTCTATAGTAGTGCGAGAAGGAGATGCTAATTGGAAATAGACCTTTGCTTATCATGTCAACAAGCAATGCTGTTGTTCCTCTCAACATATCCACCATTTGAATATACATTTAGGCTAGAATATCCTCAAATGCTGTTAACTTTACTGTATCTTAAAAAAGTAGGCCTTTTGACGCTTTTCCACATCTGTCGATGGTTTCATATCAATATAATCTCATAGTTTCACGTTGGAATTTGCTTTAATTGGATTTTTGAACGGCGAATTATGCGTGGTTACAGGGTTAATTCCATGTGGTTACAGGTAGGGATGCACGATATATCGGTGAACATATCAGAAATGGCCAATATTAGCTAAAAATGCCAACATTGGTATCGGCCGATGTCTAGTTTAACGCCCCGATGTGCAAAACTGATGTCAAAGCTGACGTAATTACGCCCCGTAAAATGTTGCTCTATATGTGCAACACAGCATTCCTAAACTAGCCCACAATGTCTGCTGTGTGGATCGAGCAGTCAACAAGTCGAGTAGTCATTTGAAAGAGTAAGAACGTTTCAGCGAGACAACTCAAAGGTGAAATCCGGTAAATCCAAGATAATGGAATTCATTGCCCTTGACAATCAACCCTTTGTCGTGGGTGATGTTGGCTTTCGCGGACTGGTCGAGCACCGGTACACACTACCAAGTGAGCTATTTTTAAGATGCTGCCCTACCGGAGTTACACAGTAATAGCGTCACTGCTATTAGCTTCACGACATACATACTATGGTACGCCATTTGTGTCTTTGCGTGTCAAAAAATATACAGTAGCACTGTCAAAGCTGTACAAAAAAGTCTGCAAACAAGCAAACACCGGCCACGAACGATGTGTTTACAATACCGCATTGGTAATAAAGCATCATTTGTTTGACCGCAACTTCTAGGGTAGCTAGTTTTAGCTTGGTACCTAGCTAGCACCAACACAACCAGCCTGAAAACAATGACCAGTGGAACCTGCAGTCATTTTCATTATTCTTAGCAATGATTTAGGAATCTTCGTGAGTAAGTACTCACAAAGTACTCACTTCAGTTCATGAAAATAAATAGCTAGTCAGCAACTTAACCCTGTTGCCCAAAGCTAACGTTATAAGCAGCCAGCTAGCTTCATCTGGCTAGTGAGGCTCGACCGCACTGGGTTTGTTGTTGTTGAAGTAAGCCACAATAAGGGTTAGCCACAATAAGGGTTAGCCACAATAGTGAAATTTGCAGTTTGCCTTCAAAATAAAAGTATGTCATTGACAGTGATGCAAATGAATACAAATTGTAGAATAATGCCATACTTTTATTTTGAAGGCTAATCGCAAAGTCCACTATAATGGCTAATCAAATAAGAACTGTCTTATAAATTAGGGTTATTTTAGATGATGACACCAAGCTCTATAGTTAGCTAGCTAACTATAGCTACTGAAACAGATGTTGTGTTATGTTGCATCTTTTTTGACATGCAAAGACCCAAACGGCGTTTGGGTCTGCATGCATGCATGCATGCAACTGAGGTGTGGATCTTGTGAGGCTGGCCAAATAATCCACAAGGAAATCCTGGTTGAGAATGAAACGACTGAACAAAGGAACAATGAAACGACACACCAAGTAAGTGAAAGAAATAGGTTTTGATTATGTTTTACTGGTAATCGGGACATACGTGAATGCCAACAAAATAACTTTTTGGTCAGTGTGGTGTGTGTGTGTGTGTGTATGTGTGTGTGTGTAACCTTTATTTAACTTGGCAAGTCAGTTAAGAACAAATTCTTACTTACAATTGACGGCCCGGATGACGCTGGGCCAATTGTGCGCCGCACTATGGAACTCCCAACCACTGTCGGATGTGATACAGCCTGGATTCGAATCAGGGACTGTAGTGACACCTCTTGCACTGAGATGCAGTGCCTTAGACCGCTGCGTCCATGTGTGTGTTAACTATTTAACCGTACTAGAATGCTTAAAAGGCTGCTAAAATTGTAAATATCGGTATATCGGCGAGGAAAATATTGGATATCGGTATCGGCCAAAAATGTCATATCGGTGCATCACTAGTTACAGGGTTAATTCCATGTGGTTAGGGTTAAAACAGAAACAACTCAAAAGGTTAAGTTTAGGTATTAATTCCAAGTGGTTAAGGTTAGGGCTATGGTTTGGGAAAGGTTTAAAACAAAATAATTGTTTCCATTAAGTACCATCAAGTACTTTCCCTGCTTGCTAGGGAGAGTGACCATTGGGTTCTTGGTCACCTCCGTGACCAAGGCCATTCTCCCCCGCTTGCTCAGTTTGGCTGGGAAGAGCTCTAGGAAGAGTCTTGGGGGTTCCAAACTTCTTCCATTTAAGAATTATGGAGGCCACTGTGTTCTTGGAGACCTTCAATGCTGCAGACATTTTTTGGTACCCTTCCCCAGATCTGTGCTTCAACACAATCCTGTCTCAGAGCTCTACGGACAATTTATTCGACCTCATGGCTTTGTTTTTGCTCTGACATGCACTGTAAACTGTTGGACTTTATGTAGACAGGTGTGTGTCTTTCCAAATCATATCCAATGAATTGAATTTACCACAAGTGAACTCCAATCAAGTTGTAGAAACTGCTCATGGATGATCAATGGATACAGGATGCACCTGAGGTCAATTTCGGGCCTCATAACAAAGGGTCTGAATACTTATGTAAATAAGGTATTTCTGTTTTTATTTTTTAATACATTTGGGGGAAAAAAATCAAAAAACTTGTTTTCGCTTTGTCATTATGTGGTATGGTGTGTAGATTGACGAGGAAAATTTTTTATTTAATCCGTTTTAGAATAAGGCTGTAACGTAACAAAATGTGGACAAGTCAAGGGGTCTGAACACTTTCCGATTGCACTGTAAGATGGAGAGAGGAGGTTGGAAATGACAGAAAGAGTCAATACGTAACCTGACTCATAATGCTTTTGGAGTAACATCTCCATTTCGAGGTTTGTGTTTAGATAAATCAGCGGTATGGAGGTTGAAGATTACAGTCCTGAACTTGGTGATGCTGGTTAGCCTTCTCTCTATCCAAGAAAGAATATCCAAGAAGTAATATCTCAAAGTAGAATATTGGCAGAGGCAGACACAGACGTAGGCTATGCCTCATCTCTCCATGAACAATTTTAGTTCCTGCTGTGACTGTCTGCACTGTCTTATGAGTGGTGATTTTGACAACAACAACACTACAGCCAATCATGTAGGCCTAGGTCTATGTTTGTATTTCTGCTGGATCCTGTCATAGGATGGTGACGACACCCGCCAATCATGTGAGTGGATGTTATACTCCAATCTCAGTTGCCATGGAATCATAGGATAATCTTTATTCAGATCATAGCTGACCACTTACCAGCATTATCTACTAAAGCTGTGTTTGTTTGTAAACAAATCAGGACGCAATGGCCAGTGCTCTTTCTTCATATTGAACAGCATGGACATACCTGCAGTGAGCTTTCACCCAGGGCTCCTCCATTACAACCTTCTCTGAGAAGAATAAGCATATGCACAGAACGTTATAACACACTTACTAGCCTACACTTAGTTGCTGGACTGCTATCTTTAGTTCAGCTGGTGTTTGAATAGCATGTGTTACTTAAGCTGTTTATGGCTGGGATCCCTCTCAGACCAGCTGGTTGGCACCTTGGAGCACTTAGCATGTACAGTGAAACTTTTCTTTCAATATGGCTTTTAAGTAATGTTTATTAATCCTATTTTATGGCTGTATTAACAATATACCTTAATACCTGTATATTTGATGTGTTGTGGACTAAGTTGTTGGATCAAGCCAATATTCATATCTGCATTTTATCCTTAAAGCCCAGTTGGCATCTGCCTTTATTCATCCTCAACCCTGTATAGGCAGCTGTGAGTGTGTGTGTGCGTGTGTGCAACTGAGGTGTGGATCTTGTGAGGCTGGCCAAATAATCCACAAGGAAATATTTACCAGTACAAAATGATGATGATCTCAGATTGACGACCAGACCCAACTGGGACCATGGGGTGTTTGAATTCCTCTTGGATGGAGGAGCTACAGCAATGGATGGATATGGATGAAGGATCTAGGAGGACTGTATGGATGAAGGATTCATTAAAACCAGAGTATGCACTGTTTGATATTCTGGATATCCAGCAGAGCAGAGCCTCTCTCAGAGGGGTAGGAGAGGACTGCTGCAGCCTTCCTCAGCCTCCTCTTTGATGGTGAGTGGAGCAGACAGATCCGGGCCTCTGAGAGATGAGAGATGCTTGGCCCTAGGGGACTAAAAACATGACGTTACACATGCACACTAACTCAGTGTTCTGACTAACTCAGTGTTCTGACTACACACAAAACAACACTCACAGTGACTAGGGCTGTGATGGTCATTTTATTTTGGATGACAGTTATTGGTCAGTCAAATGATCGCGGTCACCGTTATAACTGTTAGAATAGCAAAGACGCACATTTTCTCCTCTCCTTCGCTCCTGACTGCATGTGCTGCTGCTGCAGGGAGTTTTTTTTTGCCTAGGCAACCAAATACTCATTTGCTACAACACCTTGCTTGTTTCAGCAAGGAGCAACAAAGTTTCATCACTTTGTTAATATTCCATGTTAACGCAGAAACAGACTCAACCGCACAAATGCCATCCCATCTTTAGTCAGCTGTTTGTTTCACAAAACAATATATATATATATATATATATATATAATAGAGGTCGACCGATTAATCGGAATGGCCGATTAATTAGGGACGATTTCAAGTTTTCATAACAATCGGTAATTGGCTTTTTTGGACATCGATCATGGCCGATTACATTGCACTTCATGAGTAGACTGTGTGGCAGGCTGACTACCTGTTATGCGAGTGCAGCAAGGAGCCAAGGTAAGGTGCTAGCTAGCATCTTATGTAAAACAATCAATCTTAACATAATCACTAGTTAACTACACATGGTTGATGAAATTACTAGGTCATCTAGCTTGTTCTGCATTGCATATAATCGATGCGGTGCCTGTTAATTTATCATTGAATCACAGCCTAATTCGCCAAACTGGTGATTTAACAAGCGCATTCGCAAAAAAAGCACTGTCGTTGCACCAATGTGTACCTAACCATAAACATCAACGCCTTACTTAAAATCAATACACAAGTATCTATTTTTAAACCTGCATATTTAGTTATTATTGCCTGCTAACATTAATTTATTTTAACTAGGAAAATTGTGTCACTTCTCTCGCGTTCTGTGCGACAGAGTCAGGGTATATGGAGCAGTTCCTAACAAAGACAGCCAACTTCGCCAAATGGGGGATGATTTAACAAAAGCGGATTCGCAATCGTTGCACGAATCTACCTAACCATAAACATCAATGCCTTTCTTAAAATCAATACACAGAAGTATATTTTTTTTAAACCTGCATATTTAGTTAAAAGAAATTCATGTTAGCAGGCAATATTAAACTAGGGAAATTGTGTCAGTTCTCTTGCGTTCATTGCATGCAGAGCCAGGGTATATGCAACAGTTTGGGCCACCTGGCTCGTTGCGAACTAATTTGCCAGAAGTTTACGTAATTATGACATAACATTGAAGGTTGTGCAATGTAACAGGAATATTTAGACTTATGGATGCCACCCGTTAGATAAAATACGGAACGGTTCCGTATTTCACTGAAAGAATAAACGTTTTGTTTTCTAAATGATAGTTTCCGGATTTGACCATATTAATGACCTAAGGCTCGTATTTCTGTGTGTTATTATATTATAATTAAGTCTATGATTTGATAGAGCAGTCTGACTGAGGGGTGGTAGGCAGCAGCAGGCTCGTAAGCATCCATTCAAACAGCACTTTACTGCGTTTGCCAGAAGCTCTTTGCAATGCTTCAAGCATTCAACTGTTAAAAGGAACCACCAGCTATCATATATTCTCATGTTCTGAGCAAGAAACTTAAACTTTAGCTTTTTTACATGGCACATATTGCTCTTTTACTTTCTTCTCCAACACTTTGTTTTTGCATTATTTAAACCAAATTTAACATGTTTCATTATTTATTTGAGACTAAATAGATTTTATTGATGTATTATATTAAGTTAAAATAAAATTGTTCAGTGTTCATTCAGTATTGTTGTAATTGTCATTATTACAAATATATATATAAAAATCGGCCGATTAATTGGTATCGGCTTCTTTTGGTCCTCCAATAATCGGTATCGGTATCGGCGTTGAGCAATCATAATCGGTCGACCTCTAATATATAATGGTTCCTCGTTTACACGTTTATATGGTAATTGTGCCAGTCCTAACAGTGACCCTCTCAGGAGTGATGGGGGAAACAATGGATTCTGTTACATATTGGGATATTATTTTTGATGATATATCATATCGTTTTGACAATAGCACATAATAATGCTTGTACTAATTGGCTGTACCGGCACCAAAACAGTATTTTTCCATCACAGCTTGTTCTCCATCTTCTTTAAGTAGGGAGCCAATTTGTTTTCAGCACTTTTATTTCCATGATTGACCAAAACTAGTTTTCTCAAGGGTCTCTTGTCCTTCTGCAGCAGATACAGTGCATTTGGAAAGTATTCAGACCCTTTGACTTTTTTCACATTTTGTTACGTTACAGCCTTATTCTAAAATGTATTAAATTACAAAAATCCTCATCAATCACACAATACCCCATAATGACAAAGAGAAAACAGGTTTGATATTTCTTTGCAAATTTTTCAAAAAACAACAACACAGAAATACCTTATTTACATAAGGTCCCACTGTTGATAGTTCACGTCAGAGCAAAAACCAAGCCATGAGGTCGAAGGAATTGTCCATAGAGCTCCGAGACAGGATTATGGAAAAAGTCAAGCGGTCTGAATACTTTCCGAATGCACTGAATATGATGAGCAATATGTTTGAAACATCGAATCTCAATATAATCACAGTATCGGCACTTAGGTATCGTGATAATATCATATTGTGAGGTCCCTGGCAATTCCCAGCCCTACCTCTCAGACACTATCAGAGGGATGACTTCTGACCCCCAGGGTTGCTGTGTGCTACACAGTGCCTGCTGCTTTTGCCACTGATTAGAATAAGAATAGTCTAATCAGTGACTAATCCCCTGTCATTTTCATTAATAATATTATATAGCAAGGGCTAGTTTTCCATTGATCAGCAGCTATTATAAATACAGTTTCTTGTTGTACTCTTTTCTACCTTTCTACATAGTTGTCTTGTTTCACTGTTTGCCCTTCAGGCTGAAGGGAACATAAAGTATATAAAAGCTGTCTGACTTGGTCGATGTTTTGTCAAAGCAGCAGCTGGCTGCTGATATAGTCTAGTTGGAGCACAGATTGGGTTTTAGCGCTTCAGATAATACAATTAGACATAAACGTATAATGGTATTCGCCATTTCACAAGTAATGGTTACCTTGGTATTGGCAGATCATTTGGCATTAGATCAGGATTTCTAATCAGACTTGGCAATGGGGCGAAAACAACCTGTCTTTTCAGAATAGCCACTTTCTTATTACCTGTTTGAGCTGTTGATTAGATGGGATTCTTATCCGACATAACTCATTGACGGTGTCAGTCAGATTGGTCATGTTCTTGAGCTTTGGGTTAGGGTCCACCACCAGCTCTGTCCTTTTGCGGCTTGTTTTGATGAGAGCATCCCATCAGTCCATATTACATAATCGTATGATGATGGTTGTTATAGAGGAGCAATTAGAGAAGTATGGGCCATGATTAGGGCTGTTGCAGTGACCGGGTGGCGGTGACCGTATTACCGGCGCACCAGCAGTCATGAGTCATGACCTCAGTAAAATTCCACGTGACCATTGAGTCATGGTAATCTCCTTTTATGCACCCTGGACATGCTTTGGTAGTACCCAACTTGCTAACTACCATCAGGTCCTAATGGCCTGCTACTCAGGGCTCTATTGTCCCTCTAAACACTCTGACATCATTGCAAATGAAATGGAAAATCACATCAAACACTTATCATCAAAACAGTAGGCCTATCAAACTCACCTCACTGTGTTGATCAATTTGAAGAAAGCAGTTCAAAAGCAGGTTTAAATGTTGTGGATGTATTTTCAAACCACAACACAACGAAGTGGACAACGCTTTCTAAGGTGATGGTTATTTCAAAACACCCATACGCATATTAGAGCTTATGCATATGCATAGGTTTGTGAGCCCAAGCCCCCAAAAATGTCCCTGAATTAAAATTAGGATTGTGCCCTTTTACCATACATAACCTGCCGCATATTGCAGATGGCAGAAAAACATAAAACAAAAATGATTTAAGAGGTATTTGGTACATAATTGGTCTAGCCTTTGAGTGTGGACTGTATTATTATGTACACTGGATGGACTGGTTACCTTATGCTACACTCCAACATTTCTATCCATGAGTCTGGGAGAGAACGTATAGCCCTAAGCGATGCTGTTGGTTCAAATTTGTATTTGATTTTGAATAGCCTAGGAATAGGGATTTTTAAAAATATTTTAATAATTAATTGGGTGACACATTACCTTTAGCTATACAGAATATCTCAACACTGTGCATTTCCATCTCCTCTCTCTCCTTTATTCCTTTCTCAAGCGTGCAGACGGTCTGTCAACAATTTATGAAATGTGTTTCTTTGAGAAAACATGTTACTATCAATGTTCCCAAACAGACTTCACTTGGTTTCCTAAATTAAGCACTGGGTAGCTGCAGGAACAATGTTGGAGAGGCCATGGCATACAGAGTTTGGGTGGAATATCCCCTGTCAGGCAGTGAGAGCATTCTACTCAAACAGGAATATCCCCTGCCGGGCAGTGAGAGCATTCTCCTCAAACAGGAATATCCCCTGCCGGACAGTGAGAGCATTCTACTCAAACAGGAATATCCCCTGTCAGGCAGTGAGAGCATTCTCCTCAAACAGGAATATCCCCTGCCGAACAGTGAGAGCATTCTACTCAAACAGGAATATCCCCTGTCAGGCAGTGAGAGCATTCTACTCAAACAGAAATATCCCCTGTCGGGCAGTGAGAGCATTCTCCTCAAACAGGAATCAGTGAGAGCGTTCTCCTCAAACAGGAATATCCCCTGTCGGGCAGTGAGAGCATTCTACTCAAACAGGAATATCCCCTGTCGGGCAGTGAGAGCATTCTACTCAAACAGGAATATCCCTTGTCGGGCAGTGAGAGATTTACATTTAACTAGGCAAGCCAGTAAAGAACACATTCTTATTTACAATGATGGCCTACACTGGCCAAACCCAGACAACACCCTATGGGACTCCCAATCACAGCTGATTGTGATACAGCCTGGATTTGGGTGTATGTAGTGACACCTCTAGTACTGAGATGCAGTGTCTTAGACTGCTGCGCCACTCGGGAGCCAAGCAGAGAGGAAGTCCAGTCCAAATCTCAAAGTTTTTCAATAAAAACTTCAGCGGCAGTCTCTCAGTTTCTCTCTGAGCTAACATAATAATGACTGTGTGTCTCATCTAAGCTAAAATAATCCAGTGGGCTAATCTCCAGGTTGATGATGAGCGTTATGCGTCATTTATGTGGTGCTAGGTAGGGCTGGGAATTGCCAGGGACCTAACGATACTTAGGTGCCGATTATGATAGTATTGCGACTCTCAAGATTCTATAAGTATTGCGATCAAAGTTCCCTCTAATTTCTTTCGGCACTGAGCCTAATGTAGGCCTACCAGAGTGGCCTAACATCAAAAACAATGGAGAAAATGCATCCCATAACATTTTAACATGGAAATAGCTATTCTAGCCATTCAACCTACAGTAGCCATTCAACCTACAGTAGCAGCAAATGTGTGGTGCTCAATGTAGGCCTATATGCCATGAGACGTTGATTATTCAAGCCTGTCTCAAAATACAACACTGCCGCTTTATGACAGAAAAAAGCTTTTTAACTGACTTGCTTTTCAAAGATGTCTAGAAATATACACACTTTGTGCTGTAGTAGGAAGCAATCCCTCCCTAATTGCTGACTACAAATGATCTATAACTGGGATAATAACTCACTAACTAGCAAAGGATATGAAGAAAAATTTGCACGTGGCTACATGCAGCTCTTGCTTTGATCTCAAAACAAGCGCATCTACTCAAGATCACAGCTGTATACACAGTCCAGTTCATAGTAAATGGCACAGATCCATATATGGCAATGGTCTATTTGTACAGTGCCTTGCGAAAGTATTCGGCCCCCTTGAACTTTGCGACCTTTTGCCACATTTCAGGCTTCAAACATAAAGATATAAAACTGTATTTTTTTGTGAAGAATCAACAACAAGTGGGACACAATCATGAAGTGGAACGACATTTATTGGATATTTCAAACTTTTTTAACAAATCAAAAACTGAAAAATTGGGCGTGCAAAATTATTCAGCCCCCTTAAGTTAATACTTTGTAGCGCCACCTTTTGCTGCGATTACAGCTGTAAGTCGCTTGGGGTATGTCTCTATCAGTTTTGCACATCGAGAGACTGAAATTTTTTCCCATTCCTCCTTTCAAAACAGCTCGAGCTCAGTGAGGTTGGATGGAGAGCATTTGTGAACAGCAGTTTTCAGTTCTTTCCACAGATTCTCGATTGGATTCAGGTCTGGACTTTGACTTGGCCATTCTAACACCTGGATATGTTTATTTTTGAACCATTCCATTGTAGATTTTGCTTTATGTTTTGGATCATTGTCTTGTTGGAAGACAAATCTCAGTCCCAGTCTCAGGTCTTTTGCAGACTCAATCAGGTTTTCTTCCAGAATGGTCCTGTATTTGGCTCCATCCATCTTCCCATCAATTTTAACCATCTTCCCTGTCCCTGCTGAAGAAAAGCAGGCCCAAACCATGATGCTGCCACCACCATGTTTGACAGTGGGGATAGTGTGTTCAGGGTGATGAGCTGTGTTGCTTTTACGCCAAACATAACGTTTTGCATTGTTGCCAAAAAGTTCAATTTTGGTTTCATCTGACAAGAGCACCTTCTTCCACATGTTTGGTGTGTCTCCCAGGTGGCTTGTGGCAAACTTTAAACAACACTTTTTATGGATATCTTTAAGAAATGGCTTTCTTCTTGCCACTCTTCCATAAAGGCCAGATTTGTGCAATATACGACTGATTGTTGTCCTATGGACAGAGTCTCCCACCTCAGCTGTAGATCTCTGCAGTTCATCCAGAGTGATCATGGGCCTCTTGGCTGCATCTCTGATCAGTCTTCTCCTTGTATGAGCTGAAAGTTTAGAGGGACGGCCAGGTCTTGGTAGATTTGCAGTGGTCTGATACTCCTTCCATTTCAATATTATTGCTTGCACAGTGCTCCTTGGGATGTTTAAAGCTTGGGAAATCTTTTTGTATCCAAATCCGGCTTTAAACTTCTTCACAACAGTATCTCGGACCTGCCTGGTGTGTTCCTTGTTCTTCATGATGCTCTCTGTGCTTTTAACGGACCTCTGAGACTATCACAGTACAGGTGCATTTATACGGAGACTTGATTACACACAGGTGGATTGTATTTATCATCATTAGTTATTTAGGTCAAAATTGGATCATTCAGAGATCCTCACTGAACTTCTGGAGAGAGTTTGCTGCACTGAAAGTAAAGGGGCTGAATAATTTTGCACGCCCAATTTTTCAGTTTTTGATTTGTTAAAAAAGTTTGAAATATCCAATAAATGTCGTTCCACTTCATGATTGTGTCCCACTTGTTGATTCTTCACAAAAAATACAGTTTTATATCTTTCTGTTTGAAGCCTGAAATGTGGCAAAAGGTCGCAAAGTTCAAAGGGGCCGAATACTTTCGCAAGGCACTGTATATAGGCCTACTAGGGTTGCCCATTTTGGGGAATATTCAGAGGTGGAAACTTTCCGTGGGAATTAACGGGAATATATGGGAATTAAATGGATTATATGGGAATTTACGTGAATATATTGGAAATAACAGAAATATATGTAAATTAATAATAATTCTATTGAAATGTTAATGTTTTTTTGCATTGGATATATTTACCATATCATATGGAGACAGAAACATAAACCTTTTACCTTATCATAAGGACACATAATTGCAAATGATTAAATTCTTCCAATAGAAATTTTAAGAACAATTTTGTTACGAATTGAACTTTAATTAAATGAGTTGACTCTTCACAATGGATGATTTCACTGAACAACAAAAGAAATTGAATATTGAATGATCTCCAATTATCCATCGCATCTCCCCCAAAAATGTTTTCAACATGAAAACTAAAATGAAACTAAAGAAACTGAAGCTTTGGTTGTCTTCCTCTCAGGCTTCCATGTCTTCTCCCTGGACCTCCTCAATGTCCACCTCTTGAACATCATACTCTTAGGCCTCATCTTCACTGTCCCTTTCCAACCTTGTTGAGGATGGCTCGTTTTCAGACTCAAAAAGCCTCAAATTTGCACTGATGGCCACCAATTTTTCAACCCTTGTATTGGTCAGCCTATTGCGTGCTTTGGTGTGTGTGTCCCCAAACAAGTACCAGTTGCGCTCTGAGGCGGTTGATGTTGGTGGGATTTGGAGGATGATGGAGGCAATAGGGGAAAGAGCCTCAGATCCATAAAGTCTCTTCCACCAGGTGGCTGATGAGATATGTTGGCATGACTGCCATAATTGCATCTCCATCCCAAAGCCCTTGCTTGGAGGTGTACTTCGCCAGACTGCCAAAGAACCTTGCCCTCATGCAAGCCAAAGTGGCGAGACATGGTAGTGATGACACCATAGGCCTTGTTGATCTCTGCACCAGACAGGATGCTCTTGCCAGCATACTTGGGGTCCAACTTGTACGCTGTAGCGTGTATGGGCTTTAGGCAGAAGTCTTCACGCTTTTTGATGTATTTCAGAACTGCAGTTTCCTCTGCTTGGAGCAACAATAAAGTGGGCAGGTCAGTACGGATTTCTTCTCTTACATCTGCAAGCAGAGTCTGAACATCAGACAAGAGGGCATTGTCTCCCTCAATCCTTGCAATGGCTACTGCTATAGGTTTCAGGACTGTCAAACATGATGACAACGTCATTCTTCTCACTTTGCTTGGTGAGGTAGATTGCTGCTATAACTGGATGACCCTTCATATTCCTAACCATTTCCTTGGCTCTCTTGTAGAGTGTAGCCATTGTTTTTTGTTCCATGATGTCCTTGAGGAGCAGATTCAATGCATGAGCAGCACAGCCAATGGGTGTGATGTGAGGGTAGGACTCCTCCACTTCAGACCAAGCAGCCTTCATGTTCGCAGCATTGTCTGTCACCAGTGTAAATAGCTTCTGTGGTCCAAGGTCATTGATGACTGCCTTCAGCTCATCTGCAATGTAGAGACCGGTGTGTCTGTTGTCCCTTGTGTCTGTGCTCTTGTAGAATACTGTTTGAGGGGTGGCGATGATGTAGTTAATTATTCCTTGCCCACGAACATTCGACCACCCATCAGAGATGATTGCAATACAGTCTGCGTTCTCTATGATTTGCTTGACCTACACTTGAACTCTGAACTCTGCATTCAGCAAATTAGTAGATAAAGCATTTCTGGTTGGAGGGGTGTATGCTGGGCAAAGAACGTTCAGAAATCTTTTCCAATACACATTGCCTGTGAGCATCAGAGGTGAAACAGTTGCATACACAGCTCGAGCAAGACATTCATCAACATTTCTCTGACTACGTTCCTCCATTTAGTCAAACAACTTCTAATTCCAGGAGGACAATGAGCTGTTGCTATCAATAAGGTGTAATTTTCACCTCGAATAGAAGTAGAGGGACTTTTTTCAGAGGTTGCTTGTTGAGGGAACTTTTTAAAAACCCTAGAAGAACAAAACCAACCCTAGATGAACAAAACTAGAATACCCACTCTAGTCACACCCTGCCCTAACCAAAATATAAAGAAAAAACATAAATATCTAAGGTCAGGGCGTGACAGCGAGATCTTGAGAATCAGCTGTGCATGTGATGGAAGAGTGCACTGTGCATGCAGAGGGTTGCAATTCCATTGAATTGGGGATAGTTTAACCAAAATATGCCACAAGACCTAGAATTGCCTTGTGTATCCCACAAAAAAAGGTTCACTGTTATAAGATAACTTTTTTTATGAATTTAAGCAAAATTCCCATAGAAAATGTCCAGAAATTTACTGGAAAGTTTCTGACCCTTTGCAACCCTAAGGCCTTCTGCAGATCTGATTGGTTATGCCGCACCTGGTCTGTGTAGAGTACGGGATGAGTCGTGCACAAAATAATCCTACTCCGGTGTGTTCTGCCTACCACAAAATCTCTTGAAATGTTGTTTTGTTTTGGTACAGTGGTTGCTCCACTAAATGTTTTGTGATTATGCTGCGGTACTTAGATGTAATTTGTTGTTTAGTACGGTACCCTGCGTCACCACTTCATTGCTCCAGACCAGCGGAAGGGGTAGTTAGAGCTCTGATTATGCTTTTGGGTCCTACTGTGTCTCTAACTGACAATGAATGGGTGACATAAACCTAAATAGACACTGATAATTGTGCACGACTTCAGCATTACTTACTAAAACTGTTGTTACACTAAGGTTTTTATTATTTTATTTTGTTAGGATTATTTTGTTAGGATTACTTGCTTAGATGGAGGCTAGGGGGAGAATTCTATTTTCAAATGTATTTCTAAGTTAAGTATTATTATTATTATGTATCACATCCAACTGTGATTGGGAGTCCCATACGATGGCACACAATTGGCCCAGTGTTCCTCTCCCTCTAAAAACATAAATTTTTTTGGGGCCTTTATTCAGATTACAATCGCTCACATTCATTATAAAAAAAAAAATGTTTAAAAATACCTAACGTTGTATTACAAAAGTAGTTTGAAATATTTTGGCAAAGTTTATAGGCAACTCTTGAAATATTTTGTAGTTTTTGTAAGTTGTTTTTTTCTGGATCAAACGCTCTTTATAAATGGACATTTTCAATATATATGGACGGAATTAATCGAACAAAAGGACCAATTGTGATGTTTATGGGACATATTGGAGTGCCAACAAAAGAAGCTCGTCAAAGGTAATGCATATTTTATATTTTATTTCAATGTTTTGTGTAGCGCCTGCTATGCTAGCTCCTTTGTTTACTGCTGGTGCAGATGGCACAGGCTATCAGATAATAGCTTCTTATGCTTTCGCCGAAAAGCATTTTTAAAATCTGACATGTTGGCTCTATTCACAACGAGTGTAGCTTTAATTGAGTATCTTACATGTGTGATTTAATGAAAGTTTGAATTTTATAGCATTTTATTTGAATCTGGCGCTCTGCACTTCCCCCAGCAATTGGCCAGTTGAGACGCTAGCATCTCCCCTATCCATAAGAGGTTTTAAGAACAAAGTCTTATTTACAAGGACAGCCTACTCATTCCTCCCCATCAGGGAAATGAATCCCGGTCTCCCGCATGCCCACGTACGATACAGGGATTCTTTGGCTAAATAGCCCAGTACTGTGTAGCCTATCCTGACCGTCACGTTGTACAGCGCCATATTTCACGTTCCATCCCATCGGAAACCCATGGAATAGAAACACCATAATATTAATCAAATGAATCCCAAACTCTAAAAGTAATTGGAAAGGTAGATACAAATTATTTGTGACATTGTGGTTACAATAAGAATGTAAACCAGATGTAAACAAGATGCTGTGTTTTTATTTACAGTAGTGATGGACAGCTGGTGGCATTTTGAAAACAGGTTTTCAAACACTTGTAGCCTAATTAGCAGAACAATACTCTTTCTATCCCGGCTACTGTAGGTGTGAACATCCCCCTACCTGCAATTCGATGCTTAACAACTCTGAAGTCTAACTCAAAACAGCGGTACAGTATTTCTTCATCAACATCTTTATGCTTTCGTTAATAAAATAACTAGAAAATAGACATTCAAAATGCAGATGGTTATTTAAACTACATTTTAGTTGCACTTCCACCCTGCTCCACAACAACACAGGTAAAACCTTGCTGAGATGATCAATATATTATCGTCAATTTCTCTAGCCAAAACGTCTTGATGGCCTCAAAAGTTTGGACACCTACTCATTCCAGGTTTTTTTTCTTTCCTTCCTCCACGTCAGGGAATTGAACCCCGGTCTCCCTTGTGCTCGAACAACAAGGGGATTGTTTAGTTAAATAGCCCAGCACTGTAGCCTATTCCCGACCATCACGTTGTACAGCGCCATCTTTTCCATTCCATCCTAACGGATATCCAGAGGGTTTTTAATTTTTCTTGGAATAGAAACACCATAATATTAATCAAATTAATTAAGCAAAATGTCTTAAAATCAGTCCCATATACTATGTTCTTACAAAAAAGGTTTTAAATTCTCAAGTACAGCCATTACTGAAGGCTATCAAATGCTTCTCAAAGATGCCCTCTGGTGGTCAAACTAGCACCAACGAGCATTAATGGTACCAGTGGTTGGCACTTAAATAACGTGCCATAGAATTCTGTGGCACCACGCAAGCTGTGCTGTGGAACGCTGCAATATTTAAAGGACGAAACACTGTATGTTGCATTGGAAGTGGCTAAAATTGCTTTGATTCCTTCAAAATTGCCTCAGTAAAGGGAAACGTTGATAGTGTTAACTAACAGGGAAAACTCTAGAAGGTTAAGTGAAGTTCTATCTTGTGCTTCTCTCCATGGGCTGATATTTGTTCGGAGCTCTGCGGCAGTCCTCTGAGGGAGCTGCGTGGCCGTCTCTGGCTACTGTGCATGTGCAGCTTAGAGGGAACATTGATTGCGATTCGATACTGTGATTTTTTTTGCGATTCGATGTTCCAAACGTATTGTTCACCATGTGTCTGCTGCTGAGGGACAAGAAAGATCCATGAGCAAATTGGCTCCCTATTTAAAAATAACATGGAGAACAAATTATGAAGGAAAAATACTGGAGTTTTGGTTCAGGTACAGCCGACTACTGTCTTTTGTATTCATGCATCCATGCACAATACTGCTTTTATGCATTTAATAATAAAACACTATAGAAGATAGTACTGCCAGCCCAGCTGCCTGTACACAGGAAACATGGAAAATAGGGATTGTTCCCCCTCAGGCAGTTACACAGCAACATCCTACCCATCATCCCAGAGCTAAGATTAAACCTTTAGTCATCCCTTGTCAGTGTATATTTCCTGTATATATACTGTAAACTAGCCATCCTAAACATGTTCAGGATTTTGCACAAGGCTTATGCTAAACCCTGAACATGTTTAGCATGACAAGTACAAAATTAGAAAATCAGTGAAGCTGAAAGCGCATATTAACTAATGGAAAATAACAGTGTATGTGGGCGATGTTGGGCCCTAATAATTAGGGTTTATTAGAGCTGCTGGGTTCTGGGAAGGCCATTCTAGGTGTTGACAGACAGGGCATTATCTCCAGAGGAGCAATAGTGTAGAGACTCTGCCCATCATTAAACATTAAAACACAATTATCCAGGCACACTAGTCACTCCAGCTGAATCCTAAATGAGTGTAAAGCTTAATAAGAAATTGCATGAACATTCATCTTGGTGTCTTGGAGAGACTTGGCAACTAATAATCCTGAATATCTTAGCAGGTCAACTCCTGATTTAACTCAATAATAACAGTGAAATTAATGATTAGGCACCCCCAAAAATGGCACAGTAATTTATTCACAGTTTAATTATTCACACGTTTCAGTAAAACATTCTTCAGCATTTGGTCAAACTTCATCATGACATAACACAGGGCCACCGTAGACCTTCAGGGTCCACTTTGCCCTTTTTCGTTTCTAAAACACAACCATGGCTGTTGTGTTCCCAATGAATAATGAATGACGGTTGTGGTCCTTCTCTCTCTCACCACCACCACTGTTTGCCTCTGTGCTTGACCACTCTGCAATGCTCAGGAGAAATACTGCTGTCACACTGAAGCTGTAAGAAAGTTTTTACTCACTGCCTGTTCATTTCTCATGCAAGCCAAGTGTGTGTATCAGCGTTTAATGCTCTTAGGAGAGTTGTGTACAGCTAGGTGCCAGAGAATAACAAGGTCCCTAAAATAAACAAAACGTTACCTTGCGGCGGCTGTACGCTGTGGCATTTCAGATTTTTGCTACGTCTGACCTTGCACACTCCATTAACAACATATGACATTGTTGAGGAGAAAGAATGGCTTTGAATAAATGAAACGAACAAATGGAAAAGTTACTTTTTTCCATCTGCCTGAAAATTGGATGTCCATGTGGAGGCTTTGTCGGGCTGATGAAGTGTTCATAGTTCTGCTCCACACACCCATGTTTGGCTGACTCAACCTTTAATTTGGCAGCTGAACCTCATGAATTATGAAGTGATGCTGGAAGCTCATGGCAGCTAAATGAAAGGAGAGAGGGAGATGTGGGAGAGAGACATAAGGAGAGGGGATGCTCGCAGAGAAGGATAAGAAAGTGGTAAGCCCTACACTGGTAAACCAGCTAGCATGGAGTAGATAGATGGAAATCTTCTCCAATCCAATCTTCTCAGACCTTCTTCTCAATCTTCTCAATATCTCAACCAACCAGAGGCTATTCTAAACTAGCATATTATGTTGTATATGCTTACAGTACTGTGGTTTGTGTGATACAGTACACAGCATTTATTTGACAGGAAAAGCATAGCATCTTTTAATGCCTTTTTAACTCTGAGAAATACTTGCTTAAACTCTGGAGCAGACATCCTCTACTTAACGTGGGTTCTGGGTTTTTGCTGTGTAGATGACAAACGCCTGCAGCATTCAAATCGCCGTGCAAGAAGTGGAATGTGATCTCTCATCTGAGTCATACAGGGCCAATAAATGCAGTATCATTGTCTTATCGCTAAAGGCCAAACATCTAACTTAACCTTTACTTTCATGTGTATATTTATTGATTGAGTACAACTCAAGTGACTTCACTCAAGTGACTCCCCTGATAGGTATTTTTAAGTTAATATGCAAGTCTAGAGTAGAGCATCAAAGCATCTTGTCTATTAGTTATTCATGTTAATAAAACATCCCACAATTTGGTTCCATGCAGGCTTAAATGAACTGTGGTCCCCCAAACTAGATTAAAAAAGCTTTATCATGATGACCAAACCGATGTAATATTCTCTATGAGGACTAGGTTCCATAGACCTGAACACCAGCAGCCCAGTGACTGAGATGATGTCTGAGAGCTTTTTAGTGAGACTGCTTGAGGGGCATTAAAGTCTGTTTTTTCTGCCTGATTATAGGATGATTCCATGTTTTTCATAATTCTAGTTCCCTATTTAGACTAAATAAATGCTTTGTTCAGCTGGCATGTCTCATCACCCCTCTTTTCCCCTCTCTCTCTCTCTCTCTCTCTCTCTCTCTCTCTCTCTCTCTCTCTCTCTCTCTCTCTCTCTCTCTCACTCTCCCCTGAAAAGTCTGTCCTCAGTGTGACTCATTACCCTGCTCTGCCTGGAAGCCCTCTTGCTCTCCCCTCGCTCTCCCCTCGCTCTCCTCTTGCTCTCCCCTTGCTCTCCCCTCACTCTCCTCTCGCTCTCTTCTCGCTCTCCTCTCACTCTCTCCTCTCCTCTGGCTCTCCCTTCCTCTTGTTCTCCCCTCGCTCTCCCCTCGCTCTCCTCTCGCTCTTCTCTCCTCTCGCTCTCCTCTTCTCTTGCGCTCCTCTCACTCTCCTCTCGTTCTCCTCTCGCTCTCCTCTCGCTCTCCTCTTGTCTTGCTCTCCTCTCGCTCTCCTCTCACTCTCCACTCCTCTTCTCTCCTCTTGCTCTCCACTCGCTCTTCTCTTCTCTACTCTCGTTCTCCTCTTGCTCTCCTCTCGCTCTTCTCTTCTCTCGCTCTCCACTCCTCTTGCTCTCCTCTTCTCTCCTCACTCTCCTCTCCTCTTGCTCCCCTCTTGCTCTCGCTCTTCTCTCCTCTCGCTCTCCTCTTGCTCTCTTGGCCAACATGAACCGGATGTGTCATGAACCCCATTGTTCTGCCTTTGCACAGATGCCATGGAGTGCAAGATAGGCTGATGACAGCTGACAGCCAGGGCCATCTGAGGGAAATCAAACTATCTTACAGACAGTCACAGATCAAGCGACCACTGAGAGATGCCAGGGTCACTGCCTTTTGTCTTAGACGAGTGGAGCTCAACACAGTGAGCCCTACTGTTACTAAGTCACTCTGAGATATGCACTAAGTGGGAAAGTTTCCCACAAGTTTCCCTTTTTTTCTCCTCCTCACATCTTTTATTATGGAAGCTAGTTGGTTTGAGGGAGCTGTATGTGGCAGTTACAAATGTGCTTCTTGGTCTGCTGCCAGCGTAGTAGGAAGCCCTTCCATTTCTATGAATGGCCACCCGGAGTCCCTACATCCGCTGCCACGAGAGATTCCTTGGTTCATCAGGACCAACCCACATCCCCATCAAGAGGCAGAGGGACAGGAAGTCCCCACGTCAGTCCCTTTCTGACCAGATCTAGTACAGCAGTCAGAGCACAGTGCTGTTCCTTCTGCCTCTCTGCCCAGACTTTTGCACAGTGGAAACTTAATATAACTGAACAGGATCAACTTTATTTCTCCTTGACTAGAGTGTTGATGATGTAGACAAACTGTTGGGCATGGTTTATGCTACTGAAATGCTATGAATTCATATGGAGGAGGATGCATTGTGTCTGTAATGTGGCTATTTATAAGTCTAGATGCATTTGGTCATTAAACGCAATGAAAAACCCCTGGCATCACAGCATGAATGCATTTGAGGCATATGCTTGAGACCAGAGCATATATGTATGGTTCTACTTAAGACTAGCTTCTGTTGTGACTATCCTGCTGGGTAGAATCGATGGAACAGTAGTGGAGAGGGTAGCAAGTTTTAAGTTCCTCGGCATACACATCACAGACAAACTGAATTGGTCCACTCACACAGACAGCATTGTGAAGAAGGCGCAGCAGCGCCTCTTCAACCTCAGGAGGCTGAAGAAATTCGGCTTGTCACCAAAAGCACTCACAAACTTCTACAGATGCACAATCGAGAGCATCCTGGCGGGCTGTATCACCGCCTGGTACGGCAACTGCTCCGCCCTCAACCGTAAGGCTCTCCAGAGGGCAGTGAGGTCTGCACAACGCATCACCGGGGGCAAACTACCTGCCCTTCAGGACACCTACACCACCCGATGTCACAGGAAGGCCATAAAGATCATCAAGGACATCAACCACCCGAGCCACTGCCTGTTCACCCCGCTATAATCCAGAAGGCGAGGTCAGTACAGGTGCATCAAAGCTGGGACCGAGAGACTGAAAAACAGCTTCTATCTCAAGGCCATCAGACTGTTAAACAGCCACCACTAACATTGAGTGGCTGCTGCCAACACACTGACACTGACTCAACTCCAGCCACTTTAATAATGGGAATTGATGGGAAATTATGTAAATATATCACTAGCCACTTTAAACAATGCTACCTTATATAATGTTACTTACCCTACATTATTCATCTCATATGTATACGTATATACTGTACTCTATATCATCGACTGTATCCTTATGTAACACATGTATCACTAGCCACTTTAACTATGCCACTTTGTTTACATACTCATCTCATATGTATATACTGTACTCGATACCATCTACTGTATCTTGCCTATGCTGCTCTGTACCATCACTAATTCATATATATTTATGTACATATTCTTTATCCCCTTACACTGTGTGCAAGACAGTAGTTTTGGAATTGTTAGTTAGATTACTTGTTGGTTATTACTGCATTGTCGGAACTAGAAGCACAAGCATTTCGCTACACTCGCATTAACATCTGCTAACCATGTGTATGTGACAAATAACATTTGATTTGATTTGATTAGATGTACATGGAATATTGTCTAGATATGGGACATTTTTCAGCTACCAGACCCATGTGACAACCACGACCCTCTGAAGGCGCCTCTCCTCTCCTGTATAGAATCTGCCTGTCTGTGTAATGCAGTGCGGTCATGATACATGGCACCATACAGGCATGCCAAATGCCAGGATTTATGGTGGTACCATATAAGGACATTTCTGTACTGGTGCCCAGGTACAATGCTGTGCCAATGTGGGAAGGAATTGAAAAGGATTCTCTCTTTGTGGCCCAGACTCATGATAGTTGCTGGGGATTTTAGGTTGGTCTTAAAAGGGTCTGTGAGGTGATTTTAGACTGCAGTTTGTTTGATGTACGAGGACTCTGTATGAAACTTCAAAAGCAAAGCTTCACATCAAAGTCAAAACCAAGTAGCAACCAAGAGAAATTGGGGAGGAAAAACCTGTTTAAATGAATATCTTGCTACATGATGCGTTGGTTATTTGTTGTTTTTCACAGCTGAATATGGAAACAGGCTCTGAGATCCGTCGTTTGATCGAGGCATTTACAAAAATCACTTCTGAAATGGAACAGAACTTCAATTTCAAAACTTTGTGTTGTTGACTGAAGCCTCCTCATGTTTCTTTACCTTCTGATGTTTTAGTTTTTTGACATGCAGCCCATGACTTTTTCCTTACCCACCTGCTTTTCCCTCTCAGAATGTGTGTGTGTGCGCGTGCATCCCGGCGTGCATGTGATCTCTGCTGTGGGCATTGTGTAATCCTCCTTCTCAGGCACATCTTTTTCTTATTCTGTTTGATCAGTTTATATTGGCTAGCTCCTACAATAAGCAGAGCAGACCCATACTGCTGCTATGAATCCTAGCAGGCAGCAGTCTAATCCTGGGATAAAACCACCTCACAGACCTCCCCACTAAGACCTCCAATGTGTCAGTTGAGTCATCACGCTGCTCTGTAGTAGACTCACTAGACTAGTCAGTCAGTATTAGACTGATGTGCAGCTCAAATGGCACCCTATTCCCTATGTAGTGTACTACTTTTGAACAGGGCCCATAGGGTTCTGGACAAAATAGTGCATATATACTGAAGAGTAGTGATGCACCGATATGATATTTTTGGCCGATACCGATATCCAATATTTTCCTTGCCAAAAAAAACGATACCGATATTTAACATTTTAGCGGCCTTTTAAGCATTCTGGTACAGTTAAATAGTTAACACACACATGGACGCAGCGGTCTAAGGCACTGCATCTCAGTGCAAGAGGTGTCACTACAGTCCCTGGTTCGAATCCAGGCTGTATAACATCCGGCTGGGATTGGGAGTCCCATAGTGCGGCACACAATTGGCCCAGTGTCATCCGGGCCGTCATTGTAAATAATAATTTGTTCTTAACTGACTTGCCTAGTTAAATAAAGGTACACACACAAACACACACACACACACACACACACACCACACTGACCAAAAAGTTATTTTGTTGGCATTTCCGTACGTCCCCATTACCAGTAAAACATAATCAAAACCTATTTCTTTCACTTACTTGCTGTGCTGTTTCGTTGTTCATTTGCTCAGTCGTTTCATTCTCAACCAGGATTTCTATGGAACGCCGTTTGGGTCTTTGCGTATCAAAATAGATATCAAATAAGCTTGTTGACCAATCAAGACCTGAACTTGACTGCACGTCACATAATAATGTGACGCATTCATACATTTTTACGTAGTTATTACACATTGATTACACTATAACTCGTATTGTATATGTCACAACGATACCTATGCTATGATGCTGGTAAAGTTGTCTCACGCACCTACAGTGCTGGTCATAAAAAAAGCTAGCTAGCTCATAGATGCAAACAATGTTCTTCCCCAAAAACATAGCAAAACTACATAATCTAGGTGTCGTCATCTAAAATAACCCTAATTTTATAAGACAATTCTTATTTGATTAATGGTGGCCGGACCCATCTATGTGAAGCTAGCCACAAAAAGGATTAGCCACAATAGTGGACTTTGCGATTAGCCTTCAAAATAAAACTATGGCATAATTCTACTATATGTATTAATTTGCATCACTGTCAATTACATACTTTTATTTTGAAGGCTTACTGCAAATTCCACTATTGTGCCTAATCCTTATTGTGGCTAGCTTCACAACACATAACCCGGTGCGGCCGAGCCTCACTAGCCAGATGAATCTAGCTGGCTGCTTATAATGTTAGCTTTGGGCAACAGGGTTCAGTAGCTGGCTAGCTATTATTTTCATGAACTGAAGTTCAATTTCAATAGTCGAACAACAAGTGGCAACCTAGCTAATACTTACTCACAAGGATTCCTAAATCATTGCTAAGAATAATGAAAATGACTGCAGTTTCCACTGGTCATTGTTTTCAGGCTGGTTGTATTGGTGCTAGCTAGATACCAAGCTAAAACTAGCTACCCTAGAAGTTGCGGTCAAACAAATGATGCTTTATTACCAATGCGGTATTGTAAACACATCGTTCGTGGCCGGTGTTTGCTTGTTTGCAGACTTTTTTGTACAGCTTTGACAGTGCTATTGTATCTTTTTTGACACGCAAAGACCCAAATGGCGTTCCATAGTATGTATGTCGTGAAGCTAATAGCAGTGACGCTATTACTGTGTAACTCCGGTAGGGCAGCATCTGAATGATAGCGCACTTGGTAGTGTGTACCGGTGCTCGACAAGTCGGCGAAAGCCAACATCACCCACGACAGAGAATGGTTGATTGTCAAGGGCAATGAATTCCATTATCTTGGCTTTAACGGATTTCGCCTTTGAGTTGTCTCGCTGAAATGTTCTTACTCTTTCAAATGACTACTTGACTTGTTGACTGCTTGATCCACACAGCAGACATTGTGGGCTAGGTTAAGAATGCTGTGTTGCACGTCTAGCGCCAAATTTTACGTGGCGTCAATATGTCACGTTATGTAGGTATGCACGGTAGCTTTGACATCGGTTTTTACATCGGTGTTAAACTAGACATCGGGCCGATACCGATGTTGGAATTTTTAGCGAATATCGTCCGATTCCGAAATGTTCACGATATATTGTGCATCCCTAGTGAATTAAAAAAAAAAAAAAATGTATTTCACCTTATTTAACCAGGTAGGCCAGTTGAGAACAAGTTCTCATTTACAACTGTGACCTGGCCAAGATAAAGCAAAGCAGTGCGACACGAACTACACAGAGATACACATGGGATAAACAAAACGTACAGTCAATAACACAATAGAAAAATCTATATACAGTGTGTGCAAATGTAGTAAGATTAGGGAGGTAAGGCAATAAATTGGCCATCGTTGCGAAATAATTACAGTTTAGCATTAACACTGGAGTGATAGATGTGCAGAAGATGAATGTGCAAGTAGAGATACTGGGGTGCAAAGGAGCAAAATAATAAATAACAATATGGGAATAGGGTACAATTTGGGAAGCACCCTCTGACTTTTTAGTCAGTTACTGGAGAGACAGTTGATGTAGATCTGACTACAGACACAAGCCCAGTGGGACCTAGAGTGTAGCCTACAACTCTCTGGAGGAAAGCCTTGTTCCCATTACAGACTATTTTTATCGCCCAGCTTCTGATTGGTCAGTAAGGTGTGTGTGGCTCATGTTGTGTGATGAGGTGCTTCTCTGCCATCTGTCGTCCTGCTCTCAGCCACACTGACAACAGACCATGTCTAGTCAGTCAGTCTCAGGCCTGCAGGGAGGGCAGGGAATCTTTTTGGGTTTCCCTTGTTACTTGTTACAAACATTGTATTAAGAAGAGTGTAGAACAATTTAGTATTGTAACGCTCATGGCAATGTGATGAATGTTATAACCCCATGTCACTCAATATCATGATATGTTTGGCTTGACAATAACAGCAATGGAGTAATCAAGAGCAGGAAGGTCTGGGACCAGGCTAAGGTTTAGCTGCTTATTATAAGCCAACCTGGGGTTTGTTTGGCAGTGACCGTGTATTACAAAGTTACAGTAGATGTCTTACATTATACTACAGTATGTCTAATCCAGACACGGACAAAGAAACCTCTTCTCAGTAGCACTGCATTGATCTTCAGGGTTGCAGATGAAGTGGAGGGCAAGGCAAGCCATCTGCTGTGCTAACAACAGAGCAGCTCAATATGTCCCATCTGTAGCATGCTGCCATTTTGTACACACAAAGGGATTAGAAACCTTAACCCCAGCATGACTTCACTGAAATCTCTATCACAATGAATCTATTGTTGCATTCTAACCAGCAAAATAGATTCACATTTTACATTTTAGTAGATGTTCTTATCCAGAGCGACTTACAGTAGCATTTAGGGTTAAGTGCTTTACTCAAGGGCACATTGACAGTGTAGGCCGTCATTGTAAATAAGAATTTGTTCTTAGGGCTGCAATCCTGTTAACGGGATTGATATGACAACAGCCAGTGAAAGTGTAGAGCGCCAAATTCAAACAACAGAAATCTCATAATTAAAATTCCTCAAACATACATGTATTTTATACCATTTTAAAGGTAATCTTGTTGTTAATCCCACCAAAGTGTCCGATTTCAAATAGGCTTTACAGCGAAAGCACCACAAATTATTATGTTAGGTCACCGCCAAGTCACATACAAATTCTGCCATTTTTCCAGCCAAAGAGAGGAGTCAAAAAAAGCACAAATAGAGATAAAATGAATCACTAACCTTTGATGATCTTCATCAGATGACACTCATAAGACGTCATGTTACACAATACATATGTTTTGTTCGATAAAGTGCATATTTATATAAAAAAAATCTCAGTATACATTGGCGTGTTACGTTCACTAGTTCCAAAAACTTCCGGTGATATTGCAGAGAGCCACATCATTTTACAGAAATACTCATAAATGTCGATGGAAATACAATTGTTAGACATGGAAATATAGATACACTTCTCCTTAATGCAACCACTGTGTCAGATTTCAAAAGAACTTTACGGAAAAAGCAAACCATGCAATAATCTGAGTACAGCTTTCAGACAACAAAGCAGCCAAAAAGATATCCGCCATATTGGGTAGTCAACAGAAGTCAGAAATAGCATTATAAATATTCACGTACCTTTGATGATCTTCATCAGAACGCACTCCCAGGAATCCCAGTTCCACATTAAATGTTTGATTTAGTTCAATAATGTCCATCATTTATGTCCAAAGAGCTACTTTTGTTAGCACGTTTGGTAAACAAATCCAAAGTCATGCAGCGCGCTCCCATGTTCCAGACGAAATGTCAAAAAGATCCGTTACTGTCCATAGAAACATGTCAAACGATGTATGGAATCAATCTTTAGGATGTTTTTAACATAAAACGTCAAAAATGGTCCAACCGGAGAATTCCTTTGTCTGTAGAATAGCAATGGAACGAGAGCTAACTCTCTCGTGACCTCACCTCAGATCCTGTGGCAATCTGCCAGACACCTGACTCATTCCTCTCTCATCCGGTCCCACTTCACAGTAGAAGCCTGAAACAAGTTTCTAAAGACGGTTGACATCTAGTGGAAGCCTTAGGAAGTGCAACATAACCAATCCCACTGTGTATTCAATAGGGGCTGGGTTGAAAATCGACCAACCTCAGATTTCCCACTTCCTGTTTGGATTTCTTCTCAGGTTTTTGCCTGCCATATGAGTTATGTTATACTCACAGACATCATTCAAACAGTTTTAGAAACTTCAGCGTGTTTTCTATCCAATACTAATAATAATATGCATATGTTAGCAACTGGGACTGAGGAGCAGGCCATTTACTCTGGGCACCTCTGGGCACCTTTCATCCAAGCTACTCAATACTGCCCCTGCAGCCATAAGAAGTTTTAACTGACATGCCTAGTTAAGTATTATTATTATTTTTTAATTTACAAATTTTTCACTTAGTTGGCTCAGGGATTCAAAACAGTGACCTTCTGTTTGCTGGCCAACCACTGTAACCGCTAAGCTACCTGATGCCCATACACAACACAGCAGCTCTGTTGACCCAAGCTACCTACGATTAAAGGGATATTTCAGGATTTTGACAATGAGGCCCTCTATCTACTTCCCCAGAGGCAGATGAACCATGTTTATGTATCTGCGTGCAATTTGAAAGAAGTTGCTAACTAGCTCTAGTGCAATTAGCAGATTAGCATACCCATGCCAAATATTTCCAGTCATTGCACTAACGCTAGTTAACATTGGCTCACAAACTACCTCTAACTTCCTTCATACTGGACACAGAGACAAAAATTGTATCCAGGAGTTCAGCTGACTCTGGGGAAGTAGATAACGGGCCTCATTGCCAAAATCCCCAAGTATCCCTTGAAATGGGCAATCTGCAGTTGCCACGTCCATTATTCAAATCAAATCAAATTGTATTTGTCACTTGCGGCGAATACCACAGGTCTGGTATTCACTTTACAGTGAAATTCTTACTTACTTACGAGCCCCTAACCAACAATGCAGTTTTAAAAATACAAAAAAGTAAGAGATAAGCATAACAAATCATTAAAAAACAGTAGTAAATAACAATAGCGGGGCTATATACAAGGGGTACCGGTACAGAGTCAATGTCAATGTGCAGGGGCACTGGTTAGTCGAGGTAATTGCGGTAATATGTACATCTAGAGTAGAGTTATTAAAGTGACTATGCATAGATAATAACAGAGAGTAGCAACAGGTTCTGGGTAGGGGGGGGGGGGGGCAATGAAAATAGTCTGGGTAGCCATTTGATTAATTGTTCAGGAGTCTTATGGCTTGGGGGTAGTAGCTATTTAGGAGCCTCTTGGACCTAGACTTGGCCTTCCGGTTCTGCTTGCCGTGCGATAGCAGAGAGAACAGTCTATGACTAGGGTGGCTGGAGTATTTGACCATTTTTAGGGCTTTCCTCTGACATCGCCTGGTATTGAGGTCCTGGATGGCAAGAAGCTTGGCCCCGGTGATGTACTGTGCCATTCGCCCTACCCTCTGTAGTGCCTTGTGGTCGGAGGCCGAGCAGTTGCCATACCAGGCAGTGATGCAACCCGTCAGGATGCTCTCGATGGTGCAGCTGTACAACCTTTTGAGGATCTGAGGATCCCGTGCCAAATATTTTCAGTCTCCTGAGGGGAATAGGTTTTCTCGTGCCCTCTTCATGACTGTCTTGGTGTGCTTGGACCATGATAGTTTGTTAGTGATGTGGACACCAAGGAGCTCTCAACCTCCACTACAGTTCGGTTGATGAGAATG
Source organism: Oncorhynchus mykiss (assembly GCF_057628025.1). Classification (NCBI taxonomy): domain Eukaryota; kingdom Metazoa; phylum Chordata; class Actinopteri; order Salmoniformes; family Salmonidae; genus Oncorhynchus; species Oncorhynchus mykiss. The sequence continues at coordinate 23,988,559 of NC_143048.1, read as the reverse complement.
GGGCGTGCTCGGTCCTCCTTTTCCTGAAGTCCACAATCATCTACTTTGTCTTGATCACGTTGAGGAAGAGGTTGTTGTCCTTGCACCACACGGTCAGGTCTCTGACCTCCTCCCTATAGGCTGTCTCATCGTTGTAGGTGATCAGGCCTACCACTGTTGTGTCGTCAGCAAACTTAATGATGGTGTTGGAGTCGTGCCTGGCCGTGCAGTTTTGTACTTAAATTAGTGGTAGGGTTAGGGTTAGGGTTGGGCGGTATCTAGACCCTAGGGTTGGGCGGTATCTAGATTTTCATACCATCATACTGTTTCTGTACCATACTGGGTCATACAGTATTAAGGGAAGTGCACACAAGGGGCGCTATAAAAAAATAGCACCATCATTTTTCTCCTAGTGTTAGGCAACAGGGATTTAGGCAACAGCGATCTTGATCCAGGAGGGGATTGAATGTCTCTGCTGTGACCAATAAGATTCATCTTAACATCTACACACTTACTTAGCAAGTGGGAAAACCTGAGCTGGATATAATTTATTTGACACATTTTACTTTTCTTATAGTTATACTTAACTTATAGTTCTAATAAGTGGCGTAGTACTCAACCCCGCAAGGCTGTTTTTATAAATAAAACGGTATTGAAAATCATACCGTCGGTATTTAGAAATACCTGGGTATACGGTAAAAATGGGATGTGGCCCATGCCTAATGTACCCATTGCTAATGTACCCATTGATTCTTAAATAATCTATTTTACACTATAATATACACTGAGTATACAAAACATTAAGAACACCTGCTCTTTCCATCACATAGGTTGATCAGGTGAATCCAGGTGAAAGCTATGATCCCTTATTGATGTCTCTTGTTAAATCCACTTCATTCAGTATAGATGAAGGTGAGGAGACAGGTTAAAGAAGGATTGTTAAATCTTGAGACTATTGAGACATGGATTGTGTATGTGTCAGATGGGGAATGGGCAAGACCAAACATGTAAGTGCCTTTTGAAGGGGGTATGGTAGTAGGTGCCAGGTGCACCGGTTGTGTCAAGAACTGCAACGCAGCTGGGTTTTTCACGCTCAACAGTGATTGTACTGTATGCTTTTCAAGGTGACGCCAGTGTCACTGGTGGCTAATAAGTCCGAGCTCAACACATTTTTGAGGAGCATTGCAAAGTGGCCTAAGAGCACACATGGCCTGCTGTTGGGGATTAGCATAATGAGATGTGGCGTGGATTAATGAGGGTTGTCAAGGACAGGCTCAATTAATCCAGTGCAGGCAGCAGGCTAAGGTAACATGCTAGCGACAGTGTCACTCCAGTAAAAGTACAACAACACTAGAAGACATAGACATTAGCTGATTCATAGCACAGAATAGTGTAGTAATCAGTTGGTGTTAGCAGCAAGCTAACATGCTACAGTAATAGGTTGCATCATGTATTACAGTACAACAACACTAGGGCTAACCCCAATTACTCAACTGGTCTATTGTTTGGTCGACCAATATTTTTTTGGTCAAGCAGTAGCAAATATATGTATTTTTTTATGGCACTTGAGACACTTGTTTGAATCGCGTCCATCTCAGTCAACTAATCCATTGCGGAGGCCGAGACTAATTCATTGCGGAGGCCACTGGGATGGCACAGTCCAAGCAGAATGGGAGTGTGGCTAAAATATACAATGCATGTCTCTCTCCAGAATGTGCTCTCTCCCGCTAATTTGTGCACATTCATTGTTTCATAACTTCATTGTGTGAATTGTTTGCGTATTATTGCTAGTGTCTATTAATTCCCTGTTACATATATCACTAGCAGTACATCTATCATTCATTCCTATCATTTCTAATCTACAATGTTTGTTTGGTTACACAAATCTATGTTAATGCTTCAGTATATTACTATTCCAGTCTTTTGCAGTTCTCATTGTCTGATTGGACACATTGTTTTCAGAGTGCACAACCTATGCTTGTTGGAAACACGTTTTGGTTTATTTTTATTCCATTTACTAGTTTTGTCCATTTAGTCATTGTCTTTTGTTTGGCGTGCTCCTGTCAAGGACGTGCACCTGATTACACATAGAAGTAGGTATATAGGCTACATGGCCATTTATAGGCTACCTGCCCATTTAGGGATCTGATAGTATTTCTGATTGGCTTAATGCACCACCACTAATGAGCTGTGGAGCACCTCAAAGTAATGTTTTCTTCACCTCAAACAGCAAGCAAACAAAGTCTGTTTTTACATCCATTGAGAATGACAATAGTTCCTCAATGTATTTAAAACATATTTCAAGCTCTCTCCCTTTCGATAACCACTCAGCATGAATGGGAAAAACGTCATGCTCTGATCCAGTGGAAACGTCATAAAATAAACCTACCTTGATGACGTCTTATCCCTTGCGCAAATAGCCTACAGCTGTGTTTGTCCAGAGCTCACTGGCACGAGAAACTCTGGCCCTGTCTAGACTTGACAGTTCATGCAGATTTTGTATTCTGATCATAGAGTTCTGATCATGGAATTCCGAACGAGTCATGCATCTAAACCTACATTTAAATCTGTCTACCATGTCCACAGTGTGTCCGGATTCCCCTTTTCCCGTGCTATGTTCTAATGCCAGTATGCATTCTACAAATGGTGGAATAGGCAAAATATAATAACAGAACAACAACTGATAGCAGTAGCTAACTACTGTAGCTAACTAGCCAGCTAACCTCTGTAGCTCCAGCCAAATATTTTTTTTATTCTAAATTTTAGCTAGCTGGCTACCATTGTTTGAGGCCAGCAAACACTTTCCTCACACACTAGGAACGTATTTCCACCAACATTATAATGAACGGGTGCCTCTCGGTCCCAAACACACAAGTTTTCTGGAGACTTGTGGGAGGAGTGCTGATGATGTCATCCAGTGTATACTCTTTCGGTAGTCTGAATGCGTCCAGACTGAGGATAAATCCATACACAATGCATCCCTGACCACCTCCTGAAGTTGTCAGCCAGATCTGAACACAATCAGACCACAAAGCGACTTCTGCGTGTATAGACCCGTCTTTTCAATGCGATCTTCATATTCTGATAGCAGAAGTAGCATGTAAGTGTAGACATGACCTCTGACTGAAGGCCCAGAATATTTCATACAATGTTACAAGTTTGCTAGTGCAAATTTCCAGCCAGGCCCAAGTTGATAATTTATACAATGTTTAAAGTTCATTGCAGGCAGGCCATGCGAAGCCAATGTGATTTTTAGGATATATTTTTTTATCTGGATATTTTTATCTGCAATGTTTTTATTTATTGGCTTTATGTCTGCTATTTTTTACATAGTTGTCAATGGCAATAGAAGTACTTTTTAGATTTGTATCATTTTAATTTAGATTTGGATCGAATTTTGATTAAAGGAAAGGTTAACACATTTTGAGTGTTATATTGTTTTTGTGCATCTCTGAGTGATGTTCTATTGATTCCCTGGGTCATTTCATGTTTTCATGTGTATCTGAGTTATTGTCGTTCAAAGCAGGCAGAAATCCGGCCGGTATGACTTAACACTGTGATAACGTCGCTCTCACTACACTGGAAGTTATTAGGTATACGACTTTTAGATCTTGAAAATGTCTTATCATACATGTCTTCTCTCGAATGAGCAATTAATCATATTTTTGTGATATTCCTACCTCGAGAAATGTGAAATTTAACGGAGAGTCTAGCACATTTTCTAGCACAATCCTATTTGTCTGCCTCTTTAGTCCAGGATGCATTGCATGGTGCCGTTGCCAGAGATATTATAGAAAGGAGATAGGAATCCAATGAATGAAGGAACCTATAACGCCCCACCCAGCAGACTGTCGACCGATTACATTCACGTTGTCAAACTGCGTCACGCGGTTGCTAAGCTAATCGTCATGCAATCCCTTCTCAAAGTCAGTGTATACAGTGCCTTCGGAAAGTATTCAGACCCCTTGACTTTTTCCACTTTTTGTTACGCTGCAGCCTTATTCTAAAATGGATCTAGTAAAATAAAAAAACTCAGCAATCTACACACAATACCCTATAATGACAAAGCGAAAATTGTTTTTTATTTTGCAAATGTATTAAAAATAAAAAAGTGAAATACCTTATTTACATAAGTATTCAGACCCTTTGCTTAGATGCATCCTGTTTCCATTGAACATCCTTGAGATGTTTCTACAACTTGATTGGAGTCCACCTGTGGTAAATTCAATTGATTGAACATGATTTGGAAAGAAACACACCTTTCCTTATAAGGTCCCAAAGTTGACAGTGCATGTCAGAGCAAGCCATGAGGTCAAAGGAATTGTCCGTAAGCTCCGAGGCAGGATTGTGTCATGGCACAGATCTGGGGAAGGGTATCTACAAATTTCTGCAGCATTGAAGGTCCTCAAGAACATAGTGGCCTCCATCATTCAAAACAATCATAAGTTTGGAACCACCAAGACTCTTCCTAGAGCTGGCCACCCAGGGCCATTTCTGCAGAAACCATTTCTGCAGAACTCCACCAATCAGGCCTTTATGGTAGAGTGGCCAGATGGAAGCCACTCCCCAGTAAAAGGCACATGACAGCCCGCTTGGAGTTTGCCAAAGGGCACCTAAAGACTCTCAGACCATGAGAAACAAGATTTTCTGGTCTGATGAAACCAATATTGAACTCTTTGGCCTGAATGCCAAGCGTCACATTGGGAGGAAACCTGGCACCATCCCTACAGTGAAGCATGGTGGTGGCAGCAAAATGGTGTGGGGATGTTTTTCAGCGGCAGAGCCTGGGAGACTAGTCAGGTTCAAGGTGAATATAAACGCAGAAAAGTACGGAGAGATCCTTGATGAAAACCTGCTCCAGAGCTCTCAGGACTTCAGACTGGGGTGAAGCTTCACCTTCCAACAGGACAATGACCTTTAGCACAGCCAAGACATTGCAGGAGTGGCTTCGGGACAAGTCTCTGAATGTCCTTGAGTGGCCCAGCCAGAGCCCGGTCTTGAACCCGATCAAACATCTCTGGAGAGACCTGAAATTACCTGTGCAGCGACTCTCTAATCGCTGCCAAAGGTGCTTCACCATAGTATTGAGTAAAGGTTCTGAATACTTATTTAAATATGATATTTCAGTTTTTCTCAAAAGAAGCAATGTCACGATTCCAGAGCTGACCGATACTACAGATAGCAAGTTAATTGTCTCACATCTCGGAAAATATTTGTAATGATGTACTTCTAGTGGACGGAATTCGTACTAATGATGGGGTTTTGAGCTAGCAACCGATACTTCCATTCACTCCTTGAAGGAGAACACTCCTTGTCCTAGAATCTCCCAGAATGCACTGCACGACCCATTGACATAATATGGGCAACGCTAGACTCTACTGTGAGGCACATTGATCTCCAGGTTGAACATGGTGAGATTGTAGAATCCTAAATTGATAGTGCAGTTTGTTTAGGCGATTTTACAGCTTACTAACTTCATTACATGCTGATATTGTCTTTGATATTATTGTGTGTAGCGACATTTTCTAGCTAGCTAGCCAGGCAGCCCATAGAGAGAGCATTGCATGGATTGTGGATGTTGTAGTCGAATTGAGCTGCAACAGATTTCCAAACCGATTTTTGCTTTAACCACATGACAATGATTTTGAGATATGAAGACTGTTCCATGAAAATGTGCATATGAAAACCATAACTGGAATGCAGATTGGTAGAAATTGTAAGATAAATTGAGAAAGGTTGCCGACTCCTCGTGTAGCCTATTACTGGAAACTTCAGGAGAGTAACGGCGGAATCTGCCAGCAGAAGCGAGAGGAGCATGGTTGGGTCAAGTTACGTTTTTTTTATTCCGGTTATCTTAATCTTTGGCTCCCTCTTCAGTCATTTGTGTCTTATTTCATCAAACAGTGCTTAAACCATCAAACAAGCTCAATACATATAGTTGATTTTATTAAAACACATAGGGTGTATCTATATATAGAAATCGGTTGGTCAAAAGAACAGACGACTTTCGGTCAACCAAGATTTTTTTTGTCGGGGACAGCCCTAAATAACACACAGATTTACAACACAGCATGTAGTAATCAATTGGTGTTATGCTCCATGTTTGCAACATTATGTCACGCTCTGACCTTAGAGAGCCCTTGGTTCTCTATGGTGTAGTAGGTCAGGGCGTGACTAGGGGATGATCTGGTATATCTAATTCTATGTTGGTGCTAATGTGGTTCCCAATTAGAGGCAGCTGTTTATCGTTGCCTCTGATTGGGGTTCATATTTAGGTAGCTATTTCCCCACCTGTGTTTTGTGGGATATTAATTGTTTGTTAGTGTGTTTGGGCACCACGTCCTCACGGTCTTTGTAAGTTTTGTTATTTTGTTTTGTTAGTTTCACTTTAACTTCTTACGGCTGAAATTCCGTTAACGGGATCGTTTTGACAACAGCCAGTGAAAGTGCAGGGCGCGAAATTCAAATAACAGAAATCTCATAATTAAAATTCCTCAAACATACAAGTATTACACACCATTTTAAAGATAAACTTGTTGTTAATCCCACCACAGTGTCCGATTTCAAAAATGCTTTACGACGAAAGCATACCATGCAATTATGTTAGGTCAGCGCCTAGTCACAAAAAACACAGCCATTTTCCAGCCAAAGAGAGGAGTCGCAGAAATTGAGATAAAATGAATCACTAACCTTTGATGATCTTCATCAGATGGCACTCATAGGACTTCATGTTACACAATACATGTATGTTTTGTTCGATAAAGTTCATATTTATATCCAAAACTCTCAGTTTACATTGGCGCATTATGTTCAGTAATGTTTTGCCTCCAAAACATCCAGTGATTTTGCAGAGCCACATCAATTTACAGGATTACTCATCATAGACATTGATGCAAGATACAAGTGTTATGCATAGAATTAAAGATATACTTCTCCTCAATGCAACCGCTGTCAGATTTCAAAAAAGCTTTACGGCAAAAGCACACCATGCAATAATTTGAGTACAGCGCTCAGTCACCATACAGATACCCGCCATGTTGTGGAGTCAACAAAAGTCAGAAATAGCATTATAAATATTCACTTCCCAGTTCCACAATAAATGTTTGTTTTGTTCGATAAAGTCCATAATTTATGTCCAAATACCTCCTTTTTGTTCGCGCGTTTAGTCCAGTAATCCAAATGCACAAGGCACGAGCACTAAATCCAGACGAAAAGTCAAAAAAGTTATATTACAGTTCGTAGAAACATGTCAAACGATGTATAGAATCAATCTTTAGGATGTTTTTATAATGTTTCAACCGGACAATTCCTTTGTCTTTAGAAATGAAAAGGAACACAGCTCGTGCTCACGGCCGTGCGCGTGACTAAACTCAAGTCTTTCTGTCAGACCCCTGATTCAAACGGCTCTTATTCTCTCCCCCTTCACAGTAGAAGCCTGAAACAACGTTCTAGAGACTGTTGACATCTAGTGGAAGGCTTAGGAAGTGCAATCGTACCAGATTTACACTGTATATTGGATAGGCAATCACTTGAAAAACTACAAACCTCAGATTTCCCATTTCCTGGTTGGATTTTTCTCCGGTTTTTGCCTGCCATATGAGTTATGTTATACTCACAGACATCATTGAAACAGTTTTAGAAACTTCAGAGTGTTTTCTATCTAAATCTACTAATAGCTTCTGGGCCTGAGCAGCAGGCAGTTTACTCTGGGCATGCTGGGCATGCTTTTCATCCGAACGTGGAAATAGCGCCTCCCAGCCATAAGAGGTTAATAAATATGTGGAACTATACTCACGCTGTGCCTTGGTCCGCTCATTTCCAAGATCGTGACACGTTGAATGATCTCTGTGACATATACAGTATTACCCACGTCATGTGCTACAGTACACATACAACAACACTAGGAGAAATTACACACAGCGGCACAAAACAGCATATAGGAATCAATTGGCGTTATGCTCCATGTGAGCAGAATAGAATGATCCCCTGTGACTACTATTTGTTCCATAACCTTGAGATGCTATAGCAAAGCCACAAGCCACCAGCAGTGTGTCATACTGTGTCATACTGTGTAGGCCCATACTGTATAGGGGCTATATATAGTTTTTTCCTGGTTAGGTCACGTGTGTAGCCAGGAACAATTGAGACCCTGTACAATTCTGAGTGAAGATATTACATGTACCGTACAGAACTGTCCTATCATTCCTGTGACTGCTCATTTAACAGTTAGCTTTTCAATGTGTTTAAATCTAATGGATGTTATGTTTTAATGGTGGAAGAGATGAGCCCCATTGGAGATAACCCGAGATCTGAGGGCCAGCGTACGGTACTGTGGTACAGTCAGACTCAGTCTGCCTCCCAAATGACACCCTATTCCCAATTGAGTGCACTATTTTTTACAAGGGCCCATAGGGCTCTATTCAAAAGTAATGCACTATATACAGAGTGTAGTGCCATTTGGGACAGAACCTGAGAGGCATATTTCCAGGCTTATAGATCCAGAGATCATGAAGATGAATGGAGCTCATTAGAGAGGGACTCCACGACTCTGTAGAGATGGGGAGATTCTCTTCTCTGCTCTTCTCTGCTCTGCCTGAGGTGAGACTATCATTGGCCTCAACTGCCGGCAGAGGAAATGCAGCATCTCTGCCTCAGAGACAGGGTGTCAAATCTAAAATCTATATCAAACATGAATCTCTAGCAGGGAAGCGAACAGAAACAACACGCCACATTACCTCATATTGCGTGGGGTTTTACGTGGGAATGAGGATTGATTACTGACTAAGTAGGATCGTACACTGCTAGGGCTGTCAGATTTTTTACTATGTTTGTCTTTTATCTCTCAAATTGCACCACAGAGAATTGACATGCCAGACATTGACATGCCTTTCGTCTAAAATTGAAATACGGCAGATGGTTCTCCCTTTCATTTTGATTACCAATCTGTTCACCTCCATCAAAATCAATTGTTGCGTTTGCAGTGGATGAGTCACGGCCTTAATAATACACATACACTGAGTGTACAAACATTAGGAACACCTGCTCTTTCCATGACAGACTGACCAGGTGAATCCAGGTGAAAGTGAGGATCCTTTATTGATGTCACTTGTTAAATCCACTTCAATCAGTGAAGATTAAGGAGAGGAGACAGGTTAAAGAAGGATTTTTAAGCCTTGAGACAATTGAGACATGAATTGTGTATTTGTGCCATTCAGAGGGTGAATTGGCAAGATAAAAGATGTAAGTGCATTTGAACAGGGTATGGTAGTAGGTGCCAGGCGCAACGGTTTGAGTGTGTCTAGAACTGCATTGCTGCTGGGTTTTTCACGCTCAACAGCTTCCCGTGTGTATCAAGAATTGAGGCTGTTCTGATGGAAAAATTGGACGCAACTCAATATTAGGAAGGTGTTCCTAAAGTTTTGTCCACTTTTGTGTATTTAGCAAGTGTGCTCTGCTCTGCTAGATCTGGCCTTTAAGATGGTTCTCTTCAGTGCTTCATGTTGTTCTTCACTCCTTGAAAAAGGGATTCTGTTTGCTCTTCAGTTGGCAACCTAAGTGGCATTCAATGATTCACCAATGACTGCTCGCAGTCAATCATCTTTCATCACAATCGAAGCACTGTTTAGGACTAATATAAAAGTATGACTCAGGCAGAGAAGCAGCAGACTGTGAAACCTTGAACTGAACTGTTGTTCTAAGGCATACTGTGATGTTGTTCTTTTTTATTTATTTTTATTTATTTCACTTTTATTTAATCAGGTAGGCTAGTTGAGAACAAGTTCTCATTTACAACTGCGACCTGGCCAAGATAAAGCATAGCCGTGTGAACAGACAACAACACAGAGTTACACATGGTGTAAACAATAAACAAGTCAATAACATAGAAAAAAATATCTATATACATTGTGTGCAAAAGGCATGAGGAGGTAGGCAATAAATAGGCCATAGGAGTGAATAATTACAATTTAGCAGATTAACACTGGAGTGATAAGTGATCAGATGAACATGTGCAGGTAGAAATACTGGTGTGCAAAAGAGCAGAAAAGTAAATAAAATAAAAACAGTATGGGGATGAGGTAGGTAAATTGGGTGGGCTATATACCGATGGACTATGTACAGCTGCAGCGATCGGTTAGCTGCTCAGATAGCAGATGTTTAAAGTTGGTGAGGGAGATTAAAGTCTCCAATTTCAGAGATTTTTGCAATTCGTTCCAGTCGCAGGCAGCAGAGAACTGGAAGGAAAGGCGGCCAAATTAGGTTTTGGCTTTAGGGATGATCAGTGAGATACACCTGCTGGAGCACGTGCTACCGGTGGGTGTTGCCATCGTGACCAGTAAACTGAGATAAGGCGGAGCTCTTCCTAGCATAGACTTGTAGATGACCTGGAGCCAGTGGGTCTGGCGACAAACATGTAGCGAGGGCCAGCCGACTAGAGCATACAGGTTGCAGTGGTGGGTTGTATAAGGTGCTTTAGTAACAAAACGAATGGCACTGTGATAAACTGCATCCAGTTTGCTGAGTAGAGTATTGGAAGTTATTTTGTAGATGACATCGCTGAAGTCGAGGATCGGTAGGATAGTCAGTTTTACTAGGGTAAGTTTTGCGGCGTGAGTGAAGGAGGCTTTGTTGCGAAATAGAAAGCCGACTCTAGATTTGATTTTGGATTGGAGATGTTTGATATGAGTCTGGAAGGAGAGTTTGCAGTCTAGCCAGACACATAGGTACTTATAGATGTACACATATTCTAGGTCGGAACCATCCAGGGTGGTGATGCTAGTTGGGCGTGCGGGTGCAAGCAGCGAACGGTTGAAAAGCATGCATTTGGTTTTAATAGCGTTTAAGAGCAGTTGGAGGCCACGGAAGGAGTGTTGTATGGCATTGAAGCTCGTTTGGAGGTTAGATAGCACAGTGTCCAAGGAAGGGCCAGAAGTATACAGAATGGTGTCGTCTGCGTAGAGGTGAATCAGGGAATCCCCCGCAGCAAGAGCAACATCATTGATATATACAGAGAAAAGAGTCGGCCCGAGAATTGAACCCTGTGGTACCCCCATAGAGACTGCCAGAGGACCGGACAACATGCCCTCCGATTTGACACACTGAACTCTGTCTGCAAAGTAGTTGGTGAACCAGGCAAGGCAGTCATTAGAGAAACCGAGGCTACTGAGTCTGCCGATAAGAATATGGTGATTGACAGAGTCGAAAGCCTTAGCCAGGTCGATGAAGACGGCTGCACAGTACTGTCTTTTATCGATGGCGGTTATGATATCGTTTAGTACCTTGAGCGTGGCTGAGGTGCACCCGTGACCGGCTCGGAAACCGGATTGGACAGCGGAGAAGGTACGGTGGGATTCGAGATGGTCAGTGATCTGTTTGTTGACTTGGCTTTCGAAGACCTTAGATAGGCAGGGCAGGATGGATATCAGTAAGTCTGTAACAGTTTAGGTCCAGGGTGTCTCCCCCTTTGACGAGGGGGATGACCGAAGCAGCTTTCCAATCCTTGGGGATCTCAGATGATACGAAGGAGAGGTTGAACAGGCTGGCAATAGGGGTTGCGACAATGGCGGCGGACAGTTTCAGAAATAGAGGGTCCAGATTGTCAAGCCCAGCTGATTTGTATGGGTCCAGGTTTTGCAGCTCTTTCAGAACATCTTCTATCTGGATTTGGGTAAAGGAGAAGCTGGGGAGGCGTGGGGGGGGTAGCTGCGGGGGGGGGGGGGGGGGGGGGGGGCGGAGCTGTTGGCCGAGGTTGGCGTAGCCAGGAGGTAGGCATGGCCGGCCGTTGAGAAATGCTTGTTGAAGTTTTCGATTTTCACGGATTTATCGGTGGTGACCGTGTTACCTAGCCTCAGTGCAGTGGGCAGCTGGGAGGAGGTGCTCTTGTTCTCCATGGACTTTACAGTGTCCAGAACTTTTTGGAGTTGGAGCTACAGGATGCAAATTTCTGCTTGAAAAAGCTGGCCTTTGCTTTCCTGACTGACTGCGTGTATTGGTTCCTGAACAGTTGCATATCGCGGGGACTATTCGATGCTATTGCAGTCCGCCACAGGATGTTTTTGTGCTGGTCGAGGGCAGGTCTGGAGTGAACCAAGGGCTATATCTGTTCTTAGTTCTGCATTTTTTGAACGGAGCATGCTTGTCTAAGATGGTGAGGAAGTTACTTTTAAAGAATGACCAGGCATCCTCAACTGACGGGATGAGGTCAATATCCTTCCAGGATACCCGGGCCAGGTCGATTAGAAAGGCCTGCTCGCAGAAGTGTTTTAGGGAGCGTTTGACAGTGATGAGGGGTGGTCGTTTGACCGCGGACCCGTAGCGGATACAGGCAATGAGGCAGTGATCGCTGAGATCCTGATTGAAGACAGCAGAGGTGTATTTGGAGGTTGGTATTTGAAGTTGGTAAGGATAATGTCAATTAGGGTGCCCATGTTTACGGATTTAGGGTTGTACCTGGTGGGTTCCTTGATGATTTGTGTGAGATTGAGGGCAGTTCTAAGGCAGACTGTTCTATTGTTCTAAGACAGACTGTAGACAGACTGTGATGTTGTTCTAAGACAGACTATGATGTTGTTCTAAGACAGACTGTGATGTTGTTCTAAGACAGACTGTGATGTTGTTCTAAGACAGACTGTGCTGTTCTAAGACAGACTGTGCTGTTGTTCTAAGACTGACTGTGCTGTTGTTCTAAGACAGACTGTGCTGTTGTTCTAAGACAGCCTGTTCTGTTGTTCTACGGCAGACTGTAGACAACCTGTGCTGTTGTTCTAAGACAGACTGTGCTGTTGTTCTAAGTTGGGTTGCACGTTTTGAGGAATATTCAGAGGTGGAAACTTTCTCTGGGAATTAACGGGAATATATGGGAATTAATATTAATACTATATAAATGTAGATGTTTTTTGCATTGGATGGTCCATGGTCATTGATGACTGCCTTCAGCTCATCTGCAATGTAGAGACCGGTGTGTCTGTTGTCCCTTGTGTCTGTGCTCTTGTAGAATACTGGTTGAGGAATAGCGATGATGTAGTTAATTATTCCTTGCCCACGAACATTCAACCACCCATCAGAGATGATTGCAATACAGTCTGCGTTCTCTATGATTTGCTTGACCTTCACTTGAACTCTGTTGAACTCTGCATCCAGCAAATGAGTAAATAAAGCATTTCTGGTTGGAGGGGTGTATGCTGGGCGAAGAACGTTCAGAAATCTCTTCCAATACACATTGCCTGTGAGCATCAGAGGTGAACCAGTTGCATACACAGCTCGAGCAAGACATTCTTCAGCATTTCTCTGACTACGTTCCTCCATTGAGTCAAAAAACTTCTGATTCCAGGAGGACAATGAGCTGTTGCTATCGATAAGGTGTCTGATTCATCTTTTTCACCTCAAATAGAGTAGAGGGACTTTTGTCAGAGGTTGCTTGTGAGCCTGTGGCATTTTTTTGTAAAGATTACTGGAAAAATGTGTTTAAAAAAAACAAATACAATTCCATGTACAGATAAATATTTAAGCAGTTAGATGTTTTAAAATGAAATATGTATGGAAACAGGCAAATTAACTATCCTCAAATAAATCAAATCAAATCAAATTTTATTTGTCACATGGTTAGCAGATGTTAATGCGAGTGTAGCGAAATGCTTGTGCTTCTAGTTCCGACAATGCAGTAATAACCAATGAGTAATCTACCTAACAATTCCAAAACTACTACCTTATACACACAAGTGTAAAGGGATAAAGAATATGTACATAAAGATATATGAATGAGTGATGGTACAGAGCGGCATAGGCAAGATGCAGTAGATGGTATCGAGTACAGTAAATCAAATCAAATCAAATTGTATTTGTCACATACACATGGTTAGCAGATGTTAATGCGAGTGTAGCGAAATGCTTGTGCTTCTAGTTCCGACAATGCAGTAATAACCAACAAGTAATCTAGCTAACAATTCCAAAACTACTACCTTATACACACACGTGTAAAGGGATAAAGAACATGTACATAAAGATATATGAATGAGTGATGGTACAGAGCGGCATAGGCAAGATGCAGTAGATGGTATCAAGTACAGTAAATCAAATCAAATCAAATTGTATTTGTCACATACACATGGTTAGCAGATGCTAATGCGAGTGTAGCGAAATGCTTGTGCTTCTAGTTCCGACAATGCAGTAATAACCAACAAGTAATCTAGCTAACAATTCCAAAACTACTACCTTATACACACAAGTGTAAAGAGATAAAGAATATGTACATAAAGATATATGAATGAGTGATGGTACAGAGCGGCATAGGCAAGATACAGTAGATGGTATTGAGTGCAGTATATACATATGAGATGAGTATGTAAACAAAGTGGCATAGTTAAAATGGCTAGTGATACATGTATTACATAAAGATGCAGTAGATTAATAATGTAGGGTATGTAAACATTATATAAGGTAGCATTGTTTAAAGTGGCTAGTGATATATTTTACATCATTTCCCATCAATTCCCATTATTAAAGTGGCTGGAGTTGAGTCAGTGTGTTGGCAGCAGCCACCACTCAATGTTAGTGGTGGCTGTTTAACAGTCTGATGGCCTTGAGATAGAAGCTGTTTTTCAGTCTCTCAGTCCCAGCTTTGATGCACCTGTACTGACCTCGCCTTCTGGATGATAGCGGGGTGAACAGGCAGTGGCTCGGGTGGTTGTTGTCCTTGATGATCTTTATGGCCTTCCTGTGACATTGGGTGGTGTAGGTGTCCTGGAGGGCAGGTAGTTTGCCCCCGGTGATGCGTTGTGCAGACCTCACCACCCTCTGGAGAGCCTTACGGTTGTGGGCGGAGCAGTTACCGTACCAGGCGGTGATACAGCCCGACAGGATGCTCTCGATTGTGCATCTGTAGAAGTTTGTGAGTGCTTTTGGTGACAAGCCAAATTTCTTCAGCCTCCGGAGGTTGAAGAGGCGCTGCTGCACCTTCTTCACGATGCTGTCTGTGTGGGTGGACCAATTCAGTTTGTCTGTGATGTGTACGCCGAGGAACTTAAAACTTACTACCCTCTCCACTACTGTTCCATCGATGTGGATAGGGGGGTGTTCCCTCTGCTGTTTCCTGAAGTCCACAATCATCTCCTTAGTTTTGTTGACGTTGAGTGTGAGGTTATTTTCCTGACACCACACTCCGAGGGCCCTCACCTCCTCCCTGTATTCCATCTCGTCGTTGTTGGTAATCAAGCCTACCACTGTTGTGTCGTCCGCAAACTTGATGATTGAGTTGTAGGCGTGCGTGGCCACGCAGTCGTGGGTGAACAGGGTGTACAGGAGAGGGCTCAGAACGCACCCTTGTGGGGCCCCAGTGTTCGAGGATCAGCGGGGTGGAGATGTTGTTGCCTACCCTCACCACCTGCAGGCGGCCCGTCAGGAAGTCCAGTACCCAGTTGCACAGGGCGGGGTCGAGACCCAGGGTCTCGATCTTGATGACGATGGTGTTAAATGCCGAGCTGTAGTCGATGAACAACATTCTCACATAGGTATTCCTCTTGTCCAGATGGGTTAGGGCAGTGTGCAGTGTGGTTGAGATTGCATCGTCTGTGGACCTATTTGGGCGGTAAGCAAATTGGAGTGGGTCTAGGGTGTCAGGTAGGGTGGAGGTGATATGGTCCTTGACTAGTCTCTCAAAGCACTTCATGATGACGGAAGTGAGTGCTACGGGGCGGTAGTCGTTTAGCTCAGTTACCTTAGCTTTCTTGGGAACAGGAACAATGGTGGCCCTCTTGAAGCATGTGGGAACAACAGACTGGGATAGGGAGAGATTGAATATATCCGTAAACACACCAGCCAGCTGGTCTGCGCATGCTCTGAGGGCGCTGCTGGGGATGCCGTCTGGGCCTGCAGCCTTGCGAGGGTTAACACGTTTAACTCACCTCGGCTGCAGTGAAGGAGATTCCGCATGTTTTGGTTGCGGGCCGTGTCAGTGGCAGTATATTGTCCTCAAAGTGGGCAAAAAAGTTATTTAGTCTGCCTGGGAGCAAGACATCCTGGTCCTTGACTGGGCTGGTTTTCATTTTGTAATCCGTGATTGACTGTAGTCTCTGCCATATACCTCTTGTGTCTGAGCCGTTGAATTGCGATTCTACTTTGTCTCTATACTGACGCTTAGCTTGTTTGATTGCCTTGCGGAGGGAATAGCTACACTGTTTGTATTCGGTCATGTTTCCGGTCACCTTGCCCTAATTAAAAGCAGTGGTTCGTGCTTTCAGTTTCACGCGAATGCTGCCATCAATACATGGTTTCTGGTTTGGGAATGTTTTAATTGTTGCTATGGGAACGACATCTTCAACGCACGTTCTAATGAACTCGCTCACCGAATCAGCGTATTCGTCAATGTTGTTGTTTGACGCAATACGAAACATATCCCAGTCCACGTGATGGAAGCAGTCTTGGAGCGTGGAATCAGATTGGTCGGACCAGCGTTGAACAGACCTCAGCGTGGGAGCTTCTTGTTTTAGCTTCTGTCTATAGGCAGGGAGCAACAAAATTGAGTCTTGGTCAGCTTTTCCGAAAGGAGGGCGGGGGAGGGCCTTATATGCGTTGCGGAAGTTAGAATAGCAATGATCCAAGGTTTTACCAGCCCTGGTTGCGCAATCGATATGCTGATACAATTTAGCGAGTCTTGTTTTCAGATTAGCCTTGTTAAAATCCCCAGCTACAATGAATGCAGCCTCAGGATATGTGGATTCCAGTTTGCAAAGAGTCAAAAAAAGTTTGTTCAGAGCCATCGATGTGTCTGCTTGGGGGGGAATATATACGGCTGTGATTATAATCGAAGAGAATTCCCTTGGTAGATAATGCGGTCGACATTTGATTGTGAGGAATTCTAAATCAGGTGAACAGAAGGACTTGAGTTCCTGTATGTTGTTGTGACCACACCACGTCTCGTTAACCATAAAGCATACGCCCCCGCCCCTCTTCTTACCAGAAAGATGTTTGTTTCTGTCGGCGCGATTCGTGGAGAAACCAGCTGGCTGCACCTACTCCGATAGCGTCTCTCGAGTGAGCCATGATTCCGTGAAGCAAAGAACGTAGCGGGCTCAAGCAAGCTAAAACCCACATGGTAGCAGAAATTGTTAACAAGTTAGAAATTATTTAAACACACTTTGCTGTAGGCTACTATTTACTAGTTAACAACAAATCATGTATTTCGTATAAAATATATTCACCCCACTCAGTATTGTAATCAAAACTTACCAGAAAGTATGTAGTCCTAGGCTCAGACAGTAGTGTGGGCTCAATAGCATCTCATTAGTGTGCAAGATCTTGAGAATCAGCTGTATTTGTGATGGAAGAATGCACTGTGCATATTTTAATTATTATAATTTTTTTTTAAAATTACTTCCTTTTTTCTCTCCAATTTCGTAGTATTAAATTGTTTTTAGTAGTTACTATCTTGACTCATTGCTACAAATCCCGTACGGGCTCGGGAGAGACGAAGGTCGAGAGTCATGCGTCCTCCGAAACACAACCCAACCAAGCCGCACTGATTCTTAACACAGAGCGCATCCAACCCGGAAGCCAGCCGCACCAATGTGTCGGAGGAAACACCGTGCCCCTAGCAACCTGGTCAGCGTGCACTGCGCCTGGCCCGCCACAGGAGTCTCTAGTGCGCGATGAGACAAGGATATCCCTACCGGCCAAACCCTCCATAACCCGGGCGACGCCAGGCCAATTGTGCGTCGCATGGACCTCCCGGTCTTGGCCGGCTGCGACAGAGCCTGGGCTCGAACCCAGAGTCTCTGGTGGCACAGCTGCACCACCCTGGAGGCCATCACTGTGCATATTTTAACCAAAACATGCCACAAGACCTAGAATTTCCTTATGTGTATCCCACAAAAAAGGTTCACTGTTATAAGCTAACTTTTTTGATGAATTCCCCAAATTCCCGGGCTTAACTTACCATGGAAATTTACTGGAAAGATTCCGACCCTTTGGGACACTAGTTCTTCTGTTGTTATAAGACTGATCTGTTGTTCTAAGGCAGACAGTTCTGTTGTTCTAAGACTGGTCTGTTGTTCTAAGGCAGACAGTTCTGTTGTTCTAAGACTGGTCTGTTGTTCTAAGGCAGACAGTTCTGTTGTTCTAAGACTGGTCTGTTGTTCTAAGACTGGTCTGTTGTTCTAAGGCAGACAGTTCTGTTGTTCTAAGACTGGTCTGTTGTTCTAAGACAAACAGTTCTGTTGTTCTAAGACTGGTCTGTTGTTCTAAGGCAGACAGTTCTGTTGTTCTAAGACTGGTCTGTTGTTCTAAGGCAGACAGTTCTGTTGTTCTCAGACTGGTCTGTTGTTCTAAGACAGACAGTTCTGTTGTTCTAAGACTGGTCTGTTGTTCTAAGGCAGACAGTTCTGTTGTTCTAAGACTGGTCTGTTGTTCTAAGGCAGACAGTTCTGTTGTTCTAAGACTGGTCTGTTGTTCTAAGGCAGACAGTTCTGTTGTTCTAAGACAGACAGTTCTGTTGTTCTAAGACAGACTGGTCTGTTGTTCTAAGACAGACTGGTCTGTTGTTCTAAGATAGACAGTTTGGTTGTTCTAAGACTGATCTGTTGTTCTAAGGCAGACAGTTCTGTTGTTCTAAGACAGACAGTTCTGTTGTTCTAAGGCAGACAGTTCTGTTGTTCTAAGACAGACTGGTCTGTTGTTCTAAGACAGACAGTTCTGTTGTTCTAAGACTGGTCTGTGGTGCTAAGGCAGACTGGTCTGTTGTTCTAAGACAGACAGTTCTGTTGTTCCAAGACTGGTCTGGTTTTCTAAGGCAGACAGTTCTGTTGTTCTAAGGAAGCGTAGAGCATTAGCAGCAGCCAGAGGGGAGAGTGTGTCATGCTACACCCCATAATGAGTGCTCAAGTGCTCCACTGCATTCCCATGCCCTCCTCAGTCCCCTCCCTGCCCGCCTCCATTCTCTCTCTCTGTCTGGCTACATCTGAATCAGTGCTTCCCCTCCTATTGATCCTCTCTCTGGTGGACTCCCATTCTGGCTTAGCCGACACGCCCCATCCTCCAGCTTCCCTGCCTGCCTGTCTGCCTGCCTGCCTGCCTGCCTGTCTGCACACGCAGAGAGCCATAAATGGTACCATGTTCCCTACATAGTGTAGGGACTAGGGTGCCATTTGGGACGCAACCAAGGCAGCTTGTGGCTGAGTGGTCATTGTCCTTTCTCTCTCTCTCCCTGTATCTGTAGCTACCTACATGCTTGAGAGGACAGCTGCTGCGTGGGCTCATTGTTTTGCCCATGTGATGGTGTCGTGACTCATGAAGAGGGACACTTTGATTACATTTTGGCAATGAAGAATCAGATGAATATTTTTATGTCTCTGCGTGCAATTTGAAGGAAGTTGCTAACTAGCGTTAGCGCAATGACTGAACGTCTATAGTAACTGCTAGCATGCTAGTAGATACCAAAGACTTCCAGTCATTTTGTTAACATTAGTTAGCAACTTCGTTCAACTTCCTCTAACTTTCTTCATACGGGATGCAGCGACATAAAAATAGTATCCGTGAGTTTATTGGATTCTGGGGAAGTAGATAAAGAGCTTCACTGCCAATATACCGAAGTATCCCTGTAAACCTCAGAATGACTCATCTTCTATAGCCAGAACAGATTTGAGCCGGCAAGGTGAACAAATGTGCTGTCCTTCCCTAGAGCAAGGCAGTTAACCCCCAACAACAACTGCTCCCTGTGCGCCGATGACGTGGGTGTAGATTAAGGCAGCTCCCCACATCTCTCTGATTCAGAGGGGTTGGGTTAAATGTGGAAGACACATTTCAGGTGAATGCATTCAGTTGTGCAACTGACCTTTCAGGAGCTCTATCTCTAAAAGTGCCATTTCCTGCCTAGCCTACCTATCATGGCCTGTATTCAACCTACTAAATGTTGTCTCATTACAGAAGAGCTCATCGTGCCATGATGGGCTACAGATGCTCTGCTCCCTCCCTGCTCTCTCCCTCCTCTCTCCCTGCTCTCTCCCTGCTCTCTCCCTGCTCTCTCTCTGCCTCCCTGGGCTTTTGTTGTGCTGTGCACAGCTGAGGCAGATGCTGAGGGGCACTCACACTAAATTGCCTGATTATTGGTGAATCTCATTGGCTACAAGCAGCAGCTCACAGGGCATTGAGTCACTGCTAATCTTCAACAATGAGGAGAAAAATAACCTGGCAATTATTCAGAGACTTCGAGGGGTATTGCTAGCTCTGATTTCTGTTAGTTTATTTGAACCTGGTCTGGCTCATGATACGCTACACAGCCAAAGTATGTGGATTCGGCTATTTCAGCCACACCCGATGCTGACAGGTGTATAAAATCGAGCACACAGCCATACAATCTCAAAAGACAAACAAGTGCTGTTAACGTGAAGTGGAAACGTCTACGGCTCAGCCGCAAAGTGGTAGGCCACACAAGTTCACAGAACAGGACTGCCAAGTGCTGAAGCGAGTAGCACGTAAAAATCGCCTGTACTCGGTTGCAACACTCACTACTGGCTTCCAAATTGCCTCTGGAAGCAACATCAGCACAATAACTGTTCATCAGGAGCTGCATGAAATGGGTTTACATGGTTGAGCAGCCGCACACAAGCCTAAGATCACCATGTGCAGGGCCAAGCGTTGGCTGGAGTGGTGTAAAGCTTGCTGCCATTGGACTCTGGAGCAGTGGAAAGAGTGATAAAGCACTCTTCACTATTTGGCAGTCCGACGGACAAATCTGGGTTTGGCGGATGCCAGGAGAACACTACCTGCCCGAATACGTAGTGCCAACTGTGAAGTTTGGTGGAGGAGGAATAATGTTTTTCATGGTTCGGGCTTGGCCCCTTTGTTCCAGTGAAGGGAAATCTTGAATCTTGAAGTTACTGCAGGAGGTTTATGATACAAGCGGGTAAGGCTGGGAATTTCTGGGACCTCACAATACGATATTATCACAATACTTAGGTGCAGATACGAAATGTATTATGATTCTCCCGATTCTATATGTATTGCGATTTGATATTGCGATTCGATGTTCCAAACATATTGCTCACTATATGCCTGCTGTAGAGGGACAAGAGAAAACAAATTTTTTAGATTTTACTGAGATGGAATGGCAATAGAAATCAAATAGACAATCCTACACAATGATAGGGCTCAAAATGATCCACCTTGGGGCAGAGCAGTGCTTGGTTTTGACCCTCTTCCTTATTCTAATGTGCACAGCTAGGTTACATAACCTATACATATGCTGCCCTGTTATGTCAACTGTTGTTTTTATGCTCTCTTTCACTTACAGTACATGCAACATCCAGCTGCTACTGCAAACAAGATTGGTTGTCTGCTGATGATTGTAGTAGAAAATAATCTCTCTGAATGTAGTATTTTCATGTGTAAATATGAAAGCTTTTTCATGATAATGGATTTACTGTTAACAAATAACGTCTTCCTGGAATGAGCAGGCTGGGAAGCCTCGGGCGGTTGCTTTTATATGTAATGACATTAAAGAGATTTGTTCTCTGTGCAAAGCTGTCATCAAGGCAAAGGGTGGCTATTTGAAGAATCTCAAATATAAAATAAATGTTGATTTGTTTAACCTCTTGGAACCTACCCATCCCGGATCCGGGAGAATTGTCATCAACTACACTAATTAGCATAGCGCAACGGTCAAATAATATTACTAGAAAATATTCATATTCATGAAATCACAAGTGAAATACAGTGAAACACAGCTTAGCCTTTTGTTAATCACCCAGTCATCTCAGATTTTGAAATTATGCTTTACAGTCAAAGCAAGACAAGCGTTTGTGTAAGTTTATCGATAGCATAGCATTATGTCCAGCTAGCAGCAGGAAGCTTGGTCACAAAAATCAGAAAAGCAATCAAATTAACCGTTTACCTTTGATGATCTTTGGATGTTTTCACTGACGAGACTCCCAGTTAGACAGCAAATGTTCCTTTTGTTCCATAAAGATTATTTTTATACCCAAAATCCCTCCGTTTGTTTGTCAAGTTGTGTTGAGAAATCCACCGGAAAAAGCGGTCACGACAATGCCGGAATTAAAAAAAAAAATGATATCCATAATATTGACAGAAACATGGCAAATGTTTTTTATAATCAATCCTCAAGGTGTTTTTCAAATATTTATTCGATAATATATCAACCGGGACAATTGGCTTCTCAGTAGGAGCGAGAGGAAAAATGACTACCTCTGTCTTTTACGCAAGAATCACTCTGAGAGCCCTCAGCTGGCCACTTACGCAATGTAGTCGTTTACGCTCATTCTTCAACATAAAGGCGTGATACTACGTCACAATGCTGTAGACACCATAGGGAATACGTAGAAAAAAGGAATCTGGTTGATATCCCTTTCAGCGGCCAATAGGGGTGCATAGGAACACAACGGTTTCAAAACATGAGTCACTTCCTGATTGGATTTTTCTTAGGCTTTCGCCTGCAATATCAGTTCTGTTATACTCACAGACAATATTTTGACAGTTTTGGAAACTTTAGAGTGTTTTCTATCCTAAGCTGTCAATTATATGCATATTCTAGCATCTGGTCCTAAGAAATAGGCGGTTTACTTTGGTAATGTTATTTTTCCAAAAATAAATAATAGTGCCCCCTAGTTTCAAGAGGTTAACACTTTTTTGGTTACTACATGACTCCATATGTGTTATTTCATAGTTTTGATGTCTTCACTATTATTTTACAATGTAGAAAGTAGTAAAAATACAGAAAAACCCTTGAATGAGTAGGTGTTCTAAAACCTTTGACCGGTAGTGTATATTATTATTATTTAAATGTTGTTTAAAGATTTTCTTCTCAGCTTCTGACTGCATGTGCTGCTGCAGCGACTGGGCATTGCCTAGGGAACCAAAGTCTAAATTGCTACAACACCTTGCTTGTTTCAGCAAGGATCAACAAAGTTTCATTACGTTGTAGAGTCCATGTTACCGCAGAAACAGACTCAACTGCACCAATTCCCGGCTGTTCCTTCTTTAGTCGGCTGTATGTTCCACACACAAAAAAGAATGGTTATTTATTTTTTCGTTATTTTACCAGGTAAGTTGACTGAGAACACATTCTCATTTGCAGCAACGACCTGGGGAATAGTTACAGGGGAGAGGAGGGGATGAATGAGCCAATTGTAAACAGTTATTTTATGTTATGGCTGTCTTCATCCATAACTGTCGGTTACATGGCTATAGTTATAGAGTAATTGTCCCGGACCTGTTAATGCCGCTCATATTAGAAACCCAGTTATATGTTCTATCCTGCTTTCTGTTGTGCCACTTCTGTTTTTGGCTAAGAGTAAATGCACTAATTAAATGTCCTGGGTTTGTTTTGAGCCTGGTAGATATTGATGCCTGTCATTTCAACTGAAGGGCACAGTATGTATTGACAGCACCGGCTGAGCCTCAAATGATACGTAAAGTATTGCACTTCTTCAAAGCGCATCGCACCCAGATTACATGTTCTTCAGAGTAATGGACCAGTGTGTTTTCTCCTGATCAACTTGTTCAGACTTTGGACCATGAATCAACCCAATGCCCCATGATGTTGACCACATGAATGTGTGTTAGATACTGCACACATGAACACACACTATCTACTAACACCCTGGCCATGTCGATGTTAATCCACTTCCTTGGAGGCCGTGTCCTTGAATCAGACATGGCTGTGGAGTGAGAGGGAGGAGTGAAGGCGGATGAGAAGAGCGAGCTGGGAAACATGTTTCCATAGCAACTGGTAGCAGTGAGTATAACTGTGGTTGAGAAGCATGAGCAGCAAGCAAATTCCCATCCGCTGGCTCCCTCCCTAACCTACCCCTTTTAATACAGCCAACTAACTGCACTGTCAGATGAGCTTTGGGAGGCAAATGTTTACTTGAAACCTATGAGAGATCAGTGCAGTGGTTTTATTATTTTGTTAAACAAAACCTTTTGTAAAAGTCAGAGGAGTTCACTTCAAACAGTAACGATATTGCTTCTTTGCTGGTGTGCAGTGACAAATTGATGGTATTTTAGCCTATTTTACAAGTCAGTAGCTACAAGCTGATATAACACTGAATTATCTGCTTCACAGCGGAGTTGAAAATAATTGCCCCAAAAAGCTGTTGAGATTGGATGCCCACATCATCCACACTGTATTAATTGGTGTCTTGTAAATTGATTTGTTTGATGGGCCACCCACAGAGAGGTTCCATCCTCCTCTCCCTGCTGTTGTGTGACAATATGTGTTCCAAATGGCACCCTATTCCCTATATAGTGCTCTACTTTTGACCAGTTCCCAATGGGCCCTGGTCAAAATAAGTGCACTATAAAGGGAATGGGGTGCCATTTGGACATACCCATGGAGTTCTGTGGATTAGAGTCTGTTTGACAGACAGAGTTTTGTGACCTGGCTGTGACAGTCAGCCTGTCACACGAAGGTTTAGTCCGGTGAATCTGGGTGTCCCTGTCCCTGACCTGTATGCCTGAAAGGAGGCAGTGAGGCACATAGATAATAAGATTCATCCCAGCACACACAGCTAGGGGAGCAAGACGGGAGGAGAGTTCAATGCAGAATCCTAATAACAACATAACTAGGGCCTGTATTCGTGAAGCGTCTCAGAGTAGTAGTGCTGAATCTGATCCGGGATCAGTTTAGCCTTTTATATTATAGTGAATTAGGGCTGACCCCATTTAGTCGACTGGTCGATTGTTTTGTTGATAGGCTGTTGGTCAACCAAGATTTCTTTAGTCAAGCAGTAGCAAAAATAAATAAATCACGCCTGTCTGAGTGGAGGCCATGGGGATGACACAGTCCATCAGTCTAAATCAAAGCCTTTTTTTCATTAGACCAGCCTCTCTTATCAGGAATCAAGGTAAGACCCAAGTGCAGGCTGTGTGAAGTAACAATGTTTATTGTAACAACAGGGGAAGGCAAACGACAGGTCAAGGCAGGCAGGGGTCGATAATCCAGAGCAGAGGCCAAGGTACAGGATGGCTGGCAGGCTCAGGTCAGGCAGAGGTCGGTAATCCAGAGTAGAGGCCAAGGTACAGGATGGCAGGCTCAGGTCAGGTCAGGCAGAGGTCGGTAATCCAGAGGTGGACCAAAGGTACAGGACGGCAGGCAGGCTCAGTGTCAGAGACAAGCAGAGGTCGGTAATCCAGAGCAGAGGCCAAGGTACAGGACGGCAGGCAGGCTCAGGGTCAGAGACAAGCAGAGGTCGGTAATCCAGAGCAGAGGCCAAGGTACAGGACGGCAGGCAGGCTCAGGGTCAGAGACAAACAGAGGTTGGTAATCCAGAGCAGAGGCCAAGATACAGGATGGCTGGCAGGCTCAGGGTCAGAGACAAGCAGAGGTAATGAATCCAGAGGTAGACCAAAGGTACAGGACGGCAGGCAGGCTCAGGTCAGGTCAGGCAGAGGTCGGTAATCCAGAGCAGAGGCCAAGGTACAGGACGGCAGGCAGGCTCAGGGTCAGAGACAGGCCGAAAACCAGGAGGACGAGAAAAAGAGAGACTAGGGTCAAGTAACATCAATCCAAATATGGAGATGATTTGAATAGATTTATGGTGATTGGACATTATTTTTTAAAACATACTCACATGCCCCTATCACTTCCATTAATTGTTAGCTTGTGGTGGCTAAAGTTAGCTGAAGTTTATAGTTGCTGTTTAAGGAAAACTGAACCATGCATTACAGTTTATCCTGGTCCACAGACTACGTTCTAACATCAAGTTGTAAAATAGTGAACTTCTCCTTTTAAGCTAATTTCCTGCAATTCTACATGTTTTGCCATGGAGCTGAAATAAAATGTTGCTGTTTTAAAGCCACATTTCCTGCAATTCTATGCTTTTTGCAATACTTTGTTCTTATGCTTTGTTCTTATACTCAAACATAATCACAAAATCAATGGGGGCCTGACTGTCTAGCTTTTATTTTGTTTATTGTAAATTGTAAATTATACAGTGCCCTCCGTAATTATTGGGACAGTGAAGCATGTTTTCTTAATTTGGCTCTATACTCCAAAATACTCCATTTGAAAATGAAACAATGACCACGAGGTTAAAGTGCGGACTGTGAGCTTACCTTTGAGGGTATTTTCATCCATATCGGGTGAACCGTTTAGATATTACAACACTTTTTTGTACATGATCCCACCATTTTAGGGACGCAAAAGTATTGGGAAAAATTCACGTATACAGTGCCTTCGGAAAGTGTTCAGACCCCTTGACCTTTCCACATTTTGTTACATTACAGCCTTATTCTAAAATGTATTAAATAAATAAAAATCCTCAGCAATTTACACACAGTACCCCATAATGACAAAACAAAAGCAGGTTTTCAGATAATTGTTAACAGAAATATCTTATTTACATAAGTAGTCAGACCCTTCACTATGAGACTCGAAATTGAGCTCAAGCGCATCCTGTTTCCATTGATCATCCTTGAGATTATTCTACAACTTGGATTGGAGTCCACCTGTGGTAAATTCAATTGGGTGGGACATGATTTGGAAAGGCACACACCTGTTTATATAAGGTCCCACAGTTGACCGTGCATGTCAGAGCAAAAACCAAGCCGTGAGGTCAAAGAAAGTGTCCGTAGAGCTCTGACACAGGATTGTGTCAAGGCACAGATTTGGGGAAGGGTACCAAAAAATGTATGCAACATTGAAGGTCCCCAAGAACACAGTGGCCTCTATAATTCTTAAATGGAAGAAGTTTGGAACCACCTCTTCCTACAGCTGGCCGCCCGGGCAAACTGAGCAATCGGGAGAAGGGCCTTGGTCAAGGAGGTGACAAAGAACCCGATGGTCACTCTGACAGAGCTCTGGGGTTCCTCTGTGGAGATGGGAGAATCTTCCAGTTGGACAACCATCTCTGACACACTCCACCAATTAGGTCTTTATGGTAGAGTGTCCAGACTGAATCCTCACCTCAGTAAAAGGCACTTGACAGCCCGCTTGGAGTTTCCAAATGTCACCTAAAGGACTCTGTCTGATGAAACCAAGATTGAACTCTTTGGCCTGAATGCCAAGTGTCACTTCTGGAGGAAACCTGGCACCATCCCTATAGTGAAGCATGGTGGTGGCAGCATCAAGCTGTGGGGATGTTTTTCAGTGGCAAGGACTGGGAGACTAGTCAGGATCGAGGCAAAGATGAACGGAGCAATGTACAGAGAGATCCTTGATGAAAACCTGCTCCAGAGCGCTCAGGATCTCAGACTCGGGTGATGCTTCACCTTCCAACAGGAGAACAAACCTAAGCACACAGCCAAGACATCGCAGGAGTGGCTTCGAGACAAGTCTCTGAATGTCCTTAAGTGGCCCAGACAGAGCCTGGACTTGAACGCAATCGAACATCTCTGGAGAGACCTGAAAGTAGGTGTGCAGCGCCACTCCCCATCCAACCTGAAGAGCTTGAGAAGATCTGCAGAGAAGAATAGGAAAAACTCCCCAAATACAGTTGTGCCAAGCTTGTAATGTCATACCCAAGAAGACTAGAGGCTGAAATTGCTGCCACAGGTGCTTCAACAAAGTACTGAGAAAAGGGTCTTAATACTTACACTACCGTTCAAAAGTTTGGGGTCACTTCATCTGACTCTGGGGAAATAGATCAACCTCATTGCCAAAATCCCAAACTACCCCTTTAAGATTATAGCACACTGCATATCCCTAAGCCTGCCTTTCCCTGATTAGTGCTCCTCCGTTGGCCATCTACTGCCTACGAGCAAGTTTTTCTATTTGCCCTCCAACTGGACTCTAGCTAGCTGGAGATACTTTAATTTATTTTAAGTGAACTGTTGATAGGAGAACAATTAGTATGCCCTCCATTCATCACTGTCTATGCAGTGGAGCTACTGTGAACGGAGAACCAATTAGCGCTTGCAGTTTAGAAGTATTTAAAATCCCAACTCTGGGTAGACTACAGCAGGTGTGATGGTGTTTCTGTATGTTAGTGCAATGGGGAATTGGGGGTGGAGAGAAAATCTTCAGATGCAATTTCTGTCATTGCAGTGTGTTTGACATGCAGTCCATACAGCAGGAGATGAAAAGTGTAACTAATGAATAATCTTAGAACATTTGTTAATTGATGAATAATGTTGAGGCAGAGGGCTAACATGTTGCTTCCATGTTGGCAGTTTGGCGTCTCTGCTCCACTCCAGTGGTCTTTCTTTACAGTAGTGAGAGGGAGGGAAGAGCAGAGCTAGCGCCATGGGGGAGAATTTACTTGGCCAGCTGTTAATGGATTATTAAGCATGCACATAACCATTGTCAGTAATTGTGAATGGGATGAATTCCTTCCAAGTGGACTTTTTGTTTAAGTTGTTAAGAGTTATTGTATCACACTTTAGGCTGACAGGCATCATTCATTTCTTGGAGCTTTAAAACACATCTTAAACATAATCCCTTCACAGAACAGCGCAAACTGGCTCTAACCAGAATAGAAAGAGAAGTGGGAGGCCCCGGTGCACAACTGAGCAAGAGGACAAGTACATTAGAATGTCTAGTTTAAAGGCCAGCATCCCGGAGTCACCTCTTCGCTGTTGACGTTGAGACTGGTGTTTTGCGGGTTCTATTTAATGAAGCTGCCAGTTGAGGACTTGTGAGGCATCTGTTTCTCAAACTAGACACTAATGTATTTGTCCTCTTGCTCAGTTGTGCACCGGGGCCTCCCACTCCTCTTTCTATTCTGGTTAGTGCCAGTTTGCACTGTTCTGTGAAGGCAGTAGTACACAGCGTTGTACGAGATCTTCATTTTCTTGGCAATTTCTCACATGGAATAGCCTTCATTTCCCAGAACAAGAATAGACTGACGAGTTTCAGAAGAAAGTTCTTTGTTTCTAGCCATTTTGAGCCTGTAATCGAACCCACAAATGCTGATGTTCCAGATACTCAACTAGTCTAAAGAAGGCCAGTTTTATTGCTTCTTTAATCAGGACAACAGTCTTCAGCTGTGCTAACATAATTGCAAAATAGTTTTCTGATGATCAATTAGCCTTTTAAAATGATACACTTGGATTAGCTAACACAACGTACCATTGGAACACAGGAGTGATGGTTGCTGATAATGGGCCTCTGTTCACCTATGTAGATATTCCATAAAAAATCTGCCGTTTCCAACTACAATAGTCATTTACAACATTTTGATGTTATTTTAATGGACAAAAAATGTGCTTTTCTTTCAATAACAAGTGACCTCTTTGATTTGTAGCGTTTGTACATTTGATATTTAAATTTTAAATTTTTAATAAGATAGCAAACATTTCTAAAATCCTGTTTTTGCTTTGTCATTATAGTGTATTGTATGTAGATTGATGAGGAAATAAGGCTGTAACCTATCAAAATGTGGAAAAAGTCAAGGGGTCTGAATACTTTCCGAAGGCACTGTATGTGTATTAAACTAGTAAAAAGTGAAGTATTTGGTCCTATAATCATAGTACTCAATGACTACATCAAGCTTGTGACTACACGCATTTGTTGGAAGCATTTGGTGTTTGTTTTGTTTGTGTTTCAGATAATTTTGTGCCCAATACAAATTAATGGTAAATTATGTTTTGTGTCATTTTGGAGTCACTTTTGTTGTAAATAAGAATATAATATGTTTCTAAGCACTTGTACACAAATGCAGATGCTACCACGATTACGAATAATCCTGAATGAATAGTGAATAATGATGAGTGAGAAAGTTACAGACACACAAACGTCACACCCCCTGCAAAAATGCTAACCTCCCCTATAGTTGTAATGGTGAGAGCATGTCTTGGGGGTTTGATATTTGTGCATCTACGACTTTCTCACTCATCAATATTCACGATTAATTCAGGAATATCCGTAATCATGGTAGCATCCCCATGCTTTCTATTTGGTTTTAGTCATTTAAGTTAACTCTGAAAGCATTTTTCAAAATATTATTAAATGATCATCCCATGACCCACCTGGACCCCTGTCACGACCTGCAAGTGGGTCCTAACCCACAGTTTGTAAGCCACTGGCCTAGACTTTCTTCCTAGTACTAAATACTGAATTGTATGGGCCTCTCAAAGAGGACATACACCATGGTAATCATTAGTTCATTACCATACTCTATAGGCTACACACACACAGGGTGTCACCACTTAGCTGCTGCTAAGTAACAGAGGGATCCCAAAGGGAATGTGGGAGCTTGGAGCAGGGCATCGATTAACTTGTCCTTGTACAATAGAAGGAAAGAAACCCTTGGGTTAAAACGTAGGCTACTTTACTCTCTCCTCTGTTTCTAGAATGGAGGAGGTACGCTATGACAGTCAATTGATCAATTACTGCTGCAAAATTACTTTTACAATATAACAGGATACAAAGTAATATATTTAGTTATTTTCTGATATAAACTAAGCCCTCCTCAATCCAATATTGGAATGGAAATGCATGTAGTGCCTATTCAGAATTCAGATGGAGATGCATGTAGTGCCTATTCAGAATTCAGATGGAGATGCATGTAGTGCCTATTCAGAATTCAGATGGAGATGCATGTAGTGCCTATTCAGAATTCAGATGGAGATGCATGTATTCATAGAACCCTGAATTATTACAGCTCGCCAACTGTCAAGTAGGGGTTGCATGATCTGGCTGGATCCAAATGTGTCAATCCCCGTAGCTAAAGTGTTATATCACACTGCCAAGTCCTCTCGTGTTGGGATTCTTCCTGTGTTACTGTTTTACAGTATCTCTGTTCTGTACCTACAAGAAGCTCTTTACTTTACTTTACTGTCCTTTGCCTAGATTTCTCTGAAGGCTATGAAGTTTAGCCTAGCCCTCACTGTTAACAATCTATCTCAATATTCTCAGTCTGCTAACATGGGTCGATAGAAAACAAGTCTTAATTTGTTCTTCAGGAGATCAGGACCAGAATTATTCATTTCTGTGTGGATGATAGGCTAGATCTCCTAAAATGTTCATGCTAACCACGGGTTTGTGTACTTGTTTTTTATTTTTATTTAACCTTTATTTAACCAGGTAGGCTAGTTGGGAACAAGTTCTCATTTGCAACTGCGACCTGGCCAAGATAAAGCAAAGCAGTTCGACACATACAACAACACAGAGTTACACATGGAATAAACAAACATACAATCAATAATACAGTAGAAAACGTCTATATACAGTGTGTGCAAATGAGGTAAGATAAGGCAGGTAAGACAATAAATAGGCCATGGTGACAAAGTAATTACAATATAGCTGTCACGTTCTGACCTTAGTTCCATGGTTTTGTCTTTGTTTTAGTATGGTCAGGGCGTGAGTTGGGGTGGGCATTCTATGTTTGTTTTTCTATGTTGGTTTCTATGTTCGGCCTAGTATGGTTCTCAATCAGAGGCAGGTGTCGTTAGTTGTCTCTGATTGAGAATCATACTTAGGTAGCCTTTTCCCACCTGTGTTTCGTGGGTGTTTATTTTCTGTCTTTTTGTATGTCGCCAGACACGACTGTTTCGGTTCGTTCGTTCACTTTATTGTTTTTTGTATTTCAGTGTTCAGTTTTGATTCATGAAATATTACATCATGAACACTTACCACGCTGCAAATTGGTCCTCCGATCCTTCTCGCTACTCCTCCTCAGAAGAGGAGGACGAGATCCGTTACAATAGCAATTAAACACTGGAAAGGTAGACGTGCAGAATATACAGTGCCTTGCGAAAGTATTCGGCCCCCTTGAACTTTGCGACCTTTTGCCACATTTCAGGCTTCAAAAATAAAGATATAAAACTATTGTTTTGTGAAGAATCAACAACAAGTGGGACACAATCATGAAGTGGAACGACATTTATTGGATATTTCAAACTTTTTTAACAAATCAAAAACTGAAAAATTGGGCGTGCAAAATTAAGTTAAGTTAATACTTTGTAGCGCCACCTTTTGCTGCGATTACAGCTGTAAGTCGCTTGGGGTATGTCTCTATCAGTTTTGCACATTGAGAGACTGAAATTTTTTCCCATTCCTCCTTGCAAAACAGCTCGAGCTCAGTGAGGTTGGATGGAGAGCATTTGTGAACAGCAGTTTTCAGTTCTTTCCACAGATTCTCGATTGGATTCTGGTCTGGACTTTGACTTGGCCATTCTAACACCTGGATATGTTTATTTTTGAACCATTACATTGTAGATTTTGCTTTATGTTTTGGATCATTGTCTTGTTGGAAGACAAATCTCTGTCCCAGTCTCAGGTCTTTTGCAGACTCCATCAGGTTTTCTTCCAGAATGGTCCTGTATTTGGCTCCATCCATCTTCCCATCAATTTTAACCATCTTCCCTGTCCCTGCTGAAGAAAAGCAGGCCCAAACCATGATGCTGCCACCACCATGTTTGACAGTGGGGATGGTGTGTTGCTTTTACGCCAAACATAACGTTTTGCATTGTTGCCAAAAAGTTCGATTTTGGTTTCATCTGACCAGAGCACCTTCTTCCACGTTTGGTGTGTCTCCCAGGTGGCTTGTGGCAAACTTTAAACGACACTTTTTATGGATATCTTTAAGAAATGGCTTTCTTCTTGCCACTCTTCCATAAAGGCCAGATTTGTGCAATATACGACTGATTGTTGTCCTATGGACAGAGTCTCCCACCTCAGCTGTAGATCTCTGCAGTTCATCCAGAGTGATCATGGGCCTCTTGGCTGCATCTCTGATCAGTCTTCTCCTTGTATGAGCTGAAAGTTTAGAAGGACGGCCAGGTCTTGGTAGATTTGCAGTGGTCTGATACTCCTTCCATTTCAATATTATCGCTTGCACAGTGCCCCTTGGGATGTTTAAAGCTTGGGAAATCTTTTTGTATCCAAATCCGGCTTTAAACTTCTTCACAACAGTATCTCGGACCTGCCTGGTGTGTTCCTTGTTCTTCATGATGCTCTCTGCGCTTTTAACGGACCTCTGAGACTATCACAGTGCAGGTGCATTTATACGGAGACTTGATTACACACAGGTGGATTGTATTTATCATCATTAGTCATTTAGGTCAACATTGGATCATTCAGAGATCCTCACTGAACTTCTGGAGAGAGTTTGCTGCACTGAAAGTAAAGGGGCTGAATAATTTTGCACGCCCAATTTTTCAGTTTTTGATTTGTTAAAAAAGTTTGAAATATCCAATAAATGTCGTTCCACTTCATGATTGTGTCCCACTTGTTGTTGATTCTTCACAAAAAAATACAGTTTTATATCTTTATGTTTGAAGCCTGAAATGTGGCAAAAGATCGCAAAGTTCAACGGGGCCGAATACTTTCGCAAGGCACTGTATATACATGTATGCATATATATATATTTTTAAATTTATTTTTATTTCACCTTTATTTAACCACCTTTATTTAACCACCTTTATTTAACCAACTTCGACCTGGCCAAGATAAAGCAAAGCAGTGCGACAAAAACAACAACACAGAGTTACACATTTGCAAATGTAGAAGATTAGGGAGGTAAGGCAATAAATAATTACAATTTAGCATCAACACTGGAGTGATAGATGTGCAGATGATTATGTGCAAGTAGAGATACTGGGGTGAAAAAGAGCAAAAGATAAATAACAATATGGGGATGAGGTAGTTGGGTGGGCTATTTACAGATTGGCTATGTACAGGTACAGTGATCGGTAAGCTGCTCTGACAGCTGATGCTTAAAGTTAGAGAGGGAGATGATTTTGATTTTTGCAATTCGTTCCAGTCATTGGCAGCAGAGAACTGGAAGGAAAGGCGGCCAAAGGAGGTGTTGGCTTTGGGGATGACCATTGAAATAAACCTGCTGGAGCGCGTGCTATAGGTGGGTGTTGCTCTGGTGACCAAAATCCCACTAAAGCAGGTGTGATGGTGTTTCTGTATGTTAGTGCAATGGGGAATTGGGGGTGGAGAGAAAATCTTCAGATGCAATTTCTGTCATTGCAGTGTGTTTGACATGCAGTCCATACAGCAGGAGATGAAAAGTGTTACTAATGAATAATCTTAGAACATTTGTTAATTGATGAATAATGTTGAGGCAGAGGGCTAACATGTTGCTTCCATGTTGGCAGTTTGGCGTCTCTGCTCCACTCCAGTGGTCTTTCTTTACAGTAGTGAGAGGGAGGGAAGAGCAGAGCTAGCGCCATGGGGGAGAATTTACTTGGCCAGCTGTTAATGGATTATTAAGCATGCACATAACCATTGTCAGTAATTGTGAATGGGATGAATTCCTTCCAAGTGGACTTTTTGTTTAAGTCAGTAAGAGTTATTCTATCACACTGTAGGCTGACCGGAATTATTGATTTATTGGAGCTTTAAAACACATTTTACACCATGGGCTTGGACTGTAAAACTCCAGTCGTTGCCATGGAGATGCCTTCTTTAGCCTAAATTCTGCTGTGTTGTTGAGCAGTTCTGATGGGCTGACCTTATTTCTGTATAAATACACTGCTAGCAAAATAGGGAGGAGATATGCTTGTCTGGGCATTGCTGAAGCAGCCATCTCTTGCTCTCGCTCTCTCTCTCTCGCTATCTCACCCCCCCCCCCCCTCTCTCTTTCTCACCCCCGTATCTCTCTCTCTCGCTTTCTCACCCCGTCTCTGTCTCTGTGTGTGTGTGTTTGTGAGATAACATTTATCTGCTGGCCACTGTGCTCAGCCAGGGCTTGACTTCATATTGTATTTAGATCTTGTCTTTAAAGCCCCCTATCTACTGTAAACTATAAATTGCTCTCCTCTCTCAATCCAACACAATCTCACACTCAATTCGTATCAAAAGTATTTCAGCAGATATTGTGTGTTTTTGTGCGTTTTTGTGTGGCTTAATTCGTGCGAAAACACTCATTTTGTGCAACTTCATTTGTAGGAAAAGACACACATTTTTGTGCGACTTCATTCATAGGAAAACCATTTTTGGGGGGCAAACTTCGGAACAATCTTTTGAAAGTTATTAGAGCAATGCATGATGGCCAATGGTGATCTACACTGCCTTTTTTTGTGTCCCACATTTATTTACCAAAGCACTCACTTCTGTCATCATGAAGTGCTTTGAGAGACTAGTCAAGGATCATATCACCTCTACCTTACCTGACACCCTAGACCCAATTAAATTTCCTTACCACCCCATTTGATCTGCAGATGATACAATCGCCATCGCACTGCACACTGCCCTATTCCATCTGGACAAGAGGAATACCTACGTAACAACGCTGTCCTTTGACTATAGCTCAGCCTTCAACACCATTGTACCCTCCAAGCTCATTATTAAGCTCGGGGCCCTGGGTCTGAACCCCGCCCTGTGCAACTGGGTCCTGGACTTCCAGATGGGCCGCTCCCAAGTGGTGAAGGTAGGAAACAACACCTCCAATTTGCTAATCCTCAACACAGGGGCCCCACAAGTCTGCGTGCTCAGCCCTCTCCTGTACTCCCTGTTCACCCATGACTGTGTGGCCACGCACACCTCCAACTCAATCATCAAGTATGCAGACGACACAACAGTAGTAGGCCTGATTACCAACAATGACAAGACAGCCTACAGGGAGGAGGTGAGGGCCTTGGAGGAGTGGTACCAGGAAAACAACCTCAATGTCAACAAAACGAAGGAGCTGATCGTGGAATTCAGGAAACAGCAGAGGGAGCACACCACTAACCATATCAACAGGACTGCATTAGAGAAGGTGAAATGGTCCACCCACACAGACAGTGTGGTGAAGAAGGTGCTTTACTCACCTCATATGTACATACTGCATTCTATTCTACTGTATTTTAGTCAATGCCACTCCGACATTGCTTGTCCTAATATTTATATATTTCTTAATTCCATTATTTTACTTTTAGGTTTGTGTGTATTGTTATGAATTGTTAGATACTACTGCACTATTGCAGCTAGGAACACAAGAATTGTGCGACACGGGCAATAGTATCTGCTACATATATGTATGTGACTAATACGATTTGATTTGATTTGAAAACAAACGTGTTAACAACCCAATATTGTTAATCAACCAGGTTGTCACCAAAATAATTCTAATATAATAGTAGCTTTAGATTGATAGTTTTTATTCAGAAAGGCCCTTTTTTCTCCGACCATCGCCCCTGGTGAGACAAAACGCGACTCGTCAATGAAGAGCACTTTTTGCCAGTCCTGTTTGGTCCAGCGACTGTGGGTTTGTGCCCATAGGCGACGTTGTTGCCGGTGATGTCTGGTGAGGACCTGCCTTACAACATGCCTACAAGCTCTCAGTCCAGCCTCTCTCAGCCTATTGCGGACAGTCTGAGCACTGATGGAGGGATTGTGCGTTCCTAGTGTAACTCGGGCAGTCGTTGTCGCCATCCTGTACCTGTCCTGCAGGTGTGATGTTCAGATGTACTGATCCTGTGCAGGTGTTGTTACACATGGTCTGCCACTGTGAGGACGATCAGCTGTCCATCCTGTCTCCCTGTAGCGCTGTCCTAGGCGTCTCACAGTACGGACATTGCAATTTATTGCAATTTATTGCCCTGGCCACACATGCCTCCTTGCAGCATGCCTAAGGTACGTTCACGCAGATGAGCAGGGACCCTGGGCATCTTTCTTTTGGTGTTCTTCAGAGTCAGTAGAAAGGCCTCTTTAGTGTCCTAAGTTTTCATAGCTGTGACCTTCAATCAATCAATCAAATTTATTTTATATAGCCCTTCGTACATCAGCTGATATCTCAAAGTGCTGTACAGAAACCCAGCCTAAAACCCCAAACAGCAAGCAATGCAGGTGAAGAAGCACGGTGGCTAGGAAAAACTCCCTAGAAAGGCCAAAACCTAGGAAGAAACCTAGAGAGGAACCAGGCTATGTGGGGTGGCCAGTCCTCTTCTGGCTGTGCCGGGTGGAGATTATAACAAAACATGGTCAAGATGTTCAAATGTTCATGAATGACCAGCATGGTCGAATAATAATAAGGCAGAATAGTTGAAACTGGAGCAGCAGCACAGTCAGGTGGACTGGGGACAGCAAGGAGTCATCATGTCAGGTATTCCTGGGGCATGGTCCTAGGGCTCAGGTCCTCCGAGAGAGAGAAAGAAAGAGAGAATTAGAGAGAGCATATGTGGGATGGCCAGTCCTCTTCTGGCTGTGCCGGGTGGAGATTATAACAGAACATGGCCAAGATGTTCAAATGTTCATAAATGATCAGCATGGTCGAATAATAATAAGGCAGAACAGTTGAAACTGGAGCAGCAGCACAGCCAGGTGGACTGGGGACAGCAAGGAGTCATCATGTCAGGTAGTCCTGGGGCATGGTCCTAGGGCTCAGGTCCTCCGATAGAGAGAAAGAGAGAAGGAGAGAATTAGAGAACGCACACTTAAATTCACACAGGACACCGAATAGGACAGGAGAAGTACTCCAGATATAACAAACTGACCCTAGCCCCCCGACACATAAACTACTGCAGCATAAATACTGGAGGCTGAGACAGGAGGGGTCAGGAGACACTGTGGCCCACTCCGAGGACACCCCCGGACAGGGCCAAACAGGAAGGATATAACCCCACCCACTTTGCCAAAGCACAGCCCCCACCTTAATTGCATACCGTCTGTAAGCTGTTAGTGTCTTAACGAAAGTTCTACAGGTGCATGTTCATTAATTGTTTATGGTTCATAGAACAAGGATGGGAAACAGTGTTTAAACTCTTTACAATGAAGATTTGGATTTTGGATTTTTACGAATTATCTTTGAAAGACAGGGTCTTGAAAAAGGGACGTTTCTTTTTTTGCTGAGTTTAGTTGTCATGTATTCATTGTCTTTAACTGGTTAAAGTTTGTAGTTTGCATGTTTCAGTAATGATTAACATTGTTAAATAGTTGTAAATCTCTGCTTGATTTATCTTTTGGTATATTTGCCATTTTTATCCATATTCTGTATTTCCACTGAAGAAAAATAATAATTCATCAACATGCTACTGTAAATAAGATCGTTTGTAAATGTGTATAATGTGTTTGTTTTGGGTTCACGCTGATATGGCAACTATGTAAATTAGAAAGTCACAGAGGATTTTCTTCTGAATAACTGGTCAGGGCATACCACTTTCCATTTAGCTTCAGGCAACTTTGATGTAAGGCTTGATCACACCTGTAGTGACTACTTCTATCCGTCATGCCCATTGTTGCTTATCCATTGTTCACTAGATAAATCAATGTAATTACACCCAACACAATGTTGAAAAACAGAATGCTTCCAACCACTAGTTCACATAACTAGACATGAGCTAGGCATGATCCCAACACTTCTACCAATGTAGCGGAAGAAAGTGAAAGCTTCAACAGGGACTCTAACCAGAGCTCATACGTAGCAAAGTGAGCTCTAACGGCCGTTGACATGAAAGCCCAGTCGGCCTCTGGGCAGAGGCAGTAGGCCTACAATGCTGTCATATGCCTTGTTACAACAGCCTAAGTATATAACATGATTGATATGACCGTAATAATTATCATGAAATGGCCTTGGAAGTGCCATAAATGTAAGCCAACATAATTCATTATTTTACATGAACCTGTTTAACTGCATTGATATGGCTTAATTGATCATAGTCCAGACTCGTTATAGTTGCAAATACCATGCAGTTGTGCCTGGGGAATTTAAACCAAACAGATTGTTTTTGCAGGTCTTCTTTTTCCCCACATTTATTGATGAATTAATTTCCCATCATGAACATTTATCCCCAATCAAATTCTTTCATCGATACCACCCCAAAAAAACTGACAAATACAGATCTGTATTCCAATCTGGCAACCCTCATAAAATCTGACATAGCACAAGTATCCCAAAGTATTATGCGAAAACAAGCAAAGAAAATAACTTTGGCATTGAACAAATGTAAGGCTTCTATTATATTATGTGTTTTTCAGTGACAACCTGGTTGTTAAACAATATTGGGTTGTTAACACATTTGTTTGTTTTTTACTAATTAATAATTGTGGGACACAAAAAAAGGCAGTGTAGAACACCATTGCCCAAAATGCATTGCTCCAATAACTTTCAAAATAATGTTCTGAAGTTTGCCCCCAAAGAATGTATTTTTCTATGCATGAAGTTGCACAAAAATGTGTGTATTTTCTCATGAATAAGGCTGCACAAAAACGCATGAAACACTTTTTGTACATATTTGCACGAACTGAGTGTGAGATTGAGTGACACAATCTTACATTGGCTTCAAGTTCCCGTGGCCAGAGCAGACTTCACGATAACTTACAGTATCTGGAGCCTATATTCTCTCATGTATTAGAGGCTATCTCTCTCAGAAATCTGATCCTTCCCTTCCCTTGTGGGGTGCCTTAGTAAATTGACTTCCCCTAATCCAGTCTACTGCAGCCTAGACAGCCAGATCCTTAATATCACCCATTTGGTAATAATGCCCTCTGCAATTAGACATATTTACATTTCAAAAGCAAGCTAATCTTGCATGCACAAATGGATATCGCCATGATACCTAGCTACCGTTGTTTTTGTTTTGATGGGACATTCCATGCTATGCGCTTATACTGGATGACAGAGTGAGAGAACCTAATCTTACTGAACATCTGTAGCTAATACTCTACTGGTCATCTGGAGCTTTGATGTTTGCACACAGAGATACAGTATGTATCACAGAGGCAAGGATTACATGTCTCACTCTCCATCAGAAACCAACCGGATATGCATAGTTCATCTACTGCTTGGTACTTGATGTTAGTTTTGCTTGGCTTATGATGTTTCTGCTTGCCCTATATTGAAAATGACTACTTACTTGCTATTCTTGGTGGTGGAGACCCCATTATAGC
This sequence comes from Oncorhynchus mykiss, assembly GCF_057628025.1. Classification (NCBI taxonomy): domain Eukaryota; kingdom Metazoa; phylum Chordata; class Actinopteri; order Salmoniformes; family Salmonidae; genus Oncorhynchus; species Oncorhynchus mykiss. The sequence continues at coordinate 23,948,877 of NC_143048.1, read as the reverse complement.
TGTGTATCTTCCATACGGGCTGGCCCAGACAGAGGCTCCTCAGAGAAAACTAGCTAATTCAGGAGCCCTTTTGATAGGTCAGGGCTGAGTCCCAAATGGCAGCCTATTCCTTATATAGTGCACTACTGTTGACCAGGACCCATAGGGAATAGAGTGCTATTTGGGATGCAACCCCAGGTCTCATATTGGCCCTCTCATCAGGCTCCTCACAGCATCACTCTGGATAACCAGACAAAAGGCTGGTGAATGAGACGATAGCTGCCTGGCCTCGGAGGGCTGTCTTCTCCAGTCAGAAGTGGGTGGTGCTTATGGTGTGTGGGAGAACGCTGAACGTATGAATCTATCCTGTTAAGTGGAATGGAGACAGACATTTGCTATGAGTTTATTTTCTGGTGTGATGTTGTTTATTTCCAAATGGCTCTATGTAAATTTGATATTGATGTGTCTTAATTTGTTCTTCGAAGTGGACGAATATGTCATGGGATTTGTCTAATTGAAAGCTGCAATATAAGTAAGGTGTTTTCCCCAAATAATTGATATGAAATCGATTAGCACGAGGTTCTTCCAAGGGGCGGCTAATGAGTTTGTATAACCAGTTTGTTTTTATGCCGCTCGTTGTCTTCACGATTCCAGGATACTTGGAATGTCGTTGATGTTTTGGTCAATTATCATTTTCCATACTCAGTGGACTATCCCAATCTGCTAATGTTTGGCTCTTAACTTCTATTTGGAGCTTTATAAATCTGATATCAGAGCTGTTGACAGTGTTATAAATTAGTAGTGCCATTTCCAGAATGTTATTTCTCTGGGTTGATACATTTGGCTTATATGGAAAGTAGATACCATCTCACATCAATCACCTCTGATGCAATCAAATGTTTTATAGGAAATATCCAACAAATACAGACTGATATGCTGCAGGCCTTTAATACCGTGTCGCCTTCTCTTTTCAGCATATTACTATCAGATGGTTGATGTCTATTCCCTTGTCTTTAAAGCCTTGTTCACAGTGCAGACCTTAATGCTCAAATTATTTTTGTTTTTCAAATCCGTTTTGGAATACTGACTTTCCAAACAGCAAGTTACGAGTGACCAGATCAGATATGTGTTCAGACTGACATGGCTACGCTAGTTGTCATAGTGATGTCAAGTGTGTGTGTGTGTGTGTGTGTGTGTGTGTGTACTCAAAAGTTGTAGTGTAGCAAGCTAAGGTGACAACAATGCCTGCCACTGAAGTCTCCCTGTTGCTTTGAATGTTTGAAATCATAGTGCAAGAGCAGTTTTAAAGCCTCAAAGGATAAGATGATGCAAATTTGTAAAAAGGAAAAAGGAGAGGCAAAAGTCGAGAGCCGTGCGTCCTCCAAAACACAACCCAGCCAAGCTGCACTGCTTCTTGACACAATGCCCGCTTAACCCAGAAGCCAGCCGCACAAATGTGTCAGAGGAAACACTGTGCACCTGGCAACTGTGTCAGCGTGCATTGCATCCCGCCAGCCACAGGAGTCTCTAGTGCACAATGGGACAAGAACATCCCTGCCGGACAAACCCTCCCCTAACCTGGACGATGCTGGGCCAATTGTACACTGCCCCATGGTCTCCCGGTTGTGGCCGGCTGTGACAGAGCCTGGACACGAACCAGGATCTCTAGTGGCACAGTAGGCACTGCAATGCAGTGCCTTAGACCACTGTGCCACTCGGGAGGTCCAACTTTCAAAACATGTCACTTTTGGCTAGCCACAGCAGGCAACTAGCTAACTAGGTATCTGTTTAGCCTGCTAGCACATTCTTTCATTGTTTGTAAACAATTAACAAACTACCTCGTGTTCTTGTCAAACTGTCAACAGTGTAGCTAGCAAGCTACAAGGTATGCCAAATAACAGTACAAATCATTTAAGGGCAATTAAATCAGATTTGACCATTCAGACACAGGTGACATGGCCATGAAGGTGGTTTAAAATGTGGTTTGAAATATTTGATTCCTTCTTGTCTGTTTAGACTGCAAAAATATGAGATTCAAATCAGATATGCAAAAGAAAATGTGTCACTTCATACTGCCAGTGTGAACAGGGCTTTACTCTCTGCGGGTGTCAGCCAAGTGCATCGTCTTAACGTGGTCTTTCAATAAAGCAAAGCCTCAATCAATCTGCCAGAGGTGCTTCTCTGAGACATGAGCCATGGCTTGGAATAGATTTCTGTGTTGTGATTGAACTATTGATTTGGAAGGGGCATTTTTTCTCCCCCCTTGCCTGCTCCACTGTCAATAAGAGCAGTAGAACCTTACCTACCTACCTACCTGCTTGCTGCTATCAACACCTCTGAGATGGAGGCTACTGTTTCACCTCTGCAGACAGTTTTCTCTTTGCTGTGTTTTGTTTACCATTTCCTTTTCTTCCTACTGGTTCACCCGAGCTTGGTTTACAGTAGGATATTGTTGCTGTGGAGGGGTCAAGGACTGCGTCCCAAAATGAATTATCCTATGGGGATAGCCGAAGAACCCTTTTGTGAGCCTTTTTTTCTAAGTGTAGTGCACTATATAGGGAATAGGGTGCCATTTGGAACTCAACCCAGGTGATATACAGTAGACCCAGAGTAGTAGCCTATGCCCATGTGGTTGCAGTAATAAAGCCAACTAGCTTTCTATTTCGTCTGTCATGGTTTGCTGTGGCAGAACTGGAGGTTTCCATCAAATCAAATCAAATTAATTTATCAAGCCCTTTTTACAGCAGAACTCAGCCTAAAAGCCCAAAGAGCAAGCAGTGCTTTCCATAATGACAGGCTGCTGTACTAGCAGAGAGGATAAGGAGACTACTGATAAGGAATGAATGAAGAACACTGGGAGACACAGGCACAGCGCCTGAATTATAAATTATAAGCAGCACTGCAGACATAAGCTTTAATATCACATGTCATTAATGGAATGTTGTCTCACTCTGTTCTCTATCATTCCCCCTCACACACGCGCATGCACGCACACACACACACACACACACACACAGACACACACACAGACACACACACACACACGCACGCACGCACAGCACACACACACACAGACACACACACACACACACACAGACACACACACACACACACGCACGCACGCAGGCACGCACACACACACAGACACAGACACACACACACGCGCATGCACGCACACACACACACACACAGACACACACACAGACACACACACACACGCACGCAGGCACGCACACACACACAGACACAGACACACACACACGCGCATGCATGCACACACACACACACACACACACAGACACACACACAGACACACACACACACACACAGACACACACAGACACACACACACACACACACACACAGACAGACACACACACACAAACGTAACATATTGCTTCCAAGTACTGCTCTGTCTAATCTGATATCTATTTTGTTCTGTTGTCAGTTTGTCTGGAAGTGGAGATCACCCCCACCCAGGGAGAGATCAGTGTCGGAGAGTCCAAGTTCTTTCTGTGTGAAGGTAAGCTTGCCCTTGTATCATTATACTGTAGTAGTCTACTGTCTCTTTGTAATTGTTTAGATCCCATTGTGCAGTACTGCATATACACTGACCTTTTGTGTCCTGTCCTGATATGCTGTGCGTAGACAACAGTTGTCAGGCCACTAGACAGGAACAAGGTTGCTGTAACCTTCTCTAGGATAACTAGAGTACTATTTCCTATAAGGTGTATAGGTTGTTTCCTAGGTTGATACTCTTCTTTGTGGCTCTTTATTTGTCTTGTAGAGCGACTCAACATTGTGAAACCAATATGTGATCGTAATGATTTTCTAGTTAGATACAAAAACAAACACATTTAACTGTCTCTTGTCTCTGTGCAGTTGTTGGGGTAGCAAAGGAGATTGACTGGTATTCGCCGAGCGGGGAGAGGATAGAGCCCAACAAACCAGAGATCACCGTAACCCGAAACGACGAGTCCTCGTCCACACTCACGCTCTACAAGGCCGGGGTGGACAGCGCTGGGACCTACAAGTGTCTGGCCACCAACGGAGACCAGTCAGCAGAAGCCACCGTCAACGTCAAGTTCTACCGTAAACTGCTCCTCCTTCTTCATTCTCTAGGGATGTGTCCAAAAGGGCATCCTAATCCCTCCCTATAATGTACACTATTCCCTATATTGCGCACAACTCTTTTTCTCTTCTACCCCCAATTTCGTGGTATCCAATTGTTAGTAGTTACCAACTTGTCTCATCGCTACAACTCCCGTACGGGCTCGGCAGAGACAAAGGTCGAGAGCCATGCGTCCTCCGAAACATAACCCAACCAAGTCGCACTGCTTCTTAACACAGCACACATCCAATCTGGAAGCCAGCCGCACCAATGTGTCGGAGGAAACACCGTAGCATATTACACCTAGCGACCTGGTCAGCGTGCACTGCGCCCGGCCCGCCACAGGAATCGCTGGTGCGCGATGAGACAAGGATATCCCTACCGGTCAAACCTTCCCTAACCCAGACGACGCTAGGCCAATTGTGCGTCGCCCCATGGACCTCCCGGTCGCGGCTGGCTGCGACAGAGCCTGGGCTCGGACCGAGAGTCTCTGGTGGCACAGCTAGCACTGCGATGCGATGCCCTAGTCCATTGCGCCACCCGGGAGGCCTCTAGCGCACTACTTTTGACCAGAGTCCCATCGGAGTTCCGTGTACTATTTAGGGAATAGGGTGCCATTTGGGACGTAGGTTAGATGTCCCGTTCAAAACCAGTGTGTGTTTCCTTTATGAAATAGTATAATCTCAGGGGGATGTCCTGATCACAGAGCGTTAAATGGTTATATTAAGAACCCCAAGCTTTCTTTAAGGAGAATTAGATGATTACATTTCCTCAACCTTCAGTATAGTGTTGACGGAAAAGCTCGAACATTTTATTGAGGGCTTGAGGGCAAAATGTCTATTATTTTCTGTTTTTCAGCTGGAGATGGATTTTTCCATCAGTCAATAAACCCCTCCAAAGAGCATTAAAACAAGGCCTAATGAACCTGTCTGTGGTGCATGTCTTCTGACTAATGGTTTCTACAGCTAGACGCTGCCAAGCATCAGAAGACGTCCATCACTTCAACCCTTTATGGTTTCCCACCAGGCACAACATGTTAATGTGATCAGAACGAAGGCAGTTAAGAGGCTGAGGTGTAGAGGAAAACAGTTAAATGAACCCCTTGCTACATCTCTAATGGCACACTATTCCCTATGTAGTGCACCCTATGGGTCCTGGTCAAAACTAGTACACCATGTAGGGAATAGGGTGCCATGTGGGATACACCCATTATGTTCTTCATGGTTTTAAATGGTTGACTAACATTCTTGTATTTTGTCTTGTAGAAAGGATCACCTTCAAGAACGCCCCCTCCCCCCAAGAGTTCAATGAAGGGGACAACGCCAAAATTGTGTGTGACGTCATCAGCTCCCCTCCCCCCACCATCATCTGGAAACACAAAGGAGCTAAGATTCAGATGGAGAAGGATGGTGAGATAGATGCCATTTAGCCAGGAGTAGGGTTGCACAATTCCAGTAACATTCCCAAAATCTCCATGTTTTCCAGAAATCCAGTTTGAAGGAATTAGGATTTCCTGCTTAAATCCAAAAGCAGGATTTGTGTAAAGTCTGTGAATTTGGGGAAAGTTATCAGAGTTGTGTAACCCTAAAGGGTACCTACATTTTTCCTGTTTCCACTTTTTTTTTGTCTTTGACTGTCAGTCTTGTCACCATTTTTTACTCAACCATGTCAGAAAGTCCCTCTACAGCTGTCAGACAGTGTTCCATTTGAGCGATTCTCTGACTAATATTATAACTGCTGGGTATGAATATGAAGCTGTTTAATTAAACAATTTACATAGAAAGGGAGATTTTCTGGTGTACAGGGATCTCTGTCTGAAATCCCTTTTTTCCCTCATCCATTACATATTCATTCTGATTTGATTCTCCTCTCAGTCCGCTTTAAGATCCTTCCCAACAACCACCTGCAGATCCGAGGCATCAAGAAGACAGACGAGGGGTCGTACACCTGCGAGGGCCGCCTCATGGCCCGGGGAGAGATCGACCTCAAGATCATCAGGGTCATCGTCAACGGTCAGCCTACTTCTTCCTCCCTCTCTATTCCCTTGTCACTTTATTCATGGGTTTGCCAACATTTTGTGGTGTTAAGCCATCTATCAACATCCTAGATAGCAGACGACTGTGGGCTGGATTTCAGCAGTAGTAACTTTGCTGACAGGTAGTCTTATGCATGGTCTCAGGTGTGTTAATATGTCTCCCTCCCTCAGTGCTCCCTACCATCCGGGTGTGGCAGTCTGAGGTGAATGCCACAGCAGGCGTGGGCCAGTCTGCCATGTTGACCTGTGCAGCTGATGGATACCCAGAGCCCATGGTGACCTGGGCAAGGTAAACTGGAGCACATATTCTCTCTCTCTCACACACACTCACACACACACACACTCACACACACACACACTCGCACACACACACACACACACACACACACACACACACACACACACTCACTCACTCACTCACTCACTCACTCACTCACTCACTCACTCACACAACACAATACACTCACACTCAAGCCTGGTAGACTGATATACCACTAACCACTGTTTTGCAGATATCCATCTGACCATGGAGCCCATAGGCTACCAACACCAATGCGAGTGATAGTCCCCTGCCCTTGGTTTTCTGTTGGCAGTGTAGTGTGTTGTTCTCACCTTCTTAAAAGAGTTAGAGGAGCTGTTTCCCTTGTTGCTAGGTGATGGAAAGGACTGGTGTGAACTCCACGTGACACTTGTCTTTGGATTTGAGTCTTAGGTAAAGGGGGAGGATCTATTTTAACTCACCAGTCAAGGTGATAGGCTTTGCCCTCACTCTCACAATCTCTCTCTCCTGCTCAAGGTCCAAGAGACTACAATGTAATTATCTGTGGTCAAACCTTGACCTTAAGGGTCATTGTCATTGCCAAGAAGTAAATGGTTCTCTGTTGATTGAAGACTGGAAGAAAAATATTCATTTGGAAAGAGCGATTCAATGTCACACTGAAACATTATTTTGATAAAACTGAATTGTGCTAATATGAATTAAGTCTGAGTTAATTCAAGGGGAAAAATACTTGTTTTGAAGTCTTTTATTATATTTATTTGATACAAATGATCATCAAGCGTAGTTAGCAACTTAGTTGTGTCGTGAAGGTCGCTTCTCATCGTTTCATTAAAGCTGATTGTAAATCAGAGTGTGTGTATGTGTGTGTTCCCCATCTCTTCTCCCCCAGGGCCGGTGTTCTTCTGGAGTCAGGAGACAAGTACAGCTTTAATGAGGACGGTTCAGAGATGACCATCATGGAGGTGGCCAAGCTGGATGAGGGAGAGTACACCTGCATCGCTAAGAACAAGGCTGGGGAGAGCGAACAGGAACTCAGCCTCAGGGTGTTTGGTGAGGGACTCCTCTCACTTGGTACTGACAGATGATTGACTGTGTGATGGGTTTCTGGTGGTTAATCAATGGTTTATCTATATTCACTTTGGGAGGATTTTAACAAGGGATTTTTTGGGGGGGTTATGTTGTGCTGATAGCCATAGGTAATAAGTACTAGCATCAGATATAGCAAGTGCTGCTTGTAATGGGTGTGTGCACACTGTGAATGTAGCTCTACTGTAGGTCATACAGGTGAGTGTCACTGCAGGTTGGTTATAATGGCTCTGTGTGTGTCTGTCTTTGCTACAGTGAAACCTAAGATCACCTTCCTGCTGAACCAGAGCACGTCTGAGATGGAGGAGCAGGTGACTCTGACCTGTGAGGCGTCAGGGGACCCCACCCCCACCATCAACTGGAGCTTCGGCCTACGCACCTTCACTGAGGGAGAACAGGTACAGTCAGCACACAGAGAGAGGCCAGCCTGGGGCTGTGTCCCCACTGCAGAGGGACACTCAGAGGATGTGTTTCACCTAAACATGGCAAGGTTCCCATAGCCAGGTTCATCTCTACTGATTAAGTATGGCCCCAGAGCAGCAGCTAGCTAATAGAAGGTCACACAGTAAAGTTCATATTACTACCTCGTAGCTAACTAGTTACCATCCCACCTTAGACCTTGTCCCTATAGCACCTTAGACCTACACTACATGACCAAAAGTATGTGGACATCTGCTCGTTGAACATCTCATTCTAAAATCATGGGTATTCATATGGAGTTGGCCCCCCCTTTGCTGCTATAACAGCCTCCACTCTTCTTGGAAATGCGTTACACTAGATGTTGGAACGTTGCTGTGGGGACTTCCATTTAGCCTCAAAAGCACTAGTGAGGTGTGGCACTGATGTTGGGCGATTAGGCTTGGCTCGTGGTTGGCGTTCCAATTCATCCCAAAAGTGTTCGATGGGGTTGAGGTCAGGGCTCTGTGCAGGCCAATCAATTTCTTCCACACCGATCTCGACAAATCATTTCTGTATTCGCTTTGTGCAGAGGGGCATTGTCATACTGAAACTGCCAGATGGTGAAGAGTGATTCATCACTCCAGAGAACGCGTTTCCACTGCTCCAGAGTTCAATGGTGGCGAGCTTTACATCACTCCAGCTGACGCTTGCGTATGGTGATCTTAGGCTTGTGTGCGGGTGCTCGGCCATGGAAACCCATTTCCTGAAGCTCCCGACGAACAGTTCTTGTGCTGACGTTGCTTCTAGACACAGTGTTGCAACCGAGGACAGATGATTTTTACACGCTATGCCCTTCAGTACTCGGCGGTCCCGTTCTGTGAGCTTGTGTTTCCTACTACTTCGCGGGCTGAGCCGTTGTTACTCCTAGACGTTTCGACTTCACAATAACAGCACTTACAGTTGGTGGGGCAGCTCTAGCAGGAAAGGTGGAAAGGTGGCATCCTATGACACTGCCACATTGATAGTCACTGAGTTCTTCAGTAAGGCCATTTTACTGACAATGTTTGGCTATGGAGATTGCATGGCTATGTGGTCGATTTTATACACCTGTCAGCAATGGGTGTGGCTGAAATAGCAGAATCCACAAATTTGAAGGGGTGTCCACATACTTTCGTATATATAGTATATGTTCCTGTAGCAGCCTCTGCTTGTCCCCTGCAGACTGCTCCATACAGTAATCAATGGATCTTATATTTTCATATAATGCCCCATTGTCCACATAGCTAGTTCCCTATAGTACCAATGACCTCATCTAGTCCGATAGACAGGTAATGGTGGGGCCATTCCATCAGAGACAAGCTGTAGGGACCTGTACACTATAGGGGGAGTGTAGATAGGCGGAGCCGCCGGGAAGGTCGGTTTACATCGCTACATTCTCTCCCCTGCAGGCACATCTTAACAGGATCTATCAGGTATGAAATCAGCGTGGCACTGAAATGGAACAAAATCAATTGATAGAACAAATCACGTATGGGGTATGAGATTCAACAAAAACCCTGATAGAATGTATTTTTATGGAATTTTCTTGTCTGCTCTTCAGTCAATATTCCTTGAAAATCCTCAAGATATGATCTCATCAGGGTTTATGAAATCGATTCAAAGTTGCATGTTTTCCAAATATAGCCTGACTATTGCCTGACTGTTGCGTTGCAAGAGAGTGGTTCTGAATGGTTCAACTTTGGGGGTTTCCTCTGCCTTGTCTATTGAGGTCAGAAGAAAGCATGGTTACCGTAATGACATTTAAAAGAGGACCTCCTCATTTCTGTGTTGCCATTCCTGGTCCGATCATCTCCGTCTCCTTCCATCCACCGGGGCAGCCTCATGCCCTACTGCTGCTCAGTCTATGTCTCTCTCTGTCCTCTCATGTAGACGATCTGTCTCACTGCATATCTGTCATCAATTATCAATCATTCTGTCAAGGTTGAAGCTAAAATCAAAATGCCTAAGTCTGTATCTGTATCTGGTCTGTGTTGTACTACTACAGCCGTCTCTCCACGGTGGTGGGTGAAGAAATTATTAGCAGCCTCCATTGAATTATCATTAGGAACAGGAGCTTTAATAGAAACCCATTCACAGCGGTGGTCTGGCACTGTGGGTCTCGTGGGCAATGATCCTGAGGTCATGTCTTTACTAGCGAGAAGCCAGGATAGTGTGATTTGGAAAATGGCTGCTAATTGTTTTTGAACCTGGCTGTGGCTCATCTGCCATGCTAGCAGCACTAATCATAGGACAGGTGAAAGGGTAAGCTAATGATCAACTCTCACATTAAATATGTGCCATAGTCTTCTATCTATCCAGCTACTATGGTGACTTGTTTATATGGGCCTATTATTTGAATCAGTGCTGTTGTTTTGGCTCATTGGCTATCAGCATGACAATTGCAGTTTTGTTTTCCCTGTGTGGAATTGGTGTTGAGGGATATTTGTGAGAATCGTGTCTGTGTTACAAGTGTGTGTGCATGTGCATGCTGTGGTGTGCTATTTCGCTAGTGTGTCATGCTACATATATCATTACCACCTCTCTCAGTGCTTAACGCTCCTTTACATTCTCCAGTCTGCTGACTGTTGTACTCATAGACATGAACGTATTCATAGTTCCTGCTGTAAAGAGGTGCTGAATTACCATTATCTCTGTTGACAGGGCATTCCAGTGTATTATTCCCTCAGCTATCTTCCACTCGTCTTCTGAGTCTGACTGTTGTCTGAGGAAATGTAGGCTATAGGCTGAAAGGTTTTTATAAAGGATAGGGTTTCTTTTTTATTCAACACAGCATATTCTCTCCCTATACGTTTACAATAGTGATGGCAGACAAATGAACCCTGTCACATATTTATAACTACAGAGATATTGAGATGTCAACAGAGAGGATCAGATTGACAAAATGATTGAAACCATAGAATAGCCTAAATGTGGGTAACACATGCCATGGTAACATTGTGTTCCAAGAGGACACTATGCTTTAGCTATTACATAAACACGTTTAAACCAGCTTACTCTTCTATTCTAGTGCTCTCATACTCATATTTGTTTTTGAGGAAAGGTTTTTGTTTGCAAGGTTTTTCATTACATTGTTGTTTCAGCCCCCTTATTTGTTGTAACAATTCTTAATAACTAAAATGTAAATGAAATGTGTATGCGTGCTTAGGACATTATCTCGCAAAATGAAAGGCTGGGTTATTTGAATATATATGAAATATTCTACTGGATTTACAAGGTTTGCGAGCTGCAATTATCTGAGAACATTCAGGCTCTGGAAAGGAGCAGCAAACGTGCTTGAAAATGGGTTTCTTCAAAGCTCATCAGAGCTCAAACGTGGTACAGATGACCAGATATTGAATTGTTCAGTTGACAGCATATGCTGTAGATTACTGTGTATTGAATCTTACTGGAGCTGCCTAATTTATGATAATGTGCTCCACTGAAGCACAATGAGATCGGTCTAGTATTCAGATAGTTGAGCGTAGGAAAGAGAGTAGGAAAGTAGCTATTAACTCTTGGGAATGAACATTTGAAGGTGAAGTGTTCTGAATGATCAGAGAGCTCAATCATGTGGTGCTGCTGGCTGCTGTTGGCTGTAGCACTATAACGTGATTGGTTCAGGGAGGGGTGTTGAAACAGAACAATGCTTTCAATCCAAGGGCCTGCTTTACTAAGCACTGGTAGAGTAGGGACCTACTATAGAGAGGCTCTTGTTCTCTAGCTACTGTTCCAACACAATGCTCATCAACAGTGGGCTCCAAAATTACTGGCACTTCTGACTGGCAATGCACAAACAATACTTAAAAAAATATCAACAATATAATTATAGAGATAAACTCAAAATACCAACATGTGAGAAATACTGTACTTTATTAATGTTTCAATGGAACCCACCAAAATAATTTATTGATTTAATTAAAAATCAATTTCCTCCAAATCAAGATTTCACAATTAATTGCACCCTTAAAGATTATTGTAAATAACATCTACCAAAATTAAACCAGGAATTAAATTCCACTTATTGAAGTTTATCTAAGTCTTAAGGAACTATATTGAGCCATTACATCACTTCCTGTTCCACTAAATGAGGTAACACGCGTGCAATATCCCTTTGTCATCCAACACCATGAAGAAAACAAAAGAACTGGCATTTCAAAAGAGACAGATGGTTGTAGACCTTCATAAACCTGGTAATGGCTACAAGAAGATCCACAAACGATTGAATATACCACTGAGCTCTGTCAGGGCAATTATAATTTTTTAATCCAAAGATATGGAACAGTTGAAAACCTCACGGGTAGAGGACGCAAATGCATTAAGCCCCTCAGGATAGAGAGGAGGATGGTGAGAGAAGCAACAAAATCCCAAAGAATCACTGTGAAAGAATTGCAGGCCTTGGTGGCGTCTTGGGGTCACCAGGTTTCAAAAAGCACCATCAGACGCCACCTCCACAACCACAGGCTCTTTGGAAGGGTTGCCAGAAGAAAGCCCTTTCTGACCCCAAGACACAGACGTCATTTAAAGTATGACTGGAAGAAGGTGCTCTGGTCAGATTAGACCAAAATTGAATGTTTTGGTCATATACAGCATCGGCATGTTTGGCATCGAAACAGAGATGCATACAAGGAGAGGCACCTCATACCCACGGTAAAATGGTGGTGGGTCAGTGACGTTTTGGGGCTGTTTTAATTCCAGAGGTCCAGGGGCACTGGTTAAGATTGATGGCATAATGAATTCCAACAAGTATCAGGCAATTTTGGCTAACAATCTGGTTGCCTCTGCCAGAAGGCTGGGACTTGGCCGTAGGTGGACTTTCCAACAAGACAATGACCCAAAATATACCTCAAGATCCGCACAGAAATGGTTCTGTGACAACAAAATCAATGTTCTGCCATGGCCATCTCAGTCACCGGACCTCAATCCAATGGAAAACCTGTGGGCTGAGTTGAAGAGTGCAGTTGACATGCGCAAACCCAAGAATGTGAAGGATCTTGAAAGGATCTGCATAGAGCAATGGTCCAAAATCCCTCCAAATGTGTTCCCTAACCTTGTCAAGCATTACAGGAAAAAATGCTGTTATCCTTGCCATAGGTGGTTGCACTAAGTACTGAATGAGGAGTGCCAATAATTATGAAACCTTGACTTTGGTTAAATGTATTTTCTATTAAATAATTGTGGGATTTTGGTTCGTTCCATTGAAACATTAATACAGTACAGTATTTCTCACATGTTGGTATTTTGAGTTTATCTCTATGATTATATTGTTTATAATTTTTTAAGTATTGTTTGTGCATTGCCAGTCAGGGGTGCCAGTAATTTTGGAGACCACTGTATGTGCCTGTCTGGTCAGTGGTGGTACAATGTGGTTCTCTGGACATTGAATGGCAGTTTGTTCTCATGGTATGACAGTTGGAATTCTGCTAGCCAGGATAAATGATGGAGAGCTTCCTAACTGATCCTAGTCAGGGGTCATCAAAAAACACTTCCCCAGCCCAGTCCTGTAACCTTACCCTGCTGTTGGGCTGTTTATGACTATAGAGAAGATGCCTTTTGTGTGATGCTGGGTGTGATAGTTATGTGAGTGTTTCCTCTGGAGAATCTCCTCTACAACAGTGCATCTCTTCCTCTCCCCTCCATACCTTCATACTGGGAGGGAGAGAGAGGATCGCTGCTCACTGCTTACCCAGGGGATGAGGAGTGCTGCCTGGAAATTAGATTTGTCTGATGGGATGTTATTTAGTGCTGGTTGCACTAAACTGATTAGATGCATGGTGTTTACAGCTCTCACCATCATTTGCTTTTGGTCCACGTCCCATTGTTTAAACAAAAATAAAACATGGGTCTGACAGTGATGTGTCAACTCAATTGCATACCTCACAGTGCTGTGTCAGACCAGCCAGGACCAGGGGTGCTGTTAGTTATGCGTCCTGTAATAATGAGCAGCAGCTCCTCCTCTGCGCTGTGGGGTCTGGTCCCTGACTGCTTTTCTGACATCAGGTGTTACATGTGCCTGTCTTGCTATGTGTGTCTCTCCTGTCTCGCCACACCCAGGTGGACCGTGAAGAATAGTGATATCATATGACCCGTCCAGGGCGGACACAACTCTTGTTGTTAATACATTCACTATCTACATTAGCTACATGCCATGGCTAAATATACAGTACACCCCTCCCTACTTAGGATGACTCTTCACTCAGGATCTTTTACTTGACATATTATTAGTTTGTTCTGTTAATGTGTTTGGTTCTGCCCTGCAGTGTGACTGAAGCTTTCCCAGTGTTAACTAGTCTCTTGAGAGATGTGTCTGTTGTGTTTCTCTGTGACAGGCAGTGATTCTACAGTGGTATAGGTAAGCCCTTATTAAAGATAGAATCCAGATGAATTCACTCATTATTCACTCATCTGTGAGTGATTGGAAGGCGTCCAGCTCTAAACGAGAGAGGATGGTCTGGAAGGAATGTTAAGATTGACTGTATTAATAATAAATTGGGTTCTGGGCCTTTTTGCCTGCAGTACGTTTCAGCAGATGGGACACTTGGTTGTTTTCTGTATCTGATGGAAAGCTGTTTACCATTTTGCTTGTCGTCTGGCTTCCATACTCCATTCCATTCATCACTACGTCGTCGTCCATTATCAATTATCTCTCCTTCATGCCTCTTGTTTCTCCTTAACATTAGGAAACCCATAAAGCATGCTTTTTATAATATGTATCATAGCAGAATTCAGAGAAAATAAATCCTCTGTAAGTAAATGTATTTCAGGTGGACAATACTTTTTAAAATCACGTTTAATTATCTTTTGTTGGACTGAATTAAGTGTTAAATGTTGTGTTGATTATATAACTTCATATTAAATGTGGATTCATTATAATTCATAATCATGAAAACAATTCTTAATCATTTGATTTTGAAGATGATATATGGAGAAATGTTTCTATGATTTTTCTCTCTTTCAGCATCCCTCCATGCTAGCTAACTCCAATGTTATGTCTATTATTTGCACATGAACATGTACCCAGCAGGCTAAAGGGGTTGAAATGACGTCATTAAAACCTGTTTAGCTCGCTGGCTAGGCTATTTATAGGTTCATGCTGAGTAGTTTAATACCACTGAGGAGCGTAAAGGTTGATGAGTCAAATTGTGTCAAAAACAATGGAATGGCGTGTTTGGGATATAGTTTTAGCCCATTTCACTGGACTACAGCAGCACGTTCTGTACAGGAGTGGGGAAGTGTTGTTCAGTTGCATGCTCGTGCAGTGTTGTTTGTTCCATCTGTGAGGTACTGGATAAGGATTCCTGTCCAAGGATTGCTTTGCTTTTTGTTGTTGTTCTATTCTGTCTGTGTCCTCTACAGGCCTCTTGGACTCGGCCCGAGCAACACAAGGTATAGCTTCTATAGTATACCCAATACCCATCACTATCTACCATATACCATGCCCATGCATCCTCTTTCACTCTATTGAATTCTCTTCAACACTGTTTTCTATGGTTGCTGTAGTCATGGAAACTGATGGAGAAACTCTTATCAGTCCTTTTTGGTTTGTTAGAGTGGCTTTGCTCTGTGAACCATCATGCTGAAAAATTATCCTTGAAACCTGAATGTTCTTTTTCCTAGCTCATCCATTTTGTAGCCAGGTATCAGAGAACTGGTGAAGGATGTTTGTTCCCTTTCTTTCCAGGGAATAAGGTCTAGGGTGCACAAATGATCGAGCTAAGCAAAAATTGCTTGATGTTTCCAATAGGCACCACCACCCTGCATTATTAATAAACTCTCTGTTGTTGAAACCCATAGTTATGAAACTTTAATGAATCTATGTTCTCACGTTGCATATGAACAGAAGGAGATGCTCTTCCTCTGGACAGAATGAGATTGTATATCATGGTCTGGTCTGCCATGTGGTTGTCCAGTCTTTGGCCACGATGATGATTTGCAGTTGACCCTCTTTGACCTTACAATACAGCCCAAAAACAGGGAACTGAATGTTCTATCTACACTACAACAAGATTGTATTAATGTGCCTGGTCTATATTTCTTCAT
Source organism: Oncorhynchus mykiss (assembly GCF_057628025.1). NCBI lineage: Eukaryota > Metazoa > Chordata > Actinopteri > Salmoniformes > Salmonidae > Oncorhynchus > Oncorhynchus mykiss. Next base: position 23,932,911 of record NC_143048.1, on the reverse strand, counting down.
CAAGAAACACAATAGGACCTGCCTGTACATAAGGGGTGGCATATGTGAGAGCAGCACAAGGCTGGCGGGACACTGTCACACTCTCTGGCCACCCTTTCAGCTCTGATGTAATTATCCCTGTCAGTGTTTGGAGAAGGTGGGGGGTGGAGGGAGGAGGAAGATGGGGGTGGAATGAAAAAGGGACTGACTGCCGTGTCTGTGTTATGTAAGCGTTTCCTCAGGCATACTTAATGCCCCAGACATGCTGCTTCTGTTGAGTTTGAATACAGAACTAATGAGCGCTACTCCTCTCTTAGTTAGTTTCCCAAATCCCACCATATCCCCTTTGTAGTGCACTACTTTTGACCAGGGTCTAAAGGGCTCTGGTCAAAAATAGTTCACTATGTAGGGAATAGGGTGCTATTTGAGCCACAGATTTAGTTTGTCCCCCAGACTGGTCCCTACTGTAGCTAATTGAACAGCATGAGATGGTTCACTTGCAATGTGTGGGTGTTGAACTTCAAAGCCATGCAAAATAAAATGCAGAGGTCCCCAGAAGTTCAGCTCTTCTACGACACCTAACATGAGTTAACAGTGGTTTGGACTGGTGTGAGAGTAGCAGACCCAGACTGTTCAGTGTCAACAACAACAAGAGTAGCAGACCCAGACTGTTCAGTGTCAACAACAAGAGTAGCAGACCCAGACTGTTCAGTGTCAACAACAACAACAAGAGTAGCAGACCCAGACTGTTCAGTGTCAACAACAACAACAAGAGTAGCAGACCCAGACTGTTCAGTGTCAACAACAACAACAAGAGTAGCAGACCCAGACTCTTCAGTGTCAACAACAAGAGTAGCAGACCCAGACTGTTCAGTGTCAACAACAACAACAAGAGTAGCCGACCCTGACTGTCCATTGTCAACAACAACAACAAGAGTAGCAGACCCAGACTGTTCAGTGTCAACAACAACAACAAGAGTAGCAGACCCAGACTGTTCAGTGTCAACAACAAGAGTAGCAGACCCAGACTGTTCAGTGTCAACAACAACAACAAGAGTAGCCAACCCTGACTGTTCAGTGTCAACAACAACAACAAGAGTAGCCGACCCAGACTGTTCAGTGTCTACAACAACAACAAGAGTAGCCGACCCAGACTGTTCAGTGTCAACAACAACAACAAGAGTAGCAGACCCAGACTGTTCAGTGTCAACAACAACAACAAGAGTAGCAGACCCAGACTGTTCAGTGTCAACAACAACAACAAGAGTAGCAGACCCAGACTGTTCAGTGTCAACAACAAGAGTAGCAGACCCAGACTGTTCAGTGTCAACAACAACAACAAGAGTAGCAGACCCAGACTGTTCGGTGTCAACAACAACAACAAGAGTAGCAGACCCAGACTGTTCAGTGTCAACAACAACAACAAGAGTAGCAGACCCAGACTGTTCAGTGTCAACAACAAGAGTAGCTGACCCAGACTGTTCAGTGTCAACAACAAGAGTAGCTGACCCAGACTGTTCAGTGTCAACAACAACAACAAGAGTAGCAGACCCAGACTGTTCGGTGTCAACAACAACAACAAGAGTAGCAGACCCAGACTGTTCAGTGTCAACAACAACAACAAGAGTAGCAGACCCAGAATGTTCATTGTCAACAACAATAGTAGCAGACCCAGACTGTTCAGTGTCAACAACAACAACAAGAGTAGCAGACCCAGACTGTTCATTGTCAACAACAACAACAAGAGTAGCAGACCCAGACTGTTCAGTGTCAACAACAACAACAAGAGTAGCAGACCCAGACTGTTCAGTGTCAACAACAAGAGTAGCAGACCCAGACTGTTCAGTGTCAACAACAACAACAAGAGTAGCAGACCCAGACTGTTCAGTGTCAACAACAAGAGTAGCTGACCCAGACTGTTCAGTGTCAACAACAACAACAAGAGTAGCAGACCCAGACTGTTCAGTGTCAACAACAACAACAAGAGTAGCAGACCCAGACTGTTCAGTGTCAACAACAACAACAAGAGTAGCAGACCCAGACTGTTCAGTGTCAACAACAACAACAAGAGTAGCAGACCCAGACTGTTCAGTGTCAACAACAACAACAAGAGTAGCCGACCCAGACTGTTCAGAGTCAACAACAACAACAAGAGTAGCAGACCCAGACTGTTCAGTGTCAACAACAACAACAAGAGTAGCCGACCCAGACTGTTCAGAGTCAACAACAACAACAAGAGTAGCAGACCCAGACTGTTCAGTGTCAACAACAACAACAAGAGTAGCAGACCCAGACTGTTCAGTGTCAACAACAACAACAAGAGTAGCCGACCCAGACTGTTCAGTGTCAACAACAACAACAAGAGTAGCAGACCCAGACTGTTCAGTGTCAACAACAACAACAAGAGTAGCAGACCCAGACTGTTCAGTGTCAACAACAAGAGTAGCAGACCCAGACTGTTCAGTGTCAACAACAACAACAAGAGTAGCAGACCCAGACTGTTCGGTGTCAACAACAACAACAAGAGTAGCAGACCCAGACTGTTCAGTGTCAACAACAAGAGTAGCTGACCCAGACTGTTCAGTGTCAACAACAACAACAAGAGTAGCAGACCCAGACTGTTCAGTGTCAACAACAAGAGTAGCTGACCCAGACTGTTCAGTGTCAACAACAACAACAAGAGTAGCAGACCCAGACTGTTCAGTGTCAACAACAACAACAAGAGTAGCAGACCCAGACTGTTCAGTGTCAACAACAACAACAAGAGTAGCAGACCCAGACTGTTCAGTGTCAACAACAACAACAAGAGTAGCAGACCCAGACTGTTCAGTGTCAACAACAACAACAAGAGTAGCCGACCCAGACTGTTCAGAGTCAACAACAACAACAAGAGTAGCAGACCCAGACTGTTCAGTGTCAACAACAACAACAAGAGTAGCCGACCCAGACTGTTCAGAGTCAACAACAACAACAAGAGTAGCAGACCCAGACTGTTCAGTGTCAACAACAACAACAAGAGTAGCAGACCCAGACTGTTCAGTGTCAACAACAACAACAAGAGTAGCCGACCCAGACTGTTCAGTGTCAACAACAACAACAAGAGTAGCAGACCCAGACTGTTCAGTGTCAACAACAACAACAAGAGTAGCAGACCCAGACTGTTCAGTGTCAACAACAACAACAAGAGTAGCTGACCCAGACTGTTCAGTGTCAACAACAACAACAAGAGTAGCAGACCCAGACTGTTCAGTGTCAACAACAACAACAAGAGTAGCAGACCCAGACTGTTCAGTGTCAACAACAAGAGTAGCCGACCCCGACGCTAAAGGTTACGTACATGACTGTTTATTTAGACCTTGTGTATCTGGCGTTAAGGAATTAAAGTAGTGTATTTTGAGACGAACATGAATCTTATTTGCCATTAGCAGGGTTTCTGCTCTAGTTTTAATTGGCAAGGACTTGAATGTATCGGCACGCTATGTTTTTGCCCTCTTCCCCATTTCACATGCTTTCGTTCTCCTTCTGAACCCTTATTGTTCTACTTCTGAGTCTTAACCCTTATTGAATTTAGTCAGCATGGTATTGCTTTAGAGTTACAGAGACAGTGACAGTTTGCACTGCTCTGACTAGGTAGCTAGTTAATAGGCTAGTTAATTCCTAGGAATAGAATCATTTTAGTGAGTTGACATTTCATGGATCAACCACGGGTTTTGTACAGTACTAGAATGCCTGCCCTATAATATGTATACAGTAGATGTATGAACTATACATCAGACAGTATGTTGCTGTTGGGAAACACAAATAATTCAACACTTAGTATGTCAATATATTATTAATGTCTAGTTGAATTTCACACGATAAAGTGAACCACTCAGCAGGCTGTGTGTGTAAAAGTACAAGCTAGGCATGTTATCCTGTCTACAGGAACCACTACTATACACCAGTAGCGTTTAACAGGCTGAGACCTATAAAGCTAGGCATGTTATCCTGTCTACAGGAACCACTACTATACACCAGTAGCGTTTAACAGGCTGAGACCTATAAAGCTAGGCATGTTATCCTGTCTACAGGAACCACTACTATACACCAGTAGCGTTTAACAGGCTGAGACCTATAAAGCTAGGCATGTTATCCTGTCTACAGGAACCACTACTATACACCAGTAGCGTTTAACAGGCTGAGACCTAAATAGCCTGCAGTATCTGATTTCAGCCACCTCACTCTACAGCCATTGTGTGAAAAGCTCTTGATGGCTCCATCCATACAGCTTCTTGAACCATTAGTGATGTGCTCTGCTACTGTACACATCTCTACTGTACAATACAGAGGGTTGTGATCTTTCTCTACAGTATATCTGTCTCTCTCGTAAGGGCAGGCCATGTGTCGTGTCATCACCTTTTGATGTTACAGCCATAGGAAAAGCACTCAGTGCTACAATGGTTTGTCTCCAGGCTCCAGTTCAATGTTACTATTATATAACTACAGAGTGTTATAATGTATTGGTTCTCAATAATGCATGGATCACAATGGGGTATGAGGTTAACATTGATGTACTGAAACAGAGGTCCTTTGTTGCTTGCTACCCTGTGATTTCCTGCCCTATAGAGTCTGGATGGGAACGTCGTAGTGAGGAGTGATGCTCGTGTGTCCTCCCTCACGCTGAAGTACGCCAAGTTCACCGACGCTGGCCAGTACCTCTGCTCTGCACGCAACGCCATCGGAGTGGATTCTCAACCTGCCTACCTGGAAGTCCGCTGTAAGAGCTCTACATGTCACAGGGCTGCATCTGAAATGGCATCCTATTCCCTATAGTTCACTACTTTTGACCAGAGCCCTACACCCTATAGTGCACTACTTTTGACCAGAGCCCTACACCCTATAGTGCACTACTTTTGCCAGGGCCCATAGGTTCCCAAAAGTAGTATACTATATAGGGAATAAGGACGCAACCACTGTCTCTAGTGTTCAGTCTTCATCAGGCCTGGCATACTGCCTGCAGCTTTCAACATTTGAGCCAAAACCTACTCTTTTAAATATTTAAGACAAAAGACAGAAATCTCTTATTCACATTGCTGGTTCATTCCTCCATAGATGCTCCTAAGATCCAGGGCTCAGTGACAGTGTATACCTGGGAGGGAAATGCAGCTAACATCAGCTGTGAGGTCCTGGCCCACCCCAGTGACGTGTCCATGCTCTGGCTGAGGGACGGGTTTCAGCTTCCCAACGCTAACGTCACCAAAGCCAAGGTTTTCCAGAGCCCCACAGCCAGCTACCTGGAGGTAGAGACCCACTCAAATACACACACACACTCACATACACATAGGCATACTGCACACACACACACACACACACACACACACACACACACACACACACACACACACACACACACACGGATGCATGAGCACACACACATGCTTGAGCACACACACACACATGAATACACACACAGAATTAAGAACACTCTACATGTCATAAAGATTTAATGTGTGACAGCTAGTATTTGCAAGGTTCTCCCCCAGTTCCATTGTGGGGAGACTGAGTGTGTTTTCATTATTCAGTAGAGGGAAGCACAGAGACAGAGGAATACAAACAGGCATCTCTAATGGACAAACAACAGTGGAACAAACTGACTCATGCATCTTAGTCACCTTGTGTTTGTAATGCTTTTCTGCCCACTTTCATGCATCGATTCTCTCCTCTGTTCCAGGTCACCCCAGAGTCTGAGAATGACTTTGGGAGCTACAACTGTACTGCTTCCAATGAGATGGGCACAGAATCCAAGGAGTTTCTCCTCATTCAGGCTGGTCAGTCACAACCACAATCTGTAGCTAATTATCCAAAATCGTAATGCTTCATTACTGTGAATCTAATATTTAATGCCGTCATCGAATGAAATGTACTGTAGTTCTCTAATGAGTACCTTTATGTGTGATTCCTCTCCTCTCTAGATGTCCCGTCAGCCCCGTCCCTCGGGGAGGTGGAGCCGTTCTCCAGCTCAGCCAGGGTGGAGTTCCAGGAGCCTGACGCCACCGGGGGTGTACCCGTCCTCCGGTACCGGGCTGAATGGAAGACTGTGGGCAGGGGCAGCTGGGTGCAGAAGGTCTATGAGGTCCAAGGAGGTGAGTACAGGGGCAGGACGGGGGTGCTACGAGGGTAAAGAGAGAGGGATGTGAGGGATAAAAAAAGGAAATGTGCTTCTTTATGTTTATTTTTCTCATTCATTGGCCTTTTTTAAATGAAACATGCGTCCTATATAATAATTTAGCTAGTTGGATTTACCCTCTAATGAGGAAATAAAGCAAATGTTGTTGTCTGTAATCATTGCATCCCTGTTACTTGTCAAATGGATTGAGTGCAGTTTGTTGTGGATTTGTCAGTAATTGTAATTCTCACTTGTATCCTCAGGAACTCTGAGTGAAGTTACCATCATAGGCCTGAAGCCTGAGACCAACTATGAGGTGAAGATGTTAGCCATCAACGGCAAGGGAGAGGGTGAAACTAGCCCCGCTCTGGTCTTCAAGACAGAGCCTGTCCGTAAGTCACACTTCCCACCTCCCTTCTCACCTCCCCAACAACCACCTTGCCACTGCCCATTGCACTTCCTCATTAGAATGAATCAATACATTCAGCCCTGTTGATACAGTCTGTTTGTCAGCTCCACCATAGACATATTGGTCAGCACTGACTTAGAACCTTCAGATCAAACATATTTGCCCTATGCTTCGCTTGTAAATCTAGGAAGAAGCTTTTACTGCACAACTGGCTTGATTTCTCACTGCTAGGATGATGAGACAACCCTTGTTCTCTCTCTCTCTCTCTCTCTCTCTCTCTCTCTCTCTCTCTCTCTCTCTCTCTCTCTCTCTCTCTCTCTCTCTCTCTCTCTCTCTCTCTCTCTCTCTCTCTCTCTCTCTCTCTTTCTCTACCGCTTGCTCTCTCCTTACCCTTGATCGCCCCCTGTTGGTTGTAAATGTCACTGGAAGTGGAATGTCTGCCCACTCCTAACTCAGGAATATTATTGAGTTGAACTGATCGTTTGGTATCCGAGGACATTCTGATTGGTTGATGCTGCTATCATAAAGCCTTGATCGTTTATTTTCTTTATTTTTTGTCACACTCTTGTTGTGTAGTTTTCTGTTTATTCATTTTCTCTCATCTGTTTTTCTGTCGGACCGCTCAGGTTATTCTTACGCAAGTAAGTGCCTCATCTTCATACACACTCATCATCATACACACTCATCATCATACACACTCATCATCATATACACTCATCACCATACACACTCATCATCATACACACTCATCATCATACACACTCAGCATCATACACACTCATCATCATATACACTCATCATCATACACACTCAGCATCATACACACTCATCATCATACACACTCAGCATTATACACACTCATCATCATATACACTCATCATAATATATATACTCATCATACACACTCATCATCATACACACTCATCACCATATACACTCATCATCATACACACTCATCATCATACACACTCATCATCATACACACTCATCATCATACACACTCATCACCATATACACTCATCATCATACACACTCATCATCATACACACTCATCATCATACACACTCATCATCATACACACTCATCATCATACACACTCATCATCATATACACTCATCATCATACACACTCATCATCATACACACTCATCATCATACACACTCATCACCATATACACTCATCATCATACACACTCATCATCATACACACTCATCATCATACACACTCATCATCATACACACTCATCATCATACACACTCATCATCATATACACTCATCATCATACACACTCATCATCATACACACTCATCATCATACACACTCATCATCATATACACTCATCATCATATACACTCATCATCATACACACTCATCATCATACACACTCATCATCATACACACTCATCATCATACACACTCATCATCATACACACTCATCATCATACACACTCATCATCATACACACTCATCACCATACACACTCATCATCATACACACTCATCACCATACACACTCATCATCATACACACTCATCACCATATACACTCATCATCATACACACTCATCACCATATACACTCATCATCATACACACTCATCACCATACACACTCATCATCATACACACTCATCACCATATACACTCATCATCATACACACTCATCATCATACACACTCATCATCATACACACTCATCATCATACACACTCATCATCATACACACTCATCACCATACACACTCATCATCATACACACTCATCATCATACACACTCATCATCATACACACTCACTCTGAGTATTAGTTTGAACTTTGGACAAACTTTCTAAGTGTTTGCAAAACAGTCTGTCTCCAGTTCTAAAACGGTCTAGTCTATTTATACAGTCAGTGGATTTCATGTGGCTTTCATTTGCCTCTGCATTTTCCATTGAGATTTGGCAGTCATGAACTATTGTTTCATGTTTCTTTTGCTTTCTGTTCTCTCAATTTCACCTAAATAGTTGAATACCTTTAATCTGCAGGAATATTATATTGCAGATAACAGATTTGTACAGACATACTAACAATTTGTTTATATATATGACTTCTTAGATGGCATTTTTCATTTTTTCACTGAGGACTCAGGTTTGTTAGGCGGTTATTAGGGATTACGACAAAGATCATAGTTATTATGAGTAGTTAGCATGTGACTTAGACTCTGTTATACCAAGACAAGTAGCCTAGAACACCCCCTATTACCTGCTGCTCTTCTTACTGAACAGTACCTACATGACCTATGGTAATTTACTGATACAACTTAACTCTCCCTAAATATTATTGTGTTGTCGTGTCATGTGTAGGTTGTACATGTACAGCTGATACTACAATGTCCGTCAGTATTAGCAATACTAAGTAGTATTAGGAATACGTCTGTGTTTTTGTCCCCTTTTTCAATGCTGCTGTTTTCTCTCAGTATTTCCAATATGTATGTCTTTGTTGGAAATACCGCAGCGTTTCCTCTGTTGTCAATCATTTTGTCTTGCAGGAGAAGGATGGTTTGGGATGTACCCTTTTCCATTTATTACCATATTTTGAAAGTTATTTTATTTGAAATTACTGTAAATCTAGAGCATTAGCCACAGTAGCTGAAGTCATCATTTCTCTCAGAGGAAAACCTGTCATTTGTCCCTGCTTGTGTTTTCAGTGTTGTCAAAAGTTCACTGTTGTTTTGTGTTAGTCTTCAGTTTCTGTTTTGTTTAATTTTGTCTTCAAGTCTTATAACTGTGTTTTTCCTGTCCATGTTTACGTTGTCTATTTTTATATCTTTCATGTTTCCACTTTGCTTTCAACCAATCACATGCGTGCGTTTCATGTGACTGTCATCATGTGGCTTGCATGGCGCTGATGATGTCATCACTCTGCAGAAGGTAACTTTTCGTTCCCAACTTTCATCAGAAGAATCTTAGTTTTACTGGAGAGTCATTCATAACATAAATACTAAATGTCCCAATTCAATAATGTCCCATTTATTTCCATTTATTTTCCATCTTGTTAACCCATCATGTGTAGCCATTCACCTGTCGAGACTGATTGTAGCTCCCTGTAACTGTCAGTTATTTAGCAAGGAAGTGTTCCTACTGTAACTCCTCTCAGTACTGTGAATGACTGACCTGCAGAGTTGTTAGCTCAGTGATATATTTTACTGGATTCTCTATCCACAATACTCATTTGTGTTAGCTACTGTATATATCTGCAGAAATCCCATGTATTTCATTTTGTGCCACTCCAAAAAAATCCTTCCTGCTTTGAACGAAGCAGGCCTTTTTTCAACTCCAACAAATACATTTAAAATATGAGCCTGTCTTAAATGATTTTATCCTAAGCAAGTTTGTAATCTCAGAAGTGCATGTCATCCTCTCCTATGAGCGTGGACTTTTCATCCAACTTGTCTAGCAGTAATTATTGACTTGCAAGGCATTTGTGAAGTAAAATTGGCTTCTACACATTTTTTTGAATATCATTAGGCCACTGACTTAGATCTAAATCAAGTTTCCTGAAACTAGCTCTGATAGTCTTACATTTTGTCTCAATTAACTTCCTTGTTATGCACCCCCCTATTCCCACTTTTCCTGTTTAGTGTGCTGGATGTTTGTTTCAGTGGCGATCACTCTCACAGATTGTAATGGGAGTTATTCATCCGAATAACGTATTTATTCATTCATTCAACAAACAAATACACCTTCTGATATAACTTTGAATTTATCCCAACAATTTCACCGATTTATCACATTGTATTAACTTTTTTGCACTAACCCTCATTTGTCCCCCTCAAGTAGTTGTACAGTGTACTAACATCCCCCCTACTGGCTGTGTCCTGACCAATCATGTGTAATTGCTGTATAAATGCTACTTTCACTTTAGCACTCCACAGTAGTCTCACAGCTTGTTCATGAGCACTTTTAGTTGGAGAGGCAGACAAGTGCCTCTAGTAAAACAGTATGGAGGAAGGGTGCCATCTGGAGAACACTAGGACAGAATATTAACAGCTTTCTTCACGTCTTTGAAACAGGTTTAGGAGAAACCAGTTAAGGGTTTAACAGCAGCTGCTGACCAGCTGTAATACATTCTACGTCTTCAGAATGACCACTTCAGCTCACCAACTAACCTTGATATCACTCATGTGTTTGTTTAGGGGAACCTGAACCGCCTAAGCTGGAGGGAACACTTCAAACCAAAGGCAACTCCCTCAAAGTCAACTGGATCAAGCAGGACGATGGAGGCTCCCCCATCACACACTACCTAGTCCGCTATAAACCAGTGAGTACTCACACTACCTAGTCCGCTAAACCAGTGAGTACTGCTACTACCTAGTCTGCTATAAACCAGTGAGTACTGCTACTACCTAGTCTGCTATGAACCGGTGAGTCCTGCTACTACCTAGTCTGCTATAAACCGGTGAGTCCTGCTACTACCTAGTCTGCTATAAACCGATGAGTCCTGCTACTACCTAGTCTGCTATAAACCGGTGAGTACTCACACTACCTAGTCTGCTATAAACCAGTGAGTACTCACACTACCTAGTCTGCTATAAACCAGTAAGTACTCACACTACCTAGTCTGCTATAAACCAGTAAGTACTCACACTACGTAGTCTGCCAAAAAGCAGTGAGTACTCACACTACCTAGTCTGCTATAAACCAGTGAGTACTGCTACTACATAGTCCGCCATAAACTGGTGAGTACTCACAATACCTAGTCCGCTATAAAGCAGTGAGTACTCACAATACTTAGTCAGCTATAAACCAGTGTGTACTCACACTACCTAGTCTGCTATAAACCAGTGAGTACTACCACTACTACCTAGTTCGCTATAAACCAGTGAGTACTCACAATACCTAGTCTGCTATAAACCAGTGAGTACTCACACTACCTAGTCATCTATAAACCAGTGAGTACTCACACTACCTAGTCTGCTATAAACCAGTGAGTACTGCTACTACCTAGTCTGCTATAAACCAGTAAGTACTCACACTACCTAGTCTGCTATAAACCAGTGAATACTCACAATACCTACAGTAGTCTGCTATAAACCAGTGGGTTTGGGGCACTGTACAAAGCACCATAGACAGTTGTAGACAATGTGCATTCTTATATGCAAAAAAATGATGCTTATGTACCCATGTCCTTTCAAGGAATACATTCCTAAATGAGGCTGTCAGGTACTGTATTGTATCATTAAGTTGACCATGGATTGTGTGTGTCCTTTAGAAGCATCAGACCGACTGGAAGCCAGAGATCCGGCTGCCCAGTGGCAGTGAGTATGTGGTTCTGAGCGGACTGGAATGGAACACAGAGTACGATGTGTTTGTGGTGGCAGAGAACCAGCAGGGGAAGTCCCAACCTGGAACCCTGACCTTCAGAACCTCTCCAGAACCCGCTGCCATCCCAGGTACCCACACCGTGCACAGGGCACTCACAATGGCACTGCCACACACAGCTGAGGCAGCAAACTCGATCATGTCCCAAACAGGAGCATTTTCTGTTCTCCCAACCACATAAATCTGACAGTACACTTAATAAGAATTAGACGTCTAGATGTTCTCAGCAGGCAAAATTAAGAAAATAGAAAAACAAGCCAGCTGTTGATCAGAGATGTTCGTGGGTGTTCGCTGTGCAGCAGGAAATGTTCGAACTAGAACTCTCCACCGTTAGTCCCAGAGGGTATGTGAAGAAGGTATTGTCTGTCCCAGAGGGTATGTGAAGAAGGTATTGTCTGTCCCAGAGGGTATGTGAAGAAGGTATTGTCTGTCCCAGAGGGTATGTGAAGAAGGTATTGTCTGTCCCAGAGGGTATGTGAAGAAGGTATTGTCTGTCCCAGAGGGTATGTGAAGAAGGTATTGTCTGTCCCAGAGGGTATGTGAAGAAGGTATTGTCTGTCCCAGAGGGTATGTGAAGAAGGTATTGTCTGTCCCAGAGGGTATGTGAAGAAGGTATTGTCTGTCCCAGAGGGTATGTGAAGAAGGTATTGTCTGTCCCAGAGGGTATGTGAAGAAGGTATTGTCTGTCCCAGAGGGTATGTGAAGAAGGTATTGTCTGTCCCAGAGGGTATGTGAAGAAGGTATTGTCTGTCCCAGAGGGTATGTGAAGAAGGTATTGTCTGTCCCAGAGGGTATGTGAAGAAGGTATTGTCTGTCCCAGAGGGTATGTGAAGAAGGTATTGTCTGTCCCAGAGGGTATGTGAAGAAGGTATTGTCTGTCCCAGAGGGTATGTGAAGAAGGTATTGTCTGTCCCAGAGGGTATGTGAAGAAGGTATTGGCTGTCCCAGAGGGTATGTGAAGAAGGTATTGTCTGTCCCAGAGGGTATGTGAAGAAGGTATTTTGTCTGCGAGGACCACCCAAACTAACACTTATTTTTGACCATGTCCAGAGTTTGTTTTTAACAGTTTATTTTTTGTGATGTTGGCATACATCGCACAATTTGTTTCTAATTTCCAATCTGTTAGATTTAAACTCCTTCACCGAAGTTGTGTGTGACCCACTGTATGAGTTTGCCTTCTCAGTGTAACAACAGGCTGCCTCCGCTATGGACAAATGCTATCCTCCTACAGTGATGGGTACAGTATGTAGATGGATGGTCTATCCTGCTACTGTGATGGGTACAGTATGTAGGTGGATGGTCTATCCTGCTACAGTGATGGGTACAGTATGTAGATGGATGGTCTATCCTACTACAGTGATGGGTACAGTATGTAGGTGGATGGTCTATCCTGCTACAGTGATGGGTACAGTATGTAGATGGATGGTCTATCCTACTACAGTGATGGGTACAGTATGTAGATGGATGGTCTATCCTGCTACAGTGAAGGGGACAGTATGTAGATGGATGGTCTATCCTGCTACAGTGATGGTTACAGTATGTAGATGGATGGTCTATCCTCCTACAGTGATGGGTACAGTATGTAGATGGATGGTCTCTCCTACTACAGTATGTAGATGGATGGTCTATCCTGCTACAGTGATGGGTACAGTATGTAGATGGATGGTCTATCCTGCTACAGTGATGGGTGCAGTATGTAGATGGATGGTCTATCCTGCTACAGTGATGGGTACAGTATGTAGATGGATGGTCTATCCTGCTACAGTGAAGGGGACAGTATGTAGATGGATGGTCTATCCTGCTACAGTGATGGTTACAGTATGTAGATGGATGGTCTATCCTCCTACAGTGATGGGTACAGTATGTAGATGGATGGTCTCTCCTACTACAGTATGTAGATGGATGGTCTATCCTGCTACAGTGATGGGTACAGTATGTAGATGGATGGTCTATCCTGCTACAGTGATGGGTGCAGTATGTAGATGGATGGTCTATCCTGCTACAGTGATGGGTACAGTATGTAGATGGATGGTCTATCCTGCTACAGTGAAGGGGACAGTATGTAGATGGATGGTCTATCCTGCTACAGTGATGGGTACAGTATGTAGATGGATGGTCTATCCTGCTACAGTGATGGGTACAGTATGTAGATGGATGGTCTATCCTGCTACAGTGATGGGTACAGTATGTAGATGGATGGTCTATCCTGCTACAGTGATGGGTACAGTATGTAGATGGATGGTCTATCCTGCTACAGTGATGGGTACAGTATGTAGATGGATGGTCTATCCTACTACAGTGATGGGTACAGTATGTAGATGGATGGTCTATCTTGCTACAGTGATGGGTACAGTATTTAGATGGATGGTCTATCCTGCTACAGTGATGGGTACAGTATGTAGATGGATGGTCTATCCTTCTACAGTGATGTGTACAGTATGTAGATGGATGGTCTATCCTGCTACAGTGATGGGTACAGTATGTAGATGGATGGTCTCTCCTGCTACAGTGATGGGTACAGTATGTAGATGGATGGTCTATCCTTCTACAGTGATGTGTACAGTATGTAGATGGATGGTTTATCCTGCTACAGTGATGGGTACAGTATGTAGATGGATGGTCTATCCTGCTACAGTGATGGGTACAGTATGTAGATGGATGGTCTATCCTGCTACAGTGATGGGTACAGTATGTAGATGGATGGTCTATCCTGCTACAGTGATGGGTACAGTATGTAGATGGATGGTCTATCCTGCTACAGTGATGGGTACAGTATGTAGATGGATGGTCTATCCTACTACAGTGATGGGTACAGTATGTAGGTGGATGGTCTATCCTGCTACAGTGATGGGTACAGTATGTAGATGGATGGTCTATCCTACTACAGTGATGGGTACAGTATGTAGATGGATGGTCTATCCTGCTACAGTGAAGGGGACAGTATGTAGATGGATGGTCTATCCTGCTACAGTGATGGTTACAATATGTAGATGGATGGTCTATCCTCCTACAGTGATGGGTACAGTATGTAGATGGATGGTCTCTCCTACTACAGTATGTAGATGGATGGTCTATCCTGCTACAGTGATGGGTACAGTATGTAGATGGATGGTCTATCCTGCTACAGTGATGGGTGCAGTATGTAGATGGATGGTCTATCCTGCTACAGTGATGGGTACAGTATGTAGATGGATGGTCTATCCTGCTACAGTGAAGGGGACAGTATGTAGATGGATGGTCTATCCTGCTACAGTGATGGTTACAGTATGTAGATGGATGGTCTATCCTCCTACAGTGATGGGTACAGTATGTAGATGGATGGTCTCTCCTACTACAGTATGTAGATGGATGGTCTATCCTGCTACAGTGATGGGTACAGTATGTAGATGGATGGTCTATCCTGCTACAGTGATGGGTGCAGTATGTAGATGGATGGTCTATCCTGCTACAGTGATGGGTACAGTATGTAGATGGATGGTCTATCCTGCTACAGTGAAGGGGACAGTATGTAGATGGATGGTCTATCCTGCTACAGTGATGGGTACAGTATGTAGATGGATGGTCTATCCTGCTACAGTGATGGGTACAGTATGTAGATGGATGGTCTATCCTGCTACAGTGATGGGTACAGTATGTAGATGGATGGTCTATCCTGCTACAGTGATGGGTACAGTATGTAGATGGATGGTCTATCCTGCTACAGTGATGGGTACAGTATGTAGATGGATGGTCTATCCTACTACAGTGATGGGTACAGTATGTAGATGGATGGTCTATCTTGCTACAGTGATGGGTACAGTATTTAGATGGATGGTCTATCCTGCTACAGTGATGGGTACAGTATGTAGATGGATGGTCTATCCTTCTACAGTGATGTGTACAGTATGTAGATGGATGGTCTATCCTGCTACAGTGATGGGTACAGTATGTAGATGGATGGTCTCTCCTGCTACAGTGATGGGTACAGTATGTAGATGGATGGTCTATCCTTCTACAGTGATGTGTACAGTATGTAGATGGATGGTCTATCCTGCTACAGTGATGGGTACAGTATGTAGATGGATGGTCTATCCTGCTACAGTGATGGGTACAGTATGAAGATGGATGGTCTTTGTCCGTGTGTGTGGATGCAGTCTGCTTCTACATATTTTGGCCTTAACTGTTACAGCAGCGTTCCTGTTCCATAGCAGGTCTTAGCTAGCTGAAACTGACTGCTGACACCCACAGACACCTGTGTTGCAACACTACACAGCTATGATGCAACAAATCCCTGCCAGGCCTCAGGCGATGCAGAGTGCTTTACTGAAACATAGCAGGACTTATCCCTCCTTCTCACTTCTCCTGTTTGTGCTTTCCTTTCTAACTCATCTCCCAGACAAACTCGCATCCCATTCACAACCGTTCAACCCCCAGTTTCTTTACTCATGGTTTGGGGCGTAGTCCTCTCTCACATGCTGTGCTTTTGCTTGAACTTGCTTTAAAGCTAGAATCCTTAGTTGCTACACACATTTTTTTGAATTATAAATGAATCATATATACCCATTGATTCTTGACGAATATAACTTGCCTCATGAGCTTAGTTCAACAGTTGTAAACCATCAGAACCCAAAATATATATATTTTTTTTACTATACTTTTGTAGACAACTTAAATGTGAAAACAGTGTTTAGCCTCAAAACATGGTTAAAACTATAATTTTGATATAATGGATGGTCAGGTCAGTCCTTGCATCCATAGCTCTGTCTATGAATTTAAGAGTGGTTGCTTTTCTCTAGGCCCATCCCTTAGATTTTTACCAAAACAGAGGCGGGGTGCCGCATTGTTATTGTTTGTGGATTCCAGATTTAACTGCTTGTCAGTTTAAAACTACTTCTTTAACTTTAATTTTTTTCTTGATTCAGTTTTGTTTTCAAACTTGACATTTTCTCTTCTCTCTCCTCTCCTCCCTCGTCCCATTTTCCCACCCTTCTGTCCATTTCCACTCCGTTTCCCTCTCTTCATTTCCCTCCCCCTTCCCCCTCTCTCTTCCCTTGTCTCTTTATCTCTCCCTATGTCTCTGCACTCTTGCCTGGTTTTGGAAACTGGTGGACTTCACTACATGAACATTTTCCTCATTACGTATTCGTCTTTTCTGAATCTGTGTCGCTTCTTTCGGTTGTTTTTGACTATATTTGGTTTGAGCAGCGACCCAGGGCTGTTCGTCTGTGACATACACTCTGATCTCCCTCGTCATGTCCATCGTAGCTGTTTTGCTGCTCTCATAGCTAGTTATATGAGACGATGCTGGTCTCTCTCTCTCACACACACATGGAGGAAAGAAAGCTAGCCTTTCTCTGCCCTGGCTGGCTGTCTCTCTGGATAGATGCCTAGACAGACATGTCTCTCAGTGGGTGGGGGAGTAACTACAGAACAAACCAGCCCGATTGGCTGAACTAAACCAAAGGCAGTGGTATCAGCTTAGCTTGGTTCCAGATCTGTTTGTGCTGTATAGCCAATTCCTATGGTCGCTGACGACAACCATAGGAGCTGGCTAAACAGGACAAACAGATATGGGACTAGGCTAGTATCAGCTGTCTCTTACAGCTCAGTACAGTACCACTATGCTCAGCAACATAGCACAGCTAGTAGCAGCACTCCAGTTGACATTAATGAACACTAGGGTATTGAATGAGTGGTAATGCTATTTTGAATACTGTGGTAGAGTACTGAGTGAATGGTGGTGAGTACCAGACACTTTAGGTAAAGAATGTGTATTATTTTTTCACTACATTGTATTGTAAAGATTTGTAATAACATTCATTTTTACATGGACAAAAGTATAGTCATTTAAATAACAAATAACCAAATTATAATATGCTAATATTAATATTGTTGTTTTTATGACACATTGTGTACATACATATAAGTGGTTTTGAAGCAGTTGATTGTTGGTTATTGATTCCTTGAACAACTACAAATGTCATTGAAAACTAGCAATTGATTTTTTAATCAAATGAAATTGTGATTATTTTGTTCCACAACTGCGTCATAAATAGACCCTGAGGTCATTATTGAATTGTTAATAGTATTTTTTTGTAAATGAAGCAGACTTTCCAGACAGTTGACGTTCAGGTTGCTTTCTTTAGAATGGAAACTAGACAGATAATGCTAGAGATCATGTATTGTGTGGGGTAGTGACTAGCTAGTAAATGGTTGTTTACAAAAGATCTCTTGAAGCACATATTATGTATTTTCTTCAGGTGTTTTTGGTTATGGCTAATATCAAATAAAGTTGATTTAATGCGTCTTAATGGGTTTGCATTTACTGGAGGGCAGGTGATTTAGATAGATGCCTTTACTGTTCCAAAGACAAGGTACAAGTCACATGTGATGTCTGTTGAGCCTTGTCAGGGAGACATTGATCTCCCAATTTGAGCACGTCAAGGTACCAGCAGTTAACATCTACAAAACATTTGATTAGATGCTGTGATATCTTGAAACTATGAAACTGTGCATGACAGGTGAGTTGTCTGTGTTTTATGAAACCATTATGTAGAAAACAGAGATATTTCCATATTCTAACAGTATGTCCACATGCATTCAGCTGTCTAACTGTGGTGCTATATGTTCCTAGTGAGTCATGCTGTGTCTGTACTGTAGATATAGACGGGGAGTCTGCCCTCTCCACGGGCATCATGGCAGGGATCCTCATCTTGGCCTTCGTCCTGCTGCTCCTGGCTGTGGACATCACCTGCTACTTCACCAACAAGTGTGGCCTCATCATGTGTCTGTGTGGCAAGCCAGGCAGCGGGGCCAAGGGACACAACCTAGAACAGGGCAAGGCTGCATTCATGTGAGTGTCTATTGTCTCAATATGGCACCCTGTTCTCTATATAGTGCACTTCTTTGGACCAGGGCCCGTAGGGGCGGAAGGTAGCCTTGTGGTTAGAGCGTTGGACTAGTAACCGAAAGGTTGCAAGATTGAATCCCTGAGCCGACTAGGTAAAAACCTGTCGTTCTGCCCCTGAACAAGGCAGTTAACCCACTGTTCCTAGGCCGTCATTGAAAATAAGAATTTGTTCTTAACTGACTTGCCTAGTTAAATAAATGTAAAAAATAAAAATAAAATAGGGAGTAAGGTGCATTTGGGATGCAGTAAGCTGAAAAAGGAGTCTGCACACTTCAATCAGATGCAATTTCACAGTTTAAATTTGCGAAACTTTGGGTCTGTAATGACCTTTGTCTAAGATTTTTCTAATTGTATCGTCCTCATTATGCAGTAGTTCTGTGTCATGGTGTCCATGTAATCATCCCAGAATCCTCTTTGGTCCACAGAAAGGACGAGTCCAAAGAGCCGATAGTGGAAGTGAGGACAGAGGATGAGTGCACAGCCAATCACAATGCAGGAGGACCCACAGAACCCAATGAGACCACACCCCTTACAGAGCCAGAGTGAGTAAAGCTTGACATACAGACACACATACACACGAGTGCGCACATACACACACACACACACACACACACATATATAATTGTTAGGCTAAAGAATAGTTCACTCTTGTTAAAATCACAATATTCTTGCACAATTTTGAGTACATTGTAATGAATGTTTCTGACGTTTTGAGCATAGGTAGTTGGTTTATACATATGTCTGTGATTCCTATAAGCATAGTGCACTGTCGTGTGCTCATGTGTTTATGCTTTTTGTTGAAATGTTTCTAGTCACATTCACACTGCACTTAGCCCAGGGTTAACAAATGATTGAGTAAAAGGAGGGTTAGCTAACCCTAGGCTAGTTTTAACCCTGGTCTAACAACATGCAGCGTGAAAAACCTTGTGTGTTGTTGTTTCCTCTGTGGTTGTTTTGGGGAGGGGGGGGGGGTGAAAGGGTTTTTGCTGCCATAATACATTTTTCTCAGGAGGATTTTCTCAGGAAATTTCTCAGGAGATTTAGCTTTTCGATATCAAGGTTGAATCGCTACCAGTCAAAGACGTGGATAGATCCACTGTGCTTTTGTCCTCCTGTATATGGTGAACTTGATGAAACCAGTCTAAAAACTGAGACATTAAAAACTGAAGTCACATGAGATGAGTGTCTGGTACTATTCAACCCTTCAGGTGGTTGTGTGTAGTGATCCTTTCCTTTAGAAAGACCTCTGTGTTTTCAGTTCATTAGACCCTACATGTTCTCCTTGTTAGTCTGTGCATGGACAGTGTCCTTTGATATTTGATGTGCCTCACTGCATGGAATCCCCTGGTGTGTCCTTTCTCTCTAGTTGATGTTGGCTGCTCTGTGTGTGTGTGATATCTAACTGCATGCCTCCCCTAACCCTAACCTCCTGCCTGCTCCTCATGTCCACCCCTCCTCCCCAGTCCCCACATCGGGTCCCAGTCACCTCAGTGTCTAGTGTGTGTGTCTCTGCTCTCTCCCTGCTCTCTCTCCCAGGCTGGCTGCCCTGGCTCTGGACACCCTCTCATCTGTAGCCACCATCTCTGACACAGCCAACACAATCTATGACCCCGCCCAGGACAGCCCCTCTAGCGAGAGCACCGCACTCACCTGTAGCCTGTCTGCCCCCTCTACTGACCCCCTGTCTACCCCCGTTACTGACCCCCTGCCTGCCGCTGCCCCCGCCCCGGCACCCACCTCAGAGTCCAACACAGCCCCCCCAACCCCCCTCATCTCCACTTCTGACATCACAGCAACCCCCCTGTTAGACCTTCTAGAAGACAGCTCTCCTAGAGCAGAGGACAAAATGTCTGCCACTGCTGTTAGTGCCACAGATTGCCCTAAATCTCTTAAAAAGTCCCCTATTCCAATACCACCTAGGCGTCGAAACTCTAACAGACCTGCTCCTTCTCCTCCCACTCCCAAGAGCCCCACACCTACCCACTTCACCACTGTGGCCTCCAGGAAATCTGCCCCAGACAGTCCCTCTCTTTCCCCCTCCACTGCCTCTCCTATCCAAAACACGAGGAAAGCTGCTCCCTCTCCTGCTCCTATGGCGTTCACTTTCCCAGCCTCTGACACCTCCACCGATAAACCTGCACCTACTGCCACCAGCACTGTTACCCCTGTCCCTGGTACCCCTACTGTCCTGGGCTCTAGTACACCAGCCCCTGACCCTGACAAACCTGACTCTACTACCAAAGACACTCACACCCCTGCCCCTAATATAGACCCCACTACCACTCCCACATCTGTCCCTAATATAGACCCCACTACCACTCCAACATCTGTCCCTAATATAGACCCCACTACCACTCCCACATCTGTCCCTAATATCAACCGCACTACCACTCCCACATCTGTCCCTAATATAGACCCCACTACCACTCCCACATCTGTCCCTAGTGCTCCTACTACTGCCTTCAATGCTGATGTAACTGCTGCTATCGTTCATGAGGACACAACCAAATCTGCCCTTGTTTTCCCAGACATTCTCACTCCCACTCCTGCTCCCACAAGTGCCCCCACACCTGCCCCTAATGCTCCCACTGCTCCGAGCTTTGCCACACCTGCTGCCCCCACGGTCACTATCACACCTACCTCTACTACCTACGACACCCCAACACCAACCCTGACCCCCCACATACCCATCACCACAGAGCCCCAAGCCCCAGAGATAGAGTTTGAGTTGACCAATGGGGTGGTGACTAAGAGCCCCTCCCTGCCCCCAGCAGGGTCCACTGGGTTTCAGAGTAGTCCCACTCCCTCCCCTGCCCCTGTCCCTTCCTCCTCCTCCTTCCAGGCTAACGGAGACGGGTTCGGGGCAGACCTCCAGGCCTCAGGCCCTCCTGCTCTGGAGGAGTTAGACAGTCTGGCCAAGGCTGCTCCACTCAACAACGAGTATGGCTCCCTCTAGAGGTTTATACGTGTCAATGTTTTTGTGTGCCCATTTAACTTCTATTCTATTATCGCTCAGTCACCAACCTTCCATTTGTCCTGTGAAGTGAAATTGTAGTAGTCAATTGTGGTAACAGTGGTGATAATTGTTAATTAATGAGACTTGTGTAATGGTGACAGAAGTGCTGTAGTCATTGCCATGGTAGTGGTTGTGTGTAGGTAGCATCATGTGGAGTGTACAGTGCTGTGTAGTAGTATGGTACTCCTTGTAGAGTGTGTTGTGGAGGTTGTGCAGTAGCAGTGTTGTAATGACAGTGCCGGGCATTATTACTGCTCTTAGGCTGGAGAAAGGGCCAAAGACTAGATCTGGCCTTTCACTCACCCAGACACTGCAACAGACGATCATTTGGTTATTATGTGGTCCTTAGTACTGCTCTATCGCTTTGACTCAGAGGTGCTCTGTAATTATATTACTTGTGCTGGTATCAATCGTCTAACAATTACTACCTATGGCTATTGTCCAAAAATATATTGGAAAAGTAGCGTTAAGAGAGTTGGGCCCGTATCCAAAAGGTCGCTGGTTTGAATCCCTGAGCCGACTAGGTGAACAATCTGTTGATGTGCCCTTGAGCAAGGCACTTAACCCTAATGTATCCTGTAAGTCTCTCTGCATAAGCGTCTGCTAGAATGTAAATGTGTATTTGGGGTGTTTTTTGTTTGAACGCAGCTGTTGTTGTTTCTCTATTACATTGCAGATAGACTGTAATGACTGTTCATTTGTAATATTCTCTCCATTGCAGGAAGATATTTGGAGATGAGAAGAGTAAAGTGGAGGAGGTGAAGACAGCCCAGTCAGAGGTGACCACAGAACACAACGATGTCACACAGACAAGCGACAGCAAGGCATGATTGGGCAGCCTCAGCCCACCCAAGATGGCGGCGGCAGCAACACTCATTACAGTCTGCAGCAGTTTTTCTTTCCAGTGCCCTTTCTGCATTCTCAGAACAACAACATGCGTCTGTGCAATAGAGTCCATTAGAGCACAATCTGATTGTGCAAAAGTAAAATATTGTCACATATGATTTGTTTTGCTACACCCATTGAGCACTAAAGAACACAATTTGAGTGATCTCAAGTGGTATAGGAAACAACATTTCTCAGAGTTATAATTGTTTTCAGTGCGGTTGCAGATAAACAATGGATTATTCAGGAACATAACACTGAGTGTACAAAACATTAGGAACACCTTTCTACTATTGAGTTGCACCCCTTTTTGCCATCAGAACAGCCTCAGTTCTTCGGGGCATGGACTCTACAAGGTGTCGACAGAATTCCACAGGGATGCTGGCCCATGTTGACTCCAATGCTTCTTACGGTTGTGTCAAGTTGTCTGGATGTCCTTTGGGTGGTGTACCATTCTTAATACACACGGAAAGCTGTTGAGTGTGAAGCGTTGCAGTTCTTGACACACTCAAATCAGTGTACCTGGTAAATACTACCATACCCCATTCAAATGCACTTAAATATTTTGTCCTCCGCAGTCACCCTCCGAATAGCACACATACACAATCCATGTCTCAATTGTCTCAAGACTTAAAAATCCTTCTTTAACCTGTCTCCTCACCTTCATCTACACTGATTGAAGTGGATTTAACAGATGACGTCAATAATAGCCTTCACCAGGATTCACATGGTCGGTCTGTCATGGAAAGAGCAGGTGTTTCTAATGTGTTGTACACTCAATGTATAATATATATATATATATATATATATGAAGAGATTGACTATATAGACATTACTTTATTATTTCCATGTTACATTGTTCAAATGTTTGAGGGCTAGTCTCATCGAATAGTCTCATCGAATAGTTTGTTTGCATGTCTGATTTGCAAATGGTTCATAATGTTTTGTTTGAAACATTTGACTGTTTTACTCTTTATGTCTGTATTAGGGTGGGTTATCATACAGATTCTTTTCATGTTTCACTGACAGAGACTGACCTGTAGCAGCCCACAGTGCTGGGAATGCTCTGGTTTCAGAGAAACCACGTATCAGGAGTTATCATATGAGATGTCTTCAACTCACTGTACCTGGGGGTTCATAAAATGAATACTATATTGTGCTAAATGGAGAAGTGCGTATTGAGCAGCTAATATTGTACCGGTATTCACAATGGAGCACAAGATAGAACAAAGTGCAACAGATCCAATGGTTCTCACAGAGAAAGGTTGTAGAGAAGATCTTTAAGTGATCTAAGTGAATGTCTCATCATGGCCCAAGCTTCACCACTTCCGTGTTTTAACATCAACTATGATGAGTATCTTATCATATTCACAAGAAAACAAATCAAATGCCTGACTTTTATTGTTTAACATCGTGTTTTTGAAGCAAAAATCTTTAAAAAGCATTTTTGTACTCTCTATATGGAAAGGTTTCTTTTCCACTCCTGACTGCGAGCTTGTGCACTGTGACTGTGTCAGTGGATTGTCTTGTCGTCACTTTCAATAATATCTACATAGCTTTGTCATGAAAGGTTTACCTATATATTCTTTTTAAAATGGTATCTATGAAAACAGTACAGCAAATGACTTAATATGGTCATTGTGACACATACAGTATATATACAGTTGTTGATCTCTCCCCGTCACACAGCGGTCTACTGTGGCCTGTAACACAGCCTGGGGAGATATGTTGAGTTTTTGGCATGATGAATTCAAACTGTACTTTATAAAATATGTGTAACAGAAACCCAAATAGACATACCTATATTTATTTAGGCAATGTGAGTTTCATATTGAGTTATGAGAGGGAGTTATCAGAATGAGGTCTGTTCAGGCCTATAAAACGCTTTATTTTAGTCCCCAGTTGTTGTTCAAGTGTTCTGTAATGTTGTCTTTGAATTTATTTAGTTTTTGTACAATAGCAGGCATCATGAGCTTGTTGCCTGTTGACTTTATAATGCCAGAGACAGAGGGCAGGTTGGTAATCTGACAACAGAAGAAAACAACACTCCAAAATGCTAATATGTTGTACTGCCACTTTCATGTAAACAATCATTCCCCTCAGTATTTCAGTGGCATAGAACAGTCATACCAGAACCTGTACAATACAACCCTCTGCTGTTGTCATCCTCCCACCCTGTCCCTTGTCTCTGGAGCCTCTTGTTCTTATTGGGTCAAACCCAGTGGACCGTTCTGCTCTCAGCGGTGTACAGTCTGAATACTAACCCATTTACAAAATAAAACAAGGTTTTGGAACCTCACGCTGTTTACCATTGTTTTCATGGCAAATCCTTGTTTTATCTCATTATATTAGTCTGCCTTATTCCCCCATCTTGTTTGTGGATATAGTATATAAGTGTGAGCACTAGGTGGCATGAAATGACAATTTACAAGTGTAGTATTTTTTTGCCAGCCTATATCAATGTCCTTGATGATAAAGTAATATGACTCCTTGATGAAGGTATTAAATTATTACATTCTAGATTAGGTGAAGAAGTGGGAGAATGTTAGATGGTAACAGAGTATAATAATGTGTTGCTGTTGCTGTATTCCCAGAGTCCCTGAGTTAGTGACTCCTGTTGCTCCACTCTCTAGACTAGAGTGACTAATAAAATTGTAATGAGCCAAGGTCAGATCCATATCACCCAGGCAGATCTACCAGTATTTTTTAAATCTGAATTTATACTATTTCAGTAAGTGATTAATAATGGTTCATTGAACTAATTGGTTTCAATTGCATCTGGATCTAAAGACTACTGACTTTTATTCACACTGCACAAAACCTAGGTTGTGAGGACTGTTGCCCTGTAGATGTCTCTCTTTCCAGCCTTGATAGAACCGGGAACAGAGGACAATCATTCAAAGCTGTGACGTCGCCTGGGTGATGATTTGCCTACTTGGAGTGTGGATGAGTTTGGAGCGGGTTCTGTGAATTGCCTTGCCATTATGTTGCCTGAATGTTAAAGCAATCAACCGGCTAAGTGAGGACATAACAGGCCACTAAGGTAAGGAGAATTATAGTGAAAAATATTGCAAGAATACTGCCATTGCACAGGTGATTCGAATATACTTTCTGAAATAGCTATTATTCAACCTATTTGCAATTCATGGACAATGTTAAATTATTAGTTGACATATTTACTAAATGGCATTTCCTTTGTGTTATTGTATACGTGTTCACATTTCCGAAAATGTTATTGAGCCTAAAGTTTCTCCGCAGTTAGTGTAACAGGGATTTAAAAACTTGACTGCTTAGTATGCTCGCGGTACGATCAGACAGAGAGAGACGTGACTGAGCCGTGATGTGCGGTGCGCCCAGGCTATATGTTGTTCCTATACAGTTTAACATTATGGCGATAGTGAATTATTTCATGTTTAGAGATTTAGTGACTATATCATTTTAAATGCTGGTGTTTTGGGGTAGGAATTCGTGATTCCATCAAAGCTCCGTTTGCACCTGATGCGCTCTGTTGCTGAACTACCCAGGCTGAGTTTCAGCATTACCCATCAAGTGGATATGGGTCAGTGGTCACTGAAGGTCAGAAAATACAACCAATAATCATGTAACTATTTGTTGTAGCATTTATTTATATGAGCTATATTGGTTTAAGAGTGGCCACCCCTAAAAACATTACGCCTTGATCACACCGACAGTGTCTGCGCAAATACCATATCTACCATATGTCTGATACCATATCTCGATACACAGTACCAGTCAAAAGTTTGGACACACCTACTCATTCAAGGGTTTTACTTTATTTTTACTATTTTCTACATTGTAGAATAATAGTGAAGACATCAAAACTATGAAATAACACATGTAATCATGTAGTAACATAAACAGTGTTAAACAAATCCAAATATATTTTATACTTGAGATTCTTCAAAGTAGCCACCTTTTGCCTTGATGACAGCTTTGCAAACTCTTGGCATTCTCTCAACCAGCTTCATAAGATAGTTACACGGAATGCATTCCAATTAACAAGTGTGCCTTGTTAAAAGTTAATTTGTTGAATTTCTTTCTTTAATGTATTTGGGCCAATCAGTTGTGTTGTGACAAGGTAGGGGTGGTATACAGAAGATAGCCCTATTTGGTAAAAGACCAAGTTAATATTAGGTCAAGAACAGCACAAATAAGAAAAGAGAAACACCAGTACTTTATAAGACATGAAGGTCAGTCAATCTGGAAAATGTCCAAAACTTTGAAAGTGTCTTCAAGTGTAGTTGCAAAAACCATCAAGCGCTATGATGAAACTGTCTCTCATGAGGACCGCCACAGGAAAGGAAGACCCAGAGTTACCTCTGCTATGATGAAACTGTCTCTCATGAGGACCGCCACAGGAAAGGAAGACCCAGAGTTACCTCTGCTATGATGAAACTGTCTCTCATGAGGACCGCCACAGGAAAGGAAGACCCAGAGTTACCTCTGCTATGATGAAACTGTCTCTCATGAGGACCGCCACAGGAAAGGAAGACCCAGAGTTACCTCTGCTATGATGAAACTGGCTCTCATGAGGACCGCCACAGGAAAGGAAGACCCAGAGTTACCTCTGCTATGATGAAACTGTCTCTCATGAGGACCGCCACAGGAAAGGAAGACCCAGAGTTACCTCTGCTATGATGAAACTGGCTCTCATGAGGACCGCCACAGGAAAGGAAGACCCAGAGTTACCTCTGCTATGATGAAACTGGCTCTCATGAGGACCGCCACAGGAAAGGAAGACCCAGAGTTACATCTGCCGCAGAGGATAAGTTCATTAGAGTTACTAGCCTCAGATTGCAGCCCAAATAAATGCTTCACAGAGTTCAAGTAACAGACACATCTCAACATCAACTGTTCAGAGGAGACTGTGTGAATCAGGCCTTCATGGTCGAATTGCTGCATAGAAACCACTACTAAAGGACACCAATAAGAAGAAGAGACTTGATTTGGCCAAGAAACACGAGCAATGGACATTAGACAGGTGGTCTGATGTCAACATTTTGGTCTTTGGTCTGATGAGTCAAAATTTTGTTTCCAACCGCCGTGTCTTTGTGAGACGCAGAGTAGGTGAACGGATGATCTCCACATGTGTGGTTCCCACCATGAAATATGGAGAAGGAGGTGTGATGGTGTGGGGGTGCTTTGCTGGTGACGCTGTCTGTGATTTAATTAGAATTCAAGGCACAATTAACCAGCATGGCTACCACAGCCTTCTGCAGCGATACAACATCCCATCTGGTTTGCGCTTAGTGGGACTATCATTTGTTTTTCAACAGGACAATGACCCAAAAAACACCTCCAAGCTGTGTAAGGGCTTTTTGTCCAAGAAGGAGAGTGATGGAGTGCTGCATCAGATGACCTGGCCTCCACAATCACCTGACCTCAACCCATTTGAGATGGTTTGGGATGAGTTGGACCGCAGAGTGAAGGAAAAGCAACCAACAAGTGGGAACTCCTTCAAGACTGTTGGAAAAGCATTCCTCATGAAGTTGGTTGAGAGAATGCCAAGAGTGTGCAAAGCTGACATTAAGGCAAAGGGTGGCTACTTTAAAGAATCTAAAATAAAGATATATTTTGATTTGTTTAACACTTTTTTGGTTACTACATGATTCCATATGTGTTATTTCATAGTTTTGATGTCTTCACTATTATTCTACAATGTAGAAAATAGTAAAAATATAAACAAACCCTTGAATGAGTAGGTGTGTCCAAACTTTTGACTGGTACTGTATATCATCCAGCAGTGCTAATTTCTCGATCACACCGACAGGGTTTGCATTTCGGGAACACCAGAAGTACATTCATTTCCAATGGAGTGTTACGTTTGCCTTACAGCATTACGTTGCAGAGGCAGTTGCAGTGCATTCTGTTTGGTGCATACTTTCGACAGAAATGGTAGCAGAAGGTGAATGTTTAACTTTTGTATACTATTTTGCGCAATTAAGCTGTAGGTGTGATCGAGGCATAATGTCTGCTAGCAGCCTATGGCATGTAGGCATATGTAACCAGTCTCAAACAGACCTCATGGGGCATTGCTGGATTTGGGGAGCCTATAAATCCCCTGTGTTTGCTTCCAGTGTATTTCCTTATAGTGACATATTACTTACTATACAATATCAACATTTTAGCCCAGTCCCTGACATTTGGTCATCCAGTGCTAAAGTATTATTACTTTTCCCTCTACAATTGTGGAACATGCAAGATATTGACACACAACATAATTCTAATGTTTTTACAAACACCATGGCAATCAACCAGACCATTCTTCATTACCATGGTCTGAGATGTAATATTTCATGTGGTTTCTCCTCTATCTAGACTTATAGACACACTGAAGGAAAGCAGGTGGGATAGAACACACCTCATGCGTGGGCTCAGAGAGGGTCCGAGGCTGTACGGATCATCTGACTAAGATGGGTGTTCTCCAGCTCCACAACCCCACCCTCCCCGCCACGCTCCTGCACAGGGCCAATCATATGCGTCTGTCGGGAACGCTGTGTGACGTCATCATCACGGTGGATGGCCAGGAGTTCCCGGCCCACCGCACCGTCCTGGCCTGCACCAGCAAGATGTTTGAGATTTTATTCCACCGCAGCAGCCTGCGCTACGCACTCGATTTCCTCTCCCCCAAGACCTTCCAGCAGATCCTGGAGTATGCCTACACGGCCTCCCTGCAGGCCACGGCCGAGGACCTGGATGACCTGCTGTATGCCGCTGAGATCCTGGAGATCGAGTACCTGGAGGAGCAGTGCCTCAAGGTCCTGGAGACCATCCAGTCAGAGGAGAAGCAGGACCACCTGAGTCTGAGTGGGAGGAACCACGGGTCTGGAGAGAGTGAACAAAGCAGGGCAAGGCACTGGAGGAACATGCTAATCTCCAAGAAGCATTCCATGCAGGAGGGTGGTATCAACCCCACCGCCCTGCACCACCTGGCACTGTACCACATGACTGACAGGAGTCCCTCTGGGCCAGGGGGACTACCTATGGGGCTCCCTGTAGCCAGCCCAACACAAGATGGAGGGGTTAGTCTGGAGGGCCTGGGTCAGTCTCCACTGCAGTACAGCCTCAATGGAGCCCAGGAGCCCTTCCTGCCTCTGGCTAAGAGGATAAAGACAGAGGACAATAACATGCAGGTGGATGAAGCCAATGGCCGGTCCAACAACGGAGGGGAGGGGGGCTGTGAGTCGGACCAGCCAAGAGAAGAGGGCCCGGGGACCCCCCAAAGAGGCAGTGTCATCACATCTGCTAGAGAGCAGCACTCGGGCCAAGAGGAGGGGGGCATAGTGGGGAACAACTCTCCTCTGGACAGTTTCCCTGGGCTGGCTGAGAAACACCTGGCCTCCCTCTACTCCTCCATGCCCTCCAACCACATAGGGGAGGTGGGGCTGCCTATGCCCATGTCGGTGGCCCCTTCCCTGGCCATGTCCCTGGACCTGAGGGCCTATGGGGGGCTCCTGAACCAGGGCCTGCTCCACAGGGAGATCCTCAGCAGGCTGGGACAGTTTGCAGCAGGGATGAGGCGGGAGGGCCAGAGTCAGACTCAGAACATTGGGGACTGTGGTCTCCAGCTGCACGACAGAGAGGTCATGGAGCAACACAGGTAGAGCACATAGTTTAGCTGACTGCATACACCACTCACTGTTATATTTCTAGGGGTATACAGGTATAATGGATATCTAGGTATTATTGAAGGAGGTATTTTGTTGGAGAGTGAAACAGCATTTATTTTAGCAGAATGCAAATTATTATAATGTTGTGATAATTTAGTAAATGCTGGTAATCAAAGTAAATTGCAATTCGCTTATGTCACCTCTTCACCCACAAAGTGTTCTGTCTGGTCACTCACTATACACTAGGAGGTCTGTGAGAGACAGACGGAAGGATGTGGAATGTGTATGTGTGTGTGTGGTGAGTCTGGAGTCGCCATGCTAAATGGTTAATTGTTTTGTTAGGATGTGAAGGAAGAGATAAATTGTAGTGTACAACTTCTAATTTAAAGGTTGCCGTTTTTTTTTTTGGTCTTAATTAACTTTTAACACATTAAAAGACTTCAAAGAAAAGAGCTGGGAGCAATGATATTAAATATGTTAAATATGTTTAAAAAGACACCTGCTCTTGTGCCTGAATAGAAGGATTTCATAAGAGGTATGAAATAGGTCTTTGTTGGCAGCTTAGCAGACATGGTGTGGCATAATGAAGCTGTTTACAAAGTTGCAAACATTTTCGCAATTCTGTAAGATAATTTTTTATTAGATGTGCCTCGTACTTAAAACTGTCTCTGAGTGCATTTGGTATGCATTCCTTTGCATTAGTGAGGAGGGAGGAAGGAGAGTAGCTTGCCTGTACAGAGATCTAAAGGCTTCTCAGCATGTGAAGGTAGACGCCACTGGTTGATGGTTTAACCAGTGGCTGAGGGTTTAAATAGGTTTGTGGGTCTGGACTAGTGTAACGGTTTTCTTCTTCCTCTGACGAAGAGTATGAAATATCGGACCAATGCGCAGCGTGGTAAGTATCCATAATATATTTAATAAACTGAACACAGAATACAAAAGAACAAGAGAAATAAATTAAAACCCGAAACAGTTCTGTATGGAAAACACAGGTACAGAAAACCCCACAACCCATAGTGGGAAAAACAGGCTGCCTAAGTATGGTTCTCAATCAGAGACAACGATCGACAGCTGCCTCTGATTGGGAACCATACCAGGCCAAACACAGAAATACAAAACATAGAAATACAAAACATAGAATGCCCACCCCAACTCACGCCATGACCAAACTTAAACAGAGACATAAACAAGGAACTAAGGTCAGGACGTGACAACTAGAGATTGGTGGGTTTAAACTAGAGCTTGGTGGGTTTAAACTAGAGCTTGGTTGGTTTAAAGAGGATGGTGATTTTAGACTAGAGTTGGTGGATTTAAAGAGGTTGGTGTATTTAAAGAGGTTGGTGTATTTAAAGAGGTTGGTGGGTTTAAAGAGTTTGGTGGGTTAGACTATAGGTTAGTGGGTTTAAAGAGGTTGGTGGGTTTGAAGAGGTTGGTGTATTTAAAGAGGTTGGTGGGTTTAAAGAGTTTGGTGGGTTAGACTATAGGTTAGTGGGTTTAAAGAGGTTGGTGGATTTAAAGAGGTTGGTGGATTTAAAGAGGTTGGTGTATTTAAAGAGGTTGGTGGGTTTAAAGAGTTTGGTGGGTTAGACTATAGGTTAGTGGGTTTAAAGAGGTTGGTGGGTTTGAAGAGGTTGGTGTATTTAAAGAGGTTGGTGTATTTAAAGAGGTTGGTGGGTTAGACTATAGGTTAGTGGGTTTAAAGAGGTTGGTGGATTTAAAGAGGTTGGTGGATTTAAAGAGGTTGGTGTATTTAAAGAGGTTGGTGGGTTTAAAGAGTTTGGTGGGTTAGACTATAGGTTAGTGGGTTTAAAGAGGTTGGTGGGTTTGAAGAGGTTGGTGAGTTTGAAGAGGTTGGTGGATTTAAAGAGGTTGGTGGATTTAAAGAGGTTGGTGGGTTTAAAGAGTTTGGTGGGTTAGACTATAGGTTAGTGGGTTTAAAGAGGTTAGTGGATTTAAAGAGGTTGGTGGATTTAAAGAGGTTGGTGGATTTAAAGAGGTTGGTGTATTTAAAGAGGTTGGTGGGTTTAAAGAGTTTGGTGGGTTAGACTATAGGTTAGTGGGTTTAAAGAGGTTGGTGGGTTTGAAGAGGTTGGTGAGTTTGAAGAGGTTGGTGGATTTAAAGAGGTTGGTGGATTTAAAGAGGTTGGTGGGTTTAAAGAGT
This sequence comes from Oncorhynchus mykiss, assembly GCF_057628025.1. Taxonomy (NCBI): domain Eukaryota; kingdom Metazoa; phylum Chordata; class Actinopteri; order Salmoniformes; family Salmonidae; genus Oncorhynchus; species Oncorhynchus mykiss. Next base: position 23,900,442 of record NC_143048.1, on the reverse strand, counting down.
TTGGTGGGTTAGAGTATAGGTTAGTGGGTTTAAAGAGGTTAGTGGATTTAAAGAGGTTGGTGGATTTAAAGAGGTTGGTGTATTTAAAGAGGTTGGTGGGTTTAAAGAGTTTGGTGGGTTAGACTATAGGTTAGTGGGTTTAAAGAGGTTGGTGGGTTTGAAGAGGTTGGTGAGTTTGAAGAGGTTGGTGGATTTAAAGAGGTTGGTGGATTTAAAGAGGTTGGTGGGTTTAAAGAGGTTGGTGGGTTTAAAGATGTTGATGGGTTTAAACTGGAGGTTGGTGGGTTTAGACTAGAGGTTAATGGGTTTAGACTCGAGGTTGGTGGGTTTAAAGAGGTTGGTGGGTTTAGACTAGCGGTTGGTGAGTTTATAGAGGTTGGTGGATTTAAATAGGTTGGTGGGTTTAAAGATGTTGGTGGGTTAGACTGTAGGTTGATCAGTTTAAAGAGAGTGGAGATTTTAGACTAGAGGTTAGTGTGTTTAGACTAGAGGTTAGTGTGTTTAGACTAGAGGTTGTTGGGTTAAAGAGGTTGGTGGATTTAAATAGGTTGGTGGGTTTAAACTAGATATTGGTGGGTTTAGGAGGCTGGTGGATTTAAAGAGGTTGGTGGGTTTAAAGAGTTTGGTGGGTTAGAGTATAGGTTAGTGGGTTTAAAGAGGTTAGTGGATTTAAAGAGGTTGGTGGATTTAAAGAGGTTGGTGTATTTAAAGAGGTTGGTGGGTTTAAAGAGTTTGGTGGGTTAGACTATAGGTTAGTGGGTTTAAAGAGGTTGGTGGGTTTGAAGAGGTTGGTGAGTTTGAAGAGGTTGGTGGATTTAAAGAGGTTGGTGGATTTAAAGAGGTTGGTGGGTTTAAAGAGGTTGGTGGGTTTAAAGATGTTGATGGGTTTAAACTGGAGGTTGGTGGGTTTAGACTAGAGGTTAATGGGTTTAGACTCGAGGTTGGTGGGTTTAAAGAGGTTGGTGGGTTTAGACTAGCGGTTGGTGAGTTTATAGAGGTTGGTGGATTTAAATAGGTTGGTGGGTTTAAAGATGTTGGTGGGTTAGACTGTAGGTTGATCAGTTTAAAGAGAGTGGAGATTTTAGACTAGAGGTTAGTGTGTTTAGACTAGAGGTTAGTGTGTTTAGACTAGAGGTTGTTGGGTTAAAGAGGTTGGTGGATTTAAATAGGTTGGTGGGTTTAAACTAGATATTGGTGGGTTTAGGAGGCTGGTGTATTTAAATAGGTTGGTGGGTTTAAACTAAATGTTGGTGGGTTTAAGAGGTTGGTGTATTTAAATAGGTTGGTGGGTTTAAAGATGTTGGTGGGTTAGACTATAGGTTGGTCAGTTTAAATAGGTTGATGAATTTAAAGAAGTTGGTGATTTTAGACTAGAGGTTGGTGGGTTAGACTATACGTTGGTTAGTTTAAATAGGTTGGTGTATGTTGGTGTATTTAAAGAGGATTGTGATTTTAGACTAGAGGTTGGTGGGTTAAAGAGGATGGTGATTTTAGACTAGAGGTTGGTGGGTTAAAGAGGTTGGTGTATTTAAAGAGGTTGGTGGGTTTAAAGATGTTGGTGGGTTAGACTAGAGGGTGGTCAGTTTAAAGAGGTTGGTGATTTTAGACTTGAAGTTGGTGGGTTTAAAGAGTTTGGTGGGTTTAAAGAGGTTGGTGGGTTTTAGACTAGAGGTTAGTGCGTTTAGACTAGAGGTTGGTGGGTTTAAATTGTTTGGTGGGTTTAAACTAGATGTTGGTGGATTTAAAGAGGTTGGTGGGTTTAAAGATGTTGGTGGGTTAGACTATACGTTGGTCAGTTTAAAGAGGTTGGTGATTTTAGACTAGAGGTTGGTGGGTTTAAAGAGGTTGGCGGGTTTAAAGAGGTTGGTGGGTTTAAAGAGGTTGGTGGGTTTAGACTAGAGGTTGCTGGGTTTAAACTGGAGGCTGGTGGGTTTAGACTACAGGTTGATGGGTTTAGAATAGAGGTTGGTGGGTTTAGACTAGAGTTTGGTGAGTTTATAGAGGTTGGTGGGTTTAAAGTAGATGTTGGTGGGTGTAAACTAGAGGTTTGTGCGTTTATTGAGGTTGTTGGGTTTAGACCAGAGGTTGTGGATTTAAATAGGTTGGTACGTTTCAACTAGAGGTTGGTGGGTTTAAACTAAAGGTTGGTGAGTTTAAAGAGGATGGTGAGTTTAAAGAGGTTGGTGGGTTTAAAAAGGTTGGTGGGTTTAAAGAGGTTGGTGGGTTTCGACTAGAGGTTGATGGGTTTAGAATAAAGGTTGGTGAGTTTAAAGAGGTTGGTGAGTTTAAATAGGTTGGTGGGTTTCGACTAGAGGTTGATGGGTTTAGAATAAAGGTTGGTGAGTTTAAAGAGGTTGGTGAGTTTAAATAGGTTGGTGAGTTTAGACTAGAGGTTGATGGGTTTACACTAGAGGTTGGTTGGTTGGTTGGTTTAAAGAGGTTGGTGGGTTTAAACTAGAGGTTGGTTGGTTTAAAGGGGGTGGGAGGGGGGTCCACAGGTCTACAGACAGGTGCACAGGTCCCATAACTAAATCAATCAACCAAGCCATCATCAGTATCAGAGCACCAACCTCTACCCTTTCTCCTCCCACGCAGATGGCATTTCAGGCCTGTGCCACTCCGGGTTTTGAATGAGCCTGATGACACAGAACATCCAGTAGTGTGTTAGCTAGCCAATGCTCAGTCATGGATATAGGCAGAGGTTTGAAGGTTGGAGGAGTCAGTCCTTCTGGTGACTGCTGGTGTTGTAATGAAGCTAGTCAATGTCAGGAGACAGGTCACTGAGCATCATCCACCTCAGTCACATTGACATTTCTGAGTGGAGAGAACAGGGAGAGAGAGATTAAGTGAATTATCTAAAGGAGAAAGCTAGGAATTGTATGAGGTGTCTGGTTTATAGTGAATCTCTCTAGTTTTCTGTTGAAAATCCTCTTTTCTGTTTTATATTTTGATGTACTTCGTGGGTGTTCTTGATTTAATTGAAGAGAGTTTTGTTGACATAATATTTTATTGGTACTATATATTAGATTATCTGTCCTTTGACTGTGGTCTGTTTATAACTGTCTAGAGGACTGCTGTCTGGCCATTGTGCTGCAGAGGGGAATATTAGGATAATAGTACAGATGATGCCTCGCATGACTGAACGTGTGTGATATGATATGATGGGGTTTGCTGCAGGCAGAGCGGCGAGTCCTTTTTTGTACTTGTTATGAGAGGATTGCCTGTCTGGTTTGCATGTGTATATGTGTGTGTCTGTGTTTTTGTCTGTATGTGTATGTGTACGTGGGTGTTTGTGTTTTTGTCTGGGTCTGTATGTGTATGTGTATGTGGGTGTTTGTGTTTTTTGCACGTGGGTGTTTGTGTTTTTGTCTGTGTCTATGTGTACGTGTACGTGGGTGTTTGTGTTTTTGTCTGTATGTGTACGTGGGTGTTTGTGTTTTGGTCTGAATGTGTACGTGGGTGTTTGTGTTTTGGTCTGTATGTGTACGTGGGTGTTTGTGTTTTTGTCTGTATGTGTACGTGGGTGTTTGTGTTTTTGTCTGTATGTGTACGTGGGTGTTTGTGTTTTTGTCTGTATGTGTACGTGGGTGTTTGTGTTTTTGTCTGTATGTGTACGTGGGTGTTTGTGTTTTTGTCTGTATGTGTACGTGGGTGTTTGTGTTTTTGTCTGTATGTGTACGTGGGTGTTTGTGTTTTTGTCTGTATGTGTACGTGGGTGTTTGTGTTTTTGTCTGTATGTGTACGTGGGTGTTTGTGTTTTGGTCTGTATGTGTACGTGGGTGTTTGTGTTTTGGTCTGTATGTGTACGTGGGTGTTTGTGTTTTTGTCTGTATGTGTACGTGGGTGTCAGCACGTTTATTTGTATTGTGTTTCTAAAATTATCCCTGAAATTTCTATTGTCTGTTCTCCTTTTGCATTCGTACAGTGGGATACCGTGTGACTCACAACTCTTAGAGACCTCTCAACTCTAATGATGCAGCAGTACAAAGAGAGGGTTGCTTTCATGACGGAATGAAACATGCTTTTCTCTACAAGGACAATGATGCCTCTGCCTTTTGAAAACACTTCAGAGAAAAGCACCAAAACGTTTTAGAGCCCAATGTCTGCTATTTGTGTGACCTCAGTCATTGGTTCATCCCAGTCCTTTCTCCCCACAGGAAGCTGCACAGTGAAGGAGAGAAGGAACACGGCTGTGAGTTTTGTGGCAAACACTTCATGGACAGTGTACGGCTCAGGATGCACATGCTCTCTCACTCAGGTAACGCTGCCATATCATGCCAATAATAGAGTACATTCCATTTACAATACCCATAACAGGACTGTGCTGTTTTCACATGCACCAGTTCATGATGTCACACGTATATTAGAAGAGGGAGGAACATGAGATATGTGTTAAAGGAAAGAGGCTTCTTCCTGTCTGTCGCCTGTCTGTATGTGTCAGTTCTTCAGGGTCTCTGTCTTCTCTTTGTCTTCTCTCTGTTGTATCTGTCTGTGTGTGTGTGTGTGTTTTCGGAGAGTCTGTCTGGCTCCTCGCCAGCTCTGTCCCTCTGAGTGATGACATCATCAGCTGCCGGCAGGCCTGGGTGTTCTGCCAGTGTTCCGAAGCGTGTGTGATGGCTCGCTCGCAGATGTGTGTCCAGGAACACACTGTACCCAAACTGCGACTTAATCAGACTTGACTGCTCTCCCAGCCACTTTATCCAAAATAGAGCAGGAGAAGGGGAGGGGAGAAGGCGGAGAGAGGGGCTAAAAATGAAACTAAAATATAAACAGAAACTCCACTCTGATGTTAGGAAGAATAGACACAAGGAATGCTATACCTCCCTGGCTTTCCTCTCCTCTGATATCTGTAAAAGTGTTAGGAGATGACAGACGGCTGACAGATGAGAGGTTCCCTTTCTCCAAACAGTGCTCATAAACTACCTGACCTCCTCACAGTAGACATATTTTAAATCCAGGTGTAGATTTAATGATGAGTTTGAAATTCCATGTTTGGAACTCCGTGATGGGAACACAATAGCTGCATCAGGTCTAGACACATTCTACTAGTTGGCTAACGGCTACTCTCCTTTACTCATCCTGTCTGCATCGGTATGACCTGATGAGACATACTGGCTATAGTGTGTGTTATATAGGCCTGTTACACATCATTTAGATACTTTGATCTTTCATTACAAAATAGATTTCTGAAACCTTCTTTCATCTGGTTTGTATTCACACACAAAATATATAGCCTCTGTATTGTACAAAGAAAGAGAGTTTGATCTTATTTCATTGTCATTGTGTGTTGCCGTATAGCCCATAGCAGCCTTTAGATCCTCTGTTGGTTGCTAAGGAGCCAGTGCGCCACAGCTCTAATGGGCTGATTTGGTATTCAGCTCGATGCTGGCTCGTATTTTGGTATGCCAGACAAAGTGTTTTGATGGAGGGCTATTGCAGCCGCGTCTGGAGACAGTTTGATGGTTTATGGATGAGAGCACACTCCATGCCTTTGACGGCACAAGACAATGTTCTCTTCTTCCCTAATCACACACAATCTCCCAACAGCACAACATGACACACTGGACACACTGTCACAGAACGTAACACATTGGACACACTATCATAGAACATAACACAGCCAAGGACAGCCCTGCAGTACATCACAATACACCTAGGTAAAGGCTACATAGTATGCTGAAATGTTTTGTTTTCACGAAAATGTTCAAGGATCTGAAATGAGGTGAAATCTGTGGATGAGGTGGTTGTAGCTAGCTACAGCACTGGGACTAGTGCAGCTGTACAGGGAGGTGGGGAGAGTTGAAAGAAGACTACATTTAGGCTGTAGCGCTCCCAGTTTCCAAAGCTTGTGGGCGTTTTAATGAGTCATTTTAACTTCATTTAAAGCCAGCTGAGCAGAAAATAGATCAGTGAATAAGCCCTGGGCCAGTATGGATCTGAAACCGATTTACATCTCACCGAGAGCCAGCCCACATCCAAACAGCTGGGAGTGTATATTCAGTGTGTGTGTGTGTGTGTGTGTGTGTGTGTGTGTGTGTGTGTGTGTGTGTGTGTGTGTGTGTGTGTGTGTGTGTGTGTGTGTGTGTGTGTGTGTGTGTGTGTGTGTGTGTGTGTGTGTGTGTGTGTGTGTGTGTGTGTATGCATGTACTCGCCCACACCCACTGTGTGCAGTATCACTATTTGTCAGAGCAACTGGCATCTCCTATAGCTGAGTGGTGTCATTGCCCTTGTCTCCTCTGATCTCTTCATAGGAACAGACAAGGGCATTCTAAAGGTGAGCAGGGTGCTGTGTGTTACTGAGGGAGATGGCTAGGGAGTGTTGACTCTGTAGGGTTTCTGATAAAGGCCTATGCTGCGGGCTCAGAGCAGAGCGTCTGCTGTGCACAGAACACCCAGTCCTTTTGTGGCAACTCAGGTAGACAGGCTGCACACTGTTCAGAGCATGATAACAGGGTAAATACAACTCTTCAGCTAAGCTCCTCACTGTGGAAGAGAGAGGCCACGGAACACTGTCTGGTGCCTTTGTTTGGCCAGAGTTGTGTTTTTTCCACTGGGTTTTGTTCTTTTGTACTGTGTGTGACTCCTTATGTAACTGTAAACAACCAAAAGTGTTTACAGAAGAGAATGGGTACTTAGGGACTTTTAAATAGAGCAGCTTTCTCACCTATAAAAAATGTGGTTTGATTCTGAAATAAAAGTGCAGCTTTTATAGCCATCTGAGATTCAGATGTTGATTGATTGCCATAACCATAAATTCAAATTCAGTTGCACCCTCTACAACATGATTCAAATAATTTTGTACAAGTTGCTGGCTGTTTTCTCATACTGTATACTTGAATGTTTACATCTCACAAAATAATGTACACCAAATGTTGAGCGTTTGATGATGACACATGACTGTGATTTCCCCCTGCAGCTGGAGCTGAGGCCCTGGTGTGTGATCAGTGTGGAGCTACATTCTCTGCTGAAGATGCTCTGGAGGCCCACAGACAGACACACACAGGTACTGTCTTACACACACACACACACACACACACACACACACACACACACACACACACACACACACACACACAGGTAACACCCACAGGCAAACATAGCTCACGGATGAAAACGTGCAGGGACCCAATGACAGACACTCATTCACCGCCCTTAAACAAGCAGGCTACAATTGACAGGATACTGTTTGAGGTCCGTATTTGTAATGTATTCTGTCTCTCCTGCTGCTCATTCAAAAAACGTTTAATAAATATATGGCTATGGGGATGAACATTCTTGTCATTGTGCTGGCAGGGTTAAACTGTCCCTGTCATGTTGCTCCATAATTGATCAACGAGGACGGGAAGGCCCTCTCAGATATCACCCACTTATATCTCCTGGCATCCCATCTGGGTGCGTGCCTATTTACCACAGGGCTGGCAAGCCTGACACACCAGGCACGCCTAGGCCACACTGCAAGTACATGATATTGTCATAGATATGCCATGCATCTAGGCTATGTGCGTGAGGAGCTGAGAGGGTATTTACTCTATTGCTCAGACTCACATCAACAACTTGAATCAACACATTTTGTTTGGGAATGATCTCATGGTGATAGACTCTAGTATTTATCCTCTACAGCTCAGAAGATAATGGACATCAGTGCCTGTGAACTATTCTGAAACACAATGGTTCTAAATAGCTAGACGCTCCTCTAATCAACTGACTGAGTATCTCCTATTGAAGTTATACAAGTGAAGTTGAAGTCAAAGCTGCCTGTATATATTCCAAATATTCAGACCCTCTCCCAGTGCCTGAATCCTAGTCATTGCAGTATCTAAATCAAACTCTACCTTTAATGATCTTAAACTAACCCTACAGTCGATCCACGCTGAGTGTCTGAATCCACACCTTTGCTGCTACTGTCAGAGAAAACTGATAACCCGCTTCGAAGCGTTGGGATGTAACTGTAACTCCAGGTGCCACACACAGTATGAATAGTTAATACCTGGAGACATGGCGGGGTGTTAACGAGTTTCTGCCTCCTCTCCCTCAGGTTGTAAACATCCAGGGCTCAGTTGTTGGCCTGGCATCGTATCTAGTACAGGGTACAGGAGGGCATTACTCACTCATTTTGTCATCATCTCAGCTTGGTCTGGTGTGACACATGACCTTCTTACTGCTACTTTGTACTCACAGGCTGTGCTCTGACCAGAATAGTATGGTTTATTTGAGCTGTTTGGTGGTTTTAGGGAATTCAGTTCCAGTGGGCATTCTCTTTTACAATATGCATTCACTGTACATTATAATCCTTCAAGTGTTTTTATACTTTCAACTTCTGCACTCAAAAAGATGTTGCATAAAGCTTATTTCTTAAAATATATATATATATATATATTTATATTCTGACGTTTCTGCTTATTTCAGTGTGTAACCTATGAACTGAAGAAGGATTCATGGGTTTTACAGACCAACCAAACTTTTGGGAGAGCGCTATGGTCCTCTTTTGATTATACTTTCAACACATCCTAGGTTTATAACCTTTGAGATCATTGGCTGAATGAATCTTGTTACCATGGCTTTGTATATCGCCATGTGACAGTATGCCAGTAAGCCAAACAAGTTTCCTCTTGGCACATTATCACAGGTCAGACCTTAGCAGCTGTAGCCCTTTAGTTTACTGATCCAGCCTCCTCAAGAAGGAAGACACCCCTACTTGACAAAGACCTTGTTGGCTCTCATATCGATCACACTACAGGGACTGCAATGCAGAACCTAGCTTATTTCCAGTGAGTGAGAGTGTGTTTTGGCAATGTGAATGTCAGAGGCGAGTGGCCGTGGGTTGGCGTTATGGGAAGGGGGTGAGACCGTGTGGAAGGGGCTGGTTAAGGGGGAGTTCCTGAGGGCATTGGTTGCGAGGGTTGGTGGCATTGGATGCAAGGACTCCCAGGAAAACAACATCATGTGCTGCTGTTTACTCAGTCCCCACCACAGCCCTCTCTGTCACAGTCTCCGTTCGCTCTGCCTCTGACCTACTTGTGAGTGCCCAAAATAAAATAATGGAACCGTCTCAAAACCTCTCACCCAACAATGACTTTATTTCATCAGACCATGTTAGCAAAGTTCTCTGTGGTGTCATCTTGTTTGAGCAGTTTTGGAAAAACCGAGGAATTTGAGCAAATCATAGAGCATAGAAATGGACTGGATATGGTGCAGAAGATAGTGGCTAGCCATTCTGCCAAAATGCCTGCAGGAGAAGGCCCTAAGAGTGCTGTCTTTGTGTGTTCTTACAAACAGCTGCCCTTAAACTACACGTTAACACTTCCTCTGCTGAATGTGGCGATTTTAACATGAATGGCGATTTTAACATGTAAATCTTGGTGGAGCAAAAAAACAAATGTGGGATGCATGCCAGCAAAGCCACTACACAACACAACACAACACTAAACAATACATTAATTGTGACAAACAGTGCCCACAAACTGTTAGGGTCCGTATAGCAGTCCCAACACAATACCACTGCTAAACCTGGCTTTCAGCGGAGCCTTATCTGGCAGCGAAACAGTTCATTCAGCATAATGCACTGCTTTAAAAAAAACAGCTGATATGGCTTACTTGTTTAAACAAATGTGGTTTCTACTGACAAATAAGATGTACAAACTATGGCATAAGGGGACAACAAGCAGATAAGAGGCAATCTGTAATGTCAATTAAGACATTATTGAGCGAGCGACGACGGACGTAGTCAATATAACTATTTGTTCAGCACTTTTGAAATGTAGAGCGACAGAATTCAGAACATGGGCCATTCTTAGTGTTCTCCCTGTACACAAGTCAGAACTGTAGGATAAATAAAGGGGGCAAATAAACAGACAATGAAAGCTCTTACAATATTCAATGATTACATTTCTCTAAAACTGGTTATAGGCTACATGTGCACCACCAAGTTAGAACAGTAGGCGAAATTAAGAGGAGAAAATAGACCAAATTATTAGGGTGAGGCACATTGAACGCCATTTGGGTCTTTGGGTGTCAAAAAAGATACACGTCATATAACACCATTTGACCCTTAAAGCTGTACAAAAAAAGTTAGTAAACAAGCACACACCGGCCCGGAACGATGTGTTTACAATACCGCCTTGGTGAAAATAGACCAAATTATTAGGGTGAAGCACATGAGCTACTAGGTATTCACCCACTTGGCATTTTACCTATTTTATTGCCTTACAACCTGAAATTAAAATAGATTTTTGGGGGGGTTGTATTGTTTGATTTACACAACATGCCTTCCACTTTGAAGATGCAAAATATTTTTTATTGTGAAACAAACAAGAAATAAGACAAAAAAACTGAAAACATGAGCATGCGTAACTATTCATGTTTCCCCTTAAACCACTCTAGTGTTGCTTTAGCAGTATGCTTGGGGTCATTGTCCTACTGGAAGGTGAACCTCCATCCCAGTCTCAAATCTCTGGAAGACTGAAACAGGTTTCCCTCAAGAATGTCCCTGTATTTAGCTCCATCCATCATTCCTTCAATTCTGACCAGATTCCCAGTCCCTGCCGATGAAAAACATCCCAATGCTGCCACCACCATGCTTCACTGTGTGGATGGTGTTCTCGGGGTGATGAGAGGTGTTGGGTTTGCACCAGACATAGCATTTTATTTGATGGCTAAAAAGCTACATGTTAGTCTCATCTGACCAGAATACCTTCTTCCATATGTTTGGGGTAGTCTCCCACATTATTTTTGCTGAACACCAAACATGTTTGCTTATTTTTTTTTTTAAGCAATGGCTTTTTTCTGGCTTAAAGTGGTCCTATGGACAGATACTCCAATCTCCGCTGTGGAGCGTTTGCAGCTCCTTCAGGGTTATCTTTGGTCTCTTTGTTGCCTCTCTCATTAATGCCCTCCTTGCCTGGTCCGTGAGTTTTGGTGGGCGGCCCTCTCTTGGCAGGTTTGTTGTGGTGCCATATTCTTTCAATTTTTTTATAATGGATTTAATGGTGCTCTGTGGGATGTTCAAAGTTTCTGATATTTTTTTATAACCCAACCCTAATCTGTACTTTTCCACAACTTTGTCCCTGACCTGTTTGGAGAGCTCCTTTGTCTTCATGGTGCCGCTTGCTTGGTGGTGCCCATTGCTTAGAGGTGTTGCAGACTCTGGGGCCTTTCAGAACAGGTGTATATATACTGAGATCATGTGACAGATCATGTGACACTTAGATTGCACACAGGTGGACTTTATTTAACTAATTATGTGACTTCTGAAGGTAATTGGTTGCACCAGATCTTATTCAGGGGCATTGCAAAGGGAGTAAATACATATCACTTTTCAGTTTTTTATTTTAATCTTTTTTTAAACAAGTTGTGTTTTGTTCATTTCACCAATTTGGACTATTTTGTGTATGTCCATTACATGAAATCCAAATAAAAATCCAAAATAGGCAAAACACCAAGGGGGACGAATACTTTTGCAAGGCACTGTACACTTAGTATTACCTTCTTAGCTACAGTATACATATCTCCCTGGCATATTACATAATTTATGCAGCAGCATACAGTACATTTTTGGATTAACGTTGTTGTGCTGTGCTTGAACATGAAAGTGGCGAGGTGGTCCTTCCAGGGCAAATTTTGTCATTAAAGAGAAAGATGCCAGATTTACAATTCTGAGTTGAATGACCGTTCAAAACATATTTTCCCAGTTTGAGCTGTGCATTCCTGACTTCCCAGTTGCAATGCTTGCAGTTAGCCACTGTCACTGATTCCTTCCAAACCACTCATTGTTGAATTTGCAATCTCCAAACTTTTGTGATATGTTTATGTCCAATGGCCGATGAGCACTGATACGTTTTATCTATATTTTCTCTTCATTATTTCTCTTCATATGACAAGGATTAAAAAGGATTTGCCAGTAGACTTGATTCATGATGATGACTGCTAGCTAAGATTGTGAAAGTAAGTCCAATCAAAGCTACTGTACATATAACGTGATTTGATTTACTTTCTGTGGCCAATGAACTTAAGCCTTCTTGGAAGGGCACTTGTAATATAGCTTTATGGCAGCACCCAAAGGGCTGAAATGTTGGATGTCTACCCTTTCTAAGGACTTAAGCTTGGCGATTGAGTAAGGTCCCCATGAGTGACAGAACACTGAGCCAATTACGGCGCAATGCTCCTATTTTCTGCTGGCCCGCCCCACCACCACAGAAAGCACTGAGCTAGGCTGAAACACCTGTATTTGGAGCTGCTTTACTCAAGAAAACAAAAAAGAGACCATGTTTCTATGTAGCTTTGTTAACGCAATTATATATATTTTTTACATTGTTTGCAAACTGATATTTGACACGTATTAATGCCAACATAACATGCAAAACAGATAAGCCCCCCCAATTTGTATATATATACAAGTGTATATATATATATATATATATATATATATATATATATATATATATATATATATATATATATTTTTTTTACAAAAAAAATTGTCTCTGCCCCACCTGCCCTGAGTGACAGGTCGCCACTGCACATAACCCCTATTATACAGAGAACACATCCTACTCCATCACACGTTATTGTTTATTCAATACTGCCTCAGTGCATAATGAAATAGACCTCATCTAATTGCGCAATAATTATTGTGCAAGCTGCTTTCACAATAATGAATATGCAATCGGTTGAAATGTATACCCCTTATTCCACTTAGAATAGCTAATCAGTGGTACAGATCTTCATCTACTGAGTCATACTGTACTCTACTTATACACCAGTCTATTTTCCTGGCCTCTAGCTATTTTGGGTTGTGTACACAGTACACACTGCCTAGTGCTGGCCTCTACTCTGTCTGGTGAATGCTATTGGGAAAATATGCAAAAAATGTTTGAATCCAAACTATAGATTGGAGACAGCAGGTGACCTCAATGAAATGGGCCATGGAAGATGGAATGGTGGTTAAACACCAGCAACGTATCTCTTGTTGCATTAATTATTGAGCTGGTTGTTCCTCTCTCTGGTAGATTAGCAGTCTGCTGACCAGTGGCTGGCCTACTTGGAATCATCTGAGGTCCTGTATGGTTACTGTCTGTCTTTAGGCCTGTCATAACATTTAGCCTACGGGACCCAATCTGAACTAAGTGAGCAAAATTGGTTGTAAAACATCTTTCCTGTGTCTTTTCAATGTCTTTTTTAACCACAAAGACATATTTCCAACATATTGAGCTCATAGGGAAGGCACAGGGTTTTCCCCCTGCAGGTCTGGTGCTCATTGCTCAGTGTAATGTACATAGTGTATATGTGTAACTGGGTCACAGGGGCAGCTAGTGAGTGAACATGCTCAGGCGAGCCATACTAGGAGTTTTACTCATAGCACCTTCATGTTGAGCCAATCAGTTATAGCTCCTTTCAGTGAATCTGACTTAATCCAATAAACATGCTCTTTGAAGAGTGTGACATAGTACTTACAACTCTTTCACCGTTCTTAAGAAAATGAGCTCTATAACCATTCACATCTTCTTTTGTATACGGGTTTAAAGGAGCAGTCCATGGTTGCTTTGTAGTTATGGTGAGACCTGCACAGAAACGTGCTGTTAACACAGACCAATGAGGTTAGATGGAGATCTGTGGTGCACTAAACCTAAAGACAGAGAACGTTGCATAGATCTGTATAAACATTATGCAATCCCTTGTTCAATTTGTACTGGGGTTACTGTAGGATTCTCAGGGTGAGGAAACCTTTGTTGGTCTTTAGAAAAGGAATAGGCTTTGCTTATTTGTGAATGGAGGGATTAGTTTGAACACTTCACCCCAAGGAGGACCATGATTCAATCTGGTTGCCTAGAGACATGTTTTTGTCTGTTAAGCCACTTCGTCTGTGTTCCCTGCCTTAGTTGGACTATTGACTGGCTGTTAAATGCTCCCATGTCATGTTCTGATCTGATGTCTGATCTGATAAACGATTGACGTTTAATTAAACTACCAGGCTGATATTCTCTTCCCTTCTCCTAGCTAGACATTCTCCTGGCTCCTTTTTTTTCAGATTGGAACATAGGAACTCTGGAATTAGTTTAGTTCTGTGTACACTGTCTAAAGTTTACAGAGAGAAACTCAACTGAAGTTAAATAATCTTTCTCTGTGGAATGTCTGCAAGGTCCCTCCCCTGTGTGACTCAATAGTGAGGCACAATGCTCAGTCAGCCATCCAGCCTTTGAGGAATACCATTGATTACATGGTGTTTACCACATTGAGGACCTAGGGTCAAGAGGTCAGAACACCAAATCCCATTCTCTTTGTCTGGTTAAGGTTGAGAAAGCAGGGTGCAGTGGGGGCAGTGGGGGCAGTGGCATGCCTATTTGAGATCGTGTTTTCTTACAGAAGGGCTACTCTGCACTAAGGAGGAAAGCCTTCTGGAAAAGGCTGCTGTGAAAGCAAGTGTTTTTGTGTGAAAATGAACAGGGTGCACTGGTGCAGGTAGTCATCAAACTAATGAAAGTCAGCATATATTATTATATTATACATACTGTTTGTGCTGCACTTCTGTCTCTGTCACTTTTATCTACTGCTTTTATTTAAGGGACTACATTGCCTTGCAAAAGTATTCATCTCGTTGGTGTTTTGCCTATTTTGTTGCATTACAACCTGTAATTTAAATGTATTTTTATTTGGACTTCCTGTAATGGACATGCACAGAATAGTTCAAATTGGTGAAGTGAAATGAAAAAAAAGACTTCTTTCAAAAAATGCAAAAAAATATAAACTGAAAAGTGGTGCGTGCATATGTATTCACCCCCTTTGCTATGATGCCCCTAAATAAGATCTGGTGCAACCAATTACCTTCAGAAGTCACATAATTAATTAAATAAAGGCCACCTGTGTGCAATCTAAGTGTCACATGATCTCAGTATATATTCACCTGTTCTGAAAGGCCCCAGAGTCTGCAACACCACTAAGGAAGGGGTACCACCAAGCAAGCGGCACCATGAAGATGAAGGAGCTCTCCAAACAGGTCAGGGACAAAGTTGTGGAGAAGTACAGATCAGGGTTGAGTTAACTTTGAACATCCCACGGAGCACCATTAAATCCATTATTAAAAAATGGAAAGAATATGGCACCACAACAAACCTGCCAAGAGAGGGCCGCCCACCAAAACTCACGGACCAGGCAAGGAGGGCATTAATCAGAGAGGCAACAAAGAGACCAAAGAAGGCCTGTGGGAGACTCCCCAAACATATGGAAGAGGGTACTCTGGTCAGATGAGACTAAAATGTAGCTTTTGGCAATTAAGGAAAATGCTATGTCTGGCGCAAACCCAACACCTCTCATCACCCGAGAACACGATCCCCACAATGAACCATGGTGGTGGCAGCATCATGCTGTGGGAATGTTTTTCAATGACAGGTACTGGGAAACTGGTCAGAATTGAAGGAATGAAGCATGGCGCTAATAACAGGGACATTTCAGTCTTCCAGAGATTTGAGACTGGGACAGAGGTTCACCTTCCAGCAGGACAATGACCCTAAGCATACTGCTAAAGCAACACCAGAGTGGTTTAAGAGGAAACATTTTTAAATGTCTTGGAATGGCCAAGTCAAAGCCCAGACCTCAATCCAATTGAGAATCTGTGGTATGACTTAAAGATTGCTGTACACCAGCGGAACCCATCCAACTTGAAGGAGCTGGAGCAGGTTTGACTTGAAGAATGGGAAAAAAACAGTGGCTAGATGTGCCAAGCTTATAGGGACATATCCTAAGAGACTTGCAGCTGTAATTGCTGCAAAAGGTGTCTCTACAAAGTATTGACTTTGGGGGGGGGGGGGGGGGGGGGTGAATAGTTATGCACAATCAAGTTTTCAGTTCTTTTGTCTTATTTTTTGTTGTTGTTTCACAATAAAAAATATTTTCCATCTTCAAAGTGGTAGGCATGTTGTGTAAATCAAATTATACAAACCCCCCAAAAATCTATTTTAATTCCAGGTTGTAAGGCAACAAAATATGAAAAATGCCAAGGGGGGTGAATACTTTTGCAAGCCACTATTTGTATTGGTGCTTCTGTAATTGTCTTTCAATGAAGTTGAGTTGTTACTGGTAACTAGTGTATTATTCAAGGTGTTGTCACTGGATGTGGGACTGAGATCATTGTTAAGCGAGAGCATTTGTTTTGACAGTTTTACATTATTTTCATGGCAGTGGGATGAGAGGCTATTGACTGAGCATCTGAGTGTCTAGAAGCAGGAAATGACAAGCAGAATAAGAATGAATCCAGACTGTTTAATGGTTTAGTTATCAAAATAGGCCGAACACAGACTTATGGGAATGGTCATTAAATTGACATTTTGAGAATGAAGGAATGAGAAGATTTGAGGAATGACAGCGCATGTCAGAATGTTGATACTGGGTGAGAAAATGTACTAAGGAAAACATTTGATCATACAGAAGTAACTGATGGTGCTGTATCACTTGGGGTCTCCTCCAGCATGTTGGAGAAGAGTAGAGAGCACTCCCCCTGCTGGCTGCATTGAGATTGTATGGCTTGACACTTGTCTTAGATTATTGTTCATGTTATACCACCGGGTAAAGCAGCACAGAATGGATTCAGTAGTTCCTAAAGGTCTTTTTGCTTTTTAGGATACATCTCTATTTAGCGTAGACTTTTGGTGCATTCCAGTCAAGGCTATTCTTCTTTAGAAATAATCAGAAACCAAAGAAAGTAGATTGTCAGCTGGACAGTGAGACTTGACAGAGAAACGTTCCTGTCTAGTTAGGGTTTGGGGCGGTACAGGGAAGATCTTTTGTCCATCAGTAAAACATTGTGATCCGTGGATGAGAAAAGCCCTGATCATTAGGCTTATACACAAAGCCTGGGAGTGTAGGAGTTGCATGAGGAGCCTATGACTAATGGGCCGAGCCATTGGGGGTCTGTACCACATTGTGTTTCTATTGTGAAGATAGATGGCCACTGGAATAAAGCTAGTGAACAGGTGCAGTGCATTCCAGTAGGCTCGCTCTCTGATGTATGGTGTGGAGTGGAGAACATCTCTCATCTTCTCTCTTCTTTGTTAATGAGTAGAAATAATGCTAAATTCTCTTAGTGCCGTTTAGGGCAAACCACAGCAAGCTCATAGCCTACTTTAATTCCATCAAGTCCCATGATCAATATCTAATAACGAGAGAGAAAAGAAAAATAACACAGATGCATGTAATCTTAGAAATATTCTGAATATTAGTAACACAATTCATCCTATAAATTAGGCCTGATGTAAGCGAGGCCTTTCACGTTGTGTATTCCCAGTCATTTGTGAAGAGGACCACGTGTAATGTGAGGCACTTAGATACTGACTGACTTCTTCAGAGTAGGTTATGTAGTCATTCAATAAGTGAAGTGTACCTATGAATCATCATGACTAAAATAAAAGGAAAATGTTGGATTTTTAAAAAAAAATTATATTGCAGGAAAATGGTAAACAATAGAGAGATGATGTGATTTATTGCTGAAATTAAATTAATGATTGAATATAAATATCCTTGTCTGTTAACTTGATTGAACTCAAAACACTCTGAAAATCTCCTGTCTTAGTATGAGTGTGCTGTATCTCATTCCCTGCACTAATTCCAATTTAATTGCCAGTTGCCTCAAGGCACTTCAATAACAATAATAAATGATTTGATTTAGTGGACCTCATCAGACTGCATTTTAAATGCAACTCAGCAACCCCACTTGAATTCCAATGAAACGCTGGCATAGCCTCCTGTTTACTAATGATCCACCGCTGGAGATGTCTGATTGAATCCCAGTCGTGAGCGATGGGACCTGCGTTGTAAATGATCCTCAACCCGAGCAGACAGAAATACCGACCTCATAACCTAACATTAACCACCTCTCTGCAAGACTCGTACATTATTATCAGTGGAATTGATTACTGATGATTCAGTCCTACCTCACATTTGAATTTTCATGAGCGGGATAAGCAAAGGGGTCATTGAATTGTGATAAGAAAATATAAGAACCCTGTATATTGTGTGTGAGAATTTAATGGTGGTTCTTCACAGATCCTGTGTGAGTAAAACTAGCCTGTGTTTCCCTATCTGTATTCCGCTCCACTCTCAGCGCAACAGGAGAGCAGCCCCAAAGTGATGCCAGGTCACACACGGGATTAAAAGGATTGTGTTTTTCCTGCAGTCCTGCCTTTAATGGCTTGATATCGCTACTTAACATTCAGCACATAGCTCATAGTGTAGGCATCGTTCAGGGTGGAGCTGCTATCAGCCTCTCTCTGTGAACAGACACAGACGACTCCAGAGGCTGCTGGAGCACAGGCTTGATGGGGATTGAAAATAATAATTCCTCTTTTAACATCAGATAAGGAGAAGGCATTGATTATGTGATTGACAGTTCTAGCATCCTGTGTATTGCGTAAAAAATACATCTCTCAAAGACAATGACTTCCAAGTCAACGTCAATCAGAAAAGTGTATAAAGTCAAACTGAATGTATTTCACGCCTGTCAGGGGGGTTAGTTTAGGTAGAAACACTTTGCTCTTTGAAAGAAGCGTTCTCCTCAGAACACTCAGAGTCTCAGGCTCAGAGTTGAGTGACCCAGTTTCCCCACTGAGTGTATGTTTGGTCCTGAAATAACTGTGTCTGTGTCTCTGTGTGGTCTCCAGGGACAGACATGGCAGTGTTCTGTCTGCTGTGTGCCAAGCGGTTCCAGACCCAGAAGGCTCTGCAGCAGCACATGGAGGTTCATGCAGGGATGCACAGCTACATCTGCAGCCACTGTGACCACCCCTTCCCCAGCCACACCACCCTCAAACGCCACCTGCGGTCACACACAGGTAAGGACTGCATCTGTGTCCATTGTCATCTTCATCATCCCCATCATCATCACCACTACTGTTTTCATCATCATCATCATCACTGTTTTTAACATCACCATTATCACTGTTCTCATCATCATCATCATCGTCACTGGTTTCATCATCATCATCATCACTGTAATCAACATCATCATCATCACCACTGTTCTCATCATCATCATCATCATCATCATTACTGTTTTCATCACAATCATCGTCATCACTGTCATATCCATCAACATCATCGCCTACTCTAACACACAATCCAAAGCTGCAATGAGATTCCCATAAACCTCAAGCCTTTAATCCTTAAATACCTTGAACTACTACTTCTCTCTTGGCACTAGACTGAAGTAGCATAAGACCATAGTTTTTCAATTACAGTCAGTTTCACTAATTTGATCATGTCTACATTCACTTAACGTTAATAAACTCCGCAATGATTCACTTTCCTGATGACAGCAATGCTCCAATATGGCCAGTATTATGTTTGAGGCTATTTTATCCGGTGGATGTTTTTAGGTTCTTAGACACAGCCTTCAAGGCCCCTGTGATTCATGTCTGTCATTTCTACTGCAGTTCACCCCAAATGACAGAGCAAACCGAAATAAATATCTAAAGAACAGCAAATGTCTGTGTTATTCTCTGAGAGTTAGTCAGTGGTGCCCTAAGGGTGGGGGAGAGGGAGGGGGAGGGGGGGAGGGGGAGGTTTTTACTGAAAGGTTGCCCCCTTCTTCAGATCCACGTCTATATTGAATAAAAACATAATTGATATGAAGAGACAGAAGGGAATCGGAGTTTGCCCATCGTTGTGTGTCTTGTTTATACCACGGTCATCTTGGTAGTGTCATTGTGTAAATGTCATGTGTCTTGTAGCATGGGGGGGCTTTGTGAAGCACCAGGCTATAATGAGCAGTGCAGTGTATTGTCCCACTTGGCTGTTGCTGTGGACACTGAGCTAATGAGACACATAGGTCATTGCAAATGACTCAAAGCCACAGCCTCAGAGAGAGATGGATTAACTATGGAGACCCACATGTCTGGAAGACTTTAGCTGTCAGCAAGCAGCCAGATGGAGTGCCATTATTATCATAACATTATTATATACAGTATATTATATTATACTATATTATTATTAAATATATCTGAAAGCACAATCTTTTTTTCAGCCTGATATGCAAGAAGGTTCTGATTTTATAGACCTGTACAGCTACATCTATCATATGCAAGTAGTAGTCACGTTAAAATATATTTCTATCTGTCTTTGATCCCATTTCTTTGCTGATGAGTGGAGGCCTACCTGAACCGTTTGAGACTGTTTAGCATTATGACACCTGTGATGTGTGTCCAACCTTTACCCAACCTGTGTCTAACCTGTGTCTTCAGGTGACCACCCGTTTGAGTGTGAGTTCTGTGGGAGCTGTTTCCGGGACGATGGCATGTTGAGGGGACACAAACGCATCCACACGGGAGAGAAGCCATACGAGTGTAATGGCTGTGGCAAAAGGTTCAGCCTCAAGCACCAGCTGGAGACCCACTACCGCGTGCACACAGGTTAGAGAGCAGTGTCTGGCCGTAATAATAACACACTCCCACTTTAGGTTGTTTTGTGTTCATAACAGCATACACACAGGTCAAACCAATGTGTGTCTGATAGTACCACCGGTTTTAGCATATAGTCAAGGAAAGGTTTCACGACTATGCCGTTGTATTCCTATAGGCGAGAAACCATTTGAGTGCAAGATCTGTCACCAGCGATCCAGGGACTACTCTGCCATGATCAAGCACCTGCGCACCCACAACGGAGCATCGCCCTACCAGTGTACCATCTGCCAGGACTTCTGCCCCAGCCTGGCAGCCATGCAGAAACACATGAAGAGCCACAGACCCGAGGATGTGCCCCCGGACTGGAGGATAGAGAAGACCTACCTGTACGTATGCTACGTCTGAGCAGGTCTTAGACACTAAGACACACTATCCTAGGAGTGGACAGGTTTTTCATCGTATTCTTTCCTCTAAAGAAGAGTAAGTTGATCATTTCTGTGGTTTGATTGGTTTTATCACTGTGTATGTGTTGAAGACTGAAAGACGACTGGTCAGGTTACCACAGCAGTGAAAGTGTTATCTGTTATTACATCAAACCTGTGTATGTGTTGAAGACTGAAAGACGACTGGTCAGGTTACCACAGAAGTGAAAGTGTTATCTGTTCTTACATCAAACCTGTGTATGTGTTGAAGACTGAAAGACTACTGGTCAGGTTACCACAGCAGTGAAAGTGTTATCTGTTATTACATCAAACCTGTGTATGTGTTGAAGACTGGGAGACGACTGGTCAGGTTACCACAGAAGTGAAAGTGTTGCACTAGAAGGGATATTGAGTTCTATCTGCTGTGACTGTGATTGTGAGATGTAGAACCCAACTTCTCTGGTATAATTGCAATACTATACTACATAGATTGATTGCGATAAACAATAATTTGTTGGCTTATTATTTCCTGTTATAGATTTTTTGGGGTGTTGTTTGTTTTCTGCATGTTTTACTTGAATGTTGTCCATATGCTTGATTTAATTTGTGTATTATGTTGATATTACGCATATGATTTTCCTTACCTGTCAGTTAGTCTGTCTGCTCATGCTGATTGACAAGCATTAAGGTGCAACAGGTTTTGATATTTATGTTGTGCATCGTTTTTGTTACCAAATAGGTGTTGGTTATTTTGACCCAACCTCAAGGCCGTTTATTTTGTTATTAGAATAAGTGCTACCTCTTCAATCTTCAACTTTTGCACAGAGGCAATAGCACATCTTACAACTGGTGTTTTTCATCGTGTTTTCATCCATCATCTGTAGCTTTAACTTCAAATGTCCTTTTATATTGGCGAAGCGGCTTGAAATGTTCTGAGAATGAATTAATGGAATTGATTCGGACGGTTGCCTGTTGGGGGGAAAAAAAGATTTGAAAGTCTTTAAAGTGACTTTTCTGTGTATCATTTTTTATAAGTTGAATTATAGCAGTCTGTTAAATCACAGAATTCGATTTTTCTCTAAGTGATGAAAAACACATCAAATCTGAATAAAAGTGTTGGCTTTTTTTACTAAACGTGAAAAGAGTATTCTGTAAAGTTAAATGGCTAAAAGCAGGTTATCGTCAGTTGTCTGTTGCTGTAAATGTGATTGTATCTTATTCCTAGACGAGAGCCAGATGAGGGATTCTCTGATTTAAAGATGTTGTATTTTTGTATTACAGTGATCTGCAATTTGTTTACATTTGATTTGATTTAGGAAACATCTTTTCTTGTGTGTTTTGTAAGTCTCTGGAGTCTGATTTGAGTAAGAGCCCTCCCTGTGCCTCTTTTATAAATGGAGAATAGATGTGCTGAATACATGAACACAGTACATGTATGTTGTATTGATCGTTGTTGTTCCTGGTTGTTTGTTTATTGCTAGTGAAGAAATGACTTTCACTGCCATGCCGTAGTAGACCCTATTGTCTAAACATTGTAATTTGAAACAAGATACTTCTAATGACTATGGTATTATGCCCCAGGCACCTCATGCCTCAAAGCAACGAGTGAGATTTTCTTTCAAAATGTTCTGTCATGTCAAAGTAAAATTTGGATTGTGAATTCATCAAATGGGAAAAATGCACAGAAAACACAGAATACATAGTGGTATTGTTAATCATCTTTATAAAGCTAAACGTTGGGCATAATATGGGTCTAACACTATGGCCTTCTAGAACAAACAGCCAGCACTCAGTGCCATGAAAACTATTAAAAGTATCAACTCATCTTCACTGTACTGCTTTCTATTCTATACTGAACAGATACATAAACGCAACATGCAACAATTTGAATGATTTTACTGAGTTACAGGTCATAGAAGGAAATCAATCAAATACATTCATTGGGCCCTAATCTATGGATTTCACATTGCTGGTCAGGGGCGCAGCCATGGGTGGGCCTGGGAAACCATAGGCCCACCTACCTGGGAGCCAGGCCAAGCCAACCAGAGGTTTTTCACCACAGAAGGGCTTTATTACAGACAGAAATACTCCTCAGTTTCATCAGCTGTTCGGGTGGCTGGTCTCAGACGATCCCGCAGGTGAAGAAGTCGAATGTGGAGGTCCTGGGCTGGTGTGGTTACACGTGGCCTACGGTTGTGAGGCCGTTTGAAATTACTGCCAAATTCTCTAAAACGATGTTGGAGGCGGTTTATGGTAGAGAAATTAACATCCAATTCTCTGGCAACAGCTCTGGTGAACATTCCTGCAGTCAGCATGCCAATTGCATGCTCCCTCAAAACTTGAGACATCTGTGGCATTGTGTTGTGTGACTAAATGGAACATTTTAGAGTGGCCTTTTGTTGTCCCCAGCACAAGGTGTACCCGTGTAATGATCGTGCTATATAATCAGCTTGTTGATATGCCACACCTGTCTGGTGGATGGATTATCTTGGACAATGAGAAATGTGTAAATAACACGGATGTAAAACTATTTGTGCACAACATTTAATAGAAATAAGCTTTTTTGTGCATATGGAAAATAGCTGGTGTCTTTAATTTCACCTGATGAAACATGGACCAACACTTTACATGTTGCATTTATATTTTTGTTCAGTGTACATACACATGCACTATAAGGATCTTAGGATTTCCGTGGTGGACCAAAACTAACAGAGCACTTTGAAAAAAAGCTTTTCTTTGATCTTTCTATGTTGTAACAAAACGGAAGTTGTATTATTTGGTGTGTGTACTATAAGGATGTGATGATCATCATTTAGGTAGATATTATGTAAATGTTTGTCTACCTCAGCGCCAGTTCAGTCAGTGCTTGTCCTGGTGTCCAATCAGGGTTGTTCTTCTTGCCATGTGTGTTAAATCCTTTTGCATCACAGCTTTGTAACACTGTGTGTGCAAGTGTTTTCTCAGTGTGGTTTCAGGCACAGCTCTCTTTACGCATCAGTGTTCTGTGGCATGATGAAAAAAATAATAAAACAATTTTACAATGCAGGTCTTTATTGTGTCATCAGTCAAGTAAAGTGAGTTCTTACTGTCTGTTTTTTTTCTGCATACTATTCACATGCACTGCAGGAAAATGTTCAATATTTGAATATGTTAGAAAATATCCAAATGTAAATCCATGACGGTTGAGTTAATAATAATAATAATAATAATAATAATAATAATAATAATAATAATAATAATACATTTTATTTGCGCCTTTCAAAATACACCAAGGAAACATAAAATAGCAAAAATAAACATGACAATAAAAAAGGGTTGTGTTTTCCTGTCTCAGTGTAGCATGCAGCTGAAGTCATGACAGGCGGTTTGGTGACCCTTAGTGGCACGATGCCAGACTAACAGCTGGGTGGGTTTGACTAGCTGCTACAGATGAGGGAAGGGATAAGTCGCTGCCTCTCTGCCCTCCCTCCCTCTGCTCTACCACACACACTCTGTTGTGTCCACCACTAAGCAGAATGGCAGCCATACAGTAACTGAATCCTGTCAATAACAAGAGGGAATTCTTCATCACAGGTACTACCTTTGTTTATGTTCTTGTTTCTATGTTTATTTGTGGGTTTGGGATATGGTGGTATAGACCATAGCAATGCTGTGTTTACATTTTATAATGGAAACTCAGTAAAAATGTAATTCTAACTTACTGAATCGAAAAACCAGTGGTGTAAAGTACTTAAGTAAAAATGCTTTCAAATACAACTTAAGTAGTTTTTTGGGGTATCTGTACTTTACTTTACTATACTACTACATTCCTAAAGAAAATTATGTACTTTTTACTCCATACATTTTCCCTGACACCCAAAAGTACTAGTTACATTTTGAATGCAGGAAAATGGTCTAATTCAATATTTATACTTTCACTTTTGATACTTAAGTATATTTATAACCAAATACTTTCAGACTTTTACTCAAGTATTATTTTACTGGGTGACTTTCACTTTTACTTGAGTCATTTTCTATTTAAGTTACCTTTACTTTTACTCAAGTATGACAATTGGGTACTTTTTCCACCACTGCGAGAAACAAAATAAAAATGGAAACACAGCATTGCTATGGTCTACACCAACACATATACTTCCACCAGCAGAGCATAGTGACAAGACAACATGACTTGGATAGAGTAAAGAAGCTCCTACATTGTTTCCAATGATGGAAAAGTCCACTAGTGTATTATGATTGTGCTGACATAGAACTATCCTGTCCTGTTTATGTAGTTGATGAGCATGAGATCCACCAAATGTAATGGAGCCATTTTGAAAAGATGAAAGGTGGGCTAAATTTAGTTACACATTTGCAAAAAGGATTATCTCCTCTGTAATCTCATGAAATCCATGGTCATGCTCTGTAGACGAGCAGATTGATTAAGAGCTGGTGATAATGTAATCTCCTCTGTTTAATTAGTGTGAGCATGGTGGGCAGCTAAAGCAAACCACATTACACACCATCTGGACTGGAGACTGACTGGAGCAGCAACCCTGCTCTTATCCACCCTCTCCATCGTTAGTTTTTACAACAAGACACAAACAAGGACATGTCAACGCTTGCTCTATGTTCTCAGACTGGATACAAGTGTCATCCTGCACACATCATAACACACATCATTAAACCTGCGCAGGTGATAAACTTTTTTCTAGTTTGTCTTGTTGACGGTATAAACGGTGGACACTCCTGTCGGTTTGTCTCGGTTTCCAGCCATGTTCTCAACGGTGATCTCCAACAGCTGTGCACTCTATGGGGACTATGGCAACTATGGACCTCCCCCATACCCCAGGAAGAACATCAGACCCAGAGCTTCACTTCGACACAACCCATATAACCCATACAGGCCATACCTGAGGAGGGTCAGTATAACATCCCAATATTCACTGCAAAGATGACTGGTTTGTTATTGTGTTGTTATCAACATCTTCACTGTTCGATTTCAGATGACACCTTACTGTCTTGATGTCTTCATTGCAGGTGGACACAAGAGTATCTTTAGCCAATCCCAATAAAATCTCCAGGACCACCAGTAGGGGTCAGTATGTCACCATGCCTGTTCACCATCCAAAGCTGCATCCACTGCCGGTCAGTCAGAGGATCATCCAATCACAGCACAAAGCAAGACAGACCAAGAGTGCTGAGAGGTTCTCCAGTTATGATACAAGCTCCTGGATTGAGAAAGGCTCCAGTAAACCTAATAGAGGGAAGAAAACACAGAACAAGGCCACATCTTCTTCTTCCAAGAGTACAGGAGACATAAGACACAAGAGTTCCAGTTCTAATGTTCGCCAGCACCATCGCTACTTCACCAAGGATGGCATGTGTCGTGGCTCATCATACAGTTCCATGAACAAGATGTGTGACCTGATCGGCACCCTGGTGGATCTGAAGTACAGCTGGATCCTATTTGTCTTCACCCTGTGCTACATCGTCACCTGGGCAGCCTTCGCAGAGCTCTACTTCCTGGGTGCCTGGCTGCGTGGTGATATGGAACACATACAAGACCCGCAATGGCAGCCATGCTTTGAGAAACTGAACAGTTTCCATTCGGCCCTCTCTATCTCCATGGACAGCCAAATCATCAACGGCTACGGCTCTAGAGTGGCCTCAGCCAACTGCATGGACGGGCTGGTTCTCATGATGGCACAGTCCATCATTGAATCAGTGTTAGACACCCTGATGCTGGGCTGCATCCTGGCCAAGCTAGCCAGGCCTAAGAGGAGGCTGCCCACTCTGTTATTCAGTCAGCACTGTGTGGTCTCTGAGAGGGATGAGAGGCTGTGCCTGATGTTCAACGTCAAGACTCTGAAAGAAACACACATGCTGGTGGCAGAGATAAGAGCCAAGCTGATCAAATCTCACCATACCAAAGAGGGAGAGTTCATCCTGTTGGAGCAGAGAGAGCTGACTCTGGGGATGGGGCCAGATGGAGCCAGGCTGTTCACAGTGGAGCCCCAGACCGTGGAGCATGTCATTGATGAACAAAGTCCTCTCTGGGGCATCAGCGCTGACTCTTTAGAGTGGGATACCTTTGAAATTGTGGTCATGGTGGACGGAGCCGTTCAAGACGCAGGTTTGTGCTGAGAGGTGGGGAAATCTGGAGTTGGAATAAAATAACTGTTTGGGCTATTTCAATCAGCGCAAAATGGACACCTGTCATTTTTCTAATTAATGGTTGTGAGTTATTTATATGTTATCATTATCAAAACATGAGTAAAGGGACCTACAGTATCCTTAATGCCTGGTTCGGACAGCAGATGTATATAATATAATATGTATTTCTTCTCAGGCACAGCCTTCCATGTGAGGACCTCCTACACAGAAGATGAGATTTTTTGGGGACAGCGCTTTAAGTCACACAAGCCACTAGAAAAGAGGGGGATTGGTTCCAATCACAAGACCTCTGATAAGAACTATAAGGTCCAGACTGCCACACACAGTGACAGAGAGATGGCAGTGAGACAAAGACATGAGAGATCTCCTGGACATGACACAGACTCTGTCCCCTCCAATATGCCTACAAGGAAAGTACATTACCAGTATTTATCTGATCAAATGTTACTGTGCAACTCAGTCACTAATAACATTGGCACAGGAACTAGGAAACTTAGTAAGAATGAGTTCTTTATATAAATATTGACATTTGACATGTTGGCATAGAAGTGTCAATCAAAGTTTATGAAATCAAGCCACACTTTACATATCCATCAGAATGTTTAAACAATGTAAATAAACAAATGCTGATGACCAATATCTAAAGCTGCCATTTAAACATCTAATTGATCAAACTAATTTGTAAACGTGAACTAAAATACTAATTTGTAAGCGTGAGAACAGCACTTGTGTGATATACAGTTACAATTATGCTGATTGTATTAGTTCTTATTGGTCTCCTTACAGTATGCGAGAAATAACTTAAGGTATCTCACTGCCCATACATCAAGCTCTTCCAATGAAGATTTAAATGATGAGTGTAATTTAATGATTGTATTGCCATGTGCTGTGTCGATTTGATAAACGGACAAATGAATGTCAGTATTACTGTCTATTCACCAGCAAAGGAGATATCAAAATCACATACCATCATAGACTCTTGCCAAAGTTGATATTTATGTAAATTTACAGCATGTGTTACAATTCCCTTTAATCAATCCATTATGTTTTTGGATGTAAACCCACACTCATTCCCAGTCTGCATGTCAACACACAGTATAAGTCTGCCACATCCACCTCAGATCCCAGTATTCAAACAGACGGACGGACGGACGGACGGACGGACGTATTAGAGTGGGTTTGACTTGTACATCATTTCATCTGACAGTGATTCAGATGAACCAAAGAGATGCAGGCCGTTTCCGGGATGCTGCTTGGACAGTCCGAGTGTAAGGAATGTTTTCGCTGGCAGTTATCCTCCTCACCTGGCTCTCCCCAGGCCTAATCCCATACCACGCCCATGGGAGACAGTGCATATCAAAGGTACCTTCTGCTGGCTGCCATTCTAGATGGCAGATTAAATCTACAATTAAATCTTCTGCTGGCCGCCATTCTAGATGGCAGATTAAATCTACAATTTTTTATTAGGAACACCTTGATGTTCCCAACTTAAATAGATGAGACTGGATTAATTAAGCTTGCTGTAAGGTAGAAGATACATTTTCAAAAAATACTTCTTACCCATACTTAACTGTAAACAGATGAAAAAGTCCAAATTGTATCATGTTTTAATTAACATATTTATTTGTATATCCTTATCAAATAAAATATGATTCACTCAAAAGAAATGTCGTCGGTTGGTTATTTTTTGTACTGCACCTGATGCAGAGTAAATTGTATATACTGTAACAGGTATCCAGAAATAATTGTTTTTTAATAATTCAGAACAAAAACTGTACAAATGCATTTATTTGTTCATTTTGAGAGAGAAACTGAAAATCTGTCACCTCACCAGCAGGCAGAACAGTGTTCATTTTGTTCTGGAGTGGCCTGGTGAGAGATGTGTTACCTTTGGATTCCAAATGAGTCTGACTGGGATTGACGTGATATGAGGCTTTTCAACAATCTGTAATTATGACCTTTGCTCATGAAGCTACAACGTTCAGCCAATAATGTTCTGTCTGCCAAGTGGATGCTCTGTTGGCACAGGTAAGGGTGTTACTAAGCAACCTGTGCCTCTGCCTGCCCTATCAGTGGCTTGTGGGGTATCTCTGGAGATGTTCCCTCCTACAAATAACTGGTTGAGCCTGCCTCCATAGGCCCCATGACCCCCTTGGCAAAACAACAGGTTCATTCAGCAGCACAGCACCACTGCTGACCTCACTGTCTCTTTGTGAAGGGAAAATCCAGAGTTGCATTCTGTGAAATGGCAAATGGTCGACCAGCTGCGAGCGGAGTGCATCTCTGTCTCTAACCTAACACAGGCCTACAGATGAGCGCTGAAGAGCCCACTGCCACACTCTCCTCTGGACAACAGAACATACAAGGGAAACATGGTAAGACTCCAGGCATATATCTCTGTCTCTCTCCTTACCCCTATTTACTTTCATTATCACCTTGATACCTTCTCTGTTGCCCTCTGTCTTTAGGCTATGGACTCACTCATTGAGTGTCAACATCACTGATAACAGATGGTGTTTTCATAATGCCTCTGTCTATTTCCTTTACATGTACTAGCTGTTGTGCGTGTTGTTTAACAACAACTATGATGATTTATTAATGGGTTTTAATAATCTATTGTCAATCCTCATAATGTATTTCAAGTACATGTACATTGTGTACTTTTTACTAATGTACATGTATTATCTACTAGACAGCTAGAGGATAACTTAAAGAGAAATGTATACATCCAGTGCATGTGTTAACATACTGCTGTTGATTCTAGGGGTAAATTACAATGTTTCAGCATCATGTTGGAGTAGATGGTTTTTAGATGGGATTTGTAAATATATAATGCCATCCTATTTTCCCACAATATCTCATTGCTTGAGCTAGAAATACCCTGTAGTATTTAACATTTTTGGTTTTAATTATGTCTTGCAATAGAAAACAATTGATTCACCTGCATGTGAAATACCTTCTGCATAGGTCTAGTTCTGTGTAGAGTAAATTTGATTTATTTATTTTATTTAACCTTTATTTAACTAGGCAAGTCAGTTAAGAACAAATCCTTATTTACAATGACAGCCTTTCCAGGTCAAACCCTAACCCGGACGACTCTGGGCCAATTGTGCGCCGCCCTATAGGACTCCCAATCACGGCCGGTTGTGATACAGCCTGGAATCTAACCTGTAGTCTGTAGTGAGGCTTCTAGCACTGAGATGCAGTACCTTAGACCATTGCGCCACTCGGGAGCCCCAAATCCATATGTCTGCAGCACAAGTATGACACATTGGCTGGGATTCTCACACATGGCTATGAATGATACATTGTGCTTCAGTTCACACACCTGGACACCTGTGACATTATCTACGCACCGTTACACACCTGCCATTCAAATTCCATACACCTGGACAAACCCTCCGGAGATCTCTTGTTTCACAGTCATCCTAATTAAATATGTTTGATAAAGGGGATGAATAAGGAGGCGTCCGTGTGTGTAGAAGGGGAGGGGTAGTCAGCCAGGAAGAATAGGTTATCTTCATATCCAGTGTTCCAGAAGAATGATGTGAATACTGTGTGTTCTATTCATCACATCTGTTGCAGAATCTTGATGGAGATACATTATCTGTGATTGAGAATCCTGTGGCTGTCAGTCATTCTTTCCACCCAGAGAAGACAGGAGTGGGAGAGGCCCGAGGAGCTCAGAGCCAGAGCTGCCATGCCTGGCTGAGAGGAATCCATTCGACAAACCACAGTAAGGTCAATGCCTGGGTGGTGCACTGTCTAATAGGGCTGAAACCACAGGCTATCATTAGTTGACAACATTATCCAATTAGTACACAAACAAGGCATGCTATATAAAGTCTTATCTAATTAGAGTATATAGCAGCATTAAGCTTTAGTACTTTAGTATCTCATGGTCTTAAGTTAAAGTTGTACAGTACACATCTACAACTCACAGCTGCCATGCAGACTTTATATACTGTAAATCAGTTGATTATGACACTGCCTGTGAAATGTTAAGCGCTCATCTTTGTCACTGGTCAAGTTCCCTACATGTGGTATGCTTTGTTCACATCCTTAGTTGTGTGCAAGTTGTAGACTGTGTAAGGGCTGTTACATGCTGTGTCGCTATCTCTTCCACTCTATGTCAGTGTGACAGACAGCTAACATGCCTTTTATCAGTATACACAGGCCAGTTGATATCTTATCAGTGTCTAATTCAGCTGTTCTCCAGTGTCAGCCAATAGACTGGTGAGAGTACTGGCTGCTGTGTGTGCAGTAGGACTTCTCGGAGGCTTAGCAGTCGGAGTGTGGTTCCTAGGTGAGACATCCTTCAAGTGTCAAATCATGGAGTATGAAGAGAATGATGGCATGTTCAATGTTCTAATGTTTGTGCAATACAGATTCCTTGCTGTGGTGGATGAAAAACAGAAGTAACCCCACATGTCAGAATATAGAACACTGTATTTGAATGAGTCTGTTATAGCTGATTAACTATGCATGATAATCATGTCTCACACAATGACAGAGCTAGATTAAGAACATCTGTTTTACATCCACTACGACTATAATTCACTCTGCATGTTGTTGTTTTCCCTCCCACAGTCAGGTTGTTGTTGAGGCCTACCTCTTCCCAGAGCCCAGCTGGGCTAGGGGACACCAAGGAGACGTCCTTCTGTAACGTGACTGAGGACATCTCTGTGGCTGACCCCAGGAAAGGTCTGTGCCTCTCAGCCCCTCACTCACCACAGAGACTGTCATCTTGGCTGTGTGATTGTCTATGTCCCAAATAACAGCTTATTCCTATGTAGTGCCCCATAAGCTCCAGTCAAAAGTAGTGCACTAAATAAGGTATACAGCGCCTTCAGAAAGTAGCCCTTTACTTTTTCCACAGTTTGTTGTGTTACAGCCTGAATTTAAAAGTGATTAAATGTAGATGGTTTTTGTCCCTCGCCTGCACACAATAGCCCATAAAGTCAAAGTAGAATTATGTTATTCAAAAAAATATATGTTTATTACAAATAAAAGCTGAAATGCCTTGAGTAAATATGTATTCAACCCCTTTGTTATGGCTAGCCTAAATAAGTTCACGGGTAAAATGTGCTTAACAAGTCACATAATACGTTGCATGGACTCACTCTATGTGCTATGATAGTGTTAAAAATGATTTTTGTTATGACAACGTCATCTCTATACTCCACACACATTTGTCCCTCAGTCGAGCAGTGAATTTCAAACACAGATACCACAAAGACAAAGACCAGGGAGGTTTTTCAATGCAGTGCAAAAAAGGCACATATTTGTAGATGGGTAAAAATTAAATAGCAGAAATTGAATATCACTTTGAGCATGGTAAAGTTATTAATTAGGCTTTGGATGCTGTATCAATAACCCAGTCACTACAAAGATACAGGTGTCCTTCCTAACTCAGTTGCCGGAGAAGAAGGAAACCGCTCAGTGATTAACGTTCCCGCAGGCTAAGCTCCAATTGTTGTCTGCATTGTGGAGCTGTAGGGCTTTACATAGCCACCTGCCCAGTAAAGAGACCTGAAGCCTTAGTAGGTACAAGTACTCTGGTGAGTCTGACTGGGAACCCTCTGTCCCATTACCGAAACTCCTTTATGTGAGCTTGCTGTTGGGAGACCAGTCTAAGACTCTCCGGGAGCTTATTGACTCTGGGGCAGATGAGAGTTTCATGGACGCTACTCTGGTCTCAGAACTAAGTATCCCAACTCAACTCCTCTCTGTTCCCATGGATGCCAGGGCACTAGACGGCCGCTCCATTGGTAGAGTCACGCACAGCACAGTTCCCATTAATATGCGGGTATCTGGAAATCACAGTGAGTCAATTCAGCTCCTCCTCATTGAGTTCCCTCACATACCTGTTTTGGGTTTTTCTTGGCTCCAGAAGCACAACACAGATAATGACTGGACTAGGGGTTCCATCCTGGGTTGGAGCTTGTTCTGCCATTCACACTGCCGGGCACAGCCTTCTCCGAAACATCTGCTTCCAGGGTTAAGTACGTTCTCGGATCTCTCTGCCGTGCCCGCAGAGTATCATGGCCTCATGGAGGTTTTCAGCAAGGCTCGTGCTACCTCCCTTCCTCCACATCGTCCTTACGATTATGCTATTAACCTCCTTCCAGGCACCACACCGCCTCGAGGCCAGCTATATTATCTTCTGGTCCTGAGACCAAGGCCATGGAGGAGTACATCGAGGACTCACTGGTTTTTGTGAGCATTCGCCCTTCTGCCTCTCCTGCCGGCGCAGGATCCTTCTTTATGGGGAAGAATGACAAGACCCTGCATCCATGTATTGATTACCGGGCCCTCAATGACATTATGATTAAAAATCGGTACCCTCTACCACTCCTCTACTCAGCTTTCGAACCTCTCTACTATCTTTTCCAAACTGGACCTTCGAAATGCCTACCACCTTGTGCGGATACGCAAACGAGACGAGTGGAAGACAGCTTTCAACACTACCAGTGGACACTATGAGTACCTGGTTATGCCGTTTGGACGGCATAACCAGGTACTCATAGTACCCTGGTCAACTATGTGCTACGGGACATGTTTTGTTTTTGTTTACCTCGACGACATCCTGGTTTTCTCTCGTTCTGCCCAGGAACACATTCTCCATATTCGACAGGTCCTTCAGCGTCTCCTGGAGAATCAGTTGTTTGTAAAGGCTGAGAAGTGTGAGTTCCACAGCTCCACCATCTCCTTTCTGGGATACATTATTGTTGAGGGGAATGTTCAGATGGATGAGCACAGTGCTGGATTGGCCCCAGCCCACATCCAGGATGCAGCTACAACGGTTTATGGAATTTGCACATTTGCACAGCAATCTGGCAGTTCCCCTCTCTGCACTCACCTCTCCCAAGGTACCATTCATATAGTCTCCAGCAGCGGACAAGGCTTTTGGGGATCTAAAGCAACATTTTACTACTGCTGCCATCCTTTCGACGTGGGAGTAGGGCCGTTCTTTCTCAGCGATCCGTCCAGGACCAACATCTTCATCCCTGTGCCTTCATGTCCCATCGTCTCAACTCTGCAGAGAGGAACTAGGATGTTGGGAACTGAGAACTCCTAGCTGTTAAGATGGTTCTGGAGGAGTGGAGACACTGGCTGGAAGGGGCGGAACATCCATTTCTGGTATGGACGGATCATAAGAATTTAGAATACCTCCTCACTGCCAAGCGCGTCAACCCAAGGCAAGCATGTTGGGCTATGTTAGTTATCAGGTTAAATTTCACTTTCTCTCGCCCAGGGTCAAAAAACGTGAAGCAGGATGCTCTATCCCGTCTGTACAGTTCCTCTGCCACTCCGTCTGAATCAGAGACCTCCCTGCCTCTTGTTTGGAGGCTTCTGTTGTTTGGGAAATTGAGGCTCTGGTCCGCAATGCACAGTGTTCCCAGTCAGACCCGGGGGGGGGGGGGGGGGGGTGCTAACCGGCTGTTTGTTCCTGATTCAGTCCAGTCTTAGGTCCTGGAATGGGCTCACTCCTCCAGGCTTACCTGTCATCCTAGTACTCGTCGAACTCTTTCCTCCGTCAATGCTTCTGGTGGCCCACCATCGTTCCTGATGTCTCGGCCTTCATTGACGCATGCATGGTGTGTGTGCAAAGCAAGAGTCCGCGGCAAGCTCCGTCTGGCCTCCTACAGCCACTCCCTGTCCCTCTTTGCCCCATGTCCCATATTTTCCTGGATTTTGTCACTGGGATTCCTCCATCAGATGGCAACACCACCATCCTGACAGTGGTTGACAGATTCTCCAAGGCCGCCCATTCCATCCCTCTTCCGAAGTTACCTTCAGTCAAGGAGACGGCCCAGCTTATGGTAAAGTACGTCTTCCAAATCTATGGACTCTCGGTTGACATTATCTAGGACTGGGGTCCTGAGTTTTCGTCCCAATTCTGGAAGGCGTTCTGCACTCTTATCGGATCATCAGCCAGCCTGTCCTCTGGGTTTCATCCCCAATCTAATGACCAGTCGGCGCGAGCCAATCAAGACATGGAGACGGCACTCCGGTGTCTTGTTGCCAGTAACCCCACCACCTGGAGTCAGCAACTGGTCTGGGTGGAATATGCCAGGAACATTCTCCCCTGCTCGGCTACAGCACTATCCCCCTTCGAATGCTCCATGCGGTGTCAGCCCCCGCTCTTCCCAGAGCAAGAAGTTGAGTTCAACATACCTTCAGCCCAGATGTTCGTCTGCCGCTGTCGGCATACCTGGAAAAGAGCTCGGGTGACTCTTCTCAAGACCACCTCCAGGTATCGTCGACAAGCGGACCGCCACCGGACTCTGGCTCCTCGCTGTTGGGCAAAGGGTATGGTTGTCCACTCGGGACCTACCCCTCTGGGTAGAATCCCGTAAACTTTCCCCTCGTTTCATTGGTCCTTTCCCCATTCTAGAGTCATCAGTCCCACTGCTGTCCATCTGCTGTTGCCCCGTACCCTTCGTGTTCACGCTACCTTTCAAGTGTCCAGAATTAAGCCCTTGTCTCACAGTCCTCTGTCTTCTGTTTCTAGGCCCATCCCTCCCTCCTGTGTCATTGATGGCAAGCCAGCGTATACGGTGAGAAGCCTCCTGAAGGTTCAACCACGGGGCAAGGATTTCAAGTACCTGGTTGACTGTGCGGGTTATGGCCTGGAGGAGAGGTGCTGGGTTTCTGCTAAAGACATCCTGGACCCGGCCCTCATCGCCTATTTTCACCGCCGACACCCCAGTTAGCCAGGTATGCATCCAGATAGGACGCCTATTGGCGTCCCTAGAGAGGGGGGGGGGGGATCTGATAGGTATGCACCCTGATAGGACGCCCTGATCTGTTTTACCTGTCCTTGTGACTGTCTCCACCCCCTCCAGGTGTCGATTATTTTCCCCGGTGTATTTATCCCTGTGTTTCCTGTCTCTCTGTGCCAGCTCGTCTTGTATGTTCAAGTCAACCAGCATGTTTTTCCCATGCTCCTACTTTTTCTATTCTCCTTTTCCTCCCGGCTTTGACCATGGCCTGTTTCTGGACTCTGTACCAGCCTGCCTTGACCTTGAACCTGCCTGCCACTCTGGACTCTGAACTGGTTTCGACTTTTTGCCTGTCCATGACCATTCTCTTGTATACCCATTTGGATTATAATAAATATGAAAGACTCAACCCATCTGCCTCCCGTGTCTGCATCTGGGTCTCGCCTTGTGCCCTTATAGTTATGTTCGGTACAAATCCAATACCGCACATTACTGAGTGCCACTCTCCATATTTTGGTGGCTGTATCATGTTATGGGTATCATTAAGTTTTTCAGGATAAAAAATACATGTAATGGGGCTGAGCACAGGCAAAACTCTGAGAGGAAAACCTGGTTCAGTCTGCGTTCCACCAGACACTGGGAGATTAATTCACCATTCAGCAGGACAATAACCTAAAACAAGGCCACACCTACACTGGAGTTGCTTACAGTAAGTGTTCCTGAGTGGCCGAGTTACAGTTTTTACTTTAATCTACTTGAAGAATTTTGAAAAGAATAATGGGCAAATGTTGCACAATCCAGCCGTGGAAAGCTCTTAGAGATTTGCCCAGAAAGACTCACAGCTGTACTCGCTGTGTAACGATTCTCTTCTTGTGAAGTAGAGGCGGACCAAAGCGCAGCGTGGTGGTTGTTCATTGTACTTTATTTACGACACTATACAAGAACAAACTAACGAAAAAACAAGAAACGTGAGAACTCAAAACAGCCCAATCTGGTGTAAACACAAAGACAGGAACAATCACCCACAAACACACAGTGAAACCCAGGCTACCTAAATATGGTTCCCAATCAGAGACAATGACGAACACCTGCCTCTGATTGAGAACCATATCAGGCCGAACATAGAACTAGACCAAAACATAGAAAAACAAACATAGACTGCCCACCCAACTCACGCCCTGACCATACTAAATAAATACAAAAACAAAGGAAATAGAGGTCAGAACGTGACAGTACCCCCCCCCAAAGGTGCGGACTCCGGCCGCAAAACCTTGACCTATAGGGGAGGGTCTGGGTGGGCGTCTGTCCGCGGTGGCGGCTCTGGCGCGGGACGCGGACCCCACTTCGCCATTGTCTCAGTCCGCCTTATTGTCCGCCTCCGTGGCTTACTCACCATGCCCACCCCTCTCAATGACCCCACTGGACAGAGGGGCTGCTTGGGACAGAGGGGCAGCTTCTCGGGACAGAGGGACAGCTGCTCGGGACAGAGGGACAGCTGCTCGGGACAGAGGGACAGCTGCTCGGGACAGAGGGACAGCTGCTCCGGGCGGAGGGGCTCTAGCGGCCCCTGGCTGACTGGCGGCCCCTGGCTGACTGGCGGCACTGGCGGCCCCTGGTTGACTGGCGGCGCTGGCGCTGGGCTGACTGGCGGCACTGGCGGCCCCTGGTTGACTGGCGGCACTGGCGGCCCCTGGCTGACTGGCGGCACTGGCGGCCCCTGGCTGACTGGCGGCACTGGCGGCTCCTGGCAGACGGGCGGCACTGGCGGCGCTGGGCAGACGGGCGGCACTGGCGGCGCTGGGCAGACGGGCGGCACTGGCGGCGCTGGGCAGACGGGAAGCTCCGATGGCGCCGGGCAGACGCGAAGCTCCGGCAGAGGCGCCGGGCAGACGGGAAGCTCCGGCAGAGGCGCCGGGCAGGCGGGAGGCTCCGGCAGAGGCGCCGGACAGGCGGGAGGCTCCGGCAGAGGCGCCGGACAGGCGGGAGGCTCCGGCAGAGGCGCCGGACAGGCGGGAGGCTCCGGCAGAGGCGCCGGACAGGCGGGAGGCTCCGGCAGAGGCGCCGGACAGGCGGGAGGCTCCGGCAGAGGCGCCGGACAGGCGGGAGGCTCCGGCAGAGGCGCCGGACAGACGGGAGGCTCCGGCAGAGGCGCCGGACAGACGGGAGGCTCCGGCAGCGCTGGACAGACGGGAGACTCCGGCAGCGCTGGAGAGGAGGAAGGCTCTGGACGGATGGGCCGGAGAGACAGCCTGGTACGGGGAGCTGCCACCGGAGGGCTGGGGTGTGGAGGTGGTGACGGATAGACCGGGCCG
The DNA here is from genome assembly GCF_057628025.1 of Oncorhynchus mykiss. NCBI lineage: Eukaryota > Metazoa > Chordata > Actinopteri > Salmoniformes > Salmonidae > Oncorhynchus > Oncorhynchus mykiss. The sequence goes on along the minus strand of NC_143048.1, from coordinate 23,862,445 downwards.
TGCAGGCGCACTGGAGCTCTTGAGCACCGAGCCTGCCCAACCTTACCCGGTTGAATGGTCCCGGTCGCCCTGCCAGTGCGGCGAGGTGGAATAGCCCGCACTGGGCTATGCAGGCGAACCGGGGACACCGTGCGCAAGGCTGGTGCCATGTAAGCCGGCCCAAGGAGACGCACTGGAGACCAGATGCGTAGAGCCGGCTTCATGGCACTTGGCTCGATGCCCACTCTAGCCCGGCCGATACCCGGAGCTGGAATGTACCGCACCGGGCTGTGCACCCGCACTGGGGACACCGTGCGCTCCACAGCATAACACGGTGCCTGCCCGGTCTCTCCAGCCCACCGGTAACCACAGGAAGTTGGCTCAGGTCTCCTACCTGGCGTAGCCATACTCCCTGTTAGCCCCCCCCCAATACATTTTTGGGGCTGCCTCTCGGGCTTCCATCCACGACGCCGCGCTGCCTCTTCATACCAGCGCCTCTCCGCTTTCGCCGCCTCCCGTTCTTCCTTGGGGCGGCGATACTCTCCTGGCTGAGCCCAAGGTCCTTTACCGTCTAATTCGTCCTCCCATGTCCATACCTCCTCGCGCTGCTCCTGCTGCTGCTTTTTCCTTTGCCCATTACCACACCGCTTGGTCCTGTTGTGGTGGGTGATTCTGTAACGATTCTCTTCTTGTGAAGTAGAGGCGGACCAAAGCGCAGCGTGGTGGTTGTTCATTGTACTTTATTTACGACACTATACAAGAACAAACTAACGAAAAAACAAGAAACGTGAGAACTCAAAACAGCCCAATCTGGTGTAAACACAAAGACAGGAACAATCACCCACAAACACACAGTGAAACCCAGGCTACCTAAATATGGTTCCCAATCAGAGACAATGACGAACACCTGCCTCTGATTGAGAACCATATCAGGCCGAACATAGAACTAGACCAAAACATAGAAAAACAAACATAGACTGCCCACCCAACTCACGCCCTGACCATACTAAATAAATACAAAAACAAAGGAAATAGAGGTCAGAACGTGACACGCTGCCAAAGGTGCTTCTATAAAGTATTGACTCAGGGGTGGGAATACTTATGTAAATGAGATATTTCTGAATGACATTTTCAGTAAATGTGCTAACATTTCAAAAAACATGTTTTCACTTTGTAATTATGGGGTAATTGTGTGTAGATGGGTGAGATTTGTTTTTTAATTCATTTGGAATTCAGGCTGTAACACAGCAAAATGTGGAACAAGTCAAGGAGGTATGAATACTTTCTGAAGGCACTGTAGGGTATGATTTGGGACGCACTTGATTGGTCAGGCAGAAAGCCCTTCCTAGTAGTTTTATGGTTTATCACAACATTTGTTGTGATTTATTTCATTCAACATTTATTTAACTAGGCAAGTCAGTTAAGAACAAATTCTTATTTACAATGATGGCCTAATCAAAGGCAAAAGGCCTCCTGCAGGGACAGGGCCTTGGATAAAAAGAAAAAGTAAATACAATAAAAATATAGCACAAAACACACATCACAACAAGAGAGACAACACAACACTACATAAAGAGAGACCTAAGACAACAACATAGCAAGGCAGCAATACATGAGAACACAGCATGGTAGTAACACAACATGACAACAACATGGTAGCAACACATTATGGCAGCAGCACAGGGTACAAACATTATTGGGCACAGACAACAGCACAAAGGGCAAAAAGGTAGAGACACCAATACATCACAGAAAGCAGCCACAACTGTCATTAAGAGTGTCCATGATTGAGTCTTTGAATGAAGAGATTGAGATAAAACTGTTCCGTTTGAGTGTTTGTTGCAGCTCGTCCAGTCCCTAGCTGCAGCGAACTGAAAAGATGAGCGACCCAGGGATGAGTGTGCTTTGGGGACCTTTAAGAGAATGTGATTGGCAGAATGGGTGTTATAGGTAGAGGATGAGAGCTGCAGTAGATATCTCAGATAGGGGGAGTGAGGCCTAAGAGGCTTTTATAAATAAACATCAACCAGTGGGTCTTGCGATGGGTATACAGAGATGACCAGTTTACAGAAGAGTATAGAGTGCAGTGATGTGTCCTATAAGGAGCATTGGTGGAAAATCTGATGGCCGAATGGTAAAGAACACCTAGCCGCTCGAAAGCACACTTACCTGCCGATCTATAAATTACGTCTCCGTAATCTAGCACGGGTAGGATGGTCATCTGAATCAGGGTTAGTTTGGCAGCTAGGGTGAAAGAGGAGTGATTACGATAGAGGAAACAAAGTCTAGATTTAACTTCAGCCTGCAGCTTTGATATGTGCTGAGAGAACGACACTGCACCATCTAGCCATACTCCAGCTGAGTATAAGACTGTATCATCTGCATATAAATGGATGAGAGAGCTTCCTACTGCCTGAGCTATGTTGTTGATGTAAATTGAGAAAAGCGTGGGGTCTCGGATCAATCCTTGGGGTACTCCCTTGGTGACAGTGGCAGTGGCTGAGACAGCAGATTTTCTGACTTTATAGACTGCACTTTTTGAGCGAGATAGTTAACAAACCAGGCCAAAGACCCCTCAGAGACACCAATACTCCTTAGCCAGCCCACAAGAATGGAACGGTCTACCATATCAAACGCTTTGGCCACGTTAATAAAAAATAGCAGCACAATATTGCTTAGAATCAAGGGTAATGGTGACATCAATGAGGACCTTTAAGGTTGCAGTGACACATCCATAACCTGAGCGGAAACCAAATTGCATACCTGAGAGAATACTATAGACATCAAGAAAGCCAGTCAGTTGAATAAGGTATTATTTAAGTTTTTCCAGCACTTTTGATAAACAGGGCAAAATAGAAATAGGCCTTTAACTGTAAGAATCAGCTTTATCTCCCCCTTTAAATAAAGGATGAATCGTGGCTGCCTTCCAAGCAATGGAAACCTCCCCAGAAAGGAGAGACAGGTTAAAAAGGTCAGAGATAGGCTTGGCGATGATAGGGGCAGCAACCTTGAAGAAGAAAGGGTCTAAATCATCTGACCCAGATTTTTTAAGTTTAAGGAGCTCCTTTAGCACCTGGGACTCAGTGACTGCCTGCAGGGAGAAACTTTGTAGTGGGGCAGGGGGAAAAGAGGGAGAAGCATTGGGGATAGTCACATTAGAAGGGGTGGGAGATGAGGAAATGTTGGACGGGCAAGGAGGCATGGCTGAGTCAAATAGGAATCCCGACTTAATGAAATGGTGATTAAAGAGCTCAGCCATGTGCTTCTTGACAGTAACAACCACATCATTAACATTAAGGGACATGGGAGGGTTAATTCTCCAGGTCTTTAACCATTTTCCAGAACTTCTGTGTAACCCTTGTGTAGTCTTAACATTCTGCATACTTCCCTTGTCCAAAAGGTTAAAAAAATGACCCGCCTTCACGTATCCCCTAAAATAAAGCATCTTCATTTAATTTTAAACCCCAAATCTAGTTTGCATGAAGAAACAACCTGTCATTCATTACAAACTTTGTGAATATCTGCATTTTCCCTCTTCACAATGCCGAAAGACTGCATTTAATCAGTGGACACCACTCATTTTTATTACAACACACCTGTCATAATTGTTTTCTTTACTAAAGTAGAGGTTTATTATTATTATTATTGCTAAAGATACTGCATAGGTGTAAACATACTTTTTTTAGCAGGCGATAGCACTTGTATAGCTTAAGAAAGTAGCAGAAATGTGCAGAAAGTAGTTTTGAATGCATTTTATTGAAGGGAAACAATAACAGTCTTGAACTTTTTTGGCAACATAGTGATATATTCTTATATACTGTACAATGAGGAATTCAACTACAAAATACTAGTCTTCTCCCATTTGTTTAACCATTGCCCCCACCCACAAGGTGTATAAACAACAATAAATAAGGATAAAACAAGATAATAGATACAAAACAAAAATGTGAAGAACATAAATCAATCAACTCTAATTATCACATGTAGGACAGTATGCAAGTGTGTGTGCATGGACTTTGCAGATGTATTTCTCACATGTGTTTTACAGTCCTTCTTTGGGGGGAAGAATTGGCATCTCCTCCTCTTGCAGCCTCAGGTGGATCAGGACAAGATTCAGTCCCCTGAACAGCTTTCACAAGTGCTGCAGAGGCTGCTGTGGGGGGAGGCGCTCCCTTCTTTGAATGTGTGGGGTTACAAGTGCCTTTTCCAGCTTTTCCAGGAACACCATCCTCTTGTTCCGCTTATCTGGCATCCAGGTAGGGTTGACCTTGTTCCATATCACGAAGGCATTGTATGAGGACACATCAATGATGTTATGGAAAATGACCAGGGGCCAGTGGGCAGTCATCCTCCTGCAGCTGTAAGTTCCATTCACCTTATCCAGGTTGTCCACATCTCCTTTGTTGTGGTTGTAGTCCAGGATAATGGCTGGCTTCCTGTCCTCACCATCACTGATCTCATCCATTTTGTGCAGTGTGCTCAGGAGGACCACATTCTTGTTCCTCTTTGGGAGGTAAGAAACTAGAGTGGTGGTGGGGGTGTAGGCAAACGTTGATGAGAAGGCCTCTCTCTCCTTTGTTGCGAGGAGTGCATGGGGGAGCTCAGGCTCGTTCTTTCTAACTGTGCCAACCATGGTGATCTTCCTCTGCAGGAGCTGCTGGCTGAGTTCATAAGAGGTGAAGAAATTGTCACACGTGACATTGTGCCCCCTCAGTCCATTTGTCACATCAAGCACAACCGGCATCCCCTGGTTCTTCTCCGGGCCTCCACTGGTCGGCCTTGTGTAAACTTGCATCTTCCAAGCGTAGCTGGATTGTGTGTCACAGGCCACCCATATCTTGATGCCATACCATGCTGGCTTGCTGGGCATATACTGGCGGAAAGGACAGCGACCTTTTGACAAAAGAGATTACTATCAGTAATTTGTACCAGTGTCACAGAAAACAATCAGATAAATCAATGATATTACAGCAATACATAATAACATTTACATTGAAAATAATTTACATTACAGATATTAAAATAAAAATGTACCTCTGAACGGAACCAGTTGCTCATCTACTGTTATTTCAGGCCCAGGGTTGTAGAGGTATGGCAGACGCTCCAACCACTTCTCCCAAACCTCTCTTATGGCTCCACCCACTTCTCCCAGACCTCTCTTATGGCTCCACCCACTCCTCCCAGACCTATCTTATGGCTCCACCCACTTCTCCCAGACCTCTCTTATGGCCGCCAGTTTGTCTCTCACACGTCTTGCAGGTCTTGACTCACGGTTATCAAATCGTTGCATTCTTGAGAAAGTGTCAAAGACTGTCAGTGGCATCAGGGCACGGACAATCACCCTTCCACTCTCTGCATCCCAGAGACTACATGTAACCTCGCCTCGGTGCCTGTACACACCCGCTAAGATTAGCAGCCCTATGTAGGCATGCAGGTCAATCTCATCCATCCTTTTCCAGTTGTCTCCATATTTACGGAAACGCTCCGAATTTGTCATCTCCAGGATGATTTTTTCGATGGCTGGTGTGATGAACATGTAGAATGTTGAGGTGATGTCCTGAGCATGGGCAACTGCATGTCTTGTGGGCCCTGGAGTCATCGTTATGACATTTTGCACTGCCATCCTGTCCTGGTTGACATATGGTGACAAGGACCATGTTATTTTGCTGTTCTTTGACAAAAATGTCTCTTTTTCAGCTTGGGGGATTTCTTCTTCATCTGAAGATGATGCATCATGCTCTGGGTTACATTCTTCCCCGTCTTCTTCTTCAGATACCTCCTTCTCTTCTAAATCATTGTTCTCTTGTTCCTCCTGGACATCTGAAAAAATCAGATCTACGACCTGTTGGGCACTGAAACGTGCACTCATGGCTTCAGCAAAGGGAATACTGGGGGAATTGCCATCTGCATAAACTTTATAGCCTCTGACCATTCCCCATTAGTAAACAATGCTTTCAAGAAATGTTTATTTTGTATGAAATTGTTTAAATTTTTTTCTGTGAACTTGGGTCATGTGTGGGGTCGTGGAGGGGAGATGCTGCTTATGCACAAGAAAATGTTTGTTTTGTCTGAGTTCAATCTTTGTGGTTTTGTGGTGTGTAAATTATTTTATAACTGCCAGGTCACAAATTACCCAAAGACAATATTTGTACCCTGGTGGTGTACAGCTTTCATGGAAATATGAACAAAGGCGATGTTTCACTTTTTCTAATGTTGGGGTCACTCTAGCAAAAGTCATCAAATTTCAAATTGAAAAATATAATTTAGGGGGTTTTCTCTGCTGTTAAACATAGTAGTGCGTCATGTTTTACCCTTAAGACAACACAAGGGTTAAAGTAACTAACTTTCTCCTTCAGGATAGCCTGAGTGCACTTATTTCTCATTTGCCTGAATGATAGCCAGTCAGCCTGAGTATGTGTGTGCCGAGCCTTTCGCCAAATGCAATTCTTGAGGTGGAGTAACTCGGCAAGATCACGGTCGAACCAGGGGCTGAACCTGTTTTTAATTCTCATTTTCTTTATGGTGGCGTGTTCGTTAAAAACACCACTGAAAATATCAAAAGAAGGTCCAAGTGTCTTCGATAGAGCTGATTCTATACCATTTTACAAAGGCCAGTTCATGAAGGAAGGCTTGCTCATTGAAGTGTTTTAGCAAGCATCTATGACAAATCACTGAGCAGCCATTATGAACACAGGCTGTAAAACAGTGATCACTAAGGTCATTACAGAAAACACCAGACTGATACCTATCAGGATTATTTGTGAGGATAACATCGAGGAGAGTAGCCTTTTCTGGGTGTTTGGAGTCATACCTTGTGGTAATAATCTGAGAAAGATTTAGGGAGTCCCATTGCTTTAGGACTTGATCAGGTGTTATTTGTATGTCCCAGTTTAGGGAACATAGCACGACAAATTCAGACTTCAAATCAAAATCAAATCAAACGTTGTCACATACACATGGTTAGCAGATGTTAATGCGAGTGTAGCGAAATGTTTGTGTTTCTAGTTCCGACAATGCAGTAATAACCAACGAGTAATCTAACCTAACAATTTCTCAACAACTACCTTATACACGGCCTCCCGGGTGTCGCAGTGGTTAAGGGCGCTGTACTGCAGCGCCAGCTGTGCCATCAGAGTCCCTGGGTTCGCGCCCAGGCTCTGTCGTAACCGACCGGGAGGTCCGTGGGGCGACGCACAATTAGCCTAGCGTCGTCTGGGTTAGGGAGGGCTTGGTCGGTAGGGATGTCCTTGTCTCATCGCGCACCAGCGACTCCTGTGGCGGGCCGGGCGCAGTGCGTGCTAACCAAGGTTGCCAGGTGCACGGTGTAGCCTCCGACACATTTTTTACATACATTTTTCCATTATTAAAGTGGCTGGAGTATGTTGGCAGCAGCCACTCAGTGGTGGCTGTCTAACAGTCTGATGGCCTTGAGATAGAAGCTGTTTTTCAGTCTCTCGGTTATTATTGGTATTGGACAGAAAACACTCTGAAGTTTCTAAAACTGTTTGAATGATGTCTGTGAGTATAACAGACCTCATATGGCAGGCAAAAACCTGAGAAAAATCCAACCAGGAAGTGGGACATCATGTTTCTAAAGGACTGTAACAGAACTTTTTGAGTTTTTGTCTGGATGAAGTGCCTGCGCCTCGGATTACTGGGCTGAACACACTAACAACAAGTGGCTATTTGGACATAAATGATGGAATTTTATGGAACAAATCAGTAATTTATTGTCGAACTGGGATTCCTGGGAGTGCCTTCGGATGAAGATCATCAAAGGTAAGTGAATATTTATGGTGTTGTTTCTAACTTTGTTGATTCCAAAATGGGGGATATTCCTCTAGGCTGTTCCTCTGGCTTCTGAGCGCCGTTCTCAGATTATGCTTTTTCCTTCAAGTTTTTTTGAAATCTGACACAGCGGTTGCATTAAGGAGAAGTCTTATGTTGTCGAGGGGTTCCTGCGGTAGAAAGGTTAAACACGACTCACACCGTACCTAAACCGGCTGCAAGTGTGCACTATCGTGTGCCATTGTGCGCAAATTGATTTTGTCCCCCCACACCAAACACGATCACGACACGCAGGTTAAAATATAAAAACAAACTCTGAACCAATTATATGAATTTGGGGACCGGTCGAAAAGCATTAAACATTTATGGCAATTCAGCTAGCTAGCTTGCAGTTGCTAGCTAATGTGTCCTATTTAGCTAGCTTGCTGTTGCAAGCTAATTTGTCTTGGGATATAAACGATGAGTTGTTATTTTACCTGAAATGCACAAGGTCCTCTACTCCGACAATTAATCAACACATAAAATGGTCAATTGAATAATTTCTAGTCATCTCTCCTCCTTCCAGGCTTTTTCTTCTTTGGACTTTATATGGCGATTGGCATCTAACTTTCATAGTTACCACGAGGACCAACCAAACTCAGTTCATCTTTCAATCACCCCCGGTGTGTATAACCAATAAGGAGATGGCAAGTGGGTATCTGCTTCTATAAACCAATGAGGTGATGGGAGAGGCAGGACTTGCACCACGATCAGTGTCACAAATAGAACTTCTATTTTAGCCCTTTGCAACGCAGACACTCGTTGGCGCGGGCGGCAGTGTGGGTGCAATAATTGAATAACGTTTGTTTACATTTATTTTGCAGCGCTCGACACATTAACGGTGTGGTCAGCATGTTAGCCCTTGGCAACGCAGACGCTTGTTGGCACGTGTGGGTGCAATAATTGAATAACATGTATGTTTAAATTTATTTTGCAATGCTCAGGCACGCGACGCAAGCGGTGGGGTCAGCATGTCAGTAATGACCAACACATCTGGATTGGAGCTGTGTAATATAAACCATATGTGTTTATATAACAGCTAAAATTGTCTTTATAACAGTACATATGTTAATTAATAAATTCTTTAACAACTTCTACATGGTCACAGTCAGTGGAAAGGAGTGGAGGCTGTCTATCGACCGACATCAAAACATGAAATAATGATCTGTTTATATTGACTACATTATTTATTGGATATAAGCTGCTTAAAATGTCCCTCTCAAACAAGACCACAGTTCATTACTGTTGATCTAGTTGGTCTCTGGAGGGATTATTTTCTATCAATCAGGTTCAGTGTTTTACAGAATCAGCCCGGAGAACTCTCTCTTGGAGATCCAGCTAGAGAAGGTGCCCACCTGGCTGCCTGTGTGCTATGAGAGATGGAACTCTTCCCTGGGGACCCTGGTCTGCCGCCAGCTGGGATATCTAAGGCTAGTCTACTAAGACCATTTTCTTACTACATAGCCCAAGCATCTTGGGAACATACTAGGCTATTCATCTAACCATAAGGCTGATTGCTCCCAGTTAATGATGGATTATTTAATGCTCTGTTAATACCTCGTTTATAGGCTTGCCTTATGCCCCATAGATCAGACATTACTTTTTAAAAGGAACACTCCCATCTTGCCTGCTTTTATAGAAGATATAACTGATTTATTTTCTTTTCAGACTGACCAAGCAAAAGGGGGTGAACTTAACCGACATCGGACCAAACTACACAGATGGCTTCATACAGATTACCTCCGAACACAATAGTAGCCTGGAAAATATATGGCAGTTAAGGTATGGCAGCTGTCTGAGGAGATAATGCATTACCTAATGATGCAGAAAAAATGGATGTGCTATCACAAAGTTATCAAGGTTTTCTAATGTACCTACTTGTTTTTATTTAGGGGGAGTTGCGTCACAGGGAAGGTTATAGCTTTGAAATGTTTTGGTAAGTTTCTGCAGGGTACTAACAACACTAACATAATAGTGGATTAACTACATTGTACATTTGTGCATCTCACACACCGGTAGGACCCAATGACCTTCATATGACCTCTCAGTCATGACTTCATAGTGCTACACATTGGTAGGAAATCCTTCTCGTTCCATGACATAGACTGATCAGGTGAATCTAGATGAAAGCTATACTCCCTTATTAATGTCACTTGTTAAATCCAGTTCAATCAGTGTAGATTAAAGGGAGGAGGGTTAAAGAAGGATTTTTAAGCCTTGAGACAATTGAGACATGGATTGTGTATGTGGGTGAATGGGCAAGACAAAATATTTAAGTGCCTTTGAACAGGGTATGGTAGTAGGTGCCAGGCGCACGGGTTTGAGCATGTCAAGAACTGCAACACTGCTGGGTTTTTCACTCTCAACAGTTTTCCGTGTGTATCAAGAATGGTCCACCACCCAAAGGACATCCAGCCAACTTGACACAACAGAAGGAAGCATTGGAGTCAACATGGGCCAGCATCCCTGTGGAACGCTTTCCACACTTTCGAGTCCGTGCCCTGACGAATTGAGGCTGTTCTGATGGCAAAAGGGGGTGCAAGTCAATATTAAAAAGCTGCTCCTAATGTTTTGTACACTCAGTATATACTGTACGGTGATGAGTTATCTCAATACAATGTACGTAAAGTGATCTGGGTAAAATATGTTCTTCACCATTCGGCCATCAGATTTGCCACCAATTCTCCTTACAGGACACATCACTGCAGTCTATACTCTTCTGTAAACTGGACACCTCTGTATACCCGTTGCAAGACCCACTGGTTGATGCTTATTTATAAAAGCCTCTTAGGCCTCACTCCCCCTATCTGAGATATCTACTGCAGCTCTCATCCTCTACATACAACACCTGTTCTGCCAGTCACATTCTGTTAAAAGTCCCCAAAGCACATCCCTGGGTCGCTCATCTTTTCAGTTCGCTGCAGCTAGGGACTGGACGAGCTGCAACAAACACTCAAACGGAACAGTTTTATCTCAATCTCTTCATTCAAAGACTCAATCAAGGACACTCTTACTGACAGTTGTGGCTGCTTTGTGTGATGTATTGGTGTCTCTACCTTTTTGCCCTTTGTGCTGTTGTCTGTGCCCAATAATGTTTGTACCCTGTGATGCTGCCATATTGTGTTGCTACCATGTTGTTGTCATGTTGTGTTGTTACCATGCTGTGTTGTCATGTGTTGCTGCCATGCTATGTTGTTGTCTTAGGTCTCTCTTTATGTAGTGTTGTGTTGTCTCTCTTGTTGTGATGTGTGTTTTGTCCTATATTTTTATTTAGTTTATTTTTAAGTTTTAATCCCAGCCCCTGTCCCTGCAGGAGGCCTTTTGCCTTTTGGTAGGCCGTCATTGTAAATAAGAATTTGTTCTTAACTGACTTGCCTAGTTAAATAAATATAATTTTAAAAATGCCTTCATGTTTGTTTCCTGTGCCTGTGTAGAGTGTGGGACTCGGGCTAAGCTGCCCAGGATAATTGGGGGAGTTGAGGCTACCTTGGGAAGGTGGCCCTGGCAAGTCAGTCTCTACTACAGCAACCGACACACCTGTGGAGGCACCATCATCACCAGCCAATGGGTGGTCACAGCAGCCCACTGTGTGCACAAGTAAGACCCCCAAGGACGCCTCGGGATAAGAGGTTAGATGTTTGAGGTCAAAGGTCACTGACTCATGACTCATGACAGTGTAGTGATGACTAGGGACAGTAATAGCTCTCACTTTATTTTGCTCAAAGTCAGTTATACTTTATGCAATTGAGAATTGGAGAGACATCTATTCGATATAAATTGCTTCGTGTCTTTTTTTCACATTCCAGCTATAGGCTACCACAGGTGTCCAGTTGGGTGGTCTACGCTGGTATTGTCACACGCAGTTCAGCTAAAATGTCTCAGTACATTGGATATCCAGTGGAAAAGATCCTCTACAACAAGAACTACAATCCCAGGAGCCACGACAATGACATTGCTCTGATGAAACTGCGAACCCCACTGAATTTCTCAGGTGACAGGGAACTTGATTGCTTCTGTTTTGAATGCACCACATAGTCCTTTGGCTGACTGGAACACTCAACTATATTATTACAGCAATCAGTTCCAAACCATGTTCCAATATTACTGAAATTATCTTCAAAATTACCTACACTGTTTTCTAATATTCTTAATATTCTCTTAAATTGTATTTTTTAGATGCCATCAGGCCTATTTGTCTGCCACAGTACGAGCGTGATCTTCCAGGAGGAACACAGTGCTGGATCTCTGGCTGGGGCTACACTCAACCGGATGATGGTAGGACTATGTTAAACGAATAATAGAACTTAAATAGAATAATTTAATGTATCTCTATCAGTGGTTCAATGTTTTTTTCATAGCACAAAGTCAGTCACGTCCTAAAAATAAGAGGTATATTTACATTAGTTTGACTTTCTTTGACAGTTCTCATCCCTGCCACGCTAAAAGAAGCTCCGGTTCCACTGATAAGCACCAAGAAATGCAACAGTTCCTGCATGTACAATGGAGAGATCACCCCCCGCATGCTCTGTGCTGGATTTACAGAAGGCAAAGTGGACGCATGTCAGGTTAGTTCATAAAACATACCTGAGTTCTTCCTCCTGTGGCTTGTTTTATGAAGAGATTTACCAAAGGTCAGAGAGTTGTTTCTTACAAAAGTAGAATTGGTTCTTGATAATGAGAATATTTTCCCCCAGGTGTCCCCATTACTGTTCTGAATTATCAAAGACAAATCTCATTAGGCATGCGGGCACACCAGCTTTATTCCTAGGCCCAACCGATCAAATTCAGTTGAGCTCAGGTTTCAGTATTTCACAATATCCCCTAAATCACTGTGACTTAACAATATCTCAAACCCTAGCAATCAGTGTGGTGGTCTGGTAACCAGTGTGATTGACAGCAGTGTGTATCTGCTCCTGTCCTCTTCCCAGGGGGACAGTGGGGGTCCTCTGGTCTGTCAAATTGACAATGTGTGGAGACTGGTGGGTGTGGTGAGCTGGGGTACAGGCTGCGCTGAGCCCAACCACCCCGGAGTCTACACCAAGGTGGCCGAGTTCCTCGGCTGGATCTACGACATGATTGAGGCAAACTTACACTAACTCTTCGTTGCATAGGCCTACGTGTTGATTTTCTACATATTAGGAACACATCTGCTGTGCACTTCTGTTTCACCTCTTGAAATTGCATAATACTGTATGTTACATTTTATTTTTCCATCCGCAGAGCTACTGAGGAGGAAGAGGAATAAGACAATGGATGATCAGGGAGACTCATGTATGACCAGAACAGGCCTAGAGCAAACTGAAACATAAGATGCTCCTGACATTCTTCCTCCTGTACTATATCTGTCATTTTACCTCCTTATAATGGCCATGTGTATTGCAGAAATTCATACATTATTTAGGAAATAATTTTATACTACTTGTTTGTCATGCATTTTATTTTTAGCACCTGAATGAGAACATATTTATATCATATATTTGTCTTGTAATGAAAATAAATTGTGCTTCATATCTAAACATGTCATTTGTTTCCTCTGGTGTGATGAAACAGGTTTATGTGTCTGGGCCATCATGTCTGAAGGATGCAGACACTGTTCACCGCTGAGTGCAAAGTAGTAGCACCTCTCTCCTGTCAGAAGAGGGCGTGCATGCACCCCTATCATCTCTTTTCTATAGTAAAAGAGGACACTCGCGACAAAAGTTGAGTTTGTCAACATTTAGTAGTAACGTTAGAACAAGGGTCGCAAAACCTTGAAGCAAGTTTACTGTGAGTATTTCCATGTGTTTTGTGTTAAAAGGATAACTACTGTTCTCCGTCTGATTCACAGCATTCGTACCAAATGGTTTGATTGTATTCAAGGCATTGCTGGCTGGTGTATTGGGGTAGCTATTTAGCTACACTACTGTAACGTTAGCTAGCTAACATAAACATTATTTAACCTAGCAAGGAATTATCTTGTTCATCTATAGCTAGCGTGCCTTGCCATACCATAATCAAATGCACAACTCCAATGAGCTGTGTGTATACTGAACTAAATCCCTCAACATATTTTCAGAAATATGTCTTCATCCCTGGTAGTACAAATTACAAAACAGGAAGTTTTGCAGCAGTTCAGCCAGTTCTGGTCCATGTTAGACGACCTGTCACAGAATGACCCCCAAAGCTACCAGATGTTTATCGAGGAACAAATAAAACAGGGAGCTAATAATAATGCACTACCTCAGCCTGACTCCTGCCTACTCACTGAAATGCTGGAACCACAAATGACCTGCTTTCTAAGAGCAGCTACACCCACACTGTAGAGTTTATACATTAAAAACACACTTAGAACACTGGCCTACATTAAAAAAAAGAACATAACTAAGTGTGTTGATAAGAGAATACTGGTTCATTTGTTTGACTGTGCAATGCTGGCTAATAATATGGAGGTGTGAACTATAAAGAGGCTGAACAGTTGCTTTATTGTATGTGTCAGGAGACAAAGAAAGGGTTGCTGTACATCAATGTGTGTGGCTGGAAGCACATCCCTAACCCTGGTGATGAGAACAAGCCTGTGCCTGTATGTGGAGGGAAACTGGAGACAGACATTCATGAAGGAGGAGGTACCAAGAGTCACTGTTGTCCTGCAGAACACAAACCTGTATTTCTGCATAATTACCTGGACTGTAACCTGTTTCATAAGAGGTGCAGGGAAAAAAAGTTCAGATTGTCCCCAAAAAATATTTACAGTTGAAGTCGGATCGGAGGTTTGCATACACCTTAGCCAAATACATTTAATCTCAGTTTTTCACAATTCCTGACATTTAGTCCTAGTAAAAATTTTCTGTTTTAGGTCAGTTAGGATCACCACTTTATTTTAAGAATGTGAAATGTCAGAATAATAGTAGAGAGAAGGATTTATTTCAGCTTTTATTTCTTTCATCACATTCCCAGTGGGTCAGAAGTTTACATACACTCAACAGTATTTGGTAGCATTGCCTTTAAATTGTTTAATTTGGGTCAAACGTTTCAGGTAGCCTTCCACAAGCTTCCCACAATAAGTTGGGTGAATATTGGCCCATTCCTCCTGACAGAGCTGGTGTAACTGAGTCAGGTTTGTTGGCCTCCTTGCTTGCACACACTTTTTCAGTTCTGCCCACACATTTTCTATAGGATTGAGGTCAGGGTGTTGTGATGGCCACTCCAATACCTTGACTTTGTTGTCCTTAAGCCATTTTGCCACAACTTTAGAAGTTTACTTGTGGTCATTGTCCATTTGGAAGACCCATTTGCGACCAAGCTTTAACTTGCTGACTGATGTCTTGAGATGTTGCTTTAATATATCCACCTACTTTTCTTTCCTCATGATGCCATCTATTTTGTGAAGTGCACCAGTCCTTCCTGCAACAAAGCACCCCCACAACATCATGCTGCCAACCCCGTGCTTCACGGGTGGGATGGTGTTCTTCGGCTTGCAAGCATCCCCCTTTTTCCTCCAAACATAACGATGGTCATTATGGCCAAACAGTTTTATTTTTGTTTCATCATACCAGAGGACATTTCTCCAAAAAGTACGATCTTTGTCCCCATGTGCAGTTGCAAACCATAGTGTGGCTTTTTTATGCCGGTTTTGGAGCAGTGGCTTCTTCCTTGCTGAGCGGCCTTTCAGGTTATGTTGATATAGGACTCGTTTTATTGTGGATATAGACACTTTTGTACCTGTTTCCTCCAGCATCTTCACAAGGTCCTTCACTGTTAATCTGGGATTGATTTGCACTTTTCGCACCAAGTACGTTCATCTCTAGGAGACAGAACGCATCTCCTTCCTTGAGTGGTATGACGGCTGCGTGGTCCCATGGTGTTTATACTTGCATACTATTGTTTGTACAGATGATCGTGGTACCTTCAGGCATTTGGAAATTGCTCCCAAGGATGAACCAGACTTGTGGAGGTCTACAATTTTTTTTCTGAGGTCTTGGCTGATTTCTTTTGATTTTCCCATGATGTCAAACAAAAAGGCACTGAGTTTGAAGGTAGACCTTGAAATACATCCACAGGTTCACCTCCAATTGACTCAAATTATGTCAATTAGCCGAACAGAAGCTTCTAAAGCGAATACATAATTTTATTTAATTTTCCAAGCTGTTTAAAGGCACAGTCAACTTAGTGTATGTAAACCTCTGACCCGCTGGAATTGTGATAGGCTGAACAGGCTGAATTATAAGTGAAATAATCTGTCTGTAAACAATTGTTGGAAGAATTACTTGTGTCATGCACAAAGTAGATATCCTAACCGACTTGCCAAAACTATAGTTTGTTAACAAGAAATTTGTTGAGTGGTTGAAAAACTAGTTTTTAAATACTCCAACCTAAGTGGATGTAAACTTCCGACTTCAACTGTATACGACAGCTGATGTTCTTATCACTTTTTAATGGTTTTCATACCAATGTTATCTAACACTGTTTGACCTCAAAAGGTGTTTCATTGAAACAGTATTTTATTTATTTATTTATTTATTTAGTATTTATTTCACCTTTATTTAACCAGGTAGGCAAGTTGAGAACAAGTTCTCATTTACAATTGCGACCTGGCCAATATAAAGCAAAGCAGTTCGACACATACAACAACACAGAGTTACACATGGAGTAAAACAAACATACAGTCAATAATACAGTAGAAACAAGTCTATATACGATGTGAGCAAATGAGGTGAGATAAGGGAGGTAAAGGCAAAAAAAAGGCCATGGTGGCAAAGTAAATACAATATAGCAAGTAAAACACTGGAATGGTAGATTTGCAGTGGAAGAATGTGCAAAGTAGAAATAAAAATAATGGGGTATGAAAATTTCAGTATTATCGCGGTATCGTTAAAATGTGCTGGAAATGTGCCCGCTAGCGCTGAACACTCTCTCTGATGGCACGCTGGTTGCTTGGATGCACAAAAGCTTCCTGGCAACACTGGCAATTTGAGGCAGCTCTGATGCAGGGCCCCTCCACCACACCAGTGGATCCTCTTCTGCTGGAATGGTTGGCAGAGACAGGTAGACCTTGATCTCTTCTTTCACTCTGTCTTCTGGGGTGGTTGGAATCTGACCCTCTTCACCTCTCTGCTGCCTTGTTGAGGTAATGTTTCTCAGCAACCCAGCCAGGCCTTTCCCCTCTGATGCCGCTGTGGGGGTGTTGGTGGTGGAGGTGCTGCTGGTGCTTTGTGTTTCTTCCCTGACTTGTGCAGCTGCCAGCTTCAAGGCCTCCTGGACACAGCTGTCAGTGTCAACTTTTACAGCCTCAGGCTCATCTAAAAAGTGCCTTTTGAAGCGGGGGTCAATGAAACAAGCCATGTGCATGACTCTCTTTGCCTTCTCTGTGTATCTGTTGTTAACCTCTCTGCGCACCGAACCCCTTAGCGGGATTAAATTCGACAACATACGGTAATCGCTACATAAATAGTCATATTAAACATTCATGACAATACAAGTGTCTTAGATGGGTCGAAAGCCTAGAATCATGCTAATCCAACTGCGTTGTCAGATTTAAAAGAGGATTTACATGCGAAAGAATACGATACCATTATTTGAGAACAACTATAAAAAAAACTATTTCAACCAGCACAGGCGTAACAACATCACAAATTGCAATAAAATAAATTGTTTACCTTTGACGATCTTCCTCTGTTTGCAATCCCAATGCTCATTGTTACACAATGAATGGTATTTTGTTTGATAAAATCCATTTTTATAGCCTAACACAAAACATTTTGTGAACCGCTTGTGTCGTGAATTCCGTCTCATTCCATTTTCGACGACAAATTCGATGTAAAAACACACACTAAACGTGACTTTTCCAGTCATGTTTGGTTTCATTGCAATCAACTGGTTTGTTTGTAACACAACCAAACGTGATGGGTCATTTCGCGGGACGTATTGACTGAAAGAAACCGATTTGAAGACAACAAGTAATGACATCATTGTGCACCAATGATATGACCGCTGTTTCGTTGATTGACTGTATTTTAACCCAATGACCACTGATCGTCTTGAAATCTAGCTGGGTAGATAGCCAATGAGCTGAGGTAAACATCAATATGTAATGTTTATGTGTTGGAAGACCAACCCATGTAGTAAACTCCGGCGTAAAGAGGGTCATTCGCCATTGAAGTTTCATACCGGAAGGAGCCACGCATGTTACGCACAGCATTGTTTTGGTAAAGCGCATCTTCAGCTGTTTATAAATCAATCAGTATGGCGACTAAGTTAGGGAAAGCTAAATCTAAGTCTAGATATACAGATGTACACACAACAAAAAAAGTGAGACAGAGATTATTGGAGGACGATTCATTTAGCGATTCCCAAATGGAGGAATATTTTTTGAACGGAGAGAACATCGTTTTGGACTGGTGAGTTCTTCTCATGCTAATGCCTTTGTTTGAAATTAATAATATAAAATATTATTTGTGATTTTTACATTTTTTTAGTAGCAATATATAAAAATGTAATGAAATGTGTAAAGTACACGTTGGCTATACATTGTGGGTGGGGGTATGTTTGAATGTATGTTTATGACACATAGCCTATGTTTGTGTGTGTATATATACATATTGTGGATTAGAGGGAGCATGGCCGAGATGCGTGTGTCTGCCGCTCCACCCCACCCCACCCCGACATGAAATAGCCTATTTGAGGCTGTTGAGGGGAGGGCAGGCCCACAACAATGGCCAAAGTGAAATGGAGACAGTAGATACAGCTGGTCTGTTGTAATATAATAAAGACAGTAGATCTAGCTGGTCTGTCATAATATAATAGAGACAGTAGATCTAGCTGAAATGTCATAATATAAAATAGACAGTAGATCTAGCTGATCTGTCATAATATAAATTAGACAGTAGATCTAGCAGGTCAATAATAATATATTCAACCTTATGTTCCCTGTACTCTCTATATATATATATATGTTTATTATACCTGTTGATACAGGGCTCATATGTGAAACTATTCTAACTGAACATTTTCTTTCACAGTGACACTGACTCCGAATGGGAGCCCCCAGTGCCAAGGTGTCCATCCCCCACTGAAGCTGGTCATCCAGCTCCTGCCACAAGTGGTGTTCATCTGCCCCCCAAATTTATTTCTGCAGGCATGGATGTGCCTCAGGGCCAAAAGGGCACAGCATGGAGGCGTCGCTGTGTTCTTTGCAAAATGAAGTCCCCCATCACCTGCACCACATGCTTGGTGGCCATCTGCTTTACAGCAGAAAGAGACTGCTATGGCACCTGGCATCAGCAGCACAATATTGTGTGAGGACTGAGGGTCTTCCAAATATTGAAAGTGTTATTTTGTAAATGTGTATATATGTATATTTCTTTCATGTTTTTTCTCAATTTTATTGGGGGGGGTTGTTAGAATACAGTTATTCCATTCAAAATGTATAACTTCAATAATTTGGCCACTTGTGTGGGACACCTGGGTGACTTCATGATAAATGTCATGTAGCACACTGATTTAGGAAGTTATCATTCTGAAACTTTGCACAAGTACTGTTGCCCTCTTATGTTTTTCACTGAAATTGTCCCCATCATCCTATCTGAATGTTTGTTTTGTCTTGTTCATTTTAAAGATGATGATACAACAATAAAAATGAAAAAACATAAGTTTTTTTCATTGTATTATCTAAACCAGATCTATTGTGTTATATTCTCCTACATTCAATTCACATTTACACAAACTTCAAAGTGTTTTCTTTCAAATGAAACCAAGAATATGCATATCCTTGGTCCTGGGCCTGAGCCTGAGCTACAGATTTGGGTATGTCTTCAGGTGGAAATTGAAAAAAGTAGGGGGGTAGCTGTAAGAGGTTTTAAGGTATTCTCTCATTACCCTTTTCATCTCCTTGGCCACCAGAACATCACAGGTGATGTGGTCTAGGACAGGCTTGATGGCTGACAGTGTCACTCGTGTCTCTGAGGCTAGTGCATCTGTAAACTTGCTCAGAGTTTCAAGGAGCTGGCACAGTTGCTCCATGACACTTATGTCGGCATCCTTGGGCATCAGATGCCATGTTCCTCTTTCTCCAGCCAGTGTCACTGGCTGCTGTTGGCTGAGGAAACGCTCAAGCATCTTGTGTGTAGATCCCCATCGGGTCACCACATCATGGATCAGAGCCTTCTGTGGCATGTTGAGGGCAGCTTGCTTTTCTCTCAGTTCTCTCCTTCTCTTCCAGCTCCGTGAGAAGCCTTGGACCAGATGACTGCAGGCCTTGACTGCTGTGTCAACTCTCTGAATTTTCAGAGCCTTTGAGATGGCCAGGTTCAAATTATGGCCAAAGCACCCAAGCCACAGATCTGGCAACTCTTCAAAAGCCTTGATCATGTTTGTTGCGTTGTCTGTGGTTATGCAGACCAGGTCTTTCTTGTTGATTCCCCCCCACTCTCCCAGCATATTCTCAAAACACTATTTGATGTTGTGAGCCGAGTGATCTTCTGGGAATAACTGTGTTTCCAGGCAGTTTGATTCCAGTTGCCAGTCTGGGGTGAGGTAATGGTTAGTGAAGCTGATGTAGGATTGACCACCCCCAGCTTTCACTGGTTCAGAGGTCAGTAGTTGCAGCAAACCATGTGCCTTGAGTCAAACTTTTTCCAACATCAGCTTTAACCTGGTTGTACAGGTTTGGGATTTCAGGCTTGACAAAGAATGTTCGTGATGGCACTTCGTAGTGAGGCACGGCATCCTTCATCAGCCTCAGAAAGCCAGGCCTCTCAACAATTTGAAATGGCATCATGTCCTTTGCAATGTAGTATGAAAGGGCTGCAGTGAGGTCTTGAGCATGTTTTGATGTGGGTGCATAAGCAGCCTGTCTTTGAAATGCTTACTGGAGTGTCCCTTGTAAACAAGGGAATAGCAAATGTATTATTGGTGTTGTTACATTGTAATTATTATTACACACTCACCTCATTCTCACACACATACATACATACATACATACATACATACATACATACATACATACATACAGGTCCAAACACTTAAAAGACACACCTACCCCCTCAGCCCTCAAATTAAGTGGACACTTCTGATGACGTATCATGACCTCTGACGAGTAAACAAGGGGTGGGGGAAGAAGGAATCATTTTTAAATGGCCACCCTTCATCCCGCAACGATTGTGTTTTCAGCCTC
Organism: Oncorhynchus mykiss; assembly: GCF_057628025.1. Taxonomy (NCBI): domain Eukaryota; kingdom Metazoa; phylum Chordata; class Actinopteri; order Salmoniformes; family Salmonidae; genus Oncorhynchus; species Oncorhynchus mykiss. The sequence continues at coordinate 23,841,492 of NC_143048.1, read as the reverse complement.
CAGTAGCTTGTGGGTGCTTTATATGCGCTACAGTCAATTATGAGTGCATGCCTACTTATATTAAAAATATAATTATTAATATAAGTATGATAGCTAGAAAATAAATTAGCTAACTAACGTCAGCCTGCCTAGCTGGAACTTCTAAAGAAAAATGTTTTATTTCTACAAAAACATATTTACTTTTTACGAGACGTGTTTGTGCCATCATGTGCATTAGTAGCAACATTTCTAACTTATTTGCATTCGTTTTTACTTACACTTGTATGTTGACTTCTCCATTGATGTTGTTTTTAAGTTTTCGCCGACTTTTCTTAGAGGAAGTGAACATAATTGTACACTCGCAAAGCCGACTAAAAATGAGGGCTGAGGGGCTTACGTTGCAAACTTCCTTTGCTTGGCTAATCATTTGGACCGTCCTCCAAGATGGCGACAGGGATTCCCCCAAGGGCATAAGGCGAGGGTGAGTGGACGAGTGTGTGTCTTAAGTGTTTGGAACGCAGCCCCTGTCTGTCTTCTGTGTTGCATTTGAGTATATGCAATGACCCCATGCTCAATTTACAGAAATACAAATGTGTTTTAAGAAGACAGTTATAGTAATTGCAATGAGCCCAACAATTGACATAAATATAGGAGTATATAGTGTTTTCCTGTTAGAACACTTTTACAACCAAGTCGACGACTGACAGATTTTAAATGAACAAAATATGTTGGTTGGGTGACTAAACTACCATGTGCAATGGGTGAATAGAGTCTGCAGACACACAATGCATACATCAGCAGAACAACGTGTAGTCTTTTTACAAGAGTAGGTAACACTGAAAGCTTCAGTTTACTTTATTGACAAGCTATTAGCAAGTTAGACAGACAAACCATCACATTTTCCTCCATTCCAAAGTCCCCACATCATGCATTGAGCTAAAAGTTAACTTACCTTGCATTCGCTATAAAGTAGTGTGTGGTGGTCACGAAGATGACTCAAGAGATTTGAAGTGTTGTCCCTTTTCGCAGCAATTTTATTTTGCTTGTTCTGCAGACAGGGTGACCATCTTCGATTAAGTTTCCCTCAGCACTTTTGTAAAACCCAAAATACGACCACACTTCAGATTTGGTCCTCTTAGAAGGCTGAAAAATCTCCCAAGCGCTGTCACTGCCTTCCGCCATGTTTTTACCCAGAACAAAACCCACGTTGCATTCTGCGCCTGCGTCAGACTGTTGCTAACTTTGGTTGATGCTGGACAGTATTTACCGTGAGTTTTTCAAAACGTGTTTTAATGATAATTCAAATTTGAACTGGTAATACTAACCGTTGGGAATTTGACCATGGTTTACCGTGAAACCGGTAACTGTTTCATCCCTTACTTGTCTTCCCTGTACTGTAGATGACTACAGTAAGGTGGATGTGGCGTTCAGTCCTGCAGTGCTGCAGCAGGCTCAGAAGGACAAGAGGGAGAAGGACCAGGTCCACCTGTTAGCCCTGAGCTTCACCCAGCAGCAGCATGGCCTGCGTCTGGCCCAGCAGTACAATGTCAGCAGCAGTAAGCTAAAGGGCAGCCTAGAGGACAAGCAGTGCCGCCTGGGTTCTCTAAAACAGTCCAGCCACCAACACAGGTAAGGCCTCTACGTAATCATTCCTTGGTTCAAGGGAACAGTTTTATTTTTTATTAAGGGGACACCATCAAGATAAAGGCGAGATTATTTAGCCATAATGTATTGAGCAATACCTACTAACTATGTAGTATGAATATTTTTTTTAAGGGTGTACTGTAGCTAAAGATGAATGTTTTGACATTCATTTCCCAGACCCCAGCTTCCCTGTTCCAGCAGATCTCCTTCTGCGTGAAGGGCAGACCGAGGACAGTACACCTGTGCAGCTCATCACATCTGTCCAGCTATCATCTGGGCCAGGGGACCAAAGCAACAAGACCAAGAACCCGATCCAGGTGATCTCTAGCTCAATGACAGCCCAGCCTCAGCAGCCACAGCACCAGCTCACTGTTAACTCTGACCCCAGGGACCTCTCTAGAATCCTGGAGCTGACTGTGGAGCTACCAAATGTTCACTCCATCACAGAGTGCCATCTCATCATTTCCCAGGTCAGGGACCATTCTGCTTGCCCTTTCCCTTGTGCTATGAATAAGGCCCTGTGACAGATTAACAAAAATTATGTTGTTTTTGCTTAAGCGCTTCCTATGTTGACATAATAGCCTATGTTACATTATAAGTTATCCTTTCTGTGGTCTTGTTGGTCTAAAAGTATGTGTGTATTTCTCTATAATATGATATACTACTAGAAGTGGAGGAAATCAATCCATCTACACCTGGAGCTGCCTGAGACTGTGAATGAGGAGTCGGCCTCTGCCACGTTCAACAAGAAACGGACATTAACTTTGCAAGTGTCTATACTCTAGTGCCGTTACTGCAGACACTAAAAGCACACACGTTAATAGACAAAAAAAAACAAAACACTGTCTGCTCTGGCATGTCACACTTACACCCAGTAGGTGATTTGTCTCTATGAAGGGACACGGCACTTTGGAAATATAAGGCCATTAGAGAAGGCAGTAACTTCAGTTACCTCAAAGCAAATGGACCAAAATAAATGTAATTTCTGCTATGCATCCTACAAGCTGTGGGTCTGAACCTTTGTAGTAGTAAACAGTACCTCAGTAAAGACATTCATAGCAACAATAATGACTCAAGTGAAGTTATAGTCCTCCATGATCATGAGTTACATTAACTGCATGTCTAGGAAATAGTTCACAAATAGTCAATATTCATGCAGTAATCCATGTTTATTAAAACGTAAAAATTGTATTCATTCATATTTGGCAACTAGAACTTGTACTTCAAACAGTTACTGCAAGTCAAATGTCCATAGGAAAGAGACATTTTTGAAAGTATGGTTTCATCTCGAAACAGTAATAAATAGATTGATCCCAATTGTTATAATAGCTACCTCTGCAGGGCTGCTGTGAATACTGAGAGGGTGTTATGGCATCATAGTCCAGGGGTCACAGTTTGAGGCTAGTGGTTCCCTCTATGGTTGGTTGGTTCCCACTTCTACCGTCTCTCTCCATGGTCCTCCTCCACCCAGGCCACTATCTTCCCCTCCCAGCCAGGCACCAGCGCTCCATCCTGGAACACCTGAGAACACCAACCAGAACCAGACAGGCATGCTCTTATAATATAAACTATGACATATACAGGCACAGACAGTCTCTAAACACATACACTACATGACCAAAAGTATGTGAACACCTGCTCGTCGAACATCTCATTCCAAAATCATGGGCATTAATATGGAGTTGGTCCCCCCTTTTCTGCCAAAACAGCCTCCACTCTTCTGGGAAGGCTTTCCACTAGATGTTGAAACATTGCTGCAGGGACTTGCTTCCATTCAGCCACAAGGTCGGGCACTGATGTTGGGCGATTAGGCCTGGCTCACAGTTGGTGTTCCAATTCATCCCAAAGGTGTTCGATGGGGTTGAGTTCAGTGCTCTGTGCAGGCAAATCAAGGTCTTCCACACCGATCTCGACAAAACATTTCTATACGGACCTCTTTGTGCACAGGAGCATTATCATGCTGAAACAGGAAAGGGCCTTCCCCAAACTGTTGCCACAAAGTTGGAAGCACAGAATGGTCTAGAATGTCATTGTACGCTGTAGCGTTAAGATTCCCCTTCGCTGTAACTAAGGAGCCTAGCCCGAAGCATTATTCCTCCTCCAACAAACTTTACAGTTGGCACTATATACAGTGGGGCAAAAAAGTATTTAGTCAGCCACCAATTGTGCAAGTTCTCCCACTTAAAAAGATGAGAGGCCTGTAATTTTCATCATAGGTACACTTCAGCTATGACAGACAAAATGAGAAAAAAAAAATGCAGAAAATCGCATTGTAGGATTTTTAATGAATTTATTTGCAAATTATGGTGGAAAATAAACTTTTGTTATTGACCAAATACTTATCTCAATACTTATCTCAAAAATCAAACATTTTCTGTAAGTCTTCACAAGGTTTTCACACACTGTTGCTGGTGTTTTGGCCCATTCCTCCATGCAGATCTCCTCTAGAGCAGTGATGTTTTGGGGCTGTTGCTGGGCAACACAGACTTTCAACTCCCTCCAAAGATGTTCTATGGGGTTGAGATTTGGAGACTGGCTAGGCCACTCCAGGACCTTGAAATGCTTCTTACGAAGCCACTCCTTCATTGCCCGGGCGGTGTGTTTGGGATCATTGTCATGCTGAAAGACCCAGCCACGTTTCATCTTCAATGCCCTTGCTGATGGAAGGAGGTTTTCACTCAAAATCTCACGATACATGGCCCCATTCATTCTTTCCTTTACACCGATCAGTCGTCCTGGTCCCTTTGCAGAAAAACAGCCCCAAAGCATGATGTTTCCACCCCCATGCTTCACAGTAGGTATGGTGTTCTTTGGATGCAACTCTACAAACACTACGAGTTGAGTTTTTACCAAAACGTTATATTTTGGTTTCATCTGACCATATGACATTCTCCCAATCTTCTTCTGGATCATCCAAATGCTCTCTAGCAAACTTCAGACGGGCCTGGACATGTACTGGCTTAAGCAGGGGGACATGTCTGGCACTGCAGGATTTGAGTCCCTGGCGGCGTAGTGTGTTACTGATGGCAGGCTTTGTTACTTTGGTCCCAGCTCTCTGCAGGTCATTCACTAGGTCCCCCTGTGTGGTTCTGGGATTTTTGCTCACCGTTCTTGGGATCATTTTGACCCCACGGGGTGAGATCTTGCGTGGAGCCCCAGATCGAGGGAGATTATCAGTGGTCTTGCATGTCTTCCATTTCCTAATAATTGCTCCCACAGTTGATTTCTTCAAACCAAGCTGCTTACCTATTGCAGATTCAGTCTTCCCAGCCTGGTGCAGGTCTACAATTTTTCATTTCATGAAGCTCCCGACAAACAGTTATTGTGCTGAGGTTGCTTCCAGAGGCAGTTTGGAACTCAGTACTGAGTGTTGCAACCGAGGACAGATGATTTTACGCGCTACGCGCTTCAGCACTTGGTGGTCCCATTCTGTGAACTTGTGTGGCCTACCACTTTGCGGCTGAGCCGTTGTTGCTCTTAGATGTTTCCACTTCACATTAACAGCACTTACAGTTGACTGGGGCAGCTCTAACATGGCAGAAATTTGACCAACTGACCTGTTGGAAAGGTGGCATTCTATGACAGTGTCATGTTGAAAGTCACTGAGCTCTTCAGTAAGGCCATTCTACTGCCAATGTTTGTCTATGGAGATTGCATAGCTGTGTGCTCAATTTTATACACCTGTCAGCAACGGGTGCGGCTGAAATAGCCAAATCCACTAATTTGAAGCTGTGTCCACACACTCTTGTATATATACAGTTGAAGTCGGAAGTTTACAAATCAATCCAGAACAACAGCAAAGGACCATGTGAAGATGCTGGAGGAAACAGGTACAAAAGTGTCTATATCCACAGTAAAACGAGTCCTATATCAACATAACCTGAAAGGCTGCTCAGCAAGGAAGAAGTCACTGCTCCAAAACCGGCATAAAAAAGCCAGACTACGGTTTGCAACTGCACATGGGGACAAAGATCGTACTTTTTGGAGAAATGTCCTCTGGTCTGATGAAACATAAATAGAACTGTTTGGCCATAACGACCATCGTTATATTTGGAGGAAAAAGGGGGATGCTTGCAAGCCGAAGAACACTATCCCAACCGTGAAGCACGGGGGTGGAATCATGTTGTGTGGGTGCTTTGCTGCAGGAGGGACTGGTGCACTTTACAAAATAGATGGCATCATGAGGAAAGAAAAGTATGTGGATATATTAAAGCAACATCTCCAGACATCAGTCAGCAAGTTAAAGCTAGGTCGCAAATGGATCTTCCAAATGGACAATGACCCCAAGCATACTTCCAAAGTTGTGGCAAAATGGCTTAAGGACAACAAAGTCAAGGTATTGGAGTGGCCATCACAAAGCCCTGACCTCAATCCTATAGAACATTAGTGGGCAGAACTGAAAAAGAGTCCTACAAACCTGACTCAGTTACACCAGCTCTGTCAGGAGGAATGGGCCAAAATTCACCCAACGTATTGTGGGAAGCTTGTGGAAGGCTACCCGAAATGTTTGACCCAAGTTAAACAATTTAAAAGCAATGCTACCAAATACTGTTGAGTGTATGTAAACTTCTGGCCGACTGGGAATGTGATGAAAAAAATAAAAGCTGAAATAAATCGTTCTCTCAACTATTATTCTGACATTTCACATTCTTAAAATAAAGTGGTGATCCTAACTGACCTAAAACAGGGAATTTTTAATAGGATTAAATGTCAGGAATTGTGAAAACTGAGTTTAAATGTATTTGGCTAAGGTGTATGTAAACCTCCGATTTCAACTGTTGTTTATCAACTATAGAGAATCCTCGTCTCTATGATCTTAAAATAGTTATTGGGTTTCGGAACTATTGCCAATTCCATGTGTTTTATCTTTTCATTTTGGTCATTGTCATTTCTGCCTCAGTGGTTGACCCTATCTAAATGTAACCCCAAAGCTGTAATCCAAAACATGCCTACCTCCTCCTTCACAGTCCCAAACTCTGGGTCGAGGGCTTTGAAGTGGTACCTGAAGCTACCCTGGCGGTCCACCGCTGCCTTGAAGTCTCTCAGAGTCACCTCCCCCAGCCTAACAGCACAGCACAGTCCCACTGTCAGATGGCATCATGGTACATTGATCTGTGCAGAGACACAGACATGCACATTCCCTCACAACGCTACTGCACATAGACACACAACACACACACCAATGACACACATGCATGCATTCAATAACCTAAAAATATACATGTGTACTAACATATACATTAACATCCAGGCAGCACGCAACCATACAACACAAAGATACACATGCAATGGATATCTTCAAGACCCAAAGAGGGATTCTGGATTCGTACCTTTTGGAGATGTTGACCAGGAAAGGAGTGAGTGAGCGATCAGTGAAGTAGAGGACTTTAGTGGAGACTGTGGAGTCCAGGCCAGGGCTACTGTGGGAGTGAGCTATTTCTGAAAACAAAAACATATTGGTCGGCTTACTGGCTACAGCTTAAAGACAGGATTGATTGATTTAATTTGCCAATTAAAAAACATACACATAGTCCATATATGAAAATAAAAATGACAGGGCCATCACAAGAAAGTCATACTTATTTCCATGGTGCTAAAACAGTATATTACATAGATACAGACACATGACATAGATACAGACACATGACGTAGAGACAGACACATGACATAGATAGACTCATGACATAGATACAGACACATGACAGATACAGACACATGACAGCATAAGATACTTTTTTAATGAAGTTGTGATTTTGATTTGATTTATTAGGATCCCCCATTAGCCGACACCGATGGCGACAGCTAGCCTTACTGAGGTCCGACACATTACGAAAAATACATTACAGGCAAAATACCTTACAATTTGCATGCATTTAAAAACATTAACATGTAGTGTGTGCATTGAATTAGTTATACATGTCAGTACATACACACAACAAGTAGGTCACATGGGGAGAGGCGTTGTGCCTTGAAGTGTTGCTTTATTTGTTTTTTGAAACCAGGTTTGCTGTTTACTTGTTCTATATAAGATGGAAGGGAGTTCCATGCACTGTTTGCTTGACGTACATGGTGGCATGTCTGGTGGGGTAAGTGTGTGTGTCAAGCTGTGTGTAAGTTGACCATGCAAACCATTTGGAATTTCCAACACAAGAAGTGACACAGTCTTTCCTCAACTCTTAGCCAAGAGAGACTGGCATGCATAGTATTAATATTATCTTTCTGATTACAACAAGAGCAAGATGTGTCACTCTGTTCTGGGCCAGCTGCAGCTTAACTAGGTCTTTCTTTGCAGCACTTGGCCACATGACTGGACAATAATCAAGATAAGATAAAACTGCAGGATTTGCTTTGTGGAGTGTGGTGTCAAAAAAGCAGAGCATCTCTTTATTATGGACAGACCTCTCCCCATCTTTACAACCATTGAATCTATATTTTTTGACCATGACTCTTTACAATCTAAGGTAACAACAAGTAATTTAGTCTCCTCAACTATGGTCGGCATGGCTTTGAGTTGCTGTGATAGTTTGTTCCACTCAACAGCGTCAGTATATAAAAAGGTGTTCTTACCAGATAGACTATTACATTTAAAATGGGCAATATCAGGGTCTATTGCTGTGGTGTTGTATTGGTGGAAATCTCTAATATAAGTAAAATCATTTGATAGGTACCTGGAGGCTGAGTCTTCAATAATTATGTGGACCAGACCAAGTTGGATTAATATGACTCTTTTCTCTACAGATAGCCAGCCTAGCTAATTCAAATCCTCAATACCTCCTAACATGTGCTCAATGTAATTGAATTACACAATTATATAAAGTTGCATGAAGAGAATTAGTAAGGTTGTTGAGAACGACAAAACAAACGGTACATCTTACTTGAGCTGGGTGGCCATGAGTCCCTGTCTGTGGGGTTGGCTCTTCGTCCTGGTGACTTGTACTGACCCTACAAGAAGACAGAGTCTCAGTTACTAAGAGAAATGCCAATTCAATCAGTCACGATGTGCACACGATAAACACGATTATCACATCAGGTGCATAATATCACGCTAACAGCACCCTTCTCAGTGGTCCTCTGTGTGTATTGCTGTGTGTGTGTATGTACCCCTCTGTCCTGCTGCCTGCGGCGTGTGTCGAGTGTGTATAGGCGGTCCATGAGACTGGCCACCCCTTGCTCCAGTGTGTCCAGGGTGTGATGCTGAGGGTCGTGACCTGAGAAGCCATCCCTCAGACTACGCAGGGCCTCCCTTACCAGCTGCAGTTCCTCCCCCTGCTAACACACACACAAACCCACACACACACATAATGACATAAACCACTAGAACTGGTGTCCAGGCACATTTGAAGGTTGTTGATCATTTGGCCACGGCCTTTAACCTCTATTAGGTCTCTAGCTCTAGAAACAGCTATAATGATGACATGAAACATATCTAAAACACACATTTAATGAATCACCCCCTCCCTCCAACCAACATGTAAACACATGTAGGAAATGTTCATAGGTGTGTATGACTCACCGCTGTGTGTTGGAAGGCCGGACCAGGGGGTGGGCCCACAGAGTTACTGTACCCACTCTTTTCACTCCTAGATGACTGAAGAAAAACAGACATAATATATCTTACCAACTTCACAAGCTACAATGAATACATGTCATTTACTGTAAGTGCAGTGGAAACAGTTTGATTATGGTACCATACCCTATGGCTTCCTTCATTAGAGTTGTGCCGAGCATCGTCCAGTTTCAATTGCTGTTGCTGAAGTAGTCTATCCTTTTTTCCAAGTTTCTGCTGGTTTTATAGATATATCACTGTGATATCTGTGATACTTTCATACATTTCAACCACATAATCATATCCAAATGTTAAAGTATGTTAAAATGGAAAATGTTCTGATCTTACCTCATATTCACTGAGCAGTTTGTTCCGATCGCTCAACTTCCGTTTGAGCTCTGCCTACAAATATACAAATATATACTTATATTTGTAATGTGGATGAACAAAACATTTTGTGAATATTTGAATACATAAATAGATAGAGCCATTGAATATAAAGGTCAAATATTTATTCTAAATGTCAACGTGTGTATTATCATATAATCTGACTCACGTTCTCCCCCTCCAGTTGTTCTTTGCCCATACTGCACCTCAGTAGCTCCTGCTTCAGCTGCAGCACCGCAGCCTCCTGTACAGACATACGCTGCTGAAGAGCATCCTAATGAGGAAAGGCAGATCAAAGACAACGCTAGAGAGGCCGGCTTGCCTACCAAAGAGTAAGGACCCACTAATATGGATCATTATGAAGCCTTAAACAGAGCACAACTCTTCTGTAAAGGAACAGTGGAGGCTAAAAGGGTTTGTTTCTCTACCCAGAGCTGGCATGAGAACTGAATAAAAGCCACTAATCTATGTATAAGTAACAATCCAAACAAACTGAAGGGTTTGACTGGCAGGTTTTACCTTAATGGCCTGAAGGTGGCGTGCCTCCTGCTTGTGCCTCAGAAGCTCCCTCTGAGATGACAGAGAGACAGACAGACTCAGAGACATTTCATTAGGGGAAGGTATGTGCTCTTAAAGCAGCTCATCCACATTAAGCCCAATTACTTTTGCTTACTGTACCTTCAGATCAAGAGCCTCCTCCATGCTTTGGTCCAGACGACTGCGGATTAGAACCTTCAAAGCGAGGGGATGAGAGGCATTATGAGAAAATAGAGAAATGCCAGAGCTTATAAAGAGACAGTGGCCTGGCATGAAAGCAGATAACAGACTCATTCACACTTCTACAGTATCTGCGTCTTCTCTGGACTGTAGAGTGACAGTAAAAACATTATAGCGTGCCAGGGTCTGACACTGCTACATCACAGTGAGTGGCTGAACATGCCATACTATCTAAAGTGAATGTAGAGAGAGGATGGGGGCGGACACAGTACCAGCTGCTGCTCAGAGTTAGCCCTGCTATCCCCGAAGCCCATGGAGACATCCTGCTCGTCCTCAGGGAGAGAGCCGTGCAGCAGTAGAGCCTGGAGAGAGAAGAGAGGGATGGACACATACTGTACACATAAGATAAAGCCTACACACCCAAAATATATTTCACAGTATAAACACACACCAGAGAGAAACAAAGCCTGTTGACCACATCACATGCGTGCATAAAAACATGTCAGACACACACACACACCGATATGGACGTACAACCTCACGTACACCACAAGTCTGCCAACCTGAACTGGAGAGTGAACATAGAGCAAATGCTTGGCTTGGACATGATCATGTGATCATCCTCAGTTGGGCAGGGTGGGGTAGAGGTGGGGGGTGATTTTTATACCTGACAGGATAGATTAGATTGTGCTAGATTAAGAGCACTCAGATCCTTGATACCAGATTATGTTTGGATGATCACAATCTCATTGTCCTCATTGTCTCACCTACCTTAGCTGGAGTCTTGGAGGGATACATCTTATATATACTAAAGATGTTCACATAAAGCTATGTTTGTATGTCTGACAATGTATCTATCTGTGTGTGTCTGTAGAGTGTGTGTGTTAAGGTTATTATAGTTTTGTGTTTTTCTTCTATTAGTTTAAACATTTTCATTTGAAATCAGTTTAGTTTCAGTTAGTTTTCAGTTCCATTTTACTCATTTTTATTTAGTTATTGTATCATAAAAACATTTCTATTTCGTTTTTATATTATATAGTTTTAGTGTTAGGGACAGAACGAAGCCTATGCGTGGGAGGCTAGGAGCCATTTATGTGTTGCAAAGTGTTTGGTTTTTTTGGGAGGTCACTTCTTGACCCTTTGGGGCAGTAATGCATAAGGTGCTGGGTCAGGTCATAGGTTAGGATAGGTTTAAAGGTAGACTCAGCGAAATGACGTAGATGCACCAAGTAACAGTAGTACAGTAGTACTTCACTCCTCGACTTTCGTCTTGGTTTAGCCTTACCATTCAAACGCACCCAATATCTGTGGTGCTGCTCGTGGCAAAGTCATCTCACTGAGTCTATCTTTAAATGATTAAGTAAATGTCTAACCCACCAGATTCAGAAGCTTGAAAACCCCATTAGAAAAAAAGCTTGTAAATTCTAAAACTGAACATACAGTGCATTTGGAAAGTATTCAGACCACTTGACTTTTTCCATATTTTGTTACATTACATCCATTATTTTGTTACATGTTTTCCCTCTTCAATCATCAATCTACACACACATAATGACAAAGCGAAAACAGGTTTTTTGAATACTTATTTACATAAGTATTCAGGCCCTTTGCTATGAGACTCGAAATTGAGCCCAGGTGCATCCTGTTTCCATTAATCACCCTTGAGATGTTTCTACAACTTCATTGGAGTCCACCTGTGGTAAATTCAATTGACTGGACATGATTTGGAAAGGCACACACCTGTCTATATAAGTTCCCACAGTTGACAGTGCATGTCAGAGCAAAAACCAAGCCATGAGGTCGAAGGAATTGTCAGTAGAGCTCCGAGACAGGATTGTGTCGAGGCACAGTTCTGGGGAAGGGTCCAAAAATAATTCTGCAGCATTGAAGGTCCCCAAGAAAACAGTGGCCTCCATCATTCTTAAATGGAAGAAGTTTTGAACCACCATGACTCTTCTTAGAGCTGGCCACCCGACGAAATATAGCAATCGGTAGAGAAGGGCCTTGTTCAGGGAGGTGACCAAGAACCTGATGGTCACTCCTCTGTGGAGAACCTTACAGAAGGACAACCATCTCTGCAGCACTCCATCAATTAGGCCTTTATGGTAAAGTGGCCAGAGAGAAGCTACTCCTCAGTAAAAGGCACATGACAGCACGCTTGGAGTTCAGGACTGTCAGACCATGATTAACAAGATTCTCTGGTCTGATGAAACCAAGATGGAACTCTTTGGCCTGAATGCCACATCTGGAGGAAACCTGGCACCATCCCTACGGTGAAGCATGGTGGTGGTAGCATCATGCTGTGGGGATGTTTTTCAGCAGTAGGGAGTGGGTGATAAGTCAGGATTGAGGGAAAGATGAACGGAAGAGATGAAAAAAGAGATCCTTGATGAAAACCTGCTTCAGAGCGCTCAGGACCTCAGACTGGGGCGAAGGTTCAGCTTCCAACAGGACAATGACCCCATTAGCACACAGCCAAGACAACACAGAACACAGGAGTGGCTTCGGGACAAGTCTCTGAATGACATTGAGTGGCCCAGCCAGAGCCTGGACTTTAACCCGATCGAACATCTCTGGAGATACCTGAAAATAGCTGTGCAGCGACGCTCCACATCCAACCTAACAGAGTTTGAGAAGATCTGCAGAGAAAAGTGGGAGAAACTCCCCAAATACATGTGTGCCAAGCTTGTAGCGTCATACCCAAGAAGACTCCAGGCTGTAATCACTGCCAACGGTGCTTCAACAAAGTACTGAGTTAAGGGTCTGAACATTTATGGAAATGTGATATTTCAGTTTTTTTTATTTGTAACAATTTTTTTTTTTAAACAGTTTTTGCTTTGTCATTATGGGGTATTGTGTGTGGATTGATGAGGGGGGAAAACAATTTAATCAATTTTAGAATGAGGCTGTAACTTAACAAAATGTGGAAACAGTCAAGAGGTCTGAATACTTTCCGAATGCAATGTAATTCATGATGGTTTTTATTTATTTTTTATTTTAGTTGGTTTTGGAGTCAAATACAATAGTTTCAGAATAATTTTTGTTTTTGAAACAGGTTTGTTAATTATTTTATTTCAGTTTACTAAATTGTTTTAGTTTTAGTTTACTACAATATCGTGTGTGTGTGTGTGTGTGTGTGTGTGTGTGTGTGTGTGTGTGTGAGGAGTCTTTAGTTACCTGTAGACGGAACACCATCCTCCTGGCCTCCTGCATCTCCTTTTCCAGCTGCTCCTGGTGACACTCCAGCTGCTCCTCCCATGATCTCTCCTCCTCTGGCCCACTATGCCCCGGGGTCGGACACAGGCCACAGAGAGACAACACCTCTTCTGGAGGGCACAGACACACAGACGGACAGCCGGACAAACAGACAGAGGGAGAGATGGAGGCATGGACAGATAAACAGAGACAGACTGGGCATGATAAAACGTCATTTTTGTAGCAGATAAATCAAATGGAAACAGATTTCAGGAACGAGCAAATGAATGTGCAGCCAACCTGTATCAGATTTCCTTTCCGTCAACTCTGATTTGTCATCTCCAGGCTCGGCGTGGTCTTCAGATTGAGCTGAGATAAATACTTCTTTAGGAGTGTCTGTGGACTGAGCGATGATGTATTCTTCTTTAGGGGAGTGTGCAGGGCTGGCTGAACTGAGGCTGCAACAGTTTGTGGGAAAGACAAGAATAAGGAATGAGTTTGTTTGCTGCTGAGCCAAATTAAATAAATACATATTCATGGAAGACATTCTTCTTGAAATTACATATACTGTAAATGCCATCTAGACTAAGCAATATTTCAACAGAATGATACACTGTGAACATACACTCCCTCTGTATTTATTTGGACAGTGAAGCTAAAACTTTTAATATGGCTCTATACTCCAGCATTTTGGATTTGAGATCAAATGTTTCACATGCGACAGACATTATGTTTTAAAATACACTCAAATAAGAGATGACATTCTGTATAGTGACCGAATAGTGGCCCAAAATGCTGGAATAAAGAGCCAAATTAAAAGTTTCACTGTCCATCAACCAATCAAATCAAATGTTATCGCCAAATATAGCAGGTGTCGACCTTACAGTGAAATGCTTACTTACAAGCCTTTAACCAACAATGCAGTTTTAAGAAAAATAAGTATTAAGAAAGTCTTTACTAAAATAAACGGAAGTAAAATAGAAAAATAAGAAAAATAACAAATAATTGAGCAATAATAAAATAACATTAGCGAGGCTATATACAGGGGGTACCGATACAGGGTCAATGTGCGGGGGCACCGGTTAGTCGAGGTAATTGAGATAATATGTTAATGTCGGTAGAGGTAAAGTGACAACGCATAGATAATAAACAGAGTAGCAGCAATTTTTTGGGCCTTCGAATACGGAGGGGGTGTAAGTAAACATATAGATGGAATTTGTTTGTTCATTTATTCATTCATTCATTCAACTTAATTGACACAAACATAAGTGACTGTCCAAAATATTAAGTTTTACTTAAATTAAAATGCACTTTACAGGCAACTTCAGACAAATGGGACACATTTCAGTCAAACAACTAACTATTTCCTTTTTCAAACAGTCAGATAGGGGCGGGATTTAGAAACATGCTGTTTTAGTTTTTGTAACAACGCATTCTTAGGATTGTTTTTTCCTCCGGAGACATCAGTTCAAAACTGGCAATGATTTCAATGTCTCTGAGAGGATGATTTCCTCTTTCAGAATGTCCTGAGTCTGTTATGTACTCAGTCTGTATGTTATGATGATCTTTGTCTGTTCTGAGTACATTCCAAGCACCCTGAGGTCTGGGCCTCTTGTCATGTTCCCTCATGTGTTTTTTAGAAATGGGATCCAGCCACATGTTTTCTATAACCCCAGGCATTAGATATGGCTCCCAGAGGGGGGATTCCGTGATCCCTTTCTTCATATCTGTGGGAAAACAACCATGCTTCTGTCTGTGTGGACCAAACAGACCACCATTTGGAGATGGGCAGTATTTCTGTTACATGTATTTGAAATGTATTTTGCATATTTATTCATTTGTATTTCACTGGCCTAGACTACAGTCCAATGTATTTTCTAACAAGATACTTCAGAGAGCTGCATTTTGTATTATCAAAATACTTTTCAACAGTCCTGCTAGACAATTATATAGAGCATATTTCTTACAAAATAAGTTGAAATTTCAAAAATGTTGTGTTCACACATGTATTTGTTTGATTTACAACTGCACAGGACATTTGACTGAAATAGTCTATGATTCCTTTTGTCTTTTTTGCCTACTTTAAATGTATTTTATTTTCATACATTCTTTAGGGTATTTTATAACAAGATACATTTCAATGTATCTTTGCCTATCTCTACAGTCATTCACATTTTTATTCAAATTTGGTCTCGTTCGGGGGTGGAGCTCATTAGCATAATACTATTTAGCATGCTTTGCAAGTGTGTCACTCACTCCCTGATCTGTTTCACCTGTCCGTGTGCTTGTCTCCACCCCCCTCCAGGTGTCGCCCATCTTCCCCATTATCCCCTGTGTATTTATACATGTGTTCTCTTGTCTGTTGCCAGTTCGTCAGGTCTTACCAGCATGCTTTCCCGTCTTCCTTTTGCTCAAGTTCTGTTTCCTAGTTTTCTGGGTTCTGACTATTCTGCCTGTACTGACCCCGAGCCTGCCTGCCATCCTGTACCTGCCTGACTCTGACTTGATCACGAACCCCTGCCCTTTGCCTGCCCCGTGTGTACAATAACTCATCTGAGATCTGTACTATCTGCCTCCTGTGTCTGTATCCGGATCATATCCTGAGTCGTGATAAAGTGTTTATTTTTACATCTACATTAGCATTTGTTATTTAGCATCGATAGCAACTTACAGTCAGTGCATTCAATCATAGTAGAAACAACCACATTATCACTGTCATGGCATGTAAAATGCTTTTGTTACCATTACTGAAAATGTTGAGTGTGTACTTGCAAATTTATTTTGTATTTGAAAATACAAGATACTTGTATTTTAATTCAATACAATACTTTGCAAAAGTATTATGTATGTTATTTTGATACATTGGTTTTTAGGGTATTTTGTAATTAATTGTATTTTGTATTTATATTTTATAATTGTTGCCAGTTTCTGCCACTATTAAACCTAAAACCCTTAGACATTACATGTTGAAAAGGGGAGAGAGACTATGCTCAAATCTTTCTTAAGAGAAATGCAAGATGGGTGGATTATGATGGATTGCATTTATGTAACCATATGTTAATTAGTGTGAAGCGTAGTGTTGACATGAGTAATTAGACTCCCATTACAGTCTGTGTGAGATTAATGTCTGGTTTAATGTAGTTAGGATGGCATCCGTCTTCTTTAAACAAACCATACAACTCTATGCACAAGGACTACTTTTAAAAATGTCTACTGAAAATATATATATAAAAACACCTTTATTGAAGAACAGAATGAATGTTTGTATCGTCATTCTGTTCCCAAACTTTGCATCTGCACTGTTCTTCAAGTAAAGGTGTTTTTGTAAAATGTTCAGTGGAAATTGTGAAAAGTAGTCCTTGTGCATATAGTTATATGGTTTGTTAACTTTGCAATCACTGGTTTTTGTTTGACATACATTTTAAAGTGAAACATCTGAGTCTCAGCATCACTCTGCTACCATGGAATTACCCTTTATCCACCCTTTATCCATTCACTAACACTGTGAACAGAGGGGGATTAATTAGGGTTAATTGGGCCACAGGAGGGTCTGTATGTGCTCTCTTACTGTGCCTCAGCTGTAAATGATTAATACTGTATGTGGAGGCAGGTACCATATGATGCTCGCTTGGATTGATATGTCATTGAGTTGGTAGGGATGTATGGTAGATACAGTATTATGACTTCAATAGAGTTGTGACAATTAGGTTATATACCATTTAGATATCATATTCAGGAAGTTTGGGACGTTTTCTGTCATAAGGGGCCTACTTTGTTGATTCTACTGAACTGCTGAGAAAAAGGGACAGTAGGTTACATAAGCAGAGCCTCTGTGGTCTGGTGGCCATCTTATCTGATTCAACTGAAGTGGTTATGCCTAAGTACTCCCCATTGATAAACAATGCAAATCATTTCAAATCATCTTGTAATAAGAACTACAGGCAAAGAAGTATGAAGGACATGCCAACCAATGTTCTGTGTAAATCTCTCATCGTGGCACCGCCCTTCCTTTGTCCTGGGTAGTTTTATCGCTACATATTCTACTTTCTGTGGATTTCCCTTAGAAGATGTACCCTGCTGATCTGTTGTGCCAACTGAAACAACAACATACAGTAGAGATACATAAATTAGCAAGAGATTAGCCTTTGAATCTTTTTTAATCCCTTTATATCAAATAAAGTAAATCTTCTTGAAATAACATGTTTTTAATTCAAATATGTCTTCAATTTAACTGAATGAGCATTGATTTAACTTTTCAGTTGTATATCTGAAAGAGGATCACATGCACCTGTGGCCTATTTTACAGTATAATGTGTGTATTTACTGTAAATATATTTTGGGTTGGAAATAAAACCTCCACTATGGTGGGCAAATATTAAACAGAAATGATCCTAATCTCTGGAACTAAATACTGTATAACACTAAAACACCATGTGAGATTGGACAAGCCCATATACAGTGTGATGCTAATCAGCCTGATCAAAGTAAATCTGAGATGTAAACCGATCTGCAAATGGAAATCACAGCAATGCCAAACACTGTAGATAGCCGTTGCTAGGCAATATCACTCATTCAGCTCACATAGACTATAGATTCTGTTCCAGACAAACAACTACACGGACGCACAGTATCCATACCAGAGAGGCACGCCCACACCTACATTCAGACAAAAGCCGAAAATGATGTGAACTACTCCATTTCTACGAGCTATCACACTATGATTAGTTTCTCTAAAACGTGTTACATAAATATATATTGTAGGAACATAGGATAATATTGATTAGACAAATAAATTACATCTTCTAAATGACATAGTGCTTGCACTGTATCGAGGTGTCATAACCACTCCCGTCACTGTAAAGGTAGCACTATACTGTCAAAGCACATGTAGAGGCACTGGTCAATTAATAAACACTGCATTTCTATATTACAACCACTGATTGTAACAACGAGAAGGAGAGAGACAGTTATGTTTTGTAAATCAAGAGATAATGCAAATCATTTGTGAAATCCAACTCTTACCATTTCATCTGTTTGGCTCCCATGCTGGTTAGTTGCACTCTTTACCTCCCATTCAGCCTCTGCCCTGCATGTGGGTGATCCTGCCCTAGTCAGTCAGAAACATAGCCCCCAAACAACCCCAGCAGCAGGGGTGGGTGCAGCACTGCCAACACTAACCAGCAGACTGAGCCTCCACGTCGCAGACACTACTGTGTGCAATTTGCAATAACAGCAAACAGCATACTCAAATCCTCTCCAGCATATTCCCTACATAAAGCTACAAATCCTAATCAACAGCCCTGGGCTCTTCTCTAAATCACTCCCTGGAAGAACCCAATGGAAATCCTGTCTCAATCCCTCCCAGCCTGTGGCAGAAGGGAGAGGATTGGTGTTCAGGCTCACCAGCGGCTGAAATCTGCCTGGTTTTTCAGAACACACTCCCCCTGTGGCTGAGCTCTCCTCCTCCATATATTTTCTCTATTTTTTTCTCTCACCCTCACGCTATATCTTCCTTCCTCCGCCTCACAGTATTTCTAGTGCTCAGCCGCATAGACTTTTTTCTCTGTCCCTTGTTCTTTCAGTGAGCAGCAAGGCTGTCATACATAACTCTGTCAGAGTGTTACCCTCCCCCTCCCACACTCTCTTTCATACATCCCCCTCCCACACTCTTCCCCTCTCACAGAGGAGGGGGTTTGTATGTGCTGCTACTGTAGCTGAAATGGGACATATCTCCTTTACATTGGGCTGTTAATCTATAGTATATTCTAGGCTAACACTGTGTGGTTTGTGGTTTCCAACTGAACCATTTTGGCTGATTCTAAATCACAGGTTTGCATGGAGCCACATCAAACAAGTTGAAGCATGTGTGAGTGGGTAATGATATATTATCTTATAGTGAGTACCTCGAACAACCAGATCGAGGATACTGGGACATATAATGCTTAAGCATGGATAATAATAGTATTTTAAAGCTATAATCACAGCATGTGACATGAACTATATGATTTGGATAAATAAGCATCCGTTTTCTATCAAATCAAATACTCACACCCTGAGTTTAAATGCATTTTGTGTTGATTGGAGACAGATATAGCACTTGCACAACACAGTATTATCAGCCTGACCAAAACTGTGGGAAATTTGGATCATCTTGGTTTGAATAAGGGAGGCAATGAAGACAAAAGGCTTTGTTTGACATGGAATGCTAATGGTAGGTGTTTACTCTTTTGGGCCCTAGCAGCATCAGCAGGGGAAAGGGATTGAGTTGTATCATATTTACCCCATTAAATCAAATCACATTTTTATTTGTCACATGCTTCGTAAACAACAGGTGAGACTAAGAGTGAAATGCTTACTTACGGGTCCATTTTCCAACAATGCAGAGTTCAAGATATAATAGAAAATAGAAATATTGACACAAGGAATAAATACACAGTTAATAACAAATAACAATGACGAGTAAAAATAACATGGCTATATTAATATAGGAAGTACCAGGTAATAACATGGCTACATTAATATAGGAAGTACCAGGTAATAACATGGATACATTAATATAGGAAGTACCAGGTGATAACATGGCTACATTAATATAGGAAGTACCAGGTAATAACATGGATACATTAATATAGGAAGTACCAGGTGATAACATGGCTATATTAATATAGGAAGTACCAGGTAATAACATGGATACATTAATATAGGAAGTACCAGGTGATAACATGGCTACATACAGGGAGTACCAGGTAATAACATGGCTACATACAGGGAGTACCAGGTAATAACATGGCTACATACAGGGAGTACCAGGTAATAACATGGCTATATACAGGGTGTACCAGGTAATAACATGGCTACATACAGGGAGTACCAGGTAATAACATGGCTACATACAGGGAGTACCAGGTAATAACATGGCTACATACAGGGAGTACCAGGTAATAACATGGCTACATACAGGGAGTACCAGGTAATAACAAGGCTACATACAGGGAGTACCAGGTAATAACATGGCTACATACACGGAGTACCAGGTAATAACATGGCTATATACAGGGTGTACCAGGTAATAACATGGCTACATACAGGGAGTACCAGGTAATAACATGGCTATATACTGAGAGTACCAGGTAATAACATGGCTACATACAGGGAGTACCAGGTAATAACATGGCTACATACAGGGAGTACCAGGTAATAACATGGCTACATACAGGGAGTACCAGGTAATAACATGGCTACATACAGGGAGTACCAGGTAATAACATGGCTATATACAGGGAGTACCAGGTAATAACATGGCTACATACAGGGAGTACCAGGTAATAACATGGCTACATACAGGGAGTACCAGGTAATAACATGGCTACATACAGGGAGTACCAGGTAATAACATGGCTATATACAGGGAGTACCAGTACCGTGTCAATGTGCAGGGGTACGAAGTTTAGATAGCTAGTGTGAAAGTGTGTGTGAGTGAGTGAGTGAGTGAGTGAGTGAGTGAGTGAGTGAGTGAGTGAGTGAGTGAGTGAGTGAGTGTGTGTGTGTGTGTGTGTGTTGTGTGTGTGTGTGTGTGTGTGTGTGTGGCGTCAGTATGCATTTGTGTGCATGTTATGTGTGTGTGGGCATATGTAGTGTGTGTGTTGTATGTGTGTGTGTTGTGGTGTCAGTGTAAGTATCTGTGAGTGTGTGGGTAGAGTCCAGTGTGTGTGTGCATAAAGTCTGTGCATGAGAGTTGGTGCATAAAGGGTCAATGCAGGTAGTCTGGGTAGCCATTTGATTAGCTATTTAGCCGTCTTGTTTAGAAGTCTTAAGGCTTGGATGTAGAAGCTGTTCAGGTTCCTGTTGGTTCCAGACTTAGTGCACTGGTACCACTTGCCATGTGATAACAGAAAGAACAGTCTATGGCTTGGGTGGCTGGAGCCTTTGACCCTTTTTTGGGCCTTCCTCTGACAATTGCCTGGTATAGGGGTCCTGGATGGCAGTAAGCTCGGACCGAGTGATGTATTAGGCCGTACTCATAACCCTCTGTAGAGGGTTATTACGGTCGGGTGCCTTATAGTTGCCGTACCAAGCGGTGATGCAGCCAGTCAAGATGCTCTCAATGGTGCAGCTGTAGAGCTTTTTGAGGATCTGTGGGCCCACACCAAATCTTTTAAGCCTCCTGAGGGGGAACAGGGTACATCCCTTGACAAAACTATCTGTTGTTGTTATAAAACCCATACCTTGCATCAGTCAACAATGACTTGTTTCTCAAACACAGATCATTGCTATCTGTTTTATACTGTGTCCATAACAGTATGAAAAGTGTATCCTGCTTCTATACACAACAGTAGTGCAACAGTCTCAACGGTTCTTAGAGTCTACACTTAAAAGTTATTGATAGGCCTTCTGTATCGTTGTGTGCCAAACATTCTGTGCTAATTAGGAAATAGGTTATTGTTAGAAATATAGTCAATCATACTAGACTACATAACTACTACATGTTACGGCTTTCTTCGGTAGAAGGAGAGTCGGACCAAAATGCAGCGTGGTAATTTTGATACATGTTTAATTAAAGAATAAACACGATAATACAAAAACAAGAAACGTAACGCAAAAACCTAAACAGCCTATCTTGTGCAAACAAACACAGAGACATGAACAATCACCCACGAAACACTCAAAGAATATGGCTGCCTAAATATGGTTCCCAAACAGAGACAACGATAGTCACCTGCCTCTGATTGATAACCAATTCAGACAGCCATAGACTTAGAACCCCACTAGAACCCCACTAAACCACGGTGGCGGCTCCGGCTCGGGACGTGGACCCCACTCCAACCAAGTCTTAGTCCCCTTGTAATGAGTCCTTTGATTGGCGACCCTCGCCGCCGACCTTGGCCTAATACCCCTCACCAAGGACCCCACTGGACTGAGGGGCAGCTCGGGACTGAGGTAGCTCGGGACTGAGGGGAAGCTCGAGACTGAGGGGAAGCTCGGGACTGAGAGGAAGCTCAGCACTGAGAGGAAGCTCAGCACTGAGAGGAAGCTCAGCACTGAGAGGAAGCTCAGGCAGGTAGTAGGCTCTGGCAGATCCTGGCTGACTGGCGGTTCCGGCAGATCCTGGCTGACTGGCGGATCCTGGCTGAATAGCGGATCCTGGCTGAAAGGCGGATCCAGGCTGAATGGCGGATCTGGAAGATTCTGGCTGACTGGCGGATCCTGGCTGAATGGCGGATCTGGAAGATTCTGGCTGACTGGCGGATCCTGGCTGAATGGCGGCTCTGGAAGATTCTGGCTGACTGGCGGCTCTGGCTGCTCCATGCAGACTGGCGGCTCTGGCTGCTCCATGCAGACTGGCAGCTCTGGCTGCTCCATGCAGACTGGCAGCTCTGGCTGCTCCATGCAGACTGGCAGCTCTGGCTGCTCCATGCAGACTGGCAGCTCTGGCTGCTCCATGCAGACTGGCAGCTCCTTGCAGACTGGTAGCTCCTTGCAGACTGGCAGCTCCTTGCAGACTGGCAGCTCTATGCAGACTGGCAGCTCTATGCAAACTGGCAGCTCTGGCTGCGCTGAACAGGCAGGAGACTCCGGCAGCGCTGTAGAGACGGAAGGCTCTGGCAGCGCTAAACAGGCGGGAGACTCCGACAGCGCTGGAGAGGAGGAAGGCTCTGACTGCGCTGAACAGGTGGGAGACTCCGGCAGCGCTGTAGAGGAGGAAGGCTCTGACTGCGCTGAACAGGCGGGAGACTCCGGCAGCGCTGTAGAGGAGGAAGGCTCTGACTGCGCTGAACAGGCGGGAGACTCCGGCAGCGCTGTAGAGGAGGAAGGCTCTGACTGCGCTGAACAGGCGGGAGACTCCGGCAGCGCTGTAGAGGAGGAAGGCTCTGGCAGCGCTAGATAGGCGGGAGACTCCGGCAGCGCTGGAGAGGAGGAAGGCTCTGGCAGCTCTGGACAGACGAGGCGCACTGTAGGCCTGATGCGTGGTGCCGGCACTGGTGGTACTGGGCCGAGAACACGCACAGGAAGCCTGGTGCGGGGAGCTGCCACCGGAGGACTGGTGTGTGGAGGTGGCACAGGATGGACCGGACCGTGAAGGCGTACTGGAGAGCCTGAGAGCAGGGCTGGCACAGGACGTGCAAGGCTAGGGAGGTACACAGGAGGCCTAGTGCGTGAGGCTGGCACAATCTTCACCAGCCGACTAACACGCACCTCAGGACGAGTATGGAGCGCTGACCCAGGTGCCATCAAATCCCCGACACGCTCTGTCGGACGAATATCGTACCTAAAGCACCAAACTAGCAACTCCCTCATAACTCTCTCCTCCAATTTCCCCATTAACTCCTTCACAGTCTCTGCTTCTCTCACCTCCAACACCGGCTCTGGTTCTGGTCTCCTCCTTGGCTCCTCACGATAAACAGGGGGAGTTGGCTCAGGTCTGACTCCTGACTCTGCCACACTCTCCCTGAGCCCCCCACCAATACATTTTTGGGGCTGACTCTCGGGCTTCCTTCCGCGCCGCCGTGCTTGTTTCTCCAACTCCATTCTCCTATACCCCTCTTCGCACTGCTCCAGCGAATCCCAGGCGGGCTCCGGCACTCTCCCTGGGTCGACCGCCCACCTGTCTATTTCCTCCCAAGTCGTGTACTCCAGACTTCGTAGCTCCTGCTGCCGCTGCCTGTCACCACGCCGCTTGGTCCTGTTGTGGTGGGTGATTCTGTTACGGCTTTCTTCGGTAGAAGGAGAGTCGGACCAAAATGCAGCGTGGTAATTTTGATACATGTTTAATTAATGAATAAACACGATAATACAAAAACAAGAAACGTAACGCGGAAACCTAAACAGCCTATCTTGTGCAAACAAACACAGAGACATGAACAATCACCCACAAAACACTCAAAGAATATGGCTGCCTAAATATGGTTCCTAATCAGAGACTATGAGGTTTCTGTGTTTTACATTGTAGCCATTACCATATATATGAGTGAATATTATCTGCTGTTGGCTTGTGTGGATGTATGTATGTGTTATGCAACATAGCTGACTTGAAACATTGTTAACAGTTTCAAGGCCATGGGCCTTTCTCATGATGGAAAAATACAGAATAACATAAAAACGGACACATATGGAACGTAGTGTAGCAAACCACAGACTGTTTTTGTTAGAACTAAAACTTAACAATAACAGAAACCAGATATGTGATAACGGTATCTAGGGAATGAGCGCATAGATACTCGACACAGCAAGTTACATCTATCAACTGGAGCGCCCGGGGGCTGGTACCAGCTCGTACGACAACAATCAATAATAGGCTGGGTGAGTCTAAACCACGCCCAGTCTCTACTGTGATAGGCCAACAGACGGGTTGGAACTGTCTATCACAGTATAAAGAATACTGTTTTACATACATATTGTCAGTTCTCTGCTTGCCTTGCGAGGTGGGACAGAGAGCCCGTATATACGAAAATTGCATTTACCACTTATTGCTTAGCTAATAAAAAATACATAGTATACAATCGGTGACTCATTGTCATATTCATCCTGATACCAGATTCGAATTGACGCAACCCTAACAGACAACGATAATCACCTGCCTCTGATTGAGAACCAATTCAGACAGCCATAGACTTTGCTAGAGAACCCCACTAAACCACAATCCCAATACCTACGAAAACCCCAAGACAAAACACACCACATAAATAAACCCATGTCACACCCTGGCCTGATCAAAATAATAAAGAAAACACAAAATATAAAGACCAGGGCGTGACACTACAGGTAATCATTGCATTTTATTCAGATTAAATCCAATTTTATTTGTCACATTTGCCAAATACAGCAATACTTACAGTTAAATGCTTACTTACAAGGCCTTAACCAACAATGCAGTTAAGAAAAATAAGTGCTAAGGAAGTATTTACTAAAATAAACTGAAGTAGAAAATAGGAAAATAACAAATAATTAAAGAGCAACAATAAGATAACAGTAGCGAGGCTATATACAGGGGGTACGGTTACAGAGTCAATGTGCGGGGGCACAGGTTAGTCGAGGTAATATGTACATGTAGGTAGAGGTAAAGTGACTATGCATAGATAATAAACAGAGAGTAGCAGCACCGTAAAAATGGGGGTGGGTCAATGCAAATAGTCCAGGTAGCCATTTGATTAGCTGTTCAGGAGTCTAATGGTTTGGGGTTAGAAGCTGATAAGAAGCCTTTTGGACCTATGATGATATTGGCCCTAAAGACCTAGCTGTGATGTGGATAGTGGCTAGTGAGATGCCATGTAGCTTGGCCTTTAATAGCCATTTGACTAGAATTATGAAGTAAGAACAACTGGCTCACAAAGAGTGAATTTGTGCAGTTTCTCAATCCCCACATCCACCACCTTTTAGGACCCCCACCAATGATTGACAGACACATGGCCAATCAGCGTCCTAGTCGTCCTGTGACGCAACAACCCCCACATGGGCGGGATTATGCAGAAGGGTATTGCGCATGTGCTCCTTCCGCTATACGCCACGGACAGAGGTCAGTCAGCCTGTTGTGTGTTTTTATTCGTAAATGTTAAAGATCAAACGGTAATTCTGATTCATAAATATTTAATCATGGTTGAAATGAGCGTCATAGGATTAATTTCTGGATTTTACTTTTCAACTAGCAAAGCTCCTGTTGATAAAACTACCCGTTAACGCGAACCAGCTGTAGCTTCATAGCTAGTATGTGCTTTTAGCAACGCGGGCTACTAGCGTAGCCCTTGATCATGCCCTTCCATTAAATTACACATACATCATTGGACGTAGGGGGAGTTTTGTCTGAACATTAATACACATCGCTTGCATCGCATCGTGTTTGAAAGCATAAGGACCTTTCATATCGGTGATTAAATATATATATTTTTAAACATGGATAAATTGATGCTCATGTAACGGATGTGAAACGGCTAGCTTAGTTAGCGTGGGCGCTAAATAGCGTTTCAATCAGTGACGTCACTTGCTCTGAGACCTTGAAGTAGTAGTTCCCCTTGCTCTGCAAGGGCCGCGGATTTTGTGGCGCGATGGGTAACGATGCTTCGAGGGTGACTGTTGATGTGTGCAGAAGGTCCCTAGTTCGCGCCCGGGTATGGGCGAGGGACGGTCTAAATTTGTACTGTTACACTCACTGATTTGGGTTCCTACCCGGTCATATTTCCATTTTACAGAGCTTGTTCACAGAAAACATACGGAAGAGTGGACTACCTGTACTAATTCGCTATCTGCGTCTCTGAACACCTGTGTGTAAACGGAAGACAGACGCAACAAACGTGTTGTCACAGAAAGGGACTGTCTGCTGCACCAGTGTTAAACCAGTGCAGCACAGGAGGTTTGATGGCACCTTAATTGGGGAGGACGGGCTCGTGGTAATGGGTGGTGTGGAATATTATCAAATACGTCAAACTTGTTTGATGCCATTCGCTCCGTTTCACACATGATTATGAGCCGCCCTCCCCTCAGCAGCCTCCACTGCTGAGTAAGTGTATATTTTTATGTTTGTATAATTATTTTGATGTGATATGAAAGTACAATGTTTCTAGAATCATACTGCAATTGATTCATGTTTAGATGGAGTATTTGGCTGTTTTGGCTTCCAGTGGCAATTCCCCCATTAAACAGAACATGTAAGGTCACTGGACTAAGGAACAACATTAGGCACCTTTAGTCCAATATTGTGCTAACACTAGAGTTGCTTTCAATTGTATTCGGAGCACAAAAACAGTCCGTGGGAAGTTAACTATTTCATTTCAACTTATTGTGCTGGTTGGCAGGCTGGTCAGTCATTATGATGGGGGAATTTGAAACATCATATATTCTCCAATGCACCTGTCCTGATCTGTTTGTATTGTGACTCCAACCCCAGTATGTTGCTGCCAATGTAATTCACAGTGTTGTGTGTACAGTACCTTATACCTTTTCTCTTCTCAGGTATCATCATGTCCAGGGTGCCGGTGGGCAAGGTGCTGCTGCGAAATGTTATTTGTCACACAGATGCCCACAACAAGGTGAGAGTGGGAGAGCTAGCTAAATGTGTGTGTGTGTAGCTGTGTTCTCTCCTCATGATAGATGTGGTCTGTTTCAGATCCAGGAGGAGTCGGAGATGTGGAAGTTGAGGGGGATGGAGAAGGGGCCATTCACCAGCCACAGATCGACCACAGATCGATGCCACGAGCCTTAAATAGCTCAGCTAGTATGCATGGCATGCACAAACTTCAGGTGATAGAAATCTGTATGCACTACTAGTGTTTTGAAAAGTTTATTTAATATTGCTTTCCAGTAGGTATAGGCTATTGCCTGAAATGTCAGCTGCATAAGGACCAACCACCCAGACAACCGGTAGAATAAGTTAAAATGTCCTTTTATTCAACATTCCAGCTTGTAGAGGTCCTGAGAGGAGCCTTTCCAAATAATGACATTGCGTTGTCTCAGACGGTACATAGTGTTAGTGTTAGCTATCACCGGCTGATATATCAGGCTATCTTAGGCTGTGTCCTGATTCACCACCCTTTTCCCAAAGTGTGCACTTATTTCCCGGCATGGATATAAAAGCAATGTATTTGTGTAATCATTTGTTGGAGTCAGTTTCCACCATTTTTAGATTCATGGCGGGAAGTGTGCAAGTGCACGTTTTGATAGAAGGGTGGAGAATCGGGATGCAGCCTTACAGTAGCTTAGAAGCGTGTTATATGGAACAGGTTGACAGACATCAGAATTAGAGTTCACCCATGTTGTCTATTCCTCAGGAGTCACATGCACTATGATCGTGTGGAGGATGGGTCTGTAGACAGACTGGGAGACCGGCTGTGGAGAAGAGAACACGATTCCAGCCAGGACAAGAGGAAGGCACGCTACTGGACCAAGAAACTCTGACTTTGAGGCCAATGATTCAGACAGGTGCATCTTTTTTCTGTTTACAACTCTGTAGCCTTGTGAGTTCATATGTTTGTGTTTGAGTTGACAAACAGCGACATGCTATGAAAGGTGAATCTCTGTGCATGTTTCCTCTACAGATGGGGACACAGCGGTTTTAAGGAGCTACACCCCGAGGAGTTTAAAAGTGACTGGTAAGAAATGAACTGCATTAACATTTATTTTTTATTTGACCTTTATTTAACTAGGCAAGTCAGTTAAGAACAAATTCTTATTTTCAATGACGGCCTAGGACCAGAGACTCTGGGTTCGCGCCCAGGCTCTGTCGCAGCCGGCCACGACCGGGAGGTCCGTGGGGCGGCGCACAATTGGCCTAGCGTCGTCCGGGTTAGGGAGGGTTTGGCCGGTAGGCATGTCCTTGTCTCATCGCGCACCAGCGACTCCTGTGGCGGACCGGGCGCAGTGCACGCTGACCAGGTCGCTAGGTGTAATATGTTACGGTGTTTCCTCCGACACATTGGTGCGGCTGGCTTCCAGATTGGATGCGCGCTGTGTTAAGAAGCTAGAAGCTAGCCTAGTTTCGGAGGCTTTCGACCTTTGGCTCTCCCGAGCCCGTACGGGAGTTGTAGCGATGAGTCAAGATAGTAGCTACTAACAATTGGATACCACAAAAATGGGGAGAAAAGGGGGTAAAATTTAAAAAAAATAAAATGTACAAAATTTGTGCACCAGCTGTTGTTTACAAATATGCAAAGACCGCCCCCCTCGTCTTACCGGAGTGTGCTGTTCTATCTTGCCGTTGCAGCGTATATCCCGCTAGCCGAATATCCACGTCGTCATTCAGCCACGATTCTGTGAAATGTAGGATATTACGGTTGGTAGGATATTTGTGATCGCACCTCGTCTAATTTATTGTCCAATGATTGCACGTTGGCGAGTAGTATTGACGGTAACGGCAGCTTTCCCAGTCGCCTTCGCCAGGTCCTGACCAGGTATCCGATTCTGTACCTGCGTCGCTTCATCTTGCAAGTAACGCGGATGTCGATCTTGTGGGGTGTTTGGAGAATGTCTTGTGCATCGTCTTTGTTGTAGAAATCTCACTATTTGCTTCAATACAATAAAAGTTGCATTGTTATAATGCCTGATTTGTCTTTTCAGGGATAGAGACCGTGGTGATGATCAGAATGGGCATTGGAGAAAGAAAACGTCCAGACTTAAAACAGCCAAATCAAAACATCTGAAGAAGTCCTCCAAGAAGAAGAAAGAGGAAAAGCGAAGGATAGGTGAGTCAGACGGTGAGTCCAGCAGCGACAAGAGCGACAGTGTCAAACAGGAACAGAAGAGGAAAAGCAGCAAGAGCAAACATAAGAGGAAAAAGAGGGAGAGAGAGGAGGAGAGCAGCTCAGAGGAGGAGGATGATGATGATGAGGAGAGAGGGAGAAGGAGGAAATGATAGATGGACTCCCACAGAGACACAGGACCAGAGTCACACAAGAAGAGGAAGAAAAACTGGAAAGCAGGAGAGGACAAATCGGAAGACAGTTCTGAGGATTGAACCTTTTTCCATTGGCAGCCAGTAACCTGTACCCTCATACTGCTCAACCCCCTTTCAGTTACTGAAAGTGAGTGGGCAAAGCTTTCACAGTTACACCCCACTTCCACTTTAGTGTCCAATGTTTCCCACAAGATTTGTTGTGAGCACGGCATCACCATAGCTAATTGCTAGAAATGTTTGTGATTTATCCAATATTAAGACAACTGAGGAATTGGCTAAAGTACAAATAGAACTTTTGAACAGACCTACTGGCAGGGGAAAGCATATCGCTCTTCCCTTAACAACTTTCCTCTGCAATACTCTTCTGTGCTGTACTTCTCTTTCTGTGTACAGCTGAGCACAAACCTGTGTTCTCCCCTAAGGGCATTCAGCAGTACCTCACCTTCTGTTACTGGTGCTGCTCAAGCTGCAGTGCTCAGATAGTGAGCTGACACTGCACAAATATGGACTAAACGAAAGCCACCTAATTCCACCTCATGACAAGTTGATTGACTGCTGAGCCTTGTCTCATAGTTAGTGTTCTGGCTTGACTTTAGCTGTTATACTATGGAAAATTATGAAATTGTATGCAGATTTCCCAACCAATTGTGACAATCTTTTATGCTTTTTTTAAATTCAGTATTTATTTTAAAAACGTTTGATTTATGGGAGTCGGGATTTAACGGAATGTCAGGAGGGACATTGAAAAATAAAATGCATATTTAGTTTTCTGAAAATGTACTCTGGTTATCACACCACACTTTTAAACAGGAAGGACAAATCACATGGATCTCATGTTATGACTGCAGGATATCTACATGACTATCATTCACAAGTCGTCTCAGTAGGCCTATAGCCTTTCTATTTCATGAGCTTGAGCATGAATTTGACTCTTCATGCATCAAATTCTATGAAATATTGCCCCTTGGGTTGAATACGTCCAGAACTGGGTACCGTTTACCATATAACATTGTATAAATGGTGTACGGTTTCCCTCTAGTGTTAAGTTTCTACAGTACTCACTGTAGATGTAATGAGCAAGAAAATGGAATAGGTCAGCACTGAATGAGAATTTCTACATCACTATATAAACTCCTTTTAAGAGACCTGCTGAAAAAGGTGCTGTCGTCTAAAACAGGTTTGAGCGGCATAGTTTTATTCTTACGTAGAGAGCAGGCCACTGCTATATGGTATCTTTTCAAGTTCATGCCTTTCTCCTTAATGATCATCACGCTGTACAAGGTTAATTTATTATTTAGTGGAAGGGCTAGGAGGCCTACAGGGTCTAATATCCTGTTATCTATGGTGCGTTGTCTCCACCTAGTGGCTCAATCAGTGTAGTAGACCCTGAGGATTGATTGACTCATGGCCTCTTTTGACTTCATCAGAATAAATAGTTTATTTGTGACAAATAAAGGAATATTGTTTCTGACCTGATGTTTGTATACTTTGACAACAGCTTACTTTGAGACCCTTGAAGTCCCCCACATGTTTGTCTCAACAGGCACAAGATATGATATCTTAATATATATTTGATAAGATACATGCCTTAATGCATATAGGCCTTCCCACTGATCCATTTGCAAGCAGCTTTCATGATTTTGACAAAAGGATCCAGGATCACTGTAAGAAAAGGACACGGCACAACTGGTACAGTTAACCCACACAAAAAATTTAATGCCCTCTCATAAGGGATAAGTGGTCCAAACCTTGTCATACTAAATAGGGGGAAGTGTGAGGACACAGGTTTTTAATGTAAAAACTTGTGGCCAACACCCAAATGCTCAGTAAAAAGTTGTGACATATGACTTACATAGTACACATACACCAATGTTTTTAATATACTTCTATATGTATTTTTTTTTGTTGTCTTTTTATCTAGACCAGCCAGATACAATACCGATTAATATCATACAGTCACATCAGGAACAATACCTAGTAATATCATACAGTCCAACCAGCATGGAGGAGTCCACAGGTTTATCAGGTCCATCCTCTCTATGCTAACATTTGAAATCGGCATGTGTATAGTTCTATATTTTTATTAATGTATAGACTGGTGTGATACTTGTCCTCGTATCGTCGTGTCTTCGTGTGCAAAAGTCTTTGAAAGAACCCAAAGGATGGTCAACATACAAGATACCTGGTTGTTCACTTTACAGTGTGATCTTTTTAACATTAAAAGGAAAAGTTACAAATGCCCCAACCCTTGGCATGTCAAAGAACAAAAAAACTCAAAGCATCACTCCCCATGAAACGGGGAAAACCATGATAGAAAGGAAAGTGTATGACTACAATGAGCAGCATCCTCCATTCGTACATATTTTAGAATAAGGCACTGCTGCAGAAACTAATGAAATGTCCAACAACTCTGTGTCGCTCTGGGAGTATGAGGGGAGGCAGGATGAAAGGGGACTGTTTTCTTCTCCAGCAACTCTCTGAGTCTGTGTATGCATGTAGATTTATTTGTTAGATATGTAAATGTGTATGCATGAGGGTGTATGTGTCAAACTGTTGGTGTGTGTGTGTGTGTCTTTGAGAGAGCCAGAGAGGCCAGGCTGTATCTCTTACACTGTGCTCTCCAGCATCCATTCAGTGCTGCTGAAAGTGACTCTCCGGTTAGCGAGCGGTGAGGACTCCACGTTGAGCTGGTTGGTGGACTTGTGCCGCCTCGTCCGCGCTCTGCGGGGGTAACTGTGGCTCTGAAATATGGAGTAGTCTCCCCCGTCAAAGCTGAACCTGTGCCTAGTTCGTGCCAGCTCATTATTAAATCCCATGTTGGCCAGGGCGCTCTTGTCCTTGAGCCTGGGGGCCTCCTTGGTGCTGGCGTTGGGACCTAGGAGACACAAGGATATGGTGGAGCCCATCAGGCTGCTTTCTGTCTGTGTGTCCTCTGACGGGGGGCCAGATCCAGAGCGCTGGGCGTCCAGGCTGGTCCTCCTCACCTTGTCCGTGGGCAGAGGGGGCAGCTCCACTTCCAGGATGGCCGTGGTGGCCAGAGGAGTGTCCCACTCCCTCTTGTCACTGTCGACCTTCAGCACCAGGGCCATGCACTCTTTGGCTGCCACCGGTTGGTCTTCTCTCTGGTGGCTGTCCTCGGCAGGCTGTTTGGAGGTGGAGCGCTGGAGTCTGTGCTGGCTGCCGTTGGTCTGGGAGTGCATGCTGGAGCTGACCTTGACCTTGCTGTCCTCGGGGCTGCTGTGGGCTTTGTAGCGGATCATGAGGATGATGATAAACACCAGCACTGAAGCCACGATGATGCCGCCAATGATGATTATCATGGTGCCGCCCAGAAACTGGCTGTGGATGAAGCGACACTGGCTGACCTCGCTGGCTGTGTGGAACTGGACGCAGCCGACCACGCGCGTGGCCGTCAGAGAGGTGATGCCGTCGTCGTACACCGCCAGGACACACAGGTCATACTCCCGGCCCGCCGCCAGGTCGTTGATCAGGAAGGTCTTACTGGTGGACGGGATCATTCTGCAGAAAAAATGAAGGAATAAACAGGAATGGTGAAGGTTAGCTTTGCCAGGGTAGTTTTGACCTCCCCCTCAGTTACCACCAATATGCTGTATGGAACAAAAGAGTGCCAGACCGTGTCACACTGCATTCCCATGAACAGCATGCACGTAAGAAGATTTAACCGGACACTAAGGTGTTTGAAAAAACACAGAAAAAAGACAGCCATGCCAACTTACTTCAGCTCCAGTGAGGCTTTAAATATCTCCCATATATTTGGGGCCCAAGTAAAGACAACAGTGCTGACACTTGACTTAGACACTAGGCAATGTTACATGGTGACAGTGCAAAATATCTCCCCCAGCATTTTATGTATACTATGATTGCAAAAGGTAAACAGCAAGGTGACAAACAAGCCATCACTATATATATATATATATATATATATATATATATATATATATATATACTGTATATGTCACATCATCTTCAAGGAAAGACAACGCAGGCTTCTGGCCAAATGCCCAAGTTTGATGTTGTGTGAAATAAACACATTGTCTGTGAACATGAAGGAGAAAGACATTGTCTTTAGGCGGACATCTGTGTTAATATAATTAAAAACATGGCCATTTTCCCCTCAAGGAACGCTTTGATGGTTGTCACTTGTAGGTAATAATATATCACCTAAAGACTAAACAACACGCAGGTCACTGTTTAAACACAGGGGAGAACATTATACAGGAGAATAGCTAATTAAATCAGAAACGATAAAATTAGCAAAGTCAACCAACAACAACAGCTTTAAACTTGACCTTTTGATTCCTTTGAGAAAACTTTCCAGTTCACTTTTTTCATTTGTGCCCCGATATTGGTGGTGCACACTGGATCAAATAGACACACATCCAATTGCCATAAGTACTCTCAATTCAATAAGGGTATTTGAATGAGTAATACAAAATGGCAGTGTGAGCACAAACAGTGCAATCAGAAAGTATTCGGACCCCTTCCCCTTTTCTACACTTTGTTTGGTTACAGCCTTATTATACAATTGATTAAATAAATAAAAATCTTCATCAATCTACACACAATACCCCATAATAACAAAGTGAAAACAGATTTTTAGAAATGTTTGCAAATGTGTTACAAATAAAAAACAGAAATATCTTATTTACATAAGTATTCAGGCCCTTTACTATGAGACTCAAAATTGAGCTCAGGTGCATCCTGTTTCCATTGATCATCCTTGAGATGTTTCTACAACTGGATTGGAGTCCAACTGTGGTAAATTCAATTGATTGGACATGATTTGGAAAGGCACACACCTGTCTATATAAAGCTCCCACAGTTGACAGTGCATGTCAGAGCAAAAACCAAGCCATGAGGTCGAAGGAATTGCTCGTGGAGCTCCAAGACAGGATTGAGTTGAGGCACAGATCTGGGGAAGGTCTGCAAGATCACAGAGGCCTCCATCATTCTTAAATGGAAGAAGTTTGGAACCCCCAAGACTCTTCCTAGAGCTGGCTGCCCAGCCAAACTGAGCAATCAGGGGAGAAGGGCCTTGGTAAGGGACGTGACCAAGAACCCGATGGTCACTCTGACAGAGCTTCAGGCTTCCTCTGTGGAGATAGGAGAACCTTACAGAAGGACAACCTTCTCTGCAGCACTCAACCAATCAGGCCTTTATGGTTGAGTGGCCAGACGGAAGCCGCTCCTCAGTAAAAGGCACATGACAGCATGCTTGGAGTTTGCCAAAAGGCACCTACAGGACTCTCAGATCATAAGAAAGATTCACTGGTCTGATGAAACCAAGATTTAACTCTTTGGCCCTCAAATGCCAAGCGTCACATCTGGAGGAAACCTGGCACCCTCCCTACGGTGAAGCATGGTGGTGGCAGTATCATGCTGTGGGGATATTTTTCAGTGGCGAGACTAGTCAGGATCGAGGGAAAGATGAACGGAGCAAAGTACAGAGAGATCCTTGATGAAAACCTGCTCCAGAGCACCCAGGATGAAGGTTCACCGTCCAACAGGACAACAACCCAAAGCACATAGCAAAGCCAACGCAGGAGTGGCTTCGGGACAAGTCTCTGAATGTCCTTAAGTGGCCCAGCCAGAGCCCAGATTTGAACCCGATCCATGTAAATTACAGCCTCGAGTCTTCTTGGGTATGACGCCTCAAGTTTGGCACACCTGTATTTGGAGAGTTTTTCCCCATTCTTCTCTGCAGATCCTCTCAAGCTCTGACAGGGTGGATGGGGAGTGTCGCTACACAGCTATTTTCAGGTCTCTCCAGAGATGTTGGATCGGGTTCGAATCCGGGCTTAAAGAAATATCACATTTACATAAGTATTCAGACCCTTTATTCAGTACTTTGTTGAAGCATCTTTGGCAGCGATTACAGGCTGTAATCTCTACCAAAGGTGCTTCAACAAAGTACTGAGTAAAGGGTCTGAATACTTATGCAAATGTGATATTTCTTTAAGCTGTTTTTGCTTTGTCATTATGGGGTATTGTGTTATGGGGTATTTTAGGGGTATTTTAGAATAAGGACGTAACGTAAACAAATGTGGAAAAAGTCAAGGGGTCTGAATACTTTCCGAATACACTGAATTTCTCTTTTAAGATGGACTGAAATTAATGATTTCATTGGAGTAGACATGAGTCATTCATCAATGTGAAATAAATTACATGTTGTAATATCTATCATATTAAACAGGGTCCCCTAATGTTCCACTGACAGTAATTCAAATGTGAGAAGCCTCTATCTGCAGAAGTTAGCATGCTCATGTCCCAGAATCTGACTCACAGGTGTCCTAGGAACAATTATGTCCTATTGGGATTATGTTAAGGGAAGGGGTTATTGTTGGGTTGGGGTTAAGGACTGGGACGTGATAGTGCCTGCTGAACCTGGATAATATTGAGACAAAAGGGTATATTTAAGCAATAAGGCCTGGGGGGGTGTGGTAAAGGGTTGTTCTTAAAAAAGGAGCAACGTGGAGTGCCTGGATACAGCCTTTAGCCGTGGTATATTGGCCATATATCACAAACCCCTGAGGTACCTTATTGCTATTACAAACTGGTTATCAACGTAATTAGAGCAGTAAAAATAAATGTTTTGTCATACCCGTGGTATACGGTCTGATATACCATGGCTGTCAGCCAATCAGCATTCAGGGCTTGTACCACCCAGTTTATAATTACACTCTAAAGGCCAAGTCATATGTCTTAATTGTGTAATCTTTCTTTTCTCGTAGGCTTAGAGCTAATAAACTGGAAATGTAAAGTCATACTATGCATTTTTATCAATTGAAATCAACACATGGTCTGTTTATACCCTCTTTTATCCCTAAACCATAATACATTTTGTGCATACTTAAATGTAGTGACATAGTTAATCATACAGCACCTATTCAGCTCTGGGAGTTATGGATGTATTATAATGGACTGTCATGCCATTCAGCAGATGGGCATTCCAGATGGCTCAGAACGTCTCCAGAGCTGGTTCAGACCCCCACCCCACCCCAGCCTCATCCCCACCCGCACCCTCTTTTTTTGTTCAATTGAATGCCCTTGTCCATAACTGTTCTGTACTTGTCATGTATTTGTACGTTTTATGTGGACCCCAGGAGGAGTAGCTGCTGCACTTAACCCCCTTTCCACCAGCTCCAGTCCTCCAGCCCTAGTGCTCCCATTCCCCCAGCACCAGCCCCCACATGGCTTACCTGTAAACCAGTGTGTCGTCTGCAGTGCTGTTGTACTGAATCTGGTACATCCTGATGCCTGGGATGTGGCGCTCGGAGGGCCAGCGAATCACAGCCGAGGAGGAGGTCAACTCGACCACCACCACCCTCCTGTCCTGGTGCTTGTCATGGCCCTTGGTGTCGTTGCCTGACTTGGAGGAGGTGGTGATGTCAGAGAGGCCCCGATCAGCCTCGCGCATGTGATGCAATGTGTTGTTTACGAACAGGGGCAGAGGGATCATGTTGATCTCCACGGCAGCTGTGGCGATGCCTGCAGCATTGGAGGCCACACAGTTGAAGGCACCGCTGTCCTTTAGGGTGGTGATGAGGATGTCCAAGGTACCGTTGTCATACAGGATGGTGCGGGAGTTGTTATGCACCAGCTTGCCGTCTGGGAAGCGCCAGTGGATGGCCGGGTCTGGGTCTCCCATGGCCTTGCACTTGAGGGTGACCCCCTGGCCCTCCATGACGTAGGGCTTGGTGGATAGGTTCTTGGTGATGAGCGGGGGCTCGCAGATGAACTCCTCCTCCTGGATGGACCAGAAGTACTTGTCCATGAGGTGCTCCGGGGAGGCGCATGTCTCCAGGTCGTCGTGTCGTGTCAGTCTGCGGAGCCACAGCAGCTCACAGTTACAGTGGAGAGGGTTTCCCCCGAAGCTCACCGCCAGGGAGGACGGGTTGGAGCCCTTGGCGTCTGACAGCACCTGGGCGTGCTGAAACAGGCTGTCTGGAGGTAGCTTCTGCAGCCGGTTGGAGGTCATATCCAGACGAACCAGCTTGGTGAGGAGCGTGAAAGTCCCAGCTCCGATGTGATCGATCAGGTTGTGATCAAGGGTGAGGATGTTGATGTGGCTCATCCTGCCTATCTCCTCCCAGGGCAGGGTCCTCAGGTTGTTGTTGGACAGATCCAGGTCCTCGATGGTCGACACAAACTCATCAAAGGAGGTAGGGGCCACGTGGTGGATCTGGTTGTTCCCCAGTATGAGGTGGCGGAGGTTGACCAAGCCTTTGAAGTGGTCGCTCTTGATGACACTGAGGCGGTTGCCGTCCATGTGGAGGGCTCGTAGGGAGCGCAGTCCCAGGAAGGCATGGGGCGTGATCTGGCTGATGGTGTTACGGGACAGGGTGAGGTGGACCAGGCTGGTCATGTTGAAAAAGTCTTTTCTGCGGATGATGGTGATGAAGTTGTCTGTGAGGCGCAGCTCCACGGTCTTGCGGTCGATGGTTGGGGGCACAAACAGCAGACCGGTCTTAGCACAGAGCAGAGTCAGAGTGGGGGAGAGGTGCTGGCAGATGCAGCGGCCGGGGCAGTTGTAGCCCTTCACCAGCACCGCACATAGAAGTACACACAGCAGCACACACACAACCAGCCGCTCCATTGTCTGTCTGTCTGTCAGTCTGTCTGTCTGTCTGTCTGTCTGGGTGTCAACTTCCAGATCCTGGAACAGATAGAGATAGAGAGAGAAATGGCAGAGATACGTTAAAACTGGTATATTTGGGGGGTTTAAAATCATATCATTTATAATGAACAGATGTTACACAAATGGAGTCATCAACCAAGATGATGGAAACTGCTAGTAGGGTACCGATCACCAGAGAGACATGTTAGAGGTTGTTGTGAGATGATAGAAGACTGAACCCCAGCCCACCCATTATTCCAGTAAGAAAACACAGAATCGCCAGCAAAACAAACACAAACTGGATAATATGCCAGCAGACTGCTGCATCAATGTCGATCCCTTACAAATTTGAATAATTAGTGTCGTTTTTACACGGAGCTAATATGTCATAAACTTCCCTGTCATACCGTATGGTTTGTGTGTTTTTCTAGCTCTGAACTTCACAACAGTGTAGGGAATTATTAAGGGGAGAAAGGGTGCTTGTCAGCACTGCTTAAGGATTTATATGACCTTTTCATGCTCCCTTCACTCTTCATGCTTCAGAAATGTGCTGCAGAATTAGACATGAGTTTGTCAAGTAAATCATAGCAACAAAACATGAAGGTGAAAAGTGAGATGAGAGACCTTGGTTCTAAATCCATCAGATGGAGGTATTATTAGATGGTTCTGAGGTGTTGAGGCTGATCTTCAGAGTCTCTGATCCCCATTTAGTGCTATTGATTCCAGCTCTGTGAGAGCATAAGTGACAGGTGTAAAAAGAGAACCTTGGGTGTAATAACCACCAAATCCCAATGGAACCCCATTCTTTCATGATGGCTGCCATATTGCCATGCAGTAGTTTTTCCTATTTTCGGCATCAATCTTTGTTGCTCATGCATTTAACCCTGGATGTTTATCACAGATGGAGCCCATTCAGGGATATGATGATAACTGACTGTTATCCACAGGTAACCAATCATTCCTGGCTATGTGTTTTGAAAATAACTGTCTCGACTGCCAGGCTTTTGATTTGTCTTTAGCTTGTCTTTTTCCTGTGGATCAGATGTTCTTTCCATTTCTTTATCGTATATCACACATCAAGTGATTC
Organism: Oncorhynchus mykiss; assembly: GCF_057628025.1. NCBI lineage: Eukaryota > Metazoa > Chordata > Actinopteri > Salmoniformes > Salmonidae > Oncorhynchus > Oncorhynchus mykiss. The sequence goes on along the minus strand of NC_143048.1, from coordinate 23,801,921 downwards.
ATACCATATGACATGAATCTTTTGATTGTTGTACTGTATTGAGAAAACAGATATTAAACTTTTTGTTCAATGAAACTCAAGATATAGACAGCAAAACGTTAACAATATCTACTAAGTTTGACTACAACAGTCTATTTTATTCCTATGTGTATATATCCTATTTGTAAATTTACATTGAGGTCAAATCTGTTCTTCACAATCAGGGAATGTCACAGGTGGTGGGGGGGGGGGGGGTTCTTCTATGAGATAATATCTTTCTAAACTCCCGATAGAATCCATTTATATAGAAAATACCCTTTATTGCTGGCAGCACACTATGCCTGGCTTGTGTAAATTAATTCTCCCAATGTGACCTTTTTTTAGTAGCTGGGGAGGTTACATTAATGAAGTAGGTTATAGCTAAACTAATCTTATTTCATACAACAAAAGTCTTACACAATGTGTTCTTGGTTGGGCTGAAAATATGTTTCATCACTGCAAAAATAACTTTGTCTCATATACTTTTAGGTAGAATATTGTTCTCCAATAATTGTGTAAGCATTCAAATGGTAACTAGGCCACAGAGCTCATGGTTTCTCTGAGGACCATCTGTGCTCTAGCGTTTCCTGCCATCACCGTCGCGGATACTCTATTGATCTCTCAGCATCTCCGGTGAAGAAGAAAAAAAACTTTGTTGCCATGGCAACTCCGGTGTAGAATGTAGGTCTTTGAATCACATTAAGATGTTAAGCTGCCAGAAAAACGAGGCTTCAATCCTAATGGAGATAGGGAAGATAAGGACATTTACAAGACCTTGTATCAGCCAACCCCTTCAAAACCACACTAAGTGTGTCTATAGGTGAGGAGTACGTGAGGAGCATATAAAACTATGCATTGGAATTCAAGTGCAAACTGAAATGAATGAAATAGTAATACACTGGTGGCAATGCTGTCTTTGTATTTGATCAGTGGCGACCCGTCATTCAGGGCACCTGGGGGGGGGGGGGGGGCTTGCCTGTTTTGCTTGTTATTTTGGCATTAATACGTGTCACATAACAGTTTGCAAACAATGTAAAAACATTATTTATTTGTTTACATTTCATAGAGACATTTCTTGAGTAAGGCAGCTCCAAAATGCACGTGTTTCAGCCTAGCTCAGTGCTTTCTGTGGTGGTGGGGCAGCCAGCAGAAAATACAGAGCGTTGCGCCTGATTTGCTCAGTTTTCTGTCATGATTGGTTCAGTTTTCTGTCACTCATGGGACAGTAGTCATCCCTAATTCTAAGGTTAGAGATCGAAAATATTTGCCCCTTGGGTTCTGCCATAGAGTTATATTAGAAGTGCCCATCCAAGAAGGCTCAAGGTCATTGGCCACAGAATGACATCAAATCACGTCATATCTACAGTAGCTTTGATTGAACTCAACATCTTACTTTCAAAGTCTTAGCTAGCAGTCATCATCAAGTCGACAATCCTTTTTAATCCTTGTCATCTGAAGAGAAATAATGAAGAGAAATTATAGATAAAATGTGCTCATTGACCATGGACACAAAGATTACACAACAAGTTGGAAATACAAATTCAACAATGAGTCATTTGGAAGGAATCAGTGGCAAACTGCAGGCGTTGCAAAGAAACCACTAACGTTAGCCTGCTATTCAATGGAGTGGCTGTTTTTTCCCCCAGAGTTCCCGCCATAAATCCAGAGAATGCAAGACTCTGATGACAGAATTTCCCACAAAGGACCGCTGCGCCACCTTCACAAGGTGAGTCTCGGACTAAAATGCCTGTTTGAGTTAACTCAAAGCGACTTGCACATATTTATCTTAAAATAGTCATAGATTTAGCCTGTTCTGGATTAAACAAAGCCGATTGAAAGGCGGAGGATTAGAGCTACTCTAGGACTAAATTGAAGTTCAAATGAATCCTTCAGAGAGGCGGAAATGGCAAGATGGCGGACTGAAAACAGCTATGTAGGCCACCTCAAGATAAAAACATAATATTCAATATCGGTAAATTAGACTAAATATTAGCACTACACAATCTGGTGGGTAATAACCTTCAATCTGGATAACAGCACAAAACAAATAATGAGACAAGAGAAATTTATTGACAAATATTATGAAAACAAATATTACGAAAACAAGCAACACCTAACATGATGGAGAGTAGGACAGGGGAACCTATTTCAAAACGAAAACGCAACTATTCTACAGACACGGACAATTGAATATTTTCATCACCGGGAATGGTAAAGGTCGAAACCGATCTGTTAAAACCAATAAATGACAAACAGGGTATACTTGAACTAGTCAGTAAGGATATAAAAGACTTGAAGGCCTCGAGATGAGTGACGAAACAGCTGTGACATTGGAGAAAGACACAAACAAGCTAAAAGGGACAGTCTTTAAGATTGAAACAGAAGTTAATGAACTTAAAAAGGAGAACATCGTTCTGAGAGAAGCCTTACTTGACATACAGACTAGATCCATGAGAGAGAATCTGGTACTTACAGATTCCAAGAGAAAGAAGGAGAAGTTCCCGAATATGTAGTTAGAGAGTTCCTCCTTACAGCGCTTCCGATTCCACACGAAGCTATCAACAAAATCCAACTTGAATGAGTACACCGCTTCAGGCAGGGGTATGAACGCCCAATTGTTGCCAAATGTTCTTTCTTTAAATATAAAACAATGGTTAAAAGCCTGGCGAAAAGACTTGCTGGCATGAATGATCAGTTCCCGAAGGAAATTGCAGAACGGCGTAAAGTTCTGTATCCAATTTTCAAGGAAAATAGATTGACAGGGATACGCGTAGTTCTTGTCGTCGATAAACATGACAAAATTCTCATAGAGTTGGCAAATAAGGAAACACACAATTCTAGCCTGGTTATGGATTATAATAACACAACAAAAAATATGGCTTTTCTATCTATCATCAAATATAACTAATTGGAACACAAAAACACTAATTCAACATGGTGGAGATAAAAACTCAGTAAACAGAAGGCACAGTATGTGTGGATGGATGGTGTGTGTTTTTTGATGTTTGGGAAAGTGTGGTGTTGAGTGAGAAAGGAAATGGTTGCATATCCCAGAACCAATGTATTGCTGTGAGCAGGGGTTGTGAGAGAGCTTTCATTGTCGTTCAGATGAGGGATATACATTTTATAATGAATTATACGTCTTATTTATCATGGTGGAACAGTGTTTTAAAACAAGTTATACATATAATTTATTTATTGTCCTATCATGGGATCTAAATTGGTCAAATAAATGATACATATAATTTATTTATTTATGGTCCTATATTGATGGAACGGTCCACAACCCTATACCCTAGACACCCACCTGTATGACCCAGATACTAAGGAGAAGACCCTATCTGTTTTATGGGCCTGCTGTAAGCGGCCTGTATGCAGCCAAAATGCAGTCAGAGACCTAGAGCAGCACTGCCCCCTCAAGATTCTACGCCTGTTTGGCAGGGTTGGTCCTGCAAAGCCCCCTGAAGGGAGAGCATAATATACAAGGAATTTCTCAAAGCTGCTAATGATAACCTTGACGACCTTGTACCTAGCCGGTGGGGATTCCGGTGGGGTGCCCCCACCCAGGCAGCGGCAGTGCTGGCAACACTAGCTGCAGTAACCCATGGGAAGAGGGTCACACTCGGACATTCAAAGTGGGGGCATATTATTGTGGCACTGGTGGCACAAAATCACAGGTCTGACTGCATGGAGATGCTTGGGAATATGGTCACTACGGGGGACCATGTTGTGGGTGTGTCAGGAGAAGGGGGTATATCTGACCTCCATCATCTAGGACGTGACATTGGTTAATCAGATCTCCCTATTTCTGCCCATTTTTTTTGCATCGTTTTGCAGGCCTTCTCATACAGCTGCAACTGTATGTGCATTCGTAAATCAAGACCTTTCTTGAGTTGGGCTCTGGGATGGTGCAACTGTTGAGGAGCTGAATCTATGGTTGTTGTGGGGAAAGGGGTTGAGTGTGTATGAGTGTGTGGGTGTGTGTGCATCCCACAACTTTTGCGAGGGAGTAAAAGATTTTAGGGACAACATAGGATGATTCACAATAATTGTTTGCTAATATAATAATTGCTTGCCATAATGTAATTTTGGTAATGGTGAGACTGGTGAGAGGTAAAAATATAAACAGGATTTTTAATACATACATAAAGTATGATACTGTACAGACAGACAGACAGGCAGGCAGACAGGCAGGCAGGCAGACAGGCAGGCAGGCAGGCAGGCAGGCAGGCAGGCAGGCAGGCAGGCAGGCAGGCAGGCAGTCAGTCAGTCAGTCAGTCAGTCAGTCAGTCGAAGTCGGAAGTTTAAATACACCTTAGCCAAATACATTTAAACTCAGTTTTTCACAATTCCTGACATCTAATCCTAGTAAAAAATCCCTGTTTTAGGTCAGTTAGGATCACCACTTTATTTTAAGAATGTGAAATGTCAGAATAATAGTTGAGAGAAATATTTATTTCAGCTTTTATTTCTTTCATCACATTCCCAGTGGGTCAGAAGTTCACATGCACTCAATTATTATTTGGTAGCATTGCCTTTACATTGTTTAATTAACTTGGGTCAAACTTTTCAGGTAGCCTTCCACAAGCTTCCCACAATAAGTTTGGTGAATTTTGGCCCATTCCTCCTGACAGAGCTGGTGTGACTGAGTCAGATTTGTAGGCCTCCTTGCTCGCACACACTTTTTCAGTTCTGCCCACACATTTTCTATAGGATTGAGATCAGGGCGTTGTGATGGCCACTCCAATACCTTGACTTTGTTGTCCTTAAGCCATTTTGCCACAACTTTGGAAGTATGCTTGGGGTCATTGTCCATTTGGAAATCCCATTTGCAACCAAGCTTTAACATCCTGACTGATGTCTGTGATGTTGCTTCAATATATCCACATACTTTTCTTTCCTCATAATGCCATCTATTTTGTGAAGTGCACCAGTCCCTCCTGCAGCAAAGCACCCACGCAACATGATGCTGCCACCCCGTGCTTCACGGTTGGGATGCTGTTCTTCAGCTTGCAAGCGTCCCCCTTCTTGCTTCAAACATAACGATGGTCATTATGGCCAAACAGTTCTATTTTTGTTTCATCTTTGTCCCCATGTGCAGTTGCAAACCGTAGTCTGGCTTTGTTTTATGGCGGTTTTGGAGCAGTGGCTTCTTCCTTGCTGAGCGGCCTTTCAGGTTCTGTCAGATATGGGACTTGTATGATGGCTGCGTGGTCCCATGGTGTTTATACTTGCGTACTATTGTTTGTACAGATGAACGTGGTACCTTCATGGCGTTTGGAAATTGCTCCCAAGGATGAACCAGACTTGTGGAGGTCTATATTTTTTCTGAGGTCTTGGTTGATTTCTTTTGATTTCCCCATGATGTCAAGCAGAGGCACTGAGTTTGAAGGTAGGCCTTGAAATACATCCACAGGTACACCTCCAATTGACTCAAATTACGTCAATTAGTCTATCAGAAGTTTCTAAAGCCATGACATCAATTTTTGGGACTTTTCAACATGTAAACTTCTGACCCACTGGAATTGTGATACAGTGAATTATAATGAAATATTTTGTCTGTGAACAATAGTTGCAAAAATGACTTGTGTCATGCACAAAGTAGATGTCCTAACTGACTTGTCAAAACTATAGTTTGTTAACAAGAAATTTGTGGAGTGGTTAAAAATTGGTTTTAATTACTCCAACCTAAGTGTATGTAAACTTATTGTTGTTGTTAATAGCTATATATAATACGAATTGGGGTGAGGGTGATGGAAATGTATTTGGCGGTTGATCTGCTTCTGTTCCGTTGGTGGCACTGTGTGCTATTTTCGAAGAATGGGTCCCGGTCCCTCCGGGGCTATGGGATCCGGGGGGTCAGGGGTGGTCTGCCGGGCATTGGGATGACAACCCAACTCGGGATGAGGAGGGCTATTAGCGGGTGGAATAGTGGGGACCAATTGGAGGTTTACTTGGTAGCAATGCAAATATCATGGTACAGCTATATAGACACTCAATCATCATGTTACTTTTTAATGGTACATTTACAAACATATATTTTGATAAATAGAATTTAAACGTGTTTCTCATTATGGTAAGTGGTGAAATAAGTATAGCCAGTTATAGTTGTAATGGCTTAGCAGATAATAAGAAAAGACGATCAGTATTTATTTGGCTAAAAGAGAAGAAATATAATATCTATTGTTTACAGGAAACTTATTCATCAATTTTAGAGGAAGTTTTGTGGAAAAGGGACTGGTGGGCTAAATATATTTCTCCTATGGGCAAAGAAATTCAAAAGGAGTGATGGTATTAATTAACAGAAATGTTGATCCAAATGTGCAAATTGTCCAAACATCATCAAGGTAGATGGATTATTTTAAATATGTTATCGAACAATAAACAGATATGGCTTATTAACCTATACGGTCCAAATAATGATGATCCAAGCTTCTTTGAAAATATATATAAGAATTTATCAACTCTACAAGCAACACTAGACTCTATTATTATTGTGGGGGATTTTAATACGGTTTTAAACACCTCTATATACCGTAAAGGAAATCACACTACAAACTATCACCCTCAGGCACTTAAGGAGATCATGAATGTCATGGATATATTGGAATTAGTGGATATATGGAGGATTAAATACCCTGACCTAGTGAGATATACATGACAGAGGCTTAATCAAGCTAGTCATCTTGATTACTTTCTTATATCATTCTCTCTGGCACTAAAAGTTTAAAAAGTGTTGATAGGGGACAGAATGCGGTCGGATCATCACATAATTGGCGTATGTATTACTCTTACAGAATTTCCACATGGGCGAGGATATTGGAAATTTAATCAAAGCCTACTGGATGATAACTTGTTTATAACTAGGACAGAATAATTTATAACTGACTTTTTCTGACGTAACATAAGTACAGCAGATCCCCTTAATGTATGGGACACTTTTAAATGTGCTTTTAGAGGCCATGCAATTCAGTACTCCTCTATAAAACAAAAGCAATTTAGATCAAAGGAGTCCATGTTAACAATGGAAATTGAAAAACTAACAGTACAGTTAGATAGCAATAAAAACGGTACCATAGTGGCACAGAATAAGTTAGAGGAAAAACAAAAATAAATGCAGGAACTTATAAAAGAAAGATCCAGTGTAATATATTATAATAATAAAGCGAACTGGATGGAATATCGGGGGAAAATGCACCAAATTATAATTCAATCTTCAACATAGAAATGCTACCAAAATGTTTTTATTGAAACTTGTTACAAATGATGAAGTCACGCATGATTCACCGAAATATATTTTGAAAGAGGAAGTAAAGTACTTTAAGAATATGTTTTCGTTTCAGTCTCCTCCGTCTCCACTAACCGAAGCTAATTGTATGGATTTTTTTCTTATTAATAATGTAAAATTAACATCTGTACAGAAAGACTCATGTGAAGGCCAAATTACAGAGGAGGAACTTCTTGATGCAATTAAAGCCTTTAAGGATGGGAAAACTCCAGGGCTGGATGGCATACCAGTGGAAGTATACAAAACTTTTTTGATATACTCAGAGGACCATTATTAGCATGTTTTAACCATTCCTATATAAATGGTCGATTATCGGACATTCAACAAGGTCTGATTCCATTATTCTTGAAACAGGATCTGTCACAGGCGTCCTCCTCTTCATCTGAAGAGGAGAGGCGAGAAGGATCAGAGGACCAAAATGCGGCGTGGTTTGTGTTCATCTTGATATTTAATAAAGAAAACACTGAACACTGAAACACACTATACAAAAACAATAAACAAAATAACGACCGTGAAGCTAATGAGAACTGTGCTGACACAAGCAATCAACATAGACAATCACCCACAAAACCCAACACAAAACAGGCTACCTAAATATGGTTCCCAATCAGAGACAATGACTAACACCTGCCTCTGATTGAGAACCATATCAGGCCTAAACACAGAAACAGACAAACTAGACATCCAACATAGAATGCCCACTCAGATCACACCCTGACCAAACAAAACATAGAAACATACAAAGCAAACTATGGTCAGGGTGTGACAGGATCCAAGTGGTATATGTAAAGATCCAGTCCATTTAAAAAAATTGGAGGCCTCTTACACTTCAGTGTTGTGATGCAAAAATTCTAACTAAAATGAACAAGAATAGAATTAACAAGGTATTGTCAGATATTATTCATCCTAATCAGACAGGTTTTCTAGATGGACGATACTTTGCTGATAATACATGACAAGTACTGGAAACAATAGAATACTATGAAATATCGGGGACACCAGGCCTGGTTTTCATAGCTGATTTTGAAAAGGCTTTTGATAAAGTACGGCAGCAGTTTATATATAAATCCCTAGAATATTTCAATTTTGGAGAATCTCTTATAAAATGGGTTAAAGTTATGTGTAGTAACCCTAGGTGTAAAATAGTAAATAATGGCTACATCTCAGAAAGTTTTAAACTGTCAAGAGGAGTAAAACAAGGTTGTCCACTATCAGCATATCTATTTATTATTGCCAATGAAATGTTATCTATTAAAATTGGATCCAACAATAATATTAAGGGATTAGAAATCCGTGGCTTAAAAACAAAGGTCTCATTGTACACTGATGATTCATGTTTTCTTTTAAAACCACAATTAGAATCCCTCCACAGCCTCATAGATGATCTAGATACTTTTGCTAGCAAAAATAGATAAGATCTTGCTACCATGGAAAGGAAAATACCTGTCTTTGTGGAAAAATCACCCTGATTAACTCTTTAGTCATATGACAGCTTTTTTGATAAATCTAAAAAAAGGTATAATGTTTGTAAATTATATAAATAGGACTGGTGGAGTTACAGTTGAAGTCAGAAGTTTACATACACTTAGGTTGAAGTCATTAAAATTTGTTTTTCAACCACTCCACAAATTTCTTGTTAACAAACTATAGTTTTGGCAAGTCGGTTGGGACATCTACTTTGTGCATGACACAAGTAATTTTTCCAACAATAGTTCACAGACAGATTATTTCCCTTATAGTTCTCTGTATCACAATTCCAGTGGGTCAGAAGTTTACATACACTAAGTTGACTGTGTCTTTAAACAGCTTGGAAAATTCGAGAAAATTATGTCATGGCTTTAGAAGCTTCTGATAGACTAATTGACATAATTTGAGTCAATTGGAGGTGTACCCGTGGATGTATTTCAAGGCCTACCTTCCAACTCAGTGCCTCTTTGCTTGACATCATGAGAAAATCAAAAGAAATCAACCAACAAATGCAGCTAGCACAGACATATGGAAATGTCTGCTCTACCCAAAATTACAACCAACTAATTGCAGCATCAACATAAAAATGGAAGAGGCAAGTAGAAGGGGGAAAAAGTAAGGAACTTGTCTGTCAGCCCTGAATTAAAGACCATAAATGGTTAAAGAAAACTGTGATAAAAAAAACATATACCAATTTCATTTAAGGACCAAAAAATTGACAGCTGTGCCATTTAAATTTCAAAATATTTGGAAAGAGAATTTCTATGTACCTATTCCATGGCACATGGTTTATGAATTGATACGCAAAACAATGGCAGAATCAAAACTTCACATTTTTAAATTGAAATTATTAGACAAAATTCTTGCAACCAATAGAATGGTATATATATGGGGGATACAATCTTCCCAGCTCTACAGATTTTGCTGTGAGGAGGCAGAGTCATTTGATCATTTATTTTGGTACTGTCCATATGAAGCTCGTTTTTGGTCACAGGTCCAGGAATGGCTGAAGAATTGCAACATTTACCTACAGCTAACGCTGTAGATAGCCATACTGGGTGATTTGAAAATTCATAGTCAATCAATCAATAATATAATAATTATTTTAGCAAAAAAAATTGTTTAATTTACAATCTGTATAAGCTATGAGAATAGAAAGGTTCAGTACTTTTGTGAAGCATCACAGCACAGTTTAAAAATATATGGCAAATAGAAATCCAAAATGGATGGTGTTAAGAGATACATGGGAGGGGTTGAATGGAGCTGAAGGGTGGGACAAATAACAACAAGATAACCAATGTAAAACATACGGGGTCTGTAAAATGTGTATAGGTTCAGAAATGTTGTGAAATAGCACAGTTACAAATAGAAATCAAACAGGATGGACATCAGAAATAGAGGAAGGACTAAAAACAAACAAAATAGAACTATTGTAAAATAGATTGTTTCTGTAAAATGTGTATAATATGTATAAACTGAAGGTAGAATCCTAAGTGCTATTGTTTATTCGTTTACTCCAATTGGGGGAGGGGTGGTAGGGTTTGCAGGGAATAATAAAGGTATATTCAAAAAATGTATATGTATGAATGTTTATGCATACAAATATGGGTATGTGTGTATATTTTTAAATATATTTATTTATTTACCCCTAAAATATATGGGGGATTGGAAATGATGCAGACAATTACATTGATGGAAGCAACAATCTTTCCGCAATATTAAAGCTGATCCCCCTCTTTAAAAAAAAAATCCTTCAAAGAGGCAGGTTTAACTTCTGCTTAGTACTGTTTGTGATGGAGTATGGACTATTTGGAATATCTAAAGGAAGACCATCATGCACTACAGAGGCCAGCCAGATGAGTACTTGTGGATAGGAGTAATCCATTAAATTACTTTGATGAAATAGCTTTTCGAGGCCGCTTTTGTATGTACAAAGAAAATGCATTGGAGAGAATATCTTTGATTGAGCCTAGACTTTCCTCTCTGTCTCAAAGACGAAAGCCTTTATCCAATTCTCTCCAAGTTCTGATCACTTGGAAGATTTTGGCATCTGGAATCTTTCATCGGGAAACTGGTGATTTGTGTGGTGCCTGTGAAGCAACGGTGTGTAAAATAGTTCAGTCTGCAGGGCCATTTGTGAACTGAGGAGTCATTACATCAAGTTTACTGATGCTGCTGGCCAAGCCAACTATAAAGTGCAATTGTATGAACATGGGCATTTCCCAGGAGTGATTGGCTGTATAGATGGATGTCATGTTCCCATCAAGTGTCCATCCACTCCTGATGCTGAGGAGTACAGGAACTGTAAGAACTGGTTTCCATCAATGTTCAAGATGTATGCACTCCTAATTTAGAGTTGTCAAACATTGTTGCCCGTTGGAAAGGTGCAACTCACAATTCAAGGATTTTTCTCAACTCTTCATTGTGTGCTCAGTTTCAGAGAGGACAACATAGTGGACTACTACTTGTTGACAGTGGATATGGTCAGAGTAACTATGTATTCACTCCATACATAAATCCCACAACAGCTGAGCAGCAAGATCCAACCAAGCTCATATCCGCACGAGAGGGATGGTCGGGCGTGTTTGGAGTATGGAAAAATAAATTTCACACAACACACTTAGTTTCAAGCCAAGAAGATGCTGCAAGGTGATCATTGCTACAGCTGTGCGGCACAACTTCCTGAAGCAGCATTGCTGTCCTGACCCTCCAATGGAAGATCAGTATCAAGCAGATGTGCCCATCGCTGAGGCAGCCATTGACCAACGAGAACTTGCACACAAAGTTGCTTTCACATTGCAGCACTTCAACTAGATGAGATGGATTATTTTTGCGTTGATAATGTTTGTTCTGTACACAATTCAAATAGTGTGCAGCAAAATAAGTGACCAAACCAAGGCTGGTTTAAAATGTAGTTTGTGGTTAATAAAATACTCTCACTCATGAATATCCAAATGACAAAACATGTATTTTTTACATATGATATTGTTCACCACGGCTGGTAAATCACAATTGTCTCATTACTGTAAATTGTTGGGATCATACCTCTCTCTTCCAACTTCATATCCAATTCAACCTGTAGAATTCTCATTTTCATTTCATGTTCTTCCCTCAGATATTTCATGTTATGCTCATGAAATCCTCTGTTTTTTCATGCATGGTCATCTTTTTTGTTCTTTGCTGAAAAGGTGGTGTCACGCCCTGACCATAGTTTACTTTGTATTTTCTATGTTTTGATTGGTCAGGGTGTGATCTGAGTGGGCATTCTATGTTACATGTCTAGTTTGTCTAGTTCTATGTTCGGCCTGATATGGTTCTCAATCAGAGGCAGGTGTTCGTCATTGTCTCTGATTGGGAACCATATTTAGGTAGCCTGGGTTTCACTGTGTGTTTGTGGGTGATTGTTCCTGTCTATGTGTTTTCACCAGATAGGCTGTTTAGGTTTTCGTTACGTTTATTGTTTTTGTAGTGTTTGTGTTTAGTGTGTTAATTCATTAAACATGAATCGCAATCTACACGCTGCATTTTGGTCCGACTCTCCTACTCATACAGAAAACCGTTACAGAATCACCCACCACCAACGGACCAAGCAGCGTGTCAACAGGCAGGAGCAGCGCGAGGAGAAGCGCAATAAGGATTTCTGGACATGGGAGGAAATCCTCGACGGGAGAGGACCCTGGGCTAAACCAGGGGAGTGTAGCCGCACTAAGGTGCAGCGGGAGAAGAAACAACAGGAACAGCCCAAGGAGGAGTACAGTATGGAGTATACTACTTGGGAGGAGATCGACAGGTGGGCGGCCGACCCAGGGAGAGTGCCGGAGCCCGCCTGGGATTCGCTGGAGCAGTGCGAGGAAGGTTACCGTAGAATGGAGGCGGTGAAAGCAGAGAGGCGCTGGTATGAGAAGGCAGCACGGCGACGCGGATGGAAGCCTGAGAGGCAGCCCCAAAAATTTATTGGGGGGGGGGCTAACAGGGAGTATGGCTATGCCAGGTAGGAGACCTGGGCAGACTCCCTGTGCTTACCGGGGGGCTGGAGAGACCGGACAGGCACCGTGTTATGCAGTGGTGCGCACGGTGTCTCCAGTGCGGGTGCATAGCCCGGTGCGGTATATTCCAGCTCCGCGTGTCTGCCGGGCTAGATTGAGCGTCGAGCCTAATGCCATGAAGCCGGCTCTACGCAGCTGGTCCCCAGTGCGTCTCCTTGGGCCGGTTTACATGGCACCAGCCTTGCGCTAGGTGTCTCCGGTTCGCCTGCATAGTCCAGTGCAGGCTATTCCACCTCGCCGCACTGGCAGGGCGACCGTGAGCATTCAACCAGGTAAGGTTGGGCAGGCTCGGTGCTCAAGAGCTCCAGTGCGCCTGCACGGTCCGGTTTTTCCAGTACCACCTCCACACCCCAGCCCTCCGGTAGCAGCTCCCCGCACTAGGCTTCCTGTGCGTGTCCTCGGCCCAGTACCACCAGTGCCAGCACCACGCATCAGGCCTACAGTGCGCCTCGCCTGTCCAGCGCTGCCAGAGCCTCCCTTCTCTTCAGCGCTGTCGGAGTCTCCCGCCTGTTTAGCGCTGTCAGAGCTTTCCGCCTCTACAGCGCTGCCGGAGTCTCCCGCCTGTTCAGAGCTGCCAGTTAGCATAGAGCTGCCAGTTAGCATAGAGCTGCCAGTTAGCATAGAGCTGCCAGTTAGCATGGAGCTGCCAGTTAGCATGGAGCTGCCAGTTAGCATGGAGCTGCCAGTTAGCAAGGAGCTGCCAGTCTGCAAGGAGCTGCCAGTCTGCAAGGAGCTGCCAGTCTGCAAGGAGCTGCCAGTCTGCAAGGAGCCGCCAGAGCTGCCTGTCTGCAGGATGCCGCCAAAGCTGCCAGTCTGCAAGGAGCCGCCAGAGCTGCCAGTCTGCAAGGAGCCGCCAGAGCAGCCAGTTAGCAAGGAGCTGCCAGTCTGCAAGGAGCTGCCAGTCTGCAAGGAGCTGCCAGTCTGCAAGGAGCTGCCAGTCTGCAAGGAGCCGCCAGAGCTGCCTGTCTGCAGGATGCCGCCAAAGCTGCCAGTCTGCAAGGAGCCGCCAGAGCTGCCAGTCTGCAAGGAGCCGCCAGAGCAGCCAGTTAGCATGGAGCAGCCAGGGCCGCCAGTCAGCATGGAGCAGCCAGGGCCGCCAGTCAGCATGGAGCAGCCGGTCAGCATGGAGCAGTCAGTCAGCATGGAGCAGCCAGAGCAGCCAGAGCTGCCAGTCAGCATGGAGCAGCCAGTCAGCATGGAGCAGCCAGAGCTGCCAGTCAGCATGGAGCAGCCAGAGCAGCCAGGGCCGCCAGTCAGCATGGAGCAGCCAGAGCTGCCAGTCAGCATGGAGCAGCCAGAGCAGTCTGCCAGCATGGAGCAGCCAGAGCTGCCAGTCAGCATGGAGCAGCCAGAGCAGCCAGTCTGTGTCGACCAGTCTCTTCCAGATCTGCCAGTCGTCCAGACTCTTCCAGATCTGCCAGTCGACCAGACTCTTCCAGATCTGCCAGTCGACCAGACTCTTCCAGATCTGCCAGTCGACCAGACTCTTCCAGATCTGCCCGTCGTCCAGACTCTTCCAGATCTGCCAGTCGTCCAGACTCTTCCAGATCTGCCAGTCGTCCAGACTCTTCCAGATCTGCCAGTCGTCCAGACTCTTCCAGATCTGCCAGTCGTCCAGACTCTTCCAGATCTGCCAGTCGTCCAGACTCTTCCAGATCTGCCAGTCGTCCAGACTCTTCCAGATCTGCCAGTCGTCCAGACTCTTCCAGATCTGCCAGTCGTCCAGACTCTTCCAGATCTGCCAGTCGTCCAGACTCTTCCAGATCTGCCAGTCGACCAGACTCTTCCAGATCCGCCAGTCGACCAGACTCTTCCAGATCCGCCAGTCGTCCAGACTCTTCCAGATCCGCCAGTCGACCAGACTCTTCCAGATCCGCCAGTCGACCAGACTCTTCCAGATCCGCCAGTCGACCAGACTCTTCCAGATCCGCCAGTCGACCAGACTCTTCCAGATCCGCCAGTCGACCAGACTCTTCCAGATCCGCCAGTCGACCAGACTCTTCCAGATCCGCCAGTCGACCAGATTCTCCCAGATCCGCCAGTCGACCAGATTCTTCCAGATCTGCTAGTCGACCAGGATCTGCTGAAACCGCCAGCCAGCCAGGTTCTGGTAGTTTCTACTACCTGCCTGGGCTTCCTCTCAGTGCTGAGCTTCTTCTCAGTGCTGAGCTTCCTCTCAGTGCTGAGCTACCCATCTGTCCCGAGTTACCTCTGTCCCGAGCTGTCCCTCTGTCCCATGTTATCATTGTGGTGGGTAACCTATTTAGGGACGTTTAGGAGGGGGATTAAAACTGTCATGGAGTGGGGTCCACGTCCAGCGCCAGAGCCGCCACCGCGGACAGATGCCCACCCAGACCCTCCCCTATAGGTTCAGGTTTTGCGGCCGGAGTCCGCACCTTGGGGGGGGGGTACTGTCACGCCCTGACCATAGTTTACTTTGTATTTTCTATGTTTTGATTGGTCAGGGTGTGATCTGAGTGGGCATTCTATGTTACATGTCTAGTTTGTCTAGTTCTATGTTCGGCCTGATATGGTTCTCAATCAGAGGCAGGTGTTCGTCATTGTCTCTGATTGGGAACCATATTTAGGTAGCCTGGGTTTCACTGTGTGTTTGTGGGTGATTGTTCCTGTCTATGTGTTTTCACCAGATAGGCTGTTTAGGTTTTCGTTACGTTTATTGTTTTTGTAGTGTTTGTGTTTAGTGTGTTAATTCATTAAACATGAATCGCAATCTACACGCTGCATTTTGGTCCGACTCTCCTACTCATACAGAAAACCGTTACAGGTGGTGGCAGCATCTTCTCTCAGGGATGCTATAGCAGATGGAGGGTACACACTCACTGTACACTGGCTGTTCCAACCTGTTCAGATTCCTTTCCTCTGGAAAAAGAACACCATTAGAAGCACAAATAAACTCATATGGTCCTTAGAATGAAAGAATAATAAAGATTGACACAGACAGTGGAATATATTTACCAAAGGAAGCAACCATTTTACTGTCTTTGGTATATGTACCATTTGCGCTCAGTTCTTCATCTGAACTGTCCAAATGGTCATCGTCTGGTATACCATCCAGAGTCACTCAATTGATCAGTATTGTCTTTTTCTGGTGGCCCACAACCAGTAGTAAATCACTCTCTTCTGATCTCTGCATTATCTTTTTTTAAAGGCAGTTTAAGGTTCTTCCACAGAGTATAAAGGCAGATATCATTCAATATAAGTGATGTCACAAAGATATGAATATGAGAAATGTGAAATACTGATAAATGAAGATATCTCACCTGAAGTTGTTGTACTCTTCTTGTGGTTACATTTTCATTTGCATTGAATTCACTGCAAATTGCAGCCCAACCATTCTTTCTTTTGCTCAGTAGCAGCAGTATGGTTTTTACCTTCAGTAACTAGATGGTTTGACACAATGTGTTTTAGTAGCGTTTTTTCATACTCACTAAAGTTTTTTGAACAAATTATTTTTGTTTTGTCTCAAGATTCACACCAGTAATGTTTTTTTTCCAATTTCATTCCGGGTTTTTATGAGCACCGTTAGACCAACAGCATGTGCTCATACTTAACCTAATCAGGCTTAACCCAGGTGTTTTCATTTAGGCTTACTTACCTGACTCCATAGTCTCCGACTAACTAAGCCAAATTTAAGCCACGTTCATGAAAGCTACTCAAATGTCTTAGTTTAACAAGTACACATTAAGGCCTACTCTTGGCTTAATCTAAGCACTGTCTGTGAAACCGGCCCAATGTGTATGTTGTGTAGTAAGCTGTTAGTAGCCAATGTGCCTCACCCTAATAATATGGTCTATTTTCACCAACGCGATATTGTAAACACGTAACTTTAGTAGTTGTGGTGCCTGGCTTGCACGTGCAAATTCAGCACACTCAACATTCTATAATAGAATTGTGTTACTTGACGTGTCAAATTAAAAGCTAACGCGTCAAATAGTGTTATATGTCTTGACACGCAAAGACCCAAATGGCGTTCAATTAGCCTCACCTTAATAATTTGGTATATTTTCACCTCTTAATTTCGCTTACTGTTCTAACTTGGTGGTGCACAAATAGCCTATAACCTGTTTTAATGAAATGTAATCGTCAAATATTGTAAGAGCTTTCATTGTCTGTTTATGTGCCCCCTTTATTTACCCTACGGTTCTGACTGGTACAGGGAGAACACTAAGAACGGCCCATGTTCTGAATTATGTCGCTGTACATTTCAAAAGTGCTGAACAAATAGTTATATTGACTACGTTCGTTGTCGCTTGCTCATTAATATCTTAATCGAAATCTTATCCGCTTGTCGTCCACTTATGCCATCATTTGTAGTCAAATCTTCATAATGAGTTTAAAACCATGATTTTGCATTTTAATCTATTAAATTATTCCAATATCCGCCTATTCATTATCAATTAAAAGTCTAATTACGACATTCATTAATTATTCAGAACATTTTTTAGTTAAATAACCTCCAAAACTAGTGTCTGATATCTAATTAACAAATTAGCCCCTACCAAGAGGGAACTCCTCAAGGTTGTTCTTTGAAATGTATTATCAAAACATCTGACCAATCCACACAGAATGTCAAGAATGTAAATTCCCCATTGTCTTTGGGATCTTCTTATTAAAATTATCAATGCAAGCAGACAACATAGTGTATTTTCAGCAATGCTAAAAGAGCGCCTCAGTTTTTCATTTTTTTCATGTCAGGACAGTAAATGATATGAAACATTCTCTGCTATCAACACATTTATATCAATTAAAATCAAGTAATTTGAATGCAACATTGTAAATGGTCAATTATAACTGACCACGAGGAAAACTATGTCCTATCCATAGTTCAGAAAAGGCCACCTCATTGTATACACACCCACAACATGGTCAAGCAATGCTTATTTTCTTTCCTATGTGACTGTCAGGCGAGAGTAAATTCCAATTAGACAATGTAGGCAGTGAACCTTTAGCCGCCCCACCGTGACTCTCGTCAGGAAACTGCCATAATTATTGACAGGCTGAGTTCATTGGAGTCAATTCCATCTCCGCCACTAAGCCAAGCTCTGTGTGGTGCTACATAACCCTAGGGAGTTCTGGTCACATCGTCTCAGAGTGTGAATACCTTGGTAAATAGAGAACATTTGCATTTTATAATTATAGCCACATGCAAATGGCGAAAAGGATGCAGAGTGATGTGCCTTGTCTTTTCAATTACGAACCTCACCCAAAAACTTGTCAGGGAAACTACAATAATTGAAAAGTACTAACTAGACTCACAGCCTTTAATCATAGCAAATTCCTGAGAAGGAAGACTTTGCCATCCTACTAAATTGTAGGAAGGATTAAATGGTTAATGAACAACAAGTATTTGTCACAGGTTTATTCTACACCTACATTGACGTTTTGCTAGTCTTTTTCCTGAGATCCAATGAAATCATAATGGTTTTGCTCCACAGTGAATTTGAACAGGCTGTGAATTTGAAGAGTAAATGTGTGTGAGCCTTGATTGAGCCTTGAGACAAATGATGTGCTTGATTTATATTGAATGATTTGTTTTCTATTGTTTAAGGAACACAACAGTGTTCCCATGCTCAACAAACAAATAATGCCACTTGGCTGCCAACAATCACTGAATACAGTACGTGCCAACAATCACTGAATACAGTAAGTGCTCTGTACAGAATCCCTGCTCTGAAGTAATACCAAACAAATTGTACCCTGATACATCCTTTTCCACAAAGCCCGGATTAGGTCCATGAAATTCTTCATTAGGATGGTTTGGAAAACGGAAACGACAAACTATGCATAATGGAATTACTGGATGTGGTGTTTTTCAAGCCAAACTGAATTAAGCGTAAATTGTAACCACAGAGCCAAAAAGCCTCGTCCCGTCAGTTCCCTTAATTAGTATAATAATCAGGACAATCCTCTTATTTGAGATGGCCACTTGCCCATTTTAAGTATACTGTGAGAAGTTGTGCATAGCTCTGTGCTAAGAATAAGAAATAAAGGCATTTTAACATTTCACAGTTAATGCTCAGCTGAGAACACTTGGAGAGCAATTCATCTAAACTTAATTTTTAAAATGTTTTGTGTTAAATTAATGCATAGGGGTCAGCCATAAGGGCAGTATATTTAAGCAATAAGGCACTGGGGGTGTGGTAAAGGGCTGTTCTTACACACGACATGACGCAACGCAGAGTGCCTGGATACAGCCCTTAGCCGTGGTATATTGGCCATATACCACAAACCCCTGAGGTGCCTTATTGCTATTACAAACTGGTTACAAACAGAATCAGAGCAGTAAAAATACATGTTTTTGTAACGATTCTCGTTGGTGGAAGGAGAGGAGGACCAAAATGCAGCGTGGTAAGTGTTTGTCATAATTTAATAGAAAAACTGAACACTACACAAAATAACAACGAAGAGAAAACGAAACAGTTCTGCCAGGTGAACACCCACAACCAAAATGGGGAAAACAGGCTACCGAAGTATGATTCTCAATCAGAGACCACCAGGCTACCGAAGTATGATTCTCAATCAGAGACCACCAGGCTACCGAAGTATGATTCTCAATCAGAGACAACGAACGACACCTGCCTCTGATTGAGAACCATACTAGGCCAAACACATAGAAATATAACATAGAAAAAATAATATAGGCTACCCACCCCAACTCACGCCCTGACCAACCTAACAGAAAGACATAAAAAAGGAACTAAGGTCAGAACGTTACAGTGTTGTCATACCCCGGCTGTCAGCCAATCAGCATTCAGGGCTGGAACCACCCAGTAAGCAAGTAAATTACCGTATGTTATTGTATAACCTGATATCAGATAAATTCCTGCAACACGTGTCCTCTAGGCTAGTTGCTGTTATCCGTTATCCTATCATACAGCTTTAGGACAGTGGGCAGCTGTACAAAAACTCCCGGTTTCTTTTTTCAAGGACACTATTGTGTTCTCTACCGCTTTTATCCGCCTGGTATATGCTAATAAAATTGTTCACAGGTATGTCAGGGACAAGGGAACAGTATGAATACAAACTGAAACTTTATTCTATGATTTCAAATTGCTAACATTTTCCAAGCTGAATAGATCAAGTATAGGAGTTGTCATGATTGTTGAAGAAATTCACTAAAAAGAATACCGTTTTCCCGACTGTCCTTAACTTTCCCAGAAGTAGGAGTGTGGATGATTATTTGATTGTCTAGACCATTTTTAAAGTTCACAAAGTCACCAGGCGATGATAGACATAACATAGCACATTTGATTGATGCTGCTTAATTATCCCAATGAGATTGGTCAGAAATGGATGCATTTCTATTGTGAAATACTTATTTTTGTATAGGCACTTGGAAAATAAACATTAAAATGAGATGGAATAGTGCAAACATGATAAAGGGCTAAAAACGATGCAATTTCAATGCTATTACCCCTTTGTTTATTCTGAAAGCAGTTTTCACCTGAAATACCATTGACATCCAAATGATCAAGTGGGGATATTTAGACTGCAAGTAGATAAACCAATTCTACTCCACTTGAATTCTGAAGATCCCTGATGTAATAAAACACTCTTGTGCACGGTTTATTCTATCAATGTAAATAGTCAGATAAAAAAAAGGGACTAGAAAAAAGAATACTGATAGTAACCTACTCTGTTTGTTGAAGATAATAGAGGATTGATTGATTCATGATGATTAAAAGTAGTAGTCTGCTCCAGCCGGAGACAAAGAAGGAGATAGTCGAGGTTGGGATATGGAGGTGGATATCAATCCCAGAGGCCAGTGGGAGCTGTCTAGTCTGTGCTGAGTAGTATTCAGTCAATGTTCCATGTGTCCACTGGTTGTTGTTGCATTAATTAATCGTCCCTTCGGCTGTGAACCACCAGGAAACAGTCGGTCACTGAGTGCATCACCATTTTTCTTTAGCTACCGTGGAAATGAGCTGCTTGTAGTCTTAAAGCAATGCCTTAGGGAGGTAAACACAACTTAAATTGCTCAGACATCTGACCTTTCTAGCCCACTTCTAATAGCACTATTATTCGAACGTAACAAATCCACAAATTGGACTGACAAAATAAAACCGCCAGAGGACAGTGAGCTAGTGAGGGTGGTGGTGGGGGGTGGTGGTGGTGGTGGAGGGTGAAGGTGGTGGGGGGTGGTGGTGGATTGTAGAGTAGAGGGTAAATGTAAGGGACATGAGTTTGATGCAGGGAACATATGACCTTAAGTAAACATACAGTATATGTCCCATATGTGAGGGGGATGAGTAAAAGAGATACCTGAGGGAGCGACATGGGCCTTTGGCTCTGCTGCTACAAATAGCTTTTACACAACATCTCTGGAGGGGGTGTGGGGTATCTGAAATTGCTTCTCATTTTCTGTTACTGGCTAATTAATAATTTGGAGACATGAAATCAAGATTTAAAGGATTATGTCCACAAGCTAATATTGTCGCTGATTTAATAGTGTGACTATTAAGTTTCAGTAATTTCAGCGTCATGAACACTGACTTTTGGTTATGATGTATGGTCTGAGACAGCTACGCTGTGGCATATTAAAGAAATAGTTATGCTTAAGGTCTAATATTTCTATTTTAAATGGCTTCTTGGGTAATACGCCTGCAACAAGTCCATTCCCTTTAAGCTCTGTTGTGGTAATACTGGTAAGACAACCACATTTAGATTTAGAGTAACAGAAAATATTGCTTCTGATGCACCTGAAGTTTCTAATCAGTGAAAAACAAGTCAATACCAATGTTAGCCTTTAACTTGAGTTCTGGCCAAAGATGTTGCTGCAGCACTGTTTTATGTTCACAACGTTCAGACTCATTATTTTGCATGGGACAGATTTACAGACTCTGTCTAATAAACCCTGAATTAAACTCTCATTTATTTGGTTTCAAATCCCCCACCCTGTTTTTATGCAATGGCTCGATGCCATTATTACACTTTAATATAGCCCCGCTCCTGCAACTCATCCAGAAAGCTAAAGCCAGGCGAGCTCATTGTGCTGCCAGGGCCACTTATATCAGGCCTGCTTCATGTGCCACTCCTCCTCCTTACTCCCCCCTACCCATGAGCCAATGCAAATTACAGTAACAGCTTGGACATGACTGTAATCTCAAGTGGTGCGAGCTCTGCTCCATGGCCAGGCATGAAGGCAGATGAAGGCTGGGAGGAGTGCTGCCAGGCGTCTTTGAGGACACTCTGTCTGTCTCCCATATGCTAGAGCAGACAATGGAAGGAGAGGAGGCTCACAACCTGTTGCTCATCTGCCTGCAGTCTCATGGTGCTCTCCCACTCCTTCTAAGTGCTTCATAAAATGAGAGCAGTAGGCTGGGCTCCTCCTTCCATGGACTTGTTTACTCCGTTGCACAGATGGACACCAATACTGCCTGGATGAGATATTGGCCCTCTCACTGATCATAGCACCAATACACTGAACAGGCCATTCAACATTTTTTAGAAGCAATAGCTGCTTTTCAATAGTGAGAGTGAGGATAGTGAAATACATTCTTATCCGGCATACCACAGGTGCCATTAATTTGTTTGAGGAACACATAACACATCTTGTTGGGAAAGCAACCTCTGTTGACGGATACACTGAAACTGAAAGTGAATTGATGCATAAATAGATTTTGGTTGTCTTTTTCATCTAATACATCAAATGCAATAAGGCAATGTTTCACCACAGTTCCTTGATAGTAGTGCAAAGTTCTGGTTATATTAGCCAGTTGACTCTTTTATACTACTGAAACGATATCCATTAGATCTAAAAACATTAGTCATATTAATTCACATGAATATTCACGCATGTAGTATGATGAAACGTTGATAGTAAATATTTCAAATCTGTCCCACAGAGTGGTGGAGTTCTATTACTGTGGTTGCATGTTCGGGTGAACAATGAGGTCACAGAGATATCTATCAGAACAGACTTCTACATGTTTCCATATCTTTGATCAGGGACTTCAGAAGAGTTTGGAGAACGGTCTCTGTTCATGTTGATGTCTGATGGGATGAATGAGTTCCAGAAACCTCAGAGGAGTAGGACGAAGACAACAACAACCACACGATAAACAAACAGTCAACGATGCATCTGAAACAGCCAACGGACATCTAAATGAGTGAGTGGTGGATCAGATAAGGCTGCTTCAGTGAGTCCGTTACGTTCTGCATGTGTTCACCAGCGGAGAGAGCATCTGTGCATATGACCAGATATTAAGCAGTTGTGACTGACTAAGAGGAAACAGCAGGAGGTCAAACATATAACCCGCTGAGCTCCCCGTGCCTCTGTCACACAGCCATTGTGTCTGGTTTGGTGTTATGATTTTCATGTGATTTGAGGTTACCTGAAAGCTTGACTAAGATTGATGCATATTTTATCCAATAAAAAAAAGTCATGTCTTTCATCACTTCACTACTAGGAATGTTCACCAAATGACTCAGATGCTGAGATTCAGTGTGATACCGCTGGTCATATGGTTTCATTTGGTGGATGATTAGTGCACAAATAACAGGGATTGAGCCTAGCAGAGAACGTATGTGCATCCCAAATGGTAGCATATCCCCTATTTAGTGCATACCTTTGACTAGGGCCCTGGTCAAAAGAAGTGCACTGTAAAGGGATGATGGTGCAATTTGTTATTCAGAGAGTGTCTTGGCATCATGGCAGAACTGAACCCCCTTGAGTACGCCTTGAGCCTCCCCTCTACAGCTTATTACTCTGCCTTGAGTACGCCTTGAGCCTCCCCTCTACAGCTTATTACTCTGCCTTGAGTACGCCTTGAGCCTCCCCTCTACAGCTTATTACTCTGCCTTGAGTACGCCTTGAGCCTCCCCTCTACAGCTTATTACTCTGCCTTGAGTACGCCTTGAGCCTCCCCTCTACAGCTTATTACTCTGCCTTGAGTACGCCTTGAGCCTCCCCTCTACAGCTTATTACTCTGCCTTGAGTACGCCTTGAGCCTCCCCTCTACAGCTTATTACTCTGCCTTGAGTACGCCTTGAGCTTCCCCTCTACAGCTTATTACTCTGCCTTGCTCAGCCTCCCATACTTGGTATTCCAGGAACCAGAGAGGGAAAGGTTCAGATTACTTTGAGGGGAGAGATCTGACCACACATGAGATGGGAGGAGGAAAAGGAGGAGAGCGCTGGGTAATGTAATGTCGCTGAGTCTTATCCTTTCTTCTTCATTTGAATTGGGAGTGTTTGAGGGGTGATACCTCAACTTAGCCTCCGTCTTAGTCCTGCTTTGCTCCGATTCTTGAGTAAACACTCAAATTTACTACCTGTTCACAGAGCACTTTGTAGGCTCAGATTCATGTGAATAGAGATGAACTGGGAGAGGTCCTCTACTTGTTATGCATGTTGGTATCACCTGCATCATCCCTGACAACTATTAAACTGCAGACAAAAGAACAGCTGGATCAAAGATGTTAAACAAATATGAATGGACCAGAATGGCTTCTTACAGACATTCAATAAATGACTTTAAAACAATTAGATTGAAGGGTATTTCAGTAAAATATTAATATCTTGACAGTGCCTAATTAAACATGGAAGCATTATTTGTTATGACACCAACCCATCAGAAATTCTTATGGTGCAAGGAAATATGCAGAGGCATCCATAAAGCATGACTATTGCAGACATTGCATGTTATCAGAAGGGGTGGGGGTGTGTGTGTGGCGGGATGGGTGGGTGTGCAGGGCGGGGTGTGTGCACTAGCTAAGCTCATCTCAGTAACACAAGCTGGCTAATTAGCATTGCCCTCTCATTCCCTTTTGAGCAGGGGAGGACAAGTGGGAGACATCATATTTCTTTGTTAGAAGCATTGTGCGTCCCCTCTGACCACAGGAACCACAGGAGTTCTGACCACAAGGGGTCACAGAGTAGACAGCATAATCCACCATCCCCACCAGCCCCCTGTGGGAATGGCCACCAGCTAGCTCTCCCTTCCCTTACAAAACCAATGCCCTCAGCTCAGACAACACTACTGGCATCACATAGACCTACTGGATCATCATTTACTTTAAGCAATAGTTAGTGTGAAGTTATATTTTCAGGCTACATGTCTGCTTGTCCCAACTCCAGTCAGAAAACAGATGTTATGGGAGAAACAGGTACGTATTGCACAGCTCTTTGAAGCACACTCTGATCTCTGGCTGGTTGCACTCTGAAGACACAGCAGAGATGATTAAACTGGATCCTCTGGTGTACTACGGCTTTAATTAATAGACTCACATTACATATTATTTAGACAGTGATTAACTGCCTTTACATCTCTCCTTTATGTTGGGTTTATTAGCGAAAAGAAAGCCCTGATCTGTTTTGGGCTTTGTCAAAGTAGCAGAACAGGTCATTTGAATAATTGGTCATGCATCGGTGGTCTTGATGATGGAACAGTTTGTTGTTGTTGTGTTTTTTTTTGTAGCTGGAACAGCTGGTTCCCGACTACTAGTTTTCTCCATGATCCTGCCTCTGAAGGTATGTGATGATGCACTCCCTCCCTAACGAGAGCGGTCGCTTCCGCACTATGAAAAGTTGCCCCGGGTAGGGGAACAACAGACTGCAACTGCTTAAGTCAATTTGAAGTGGCTCGGTAAACAAGGCGTGGGGAGGGTTGAAAACAGCATAGGCTACTCACCAGATATCAAGCTCTGGTCTCCATGGCAGATATCACATGGGTATAGGCATCCCGTCCCTCTGGCAGTCAGTCACAGCTCTGGGAGTAGGACGACGCCCACTGGCATTAGAGAGAAACACCTAGAGGCCTGGAAACACAAGATAACATCTCTGGTTGAAACAGTGTAATTGAGGCTAAACTAAGTTGATGCTCAGCGCCATGGGAACTTTCCCTGGCTGATTGAACACATTGTTTGAGGTTGGTCATCTGGCCACTCAATATTCTTAGACAAGAACACAGTACTCCCAAAGACAAGTAGTGAGACATTCATAATGTAATTGACATATCTACTCCTTCTAAACCTGGCAGCTTTGGTGAGATGTGAACTCTGATCTGATTATGAGACACAACTGAAGAAAGAAACACAAACAGCAGGGGAAAAAAGTGAGTTCCAGATAGAATGACTATGGCTGTGTATCCCATCATGAATATTTCACTGCATTATTGTAGCTGAAGAAGAATACAGTGTAAAGAGGAACATTGTGAAAAAATGTATTATATTTTGACAAGAGCTTGGAATCTATTATCCCTGATTCTTCTTCTTTCCTGATGAAGCTTTTAAAAGAGAACAGAGGTGATTCACTTTGGTGGCTTTACACCAATAAACTGTAGCGAATCACCCCTTATGATAAATCACCAGACTCCATGAGAATGTACACCCGTGTTAAAGACTAGCTTAGGAAACTATTTTTACTGATAAAACAACTTCAGAGGTATTGCCAAGGTTGTAAGTCTTCGGTTTTCTCTCTTGACTCCAAAATGTTAAACAACCTACGTAACATGTTACAAGTCCGGCAGCAGAGGAGGTTCCATGTAATGCTACATAGGTTACCATATTGCTCTCATTTGTCTGCACAGAGCCCCTCATTTATGAAAACAGAATTCTCTACTTCTCTACATCTATTTGTATTTAGAATGGGGTTCCAGGGTTGTCACCTCCAGCTATTCATTCATCCAATTAAGTACTGTATTTATGATGGAAGCTTTTTCTGGGTGTTACTTTCAGTCCCACCTTCTGTAATCCAATTCCACTCAGAGACTTTGCATCACGTAGGAGAGAAGGTTACAAGGAAACAATGGAAGACTGACTGTGGGTGCCCTCAAATGTCCTTATCTGTCATTATTCAGAAAGCAATTAGAACAGTAAACACTTGGAGGGTGATAATTCATAATCATACCCTCATGCATGTTATCTATTCTAATTATCTGCATCTGGCAGCTATATTTTCAAGTCCGTCTTCGAATCTACAGCTTTAGTTATCCTTTGTAACATTACAGTGGTGTGACAAGTGCAGTCCTTGGCTGGTGCATGAAGTTGTCATTTTGTTTTCTAACAACATGTCCTTGGCTTTTCCACAATGGGCTTAACAACAGATATCCCGTTTTATCACTGTCTCTCAGCCACCCCATCCCCTGGCTCACACTGATAAGTCCTATAGGGTCAGCTAAGGACAATTCTTCCTGTCTGACTTTATCTCCAAGTCTCCTAGTGTCCTTCACTGTATCAAAGCAGCTCCTTTTTCATTTTCCCTTTTCCATCCTACAGATTTCCACCTTCTTTCCACCCACAAGTCCCTCCTATGAAGTAGAAAGATAAATAATCCTTCAATGCTGGGCTACGTTTGGCCAAAAGACAGATTCTGTCAAGTAGTTATCCGACAATGTGCTTCTTCTCCTTGACTGAGACAGCCAGATGTTAGAAAGGCAGTCTTTCCCCTTTGTTTCTCCTCGTCTGCCAACCCTCCTACTAAGAGGACTGCGGTACGACAACTGGCCATAGTGTGACTTCTCTCTTCTTCTCTCACACTGTTACATTCTGACCATCAATCACGCTTAACAGAAGAAGCCTCACTTCACTGACACACTTTGTCTCAGGTCGATAGATAAGCACTGTCTGTAACCAGATGTCGATTATCCTGATCAGGAAATCTTTAAGCCAACGTTAAAAACTTTAAAAAGGCTTAAAGCTAACTGTGAATAATGTAAATGTGAAATATGGTGTATAATAATGATTAATTTATTTGTATATAATTGGTATGCTGCATCCAAACAAACCCTGTTGATAAGAACAAAGGCATCTATGCCTACAATTGGGAAATTTACATTTTCAATAACGGCATAGTTATTCTGCCTCGCAGTAGCTCCTGCTTCCGTTTCTGTCAGAGAGAAAACAGACAGTGGATTTTCATTTACTGGGATATTGGCTCTTCCTAATGAAGGTAAAACTAAAAGGCCTCAGGTGATAGTCTGTCAGATCCTGCTGACCCCATTTAAGGACACAAAAAAATGGCTTCAAGCCCAAATCAATTATAGATATTTTTTACCAAATACATACTGTACATAGCCTACACACTCTAGGGAGCCTATACTCTCCACCTCTCTGAACTAACCCGTCCAAAAAATAGGACCCTGGCCTCATAGTCTCTCACTAAATGGGAAATCAATTTCTAAATAACCAAGTGAGGCACATTCTGTGTATTCATCATGGAATGTCATTGTTTTTCAATCGGTCTAGTAAAAGGTCTTGTTTAGATTGTCACATTTTAGCAGATGTCTTCCTCCTCATCTCTCGCTAACTGCAGTGATGACGGAGCCTGAAATGAAGACAAGCAATAAAGCAGCAGCTCCAGCTGTCACAAGACCCTGAAAGGACATTCTCAAAGTCAGGATGACTCAGCACTGGACACAATGAGCCATTTGATCAGGGACCAGTGATGCTGGTGGGGGTATTATGGTATAGAGTGACAGATTATTTTGTATATATAGTGTATGTGGACACCCCTTCAAATGAGTGGATAGCCACACCCGTTGCTAGCAGGTGTATAAAATCGAGCACACAGCCATGCAATCTCTATAGACAAACATTGGCAGTAGAATGGCCTTACTGAAGAGCTTAGTGACTTTCTACATGACACCGTCATAAGATGGCATTTTTTCAACAAGTCAGTTCATCGAATCTCTGACCCAGTCAACTGTAAGTGCTGTTATTGTGAAGTGGAAATGTCTAGGAGCAACAACGGTTCAGCCTTGAAGTGGTAGGCCACACAAGGTCACAGAATGGGACCACGAGTGCTGAAGCACGTAGCAACAGTCACTACCGAGTTCCAAACTGCCTCTGGAAGCAGTGTTAGTTAGCACATTAACTGCTCGGGAGCTTCGTGAAATTACTTTCCATGGCTGAGCAGCCGCAACCAAGTCTAAAATCACCATGCGCAATGCCAAGCGTCGGCTGGAGTGGTGTAAACCTCACCACCATTGGACTCTGGAGCTGTGGAAATGCGTTCTCTAGAGCGATGAATCACGCTTCAACATCTGGCAGTCCGACAGACGAATCTGGGTTTGGTGGATGCCAGGAGAACGCTACCTGCACCAATGCATAGTGGCAACTGTAAAGTTTGGTGGATGAGGAATAATGGTCTGCGGCTGATGACATTCTAAACGATTCTGTGCTTCGTGGTAACAGTTTGGGGAAGCCCCTTTCCTGTTTCTGTATAACAATGCCCTCGTGCACAAAGCGAGGTCCATAAAGAAATGGTTTGTCGAGATCGGTGTGCAAGAACTTGACTGGCCTGCACAGAGCCCTGATCTCAACCCCATTGAACACCTTTTGGATGAATTGGAACGCCAACTGCGAGCCAGGTCTAATCGCCCAACATCAGTGCCGGACCTCACTAATGCTCTTGTGGCTGAATGGAAGCAAGTCCCTGCAGCAATGTTCCAACATCTAGTGGAAAGCCTTGTCAGAAGAGTGGAGGCTGTTATAGCAGCAAAGGGGGGACAAACTCCATATTAATGCCCATGATTTTGGAATGAAATGTTCGACAAGCAGGTGTTCACATACTTTTGGTATTTATTGTAGTTATAGCAAAGGTAAAGTCAAGCTTAACCACAATGTAACAACAACACCATTTTCCAAGGGGCATCCACTACTTGTTCAGGCTTTTTTACTGTACATGTCAGAACTTTGGATTAATGCAGTGGTGTACTTTAAAGTACTACTTTTTGAAAGGATGCCACCGAAATTAAATTGTTTAGATACCTGAAATCTGTTTCAAAGCGGTCCCTCTCATTTGAAGATAATTATATAGCAGAAAATATGTCTTCCTGATGACTTACAAAGTGCTAAGTGTTTTATGTCATAAGGAATGCTTGGTGTAAGCTGGAAGACAAACAACCTCTGACCAGTAATGATTACTGAGGCCAAGCAGCCATTTTGGGTAGATGTTGTGCTGATAATCCACTATAGTTCCTAATGAGTCCCAATAGGTAAGTCAGAGGGGCAAGGTGGTTGTCAGCCCGATCTTTATTTGAAGTGGAACTAGGATATGTTTTCCCCTGAAATTGCTTGTAGGTGCAGTTTGATTGGTTAATAGATTTTTTTATTATCTTTGACCAACCTTTGGCATTAAAGGTCAAGTTAAAGCTAAGGGCTAAATTGCTAGCCAATCAATAGCCATCAATCTGGTGCAGGGCCAGGGGGCAGGGTTAAGAGCCCTGTAGAGGTCTCTACATGAAGGGATTTTACAAATGGCATCCCAAGGACAATTTGGATTCTTAGTTATGGTTAGATTGAGTATAAATCCGTATTTTGCTATACTTGTGTGTATGCGTGTGTCAGATTTGGCACATACAGAGAATACTGTCTTCTCCTCTTAACTTGAGGAGTATGTTTAACATTTTTCTGGCACTGGTGCCCTTGGAAGACTCTAGAGAATGATTCAAGCAGGCATCAGCGATATTTCAGCCAAAATCTTGTAAACCTCTGCCAGTAGGTCATAGCTTACTTCAAACACAAACACCCCAGCATGGTAACAATCCAAAGCATCTGTTTAAATCATCTAATGAATCGTTACAATAAATTAACATAATATCAACTAATTTATGTGCAATTTATAAATTATATTCACCAGTTTATTCTGTGAGATATGGGAAATGATCAATTTAGCATATAAGTTAAAAGAAAAGGGCCTCATAGTTTTTGAAAATATTAAAGACTGTTCTCTAGATGTCTCTGGGGAGTACTGTTTTGGCCTCAGAACTTGGCATGCGATTGAGTATGTCTATAAAATGACTCTTTCTCCCAGTTTACAGTATGGTTATCCCCTGGGTAAGTTTCAAATTCTACAACACTCTGTCCTTACGTATATAAACCAAGTTACATTTTCATGTAAGAACAAATTGCTTGAGAGGATTATATTTTACATTTACCTAATTCCCATAAGATGCTTTGGTAATTCTATACAGATTGTGTGTGTAATCTTTCCACAGGCCGGTCTTTGAATGTTAAACGCAAACTGTGGTGTTACGGTGCGTGAATGAGGACCCAAAAGCGAATTAACGTAAACAGAGCTTCTTTAATAACAAAACAAACGTAGGCTCAGATGGACCGGCAGATTCCGACAGGACAGGACAAGGTTGCAGCAAACATGACGATAGTCTGGTTCAGGCATGAATAACACAAACAAGAATCCGACAAAGACAGAAACAAAAACAGAGAGAGATATAGAGGACTAATCAGAGGGAAAAAGGGAACAGGTGGGAAAAGGGGTGACGAGGTAGTTAGGAGGAGACAAGGAACAGCTGGGGGAAAGAGGGGGAGAAAAGGTAACCTAATAACGACCAGCAGAGGGAGACAGGGTGAAGGGAAAGGACAGAAACAAGACACAACATGACAATACATGACAGTACCCCCCCACTCACCGAGCGCCTCCTGGCGCACTCGAGGAGGAAACCTGGCGGCAACGGAGGAAATCATCGATCAGCGCACGGTCCAGCACGTCCCGAGAGGGAACCCAACTCCTCTCCTCAGGACCGTACCCCTCCCAATCTACTAGGTACTGATGACCACGGCCCCGAGGACGCATGTCCAAAATCCTACGGACCCTGTAGATGGGTGCGCCCTCGACAAGGATGGGGGGGGGGGGGGGAAGACGAGCGGGGGCGCGAAGAACGGGCTTGACACAGGAGACATGGAAGACCGGGTGGACGCGACGAAGATATCGCGGAAGAAGAAGTCGAACTGCGACAGGATTAATGATCTGAGAAATACGGAACGGACCAATGAACCGCGGGGTCAACTTGCGAGAAGCGGTCTTAAGGGGAAGGTTCTGAGTGGAGAGCCAAACTCTCTGACCGCGACAGTATCTAGGACTCTTAGTTCTACGCTTATTAGCAGCCCTCACAGTCTGCGCCCTATAACGGCAAAGTGCAGACCTGACCCTCTTCCAGGTGCGCTCGCAACGTTGGACAAAAGCCTGAGCGGAGGGGACGCTGGACTCGGCGAACTGAGATGAGAACAGCGGAGGCTGGTACCCGAGGCTACTCTGAAAAGGAGATAGCCCGGTCGCAGACGAAGGAAGCGAGTTGTGGGCGTATTCTGCCCAGGGGAGCTGTTCTGACCAAGACGCAGGGTTGCGAAAAGAAAGACTGCGTAAGATGCGACCAATAGTCTGATTGGCCCGTTCTGCTTGACCGTTAGACTGGGGGTGAAAGCCGGAAGAGAGACTGACGGAAGCCCCAATCAAACGGCAAAACTCCCTCCAAAATTGAGACGTGAATTGCGGACCTCTGTCCGAAACGACGTCTGACGGAAGGCCATGAATTCTGAAAACATTCTCGATGATGATTTGTGCCGTCTCTTTAGCAGAAGGAAGCTTAGCAAGGGGAATAAAATGAGCCGCCTTAGAGAACCTGTCGACAACCGTAAGAATAACAGTCTTCCCCGCTGACGAAGGCAGTCCGGTGACAAAATCTAAGGCGATGTGAGACCACGGTCGAGAGGGAATGGGAAGCGGCCTGAGACGGCCGGCAGGAGGGGAGTTACCGGACTTAGTCTGCGCGCAGACCGAACAAGCAGCCACGAAGCGACGCGTGTCATGCTCCCGGGTGGGCCACCAAAAACGCTGGCGAATGGAAGCAAGCGTACCCCGAACGCCAGGGTGGCCGGCTAACTTGGCAGAGTGAGCCCACTGAAGAACGGCCAGACGAGTAGGAACGGGAACGAAAAGAAGGTTCCTGGGACAAGCGCGCGGCGACGGAGTCTGAGTGAGTGCTTGCTTTACCTGCCTCTCAATTCCCCAGACAGTCAACCCGACAACACGCCCCTCAGGGAGAATCCCCTCGGGGTCAGTGGAGGCTACTGAAGAACTGAAGAGACAAGATAAAGCATCAGGCTTGGTGTTCTTAGAACCCGGACGATAAGAAATCACGAACTCGAAACGAGCGAAAAACAGCGCCCAGCGCGCCTGACGCGCATTAAGTCGTTTGGCAGAACGGATGTACTCAAGGTTCCTATGGTCAGTCCAAACGACAAAAGGAACGGTCGCCCCCTCCAACCACTGTCGCCATTCGCCTAGGGCTAAGCGGATGGCGAGCAGTTCGCGGTTTCCCACATCATAGTTACGTTCCGACGGCGACAGGCGATGAGAAAAATACGCGCAAGGGTGGACCTTGTCGTCAGAGAGGGAGCGCTGAGAAAGAATGGCTCCCACGCCCACCTCTGACGCGTCAACCTCGACAACGAACTGTCTAGTGACGTCAGGTGTAACAAGGATAGGTGCGGATGTAAAACGATTCTTGAGGAGATCAAAAGCTCCCTGGGCGGAAACGGACCACTTAAAGCACGTCTTGACAGAAGTAAGGGCTGTGAGAGGGGCTGCCACCTGACCGAAATTACGGATGAAACGACGATAGAAGTTCGCGAAGCCGAGAAAGCGCTGCAGCTCGACGCGTGACCTAGGGACGGGCCAATCAATGACAGCTTGGACCTTAGCGGGATCCATCTTAATGCCTTCAGCGGAAATAACAGAACCGAGAAATGTGACGGAGGAGGCATGAAAAGAGCACTTCTCAGCCTTCACAAAAAGACAATTCTCTAAAAGGCGCTGGAGGACACGTCGAACGTGCTGAACATGAATCTGGAGTGACGGTGAAAAAATCAGGATATCGTCAAGGTAAACGAAAACAAAGATGTTCAGCATGTCTCTCAGGACATCATTGACTAATGCCTGAAAGACAGCTGGAGCGTTAGCGAGGCCGAAAGGAAGAACCCGGTATTCAAAGTGCCCTAACGGAGTGTTAAACGCCGTCTTCCACTCGTCCCCCTCCCTGATGCGCACGAGATGGTAAGCGTTACGAAGGTCCAACTTAGTGAAAAACCTGGCTCCCTGCAGGATCTCGAAGGCTGAAGACATAAGAGGAAGCGGATAACGATTCTTCACTGTTATGTCATTCAGCCCTCGATAATCTATGCAGGGGCGCAGGGACCCGTCCTTCTTCTTAACAAAAAAAAACCCCGCTCCGGCGGGAGAGGAGGAGGGGACTATGGTACCGGCGGCAAGAGCTACAGACAAATAATCTTCGAGAGCCTTACGTTCGGGAGCCGACAGAGAGTATAGTCTACCCCGGGGGGGAGTGGTTCCCGGAAGGAGATCAATACTACAATCATACGACCGGTGTGGAGGAAGAGAGGTGGCCCTGGACCGACTGAACACCGTGCGCAGATCGTGATATTCCTCCGGCACCCCTGTCAAATCACCAGGCTCCTCCTGTGAAGAAGAGACAGAGGAAACAGGAGGGATAGCAGACATTAAACATTTCACATGGCAAGAGACGTTCCAGGAGAGGATAGAATTACTAGACCAATTAATGGAAGGATTATGACAAACTAGCCAGGGATGGCCCAAAACAACAGGTGTAAAAGGTGAACGAAAAATTAAAAAAGAAATGGTTTCGCTATGATTACCAGAAACAGTGAGGGTTAACGGTAGCGTCTCACGCTGAATCCTGGGGAGAGGACTACCATCCAGGGCGAACAAGGCCGTGGACTGCCTTAACTGTCTGAGAGGAATGTCATGTTCCCGAGCCCAGGTCTCGTCCATAAAACAGCCCTCCGCCCCAGAGTCTATTAAGGCACTGCAGGAAGCTGACGAACCGGTCCAGCGTAGATGGACCGACAAGGTAGTGCAGGATCTTGAAGGAGAGACAGGAGTAGTAGCGCTCACCAGTAGCCCTCCGCTTACTGATGAGCTCTGGCTTTTACTGGACATGAAGTGACAAAATGACCAGCAGAACCGCAATAGAGACAGAGGCGGTTGGTGATTCTCCGTTCCCTCTCCTTAGTCGAGATGCGGATACCTCCCAGCTGCATAGGCTCAGCACCCGAGCCGGCAGAGGAAGATGGTAGTGATGCGGAGAGGGGGGCAACGGAGAACGCGAGCTCCTTTCCACGAGCTCGGTGACGAAGATCAACCCGTCGCTCAATGCGAATAGCGAGTTCAATCAAGGAATCCACGCTGGAAGGAACCTCCCGGGAGAGAATCTCATCCTTTACCTCTGCGCGGAGACCCTCCAGAAAACGAGCGAGCAAAGCCGGCTCGTTCCAGCCACTGGAGGCAGCAAGAGTGCGAAACTCAATAGAGTAGTCTGTTATGGATCGATTACCTTGACATAGGGAAGACAGGGCCCTGGAAGCCTCCTCCCCAAAAACAGATCGATCAAAAACCCGTATCATCTCCTCCTTAAAGTCCTGATACTGGTTAGTACACTCAGCCCTTGCCTCCCAGATTGCCGTGCCCCACTCACGAGCCCGTCCAGTAAGGATAGATATGACGTAGGCGACACGAGCAGTGCTCCTGGAGTAAGTGTTGGGCTGGAGAGAAAACACAATATCACACTGGGTGAGGAACGAGCGGCATTCAGTGGGCTCCCCAGAGTAACACGGCGGGTTATTGATTCTGGGCTCCGGAGATTCGAAAGCCCTGGAAGTGGCCGGTGGATCGAGGCGGAGATGGTGAACCTGTTCTGTGAGGTTGGAGACTTGGGTGGCCAGGGTCTCAACGGCATGTCGAGCAGCAGACAATTCCTGCTCGTGTCTGCCTAGCATCGCTCCCTGGATCTCGACGGCTGAGTGGAGAGGATCCGAAGTCGCTGGGTCCATTCTTGGTCGGATTCTTCTGTTACGGTGCGTGAATGAGGACCCAAAAGCGAATTAACGTAAACAGAGCTTCTTTAATAACAAAACAAACGTAGGCTCAGATGGACCGGCAGATTCCGACAGGACAGGACAAGGTTGCAGCAAACATGACGATAGTCTGGTTCAGGCATGAATAACACAAACAAGAATCCGACAAAGACAGAAACAAAAACAGAGAGAGATATAGAGGACTAATCAGAGGGAAAAAGGGAACAGGTGGGAAAAGGGGTGACGAGGTAGTTAGGAGGAGACAAGGAACAGCTGGGGGAAAGAGGGGGAGAAAAGGTAACCTAATAACGACCAGCAGAGGGAGACAGGGTGAAGGGAAAGGACAGAAACAAGACACAACATGACAATACATGACATGTGGTTAGTTCTATCCGTACCACAGTGATGATACCTGGCATAGTGTGATTTGCAGGGAGATGCTCTTGTCAGATCAATAGGCCAAAAATGCATCTGGGGTATCTTGACATTTCTAACAAAATCGCGGCCCTTAATTGGTTTTTGATCATTAGTGGAAATACATTACAGGGGATTGTTAAACTTGTGCTTGTGATTACATGCACAGATGTCAGAGAACGCATGCTCCAAATATGACTGTTATGCTTCTGCATTAGTACCAAACGGTTGGCTACTTAGTTGTTCCCAGTAAATGCCACTGCACCACCACAACCACCACACGAACACTAACTAATAAAGCTATTTAATTGATCAGAATGGATGTATATTGTTCCCTATTCTGTCCTCTCACAAGGAAATGTAAGACCCCCTGGTTTGATATTAATACTCCTGTCACATTCCACCAACTCAGCAGAAGTGAATGAATGCAAAACAGGTCAGGAGGAAGAGTGGTAGGAAATAAGATTTATTGTACAATTCTCATTTTCATGGCCCGATGGATGAATGCATGGATCAATGAGAAGAATCAGACGAGATCAGCCAGAAGGAGGGAACTTTTGGTCATAAAGAACAGTCTTCTGTGATGTCCTCTGAGGCTTTATAATCTGGACTGTTGTCTGAATGTGTGGTCGGTTGCATCAGCATGCTTTCTGATCACAGTAATTAAATCACACTTTCATATTCAACTCTGATATAATAAGTCGGGACAGTTCCTGTACGGTTACGACTCCTTTGCTCGGCCCATTGAGCTTTAACCTGAGGATGCAGCTCTGCTCCATGATATTTAAGTGATTTTGCGGTTCAGTGACTCCTTATAATCATATGGCCCCTGGGTGCTTCTATTTCCAGGAAAATGTATTTGTTACAGAGGGCCAATACACGCAACATAATTTAACATGCGTTCATCTTTTTCAAATAATTGAATCAAGTGCAATATTATGCAGTCCCTAATGTATAGCAGCCTATACTTTCAACTCCATCTTGTTTTTGTTCTTACACTACAGACTATGGTGTAAATGTACCCAATAACATGGGATTTATTTTACACACTGACATAGGAATGGATTTCCTATTATTATTTAAATTATGGTTTTCTTCATAAAAAGCTATTGTGCTATCAGTCTTTAGTGGCAAAAAGACATTGCCCCGCATTCACAAATTCATATATAGAGATTACCAGGGCTTAGTGTGACAAGTATTAGCATTAAAATAGTGTCAGACATATCCTGTTACGTACAATCCTTTGAGCAGGGACTAGTTGTAATTCTGTTCAATTAATAGAATAATTGAAAACAACTCCAGTTGACACCATCCCTGGGTAATTCTGGGGGTTAGTCGATGGTCCCTGGGGATGGTGGATGGTGTCCCTGGGGATGGTGGATGGTGTCCCTGGGGATGGTGGATGGTGTCCCTGGGGATGGTGGATGGTGTCCCTGGGTAATCCTGGGGGATGGTGGATGGTGTCCCTAGGGATGGTGGATGGTGTCCCTGGGTAATCCTGGGGGGTGGTGGATGGTGTCCTTGGGTAATCCTGGGGGATGGTGGATGGTGTCCCTGGGGATGGTGGATGGTGTCCCTGGGGATGGTGGATGGTGTCCCTGGGTAATCCTGGGGGTTGGTGGATGGTGTCCCTGGGGATGGTGGATGGTGTCCCTGGGTAATCCTGGGGGACGGTGGATGGTGTCCCTGGGGATGGTGGATGGTGTCACTGGGTAATCCTGGGGGATGGTGGATGGTGTCCCTGGGTAATCCTGGGGGATGGTGGATGGTGTCCCTGGGGATGGTGGATGGTGTCCCTGGGTAATCCTGGGGGATGGTGGATGGTGTCCATGGGTAATCCTGGGGGATGGTGGATGGTGTCTCTGGGTAATCCTGGGGGATGGTGGATGGTGTCCCTGGGGATGGTGGATGGTGTCCCTGGGTAATCCTGGGGGATGGTGGATGGTGTCCCTGGGTAATCCTGGGATGAATGAAACAGAATGTTGAGTCCCAAGCAGCTCACAGACGACCAGACTGGTTGAGTGGGAAATAAATGACTTTCACTGTTTCTACAGAAGGACGTGCTATTTAAAGATGTCCCCCTCCACAGTCAGTTATCCTTCATACAGTAGTACTCCTTTACTGAACACTGTATTCTAACACAGAGCCTCCAGCATAGCCCCAGCGTTGCCAAATGAATGTGACAATTTCTGTAAACAAGGGCCAAGAGTATCAACTAATCCTCCTTGCTGATGAAGACAGATATTTCTCCCTGCTCTGCTCTTCGAGTCTCTGTGTGTAAACAATGTCAGAGCTGCTCCTGTGCTTTGTCAGAACTGTCACACTGACAGCCTGTGCTACTGCTCAATACTAAATCATATGCACAACACCAACCAACCTAAGACAAGCTGGGTGATGCTGCTGGGGAAAAAAACAACAGCTTCTCATTTCCTGTCCACATGAAAAGGCAAAAAAAAACATCTCACTGCTCTGCAATATTCATGGATTGTGTAATTTTGAGTCGTCCACTTCTATATTTATTGCATTTTTGTAAAAGCACATGGGTTTTGTGTCTTTCCAAGACAAAAAGAAGAAGGAACACAGAGGTAGAACAGAGTCTGCTCACTCTGATCTGATAATTAGCAAT
Source organism: Oncorhynchus mykiss (assembly GCF_057628025.1). NCBI lineage: Eukaryota > Metazoa > Chordata > Actinopteri > Salmoniformes > Salmonidae > Oncorhynchus > Oncorhynchus mykiss. The sequence continues at coordinate 23,763,410 of NC_143048.1, read as the reverse complement.
ACACCAAGCAGGAATAAAGCCAGCTAATATTAAAGTAGAAAGTAGAGCTAGCGACAATCTGATTTCCCCCCTATCTACTTATTCTCCTCCCACACACTTGCTCACAACACCGGAACAGGATCTGGAACATTCTTCAGCAGCCGTATTACCTTTGTCTTCAAGTTTGCAATCCAAACTAGTATTGTTTATGTTTTTCCCAGCTCACAATTTAATCAATCTCAGTTAAACTCCTCTAGCTTCCCACTTGACATAGCTAGCTACACAACGTGTGACAGAAATATGAGATAGTAGTAGACGTCACATGAAAATTCAGCATTACTGTAATTATTGGCGCATCATAGTTTATGTGGCTCATATAGAATGCAAGTGCCCCCCCCCCAAAAAAAACAGATCCCCAGCACCCTCAGTGCTAACTCCCTACCATTTGAGAATTAATAATACAGGACAAGACGCATTGGAAACTAGAATGAGTCCCTTAAGTGCCCAAGTGGTCTAATTTGTCTGAGTAAAATTGAAATCACCGCTTAAATCTTACAGTGAAAAACTGTAACTTTGAGGATGCTGCGGTGTTCTGAGTTTAATTGGGTGGTAGCTTTCATGTACTTGACAGTCATTTCAAAGGCCATTTCACTTCAACCCACCACAATATTCCCTAAGATGTTATTGAAACAGAGGTGTCGGTTTAAAAGACGGAAAAAAGCAATCGCCTACTTTTCTATCATAGATCTGATTGCCCCCGTTTTCAACCCTTTATACAGAGCTTAACGTCTTACTTCCATTGTACTGTATTCTGTATATGTTCTGTCGATGCAGCTGAGGCACTCTACAGTACACCGTATTATCCTGGTTTTTATAGGCAACGTAGACTACAAGTGAGCCTCCTCTTTATAAGAATTCATCCAGTAGTATCATCCCTCCTGATGCTATGCACTCCACCAAACATATCTGATCCATCCTAGTCAGAAAGGATGCAGCATCTCAGTAGCGCTCCTCAGTCTAAGTCCTCCAGGTGCACTTCAACAGTAAACATATGTAACAGAGCCACAGTCAAGCCAGTTATCTATAATGGATTTGGAGGAGTGTGAGATGGAACAAGTCACCTCCAGGAGGTTATAGTGGGCCTTTATGAAATGTTAACGTGGGACTCTTTGAATATGCTCATTGTTTTTTGTGATTGTGTTATACAGGGGTGCAGCTATAGAAATTATTTTACTCTTTATCAAGCCTTCAGAGATTCCCTCAAACAGTGATGGAAAAACAGTCGCTTCATCAGAATGAAATGGGTTATGTTAAGTATCCAGAACAGATTTGGATGTGAGAGCTTTGGGGGTTCTAATCTACTCTGTGGGGCTACAATATAATGTGTTTGCACCTGCGACTCTGCGCTTGATGGAAAGCAAAAAACAAGCTGTTTCATTCTCGTACTGTATATGACTTGGCATGAATATTTCCTCAGATTGTAATAGTTGTTATCCCTATGTGATTTGGATAGTGAGGAAGTATAAACGCGGCCAGTGGCCAGTTTATTAGGTACACCCATCTAGTACAGGGTCGTACCCCCCTTTGCCTCCACAACATCCTGAATTCTTTGGGGCGTGGATTCTACAAGATGTGGCATTCAAACTTTGCTCAATTGGTATCAAGGGACCTAATGTGTGCAAGGAAAACATTCCAGAAACCATTTCACCCCCGCCACCAGCATGTACCCTTGACACCAGGCAGGATGGGGCCATGGACTCATGCTGCTTACGCCAAATCCTGACAGGCAATGTTTTTCCACTCCTCCATTGTCTAGTGTTGGTGATCGTGTGCCCACGAGGCGCTTCTTCTTGTTTTTAGCTGATAGAAGTTGAACCCAGTTTGGTCATCTGCTGCGAAAGCCCCCTCATGACAAAGACCGACGAGTTGCACATTCCGACATGCCATTCTGCAAACCACTGTTGTACTGCGCAGTTATTTGCCTGTTTGTGGCCCACCTGTTAGCGCGCACAATTCTTGCCATTCTCCTTCAACCTCTCTCATCAACAAGCTGTTTTTGCCCCCAAGACTGCCACTGACAGGATGTTTTTTGTTTGTTGCACCATTCTCTGTAAACCCTGGACACTGTCGTGCGTGAAAAGCCCAGGAAGCTGGCCGTTTCTGAGGTACTGGAACCTGCGAGTCTGGCACCAACGATCATACCACGCTCAAAGTCGCTTAGGTCACTCGTTTTGCCCATTGTAATGTTCGATCGAACAGTAACTGAATGCCTCAATGCCCGTCTGCCTGCGTTATATAGCAAGCCACAGCCACGTGACTCATTGTCTGTAGGAGGGAACCATTTTCGTGAACGGGGTGCTGTACCTAAAAAACTGCTGTTTTTTGTTTAAAAAAACAAAAAACAAACTTGTTCTCAGTTGAAGCTGATGTTTATCTCAACGAGTAGCATCTAAAAAATACAACAGAAATAAAACCACCAAATCACCTTGTAATTTCCAATAAAAAACATATTAACAAAATAGACCGTCCAATCGATGATACGAATCATGGATGCTATACTAGACAATCAGAGATGAACACAGCACAACACAACTCCCCCCCCCCCTTTTAAACTAGGCATGAAAGGAAGTGATAAAGTCTTGAAAGTGAGCAGGATGAGAGCGCACCAATACAGCCCGCAGAACGGGTGCTGCAGTGACAGCAACTGGCACTTGTACTTCAGTTGGGGCCAAGAAAACGTGTGCCACCGGTAGTGAACCACTCAAGGTGGCATCAATGGCAGAGTGGGAACATGCAGGAGGTGGCACCTTCCTCAGTCGCCTGGCATGCCAGCGAGAGCCGTCAGTCAGTTGAGCTGACATTGAACTTGACACGGTGTTGACAAGAAGGTGCAGAACTTGTCTGCGTGATGAGGTCGTTGCACCTTGACTCAATCCCTCACTTGGATTCCAGGAAGCTCTGCTCTTTTTCTTTTGTTGTAGCACTCCTGACTTTTACGCTGTTGGCCTTGCACTGCTGCTTTGAATTTCAAGGCTGTCGGGTTGCCAATAAAGAGAGAGAGTCTGTGTAGGGGCAGCTCTAGTTCACGTCCTAACATCAGCTTGGCAGGAGAGACTCCGTTGGTGGAGTGGTGAGCAGCTCTGAAGTGTAGCAGAGTTTGCGACAAGAACTCAGTGAAGGAGCGATCCTGAGCTAGGTGAGCTCTCAGTCCATTTTTCAGGTTTGATTGTACGCAACCACTAAGAAGCGTTGGTGATGTGGCACATTGTAGAGTTCACCGCAAATGTTCATAGATATGTTCCCATGGACTGGAGGGCCAGGCTAGTGACTGCAGTGGTGGGCCTGTCTTTCCACTGACAAGACATGGAGCACAGTCACGTACTAGCCCTTCGATATCATGATCGATGACCAGCCACCACACCAGGTCCCGACAGCACAATGCCAAGGTGGCCCTCATGAGTCATGGCCAACAATCATCCTCTTTGGCTGCTTGGTATGATGGTGCAGTTTCCACGAGCCAGGCATGTGTCATTCCAACATGACAGCTCATGTTAAAACCTGGCATATGGTTGGAGTTCCGACGGGAGCTGTGCCAGCCAGACATTGGCTACGTATTCCCGCAAGGTCGTGAAGATGGGGTTGTTGGCTGATTCTTGGGTCAGCTCCTTGATCGACACTGTGTCTTGGAGAGGTGAGTGTAGGAGATGGATGATGTCCTCCTCTGAGTCAACCCAGGCATAGGTGGAGGCTGTGGGAACTTAGCGCAAAAGGAGGTCAGCCACCACATTGCCCCTGCCCGGCGTAAACTGCAACTTAAAATTATACTGCTGGAGGCGATCTGACCAGTGGTACATGCAGAGGAACTTGGGACCCGACCCGAAGGTAGACATCAAGGCTTTGAGGGCCTGGTGGTCGGCGCGCAGGGTGAAAGAACGTCCGTAGAGGTAAATGTGCCACCACTCGCAGGCCCAGATGCATGCTAGCGCCTGCCTCTCTCCAACAGAGTACTTCTGTTCGGTAGGGCTCAATGCGTGAGACACGAAAGCCACTGGCTTCTCAACATCATCCTAAAGCTGAGAGAGGACGGCTCCCACTGCTGTAGCTGACACATCACAGGTGACCAGTTGGGCTGGTGAGGTTAACGTGGGCCAAGACAGGTGAAGTGGTCAGCAGTGTCCACAGTCGGGTGTCCAGGCCCAGTACACATCCTTCTTCAACATCTGACGCAGAGAGGAATTGTAGGTTCTGGGACATGATGGATGGTTTCCACATTTGACTGCAGTGGCGAGAGCCCTCGGGCTGACACGCGGAACCCTGCAAAGTTGATCTCTAGGACGGAGAACAGAACATTGTGAGGTTGTGTTGACTGAGCGCTGTGAAGGCTGCTTGCAGACGTTCGTCAGACAGCCACTCCAGCGACCCCAGCAAGGATGGTGGATATTATCTTCTGGAAACAGCACCGGGCCGAACTGAGACCAAAAGGCATCCTTGTGTAGCGGAACACCCTGATATAAGTGACGAAGGCTGTCAGGTTCCTACTTCGGGGGGTACGGGAACTTGGAGGTAGCCCTTGCGAAGTTCCAGCTTTGTGAAGACCGTCGACCTGTTGAAGTGAGTGGTCTGTCCCTCCATGGTCGGAAGTGGTTACCAATCAAGTATGACGGCCTTGTTGGCCGCTCTCAGACCCAAGCAGACTCGCAGCTCTCCAGACTCAACAATCCTCAATTTAGTGATGACCAAGTCGGACACCCATGGGGGCGTCCACCGGCTCGATGAATCCATCCTCCAGTTGCTTCTGTAGATCCTTAGTGACTTCCTTGCGTAAAGCCAGTGGAATACGGCATAGAGGTTGAATGACTGGAGTCACCGTATGGTCGAGGAGGGGGTTATGTGTGAATGCTGTCAGGGCACCGTCTCCATTGAAGGTGGGCCATTGCTCTTGCCATGGGGAGGCGACGTGCAGGATTATTGAGCCACTGTTGTCCAACAGAGAGAACCCCAGCGTCCATATCCATACAGACTAAGGCTGGGTGGCTGGAGGAGCAGGTGGGACAAGAACTGCTCGTGGGTAGCCATGTTGAGGAGCGGCCCCTTCGCTCCAGTGTCTAGCATGAGAGGAATTCAGGAGTCACCTAGGTATACAGGACAGGTGGAAAACCCAGCTGGGTTTGAGCCAACAGTGTGATGACAGCAGGGGGTGTGTCTATGGAGCGTGAGCGTTGGTGCATGGGTGCCTGGGCTTGAGCTGACCTACACCACTTTGCAAAATGGTTTGTTTTCTGACATTATCTACATGTCTGTCCATGAGCGAGGCAGTCAGGGACACGTGAATTGTGTCCACAGGAACCACAGTTGGCACCTGGGTTCTCGTCAACTGCACTGAGGCACTCTCACTCACTGTCTGAGTGACAGCTACAGTCTGAGCACTGAGACTGCTGCACAGCTTGAACAGCACTAGAAGCATGTGTCTATGCCTCAGAGATCTTAGTTGCACAGTGAGCTACTGATGCCACTTGGGAAACTATGGCTACAGATTTTACTAAAGTCCGATCATCATCCTCAAGAAGAAGCCTCTTCCACATGAGTGAGCTTGAGATTTTTTCAATTAACTGGTCTCTGATCATTTCATCTCTGAGATAACCAAACTGACATGACTGCGCCAGCCCTTTAAGATCACTGATGTGCTGTGTCACTGACTCACCCACGTGCTGTGCGCGCTGCCAAAAATGCAGCCTCTTCAGAAGTTTCTTTGCAAAATGTCCATCTAAAAGTTTAACAGTTGCATCATTTGTGTGCACTTCCCCGAGTGTTTGGAAGATGCGCAGGCCCTCTGCGCCGAGACAGTGGAGAAGAATGGCCCTTTTCCTCTCAGGGCAGACCACATCCAGTACAGTAGCTAGCATGTACATCTCAAATGACAACTTCAATCTGTCCCATAGGATTGTTGGTTCGCCCGAGTGAAGATATTGAGATATTGTAGAAATACTTTCAGTTATTCTCGTTCGCCAAATGTTATGTAAAAAAACTTGTTCTCAATTGAAGCTAACATTTATCTCAACGAGTAGCATCTAAAAAATACAACGGAAATAAAACCACCTTGTAATTTCCAATAAAAAACATATTAACAAAATAGACCGTCCAATCGATGATATGAATCATGGATGCTATACTAGACAATCAGAGATGAACACAACACAACAATAACCAAGATCAATGGGTTACAATTAGTAAGCACATTTGACAGTATCCAAGCTAACTTCTTTTGGCATGCTTAACATCGATATTGGAGAACCGCGAGTCCCACACCATCAAGCTGCTACAATGCATTCATAAAGAGTCTCAATGAACCAGTGTGTGTACACTGGAATAGCCTGACTGCAACCAGAAATATAAGCATATCATTCCTGAGTTCCTCACACTTCACTGGCTTCCTGGAGAGTAGGCTACAGGGCTTATATGATGGTGAGCTGAGCTTATTCCCCAGCGTTTTCCCTCAATACCGGTACCTCACAAATTTGATCCTTCCTCACAGTCCGACACAAGTACTCCATTCCACTCAGAAGTTGCAGGCATTCTCGTTCTACTTTTGAGTGCAACAGTAGTCCCCCGTTGGACCTTCCTATTATGAAACAATCTAAGTGAGTTTGGCAGTGGGTCAGAGGCTAGTGTTGTTTACCACACAGCTTAACATAGGTACTGTGGAGGACACTGAGCAACAGCTGGGGATGGTGCAGTAAACCACTGAGAGTTTGTGACTTACAGTAACAGCATTAATATGATTAATTGAAGTCAACATGCTTGGTTCCTGAAGCCTTAACACTCAAAGCCTGCCATGCATATCTGACGAAAGGTCCGCGCCCTCCAATTTATTTGTTGAAAGGGGAAGACACGAGGTAACATCAGTACAGAGGGAATTTAATCAACCTGCTATCCAGATGCTTTAGTCTGGTTCTACTCTACAAGCAGACTGTTTCAGAGTGAGGTGCACATCTGAACGTGGCCACGGGTGCATGGCTAATTACCAATAAAGGAATCCTGCTCATATTACCATGGCAACTTTTAGCAGAAAACTGTTTTGGTTGTCAATATACACTAGATGACTTACAGGGGGCTCTGTGTTGATGCCACCGTGCAACAGTCTTGGCACTCGTCCACCATTTTAAAACATTTTTGGGAAGCTATAGAAAAATGCATGTCTACATTTGTTTCTGCCACACATGTATTATATTACAGACACCTTAATGCATACTTTTAAATTATATAATGTGAGCTAAACATAAACATTTTAAATTCAAAAATATATAGTTTACTAATGTTACTGTCCCCACTACAACCAACAAATACTTAAATACTGTACATGTCATTTTGTCCTTGTAATATTTAATGGAAAGACTGTAGAACTCCATTCATTCCTATGGAGGAATGTTCCTACTGGGTAGTGCCAATATGGCCGAACGGTGGCCTCAAAGCCTCTCAATACATAGCATCAGCAATCCAGAGTTTATAAACAGTGCCTTCAGAAGGTAGTCATACCCCTTGATTTATGCCACATTTTTTTGTGTTGCAGCCTGAATTCAAAATGGATTAAATATATTTTTTTCTCACCCTTCTACACACGATACCCCATAATGAAATTGTATTAAAAATGAAATACAGAAATATCTAATTGACATAAGTATTCACACCCCTGAGTTGTGTGCACTGTAGAATCTCCTTTGGCAGCGATTACAGCTGTGAGTCTTTCTCGGTAAGTCTTGCCATACATTTTCAAGACAATTTAAGTCAAAACTTTAAGTAAGCCATTCAGTGTCGTCTTGGTATGTAAATTCCACTTTCACATTATGGGGTAGGCCAGTGACACAACATCTCAATTTAATTCATTTTAAATTCAGGCTATAACACAACGAAATGTGGAAAAAGTGAAGGGGTGTGAATACTTTCTGAAGGCACTGTACATTATTGGTGCCCACATATGTAGAATCTTAATTTGATCACTCTTTTGTTGCTGAGAATGTTCCTGCAGAGCAGGAAATACAAACGTGTAGTGTATTCAAGGTTTGTAATTTAATTCTAAAATCTAAAATGTCAGTCTCCACATAATACTTCACATTTGCTTTTGCTGCAGGTTTATTTTCCTACTGTAGAAAACTGGCTCAAATTAAGACCCTACATCTGTAGGTATTTCATATGAGGAGGGATCGGACACATTTTCAGATTGGATGCTCTCTGTTAAAAACACAATTTGCATTCCAGATTCTGATGTATTTTTTTGAAAGATTTCTCTTTAAATGTATTTCAATGATGTAGCAGCAATTACCAGTAATGCTGCTGAATGCTTGCCCCGTGGGGAAATGTGTGTGAAACACTGGGCTCCTTCCTCACCTTTGTCTTTTGGAAAAGGATTTCAGCAGTCAGAGTCACAGTAACAAAGTGATTAGAGCCATTATCGATCCATGTCTTTGGGTATCTTCTCTGTTCAAAGTGAATGGACTACGCCTCAATTTGTGTCTTTAGCTCTCCTGATGACTGCATATTTTCCTAAAGCTATTCAACGACAAACAGGATTTAAGAACTGCTCAGCAGCAGTCAGTCGAGCATAGAATGGGGTACAGGCTGTCAACATCAAGGAACTTATTTTCCTACATATGACTCAGGCACAAATCTATTACGCCTGTAATCATACGATCATATTTTCTGAAAGTGATCTAGTGCTTGTGGCAATCTGACAGCCTTTAGTGATTTCACAATACAGGCCTTGCCAGATGGAGAGGAAGGCATTTCACAAAAGCAATCGTGTGCTACATAAAAAAAAAAGAGTTCCTTGAATATTTGTGCACCACAATCAGTAGTTAGTATCACATCATGGATTGAATGCACTGTGTAAATATGATAGACTATCATAGGCAGGTACAGTAATTGTAGTAAGTGTAAGGGCTGTGGGTGATTAAATTTGAACATTAAATGGAGGCGGCTACCAGCTTGCTAACAAATACCTAAATATATGTCAAGCCTTGTCTCTTCACAAGTTCTCCTGCGGTGCTTTATTAGATGTCTTGGAAGGCTACGTTAAAGTTTCACAATGTCAATAAACATGCACATGCAGGGCTTGTTTGAATTCCCCTAACACTTTGATTCAGCAAGACAAGGAGGTGTGTGCCCTTTCCCCAAAAAGATAAACCCTTGGGAAGGTTACATCTTCATCTTGGACTTGACCCTGGCTAGCCAGCAGCACAATGCTTTCATGATCACAGGCAGACTTCTGTGCAGTCTGAAGAATATGTTGCCTTCATGGGGTAGACTGAGTAACTTACGTTATTATGATATATGAACGCTCCATCCTATGACCCTTGAATCCTCATTCTTATGCTCGCACCGTAGCACCATCTGAGGCAACACTTCACTTTGTTATTTACATATTGCAGTAATAATCCTCAATATTCTTTCCGCCATTCACATTTGTTTTCATATTCCATTTGCTTTTAGGGCTACATGAAGCATACCCGATATAGGCAGAGTAGTGTAAAGTATAAATTAAACATTAGGGCAGCAAAGACCGAGTCCTACTCAGTGGCCACATGCATTTTGCTGCCATTTTAAGTCAGTCAGAACATAGAGGAATAAAGCAGAAGGAATGTGTCCAGCCAGACTGAAGCAAGTGACTATAAATGGGCAGCCATCAGAGAGGTCCTGAATAATTGATAGTTCCTCTTGTTTTGCAGCACAATGAGGAGGCTTTATGTCCTACACAGAGACCAGGGTGTTGATTATGCTGTTTCAGCGTGTCATGTTTATACTCCTCATTTGCATATGTATTACATTTACTTTATTTGATTTCTGAATTTTTCTGGCATGAGTTTATAATTAATTACTGATTCTTGAGTAATTACAGTATCAACATGTCAGGTGTCAGAATCCACCAAATATGTCTGGAAACTCTTCACACAGGGGTGTCTTAGGAGAGCCAACTTCTCTATCTCAGGAGAGTCAACTTCTCAATCTCAGGAGAGCCAACTGCTCTATCTCAGGAGAGCCAACTGCTCTGTCTCAGGAGAGCCAACCGCTCTATCTCAGGAGAGCCAACCGCTCTATCTCAGGAGAGCCAACCGCTCTGTCTCAGGAGAGCCAACCGCTCTCTCAGGAGAGCCAACCGCTCTGTCTCAGGAGAGCCAACTTCTCTGTCTCAGGAGAGCCAACCGCTCTGTCTCAGGAGAGCCAACCGCTCTCTCAGGAGAGCCAACCGCTCTGTCTCAGGAGAGCCAAACGCTCTATCTCAGGAGAGCCAACTGCTCTATCTCAGGAGAGCCAACTTCTCTATCTCAGGAGAGCCAACCGCTCTGTCTCAGGAGAGCCAACCACTCTGTCTCAGGAGAGCCAACTGCTCTGTCTCAGGAGAGCCAACTTCTCTGTCTCAGGAGAGTCAACCGCTCTGTCTCAGGAGAGCCAACTGCTCTGTCTCAAGAGAGCCAACTTCTCTATCTCAGGAGAGCCAACTGCTCTGTCTCAGGAGAGCCAACTTCTCTATCTCAGGAGAGACAACTTCTCTATCTCAGGAGAGCCAACCGCTCTGTCTCAGGAGAGCCAACCGCTCTGTCTTAGGAGATCCAACAACACGGTATTCTAAGCCTTTCTGCTGAAATATGCTCTGCCAAGGTTAATACATTTTAGCGATTCAAATTTTCAAAACAACAGATAAATAAGATGGGGAATATTTTAGTTTAGCATAATCACTAGGGTATGTTTCTTCTGTGGAGGCAGCCATTTCCTTTATTTTATTTTGTATCTGTCAGCAGCACCATGCTTGTTTAGCTACCACTGATCTGGTGTGTCTAACCCCGAGCTCTGGAACATTGACAGTAGCTACAACGCCTACCAAGCACATTACCCAGATGCTCACCTGCACTGCACCCAAATCCAGGGAGAGCATTGAACAACAAACTGTGATGATACAGGAACCCAAGACAGGGATAGAAAAGTCCTCCCCTGTGCAGCTTTTAATATTGTGTCATTTTTTCATTATTTCCTTCCTGGTCCCTTGTGCAAATTAATCTATTTAAATTAGGCTATTTATTTAATTAGTAATTTGTCTGTTTCCACCAGACAATCTACTAAGCCATTGGTGGCCCTGTTTAAGGTGTACAGATAACGATCCAAGAGGATGGTGGCTTCTTTTATGTTACGCATAATTATAAACAGCCCTGGTAAATGACATGTTCATTTTTCAACCAATGCAACCGCATATTAGACACACATTACAGTCATTGTCACGCCCTGACCGTAGAGATCTTTATATTCTCTACGTTTGGTTGGTTAGGGTGTGACTCGGGTGGGAAACTCTATGTTCTGTGTTTCTATGTTTTGGCCGGGTATGGTTCTCAAACAGGGACAGCAGGTCTATCGTTGTCTCTGATTGGGAATCATACTTAGGCAGCCATTTTCCTGTTGTATTTTGTGGGTAGTTGTCTTTGTTAGTGGCCTGTATAGCCCTGTTAAGCTTCACGTTCGTTTTTGTTGTTTCTTGTTTTGTTGGCGACGTTTATAATAAAGAAAAATGTACACTCGCTGCACCTTGGTCTGGTCATTTTCAAGTCGATGTTCGTGACAGTCATTTACTGCAAGCAGCCATTGAGCCTTACAAACCTCAATAAATTGGACACATCCTTGTTTATGTCCATATCATTGTCTATGGAAACACATGGCTCCAAAACAAAGCTTAATATTACAGGGTAGTTTCACTGACAAATGAAGGTACGATGGAATCATGGGTCCATTACTGAATGCAAGGCGTAGAAACAGTATTTACCATACATTAGAATGTAATCACCACACTAATGCACCATAATGGGGCATAAATATGGAGGGTCAGTCAAGTACACATGCAATACACCAGCTGCAGTCATTCTCCCTATGATGTAAAAGCATAAGCCTAGACTTAGACAATCATTGACAAATAGGTTTGTTGTTTGTTGTTTGATTCTCTTGCTCTTTATGACTTTTTGGAATGTACTGTATTTAAATTGTACTGTATTCACTTTCCTTTTGTATTGGACAGAGTATCTCTGACTGAGTGCCTAATCCCATTCACATTAATGATGACAAACAAGGTTTATCACTGCAGGAGGTTGTCAACTGAGGAGTTGTAGGCATGGACTAAGGTACTGACACATGAAAAATGAGTCAAACAAGTACTCTGTAACATCAGTGTTTACTAAATTATGGTTATTGTGATGGAATACCCCTTTCAGAAAAGCAAACGAAAAATGTTAACATTGATTCACTCTGCTAAATTGACCTTAACACTGACTATTAACTTTCACCGTGTCCGGTCTATGTGTTTGGAAATGATTCTATTGAAAACAATTCCCTGGTACAGTCACAGTACAAAGAGGTCTGGCTCAGCCAAAGACTTGTAAAAAACAGGAATATTCTATTATGGTTTTCCTAGTATGTTTTGTTGGTAAAAGTTGTTAGGACATGCAACTGTATGCCCAAATAATCTACAAATAAACAGGTTTAATAGGATATCCCTGTTAATGAAAATTGTCTGTTATTACGACTCTTCTTAGCAAACTGCTCTACCAATTGCCTCCCTAGTGTGTTTGAGACATGCACGCCATTGAGATAATGAGGACTATTTCATGAATCCATACTTAAGTAGGGGCCTACACATTCCCCAAAATGGTCTTCATTGTGTGAGTAATCGGGGTGTTGTTTGACATCTATTGTTTATAGCCTACACACCCTTGTTTAATTACAGTGTAAGAAAATAAGATAATTGTTGAAGCCTTCAACTGGTGACAACTGAACTGTTGTCATCAAAAGATGTGAAAACAGACATTTACATGGACAAAAGCTATTCAATTTTTGTGTAATGATGCCCCTATACTAAAAGCAACATAATTCCTAACTATAAGCGCTACCCCTGTCAATTCCCTCTAACCCTCCATCGATCTCAGGCAGACAGGCACTACAGGAACAAATTGTGTCACTTCCGTCACACCGCAACCCAATCTAACACAGGAAATGAAACTCCAGTATTCGTGTTATGCTTCCATCTCCGTATTTTACACCGATCTACTAAGTGATTACAAAGACGTTATCAGTATTTGGGTCATTCAACGAAATGAGTGCCTTTTCGTCCCTTTCATATTTTAAATAGAAATTGTCCACCAATATTGATTTTTATAAGTGTGTTATATCAAATGAAGTGCCCTTTAATATAGACCACATGGAGAAATGAACGAAGGCCTGCTAAAGTGCCCAAATTCTGCCTTTTGACATGTCCCTCTGTCAACCCCGTGTCACTTCTAGGAACATTTTAACCCACTTAATTAAAAAATGTCACGATCATTGTAAAGCCCAAGTTATTTTGTTGCTTTGACAAAGTATTTTCAGAAGATTATTATTTATTTAATGTGATTAGTGATTTATTTATGTCTGTCCCTCATTTTAAGGTCAACCCTGTTACGTACACTGAACTCTCGTTTTAATATGGGTTTAATATGAAACCATTCCTCTTTTTTTAAATTCAAAAGAAACTTTGAACATCTAATAGTTAAATCATAGAGTAAAAGCAGGTGAGCTGGTTCTACTCTTCCTGTCAATTTTCTGGTGTTTTTGTGGTGGAAAACTGAGCAGGTTGAACATAACATGTCAACCCTGTTAACCATAGATAGACAGGATAGAAGCTTGCATTCCATTGCCAACCCTGTTAACCATAGATAGACCGGATAGAAGCTTGCATTCCATTGCCAACCCTGTTAACCATATATAGACAGGATAGAAGCTTGCATTCCATTGTCATCCCTGTTAACCATAGATAGACAGGATAGAAGCTTGCATTCCATTGTCATCCCTGTTAACCATAGATAGACAGGATAGAAGCTTGCATTCCATTGTCATCCCTGTTAACCATAGATAGACAGGATAGAAGCTTGCATTCCATTGTCAACCCTGTTAACCATAGATAGACAGGATAGAAGCTTGCATTCCATTGTCAACCCTGTTAACCATAGATAGACAGGATAGAAGCTTGCATTCCATTGTCAACCCTGTTAACCATAGATAGACAGGATAGAAGCGTGCATTCCATTGTCAACCCTGTTAACCATAGATAGACAGGATAGAAGCTTGCATTCCATTGTCAACCCTGTTAACCATAGATAGACAGGATAGAAGCTTGCATTCCATTGTCAACCCTGTTAACCATAGATAGACAGGATAGAAGCGTGCATTCCATTGTCAACCCTGTTAACCATAGATAGACAGGATAGAAGCTTGCATTCCATTGTCAACCCTGTTAACCATAGATAGACAGGATAGAAGCTTGCATTCCATTGTCAACCCTGTTAACCATAGATAGACAGGATAGAAGCTTGCATTCCATTGTCAACCCTGTTAACCATAGATAGACAGGATAAAAGCTTGCATTCCATTGTCAACCCTGTTAACCATAGATAGACAGGATAGAAGCTTGCATTCCATTGTCAACCCTGTTAACCATAGATAGACAGGATAGAAGCTTGCATTCCATTGTCAACCCGGTTAACCATAGATAGACAGGATAGAAGCTTGCGTTCCATTGTCAACCCTGTTAACCATAGATAGACAGGATAGAAATGTTTTAAAGATTGTTTGTGTGAAGCTTGCATTCCATTGTCAACCCTGTTAACCATAGATAGACAGGATAGAAACTTGCATTCCATTGTCAACCCTGTTAACCATAGATAGACAGGATAGAAGCTTGCATTCCATTGTCAACCCTGTTAACCATAGATAGACAGGATAGAAGCTTGCATTCCATTGTCAACCCTGTTAACCATAGATAGACAGGATAAAAGCTTGCATTCCATTGTCAACCCTGTTAACCATAGATAGACAGGATAGAAGCGTGCATTCCATTGTCAACCCTGTTAACCATAGATAGACAGGATAGAAGCTTGCATTCCATTGTCAACCCTGTTAACCATAGATAGACAGGATAGAAGCTTGCAGTCCATTGTCAACCCTGTTAACCATAGATAGACAGGATAGAAGCTTGCATTCCATTGTCAACCCTGTTAACCATAGATAGACAGGATAGAAACTTGCATTCCATTGTTAACCCTGTTAACCATAGATAGACAGGATAGAAGCTTGCATTCCATTGTCAACCCGGTTAACCATAGATAGACAGGATAGAAGCTTGCATTCCATTGTCAACCCTGTTAACCATAGATAGACAGGATAGAAATGTTTTAAAGATTGTTTGTGTGAAGCTTGCATTCCATTGTCAACCCTGTTAACCATAGATAGACAGGATAGAAACTTGCATTCCATTGTTAACCCTGTTAACCATAGATAGACAGGATAGAAGCTTGCATTCCATTGTCAACCCTGTTAACCATAGATAGACAGGATAGAAGCTTGCATTCCATTGTCAACCCTGTTAACCATAGATAGACAGGGTAGAAGCTTGCATTCCATTGTCAACCCTGTTAACCATAGATAGACAGGATAGAAGCTTGCATTCCATTGTCAACCCTGTTAACCATAGATAGACAGGATAGAAGCTTGCATTCCATTGTCAACCCTGTTAACCATAGATAGACAGGATAGAAGCTTGCATTCCATTGTCAACCCTGTTAACCATAGATAGACAGGATAGAAGCTTGCATTCCATTGTCAACCCTGTTAACCATAGATAGACAGGATAGAAGCTTGCATTCCATTGTCAACCCTGTTAACCATAGATAGACAGGATAGAAGCTTGCATTCCATTGTCAACCCGGTTAACCATAGATAGACAGGATAGAAGCTTGCATTCCATTGTCAACCCTGTTAACCATAGATAGACAGGATAGAAATGTTTTAAAGATTGTTTGTGTGAAGCTTGCATTCCATTGTCAACCCTGTTAACCATAGATAGACAGGATAGAAACTTGCATTCCATTGCCAACCCTGTTAACCATAGATAGACAGGATAGAAGCTTGCATTCCATTGTCAACCCTGTTAACCATAGATAGACAGGATAGAAGCTTGCATTCCATTGCCAACCCTGTTAACCATAGATAGACAGGATAGAAGCTTGCATTCCATTGTCAACCCTGTTAACCATAGATAGACAGGATAGAAGCTTGCATTCCATTGTCAACCCTGTTAACCATAGATAGACAGGATAGAAACTTGCATTCCATTGTTAACCCTGTTAACCATAGATAGACAGGATAGAAGCTTGCATTCCATTGTCAACCCGGTTAACCATAGATAGACAGGATAGAAGCTTGCATTCCATTGTCAACCCTGTTAACCATAGATAGACAGGGTAGAAGCTTGCATTCCATTGTCAACCCTGTTAACCATAGATAGACAGGATAGAAGCTTGCATTCCATTGTCAACCCTGTTAACCATAGATAGACAGGATAGAAGCTTGCATTCCATTGCCACTGTGATGCAAACAACAAGCCTCCACTCCCCTTGTTACACTGGGATTTATGGCTGATTTAAGAAGAAATCGTCAACTGTGTTACAGCCAACCCTGTTACTTTATTTGGCACTTAATGTGCATTTACCATAGTCATTTCTTTCTTTTAAATGGGAAAATGTTTTTTTTATGCAGTTGAACATGTGATCTTTATGACAGAATGTTAACATTTTGAGAAATTCAAAGTATTTGTTGACCAAGTTACACTTCTCAAAAGGCTACCTAATTGGTGGAACGACCCATTTACAGTGCCATCAGAAAGTATTTACACCCTTTGACTTTTTCCACATGTTGTTGCGATGAAGCCTAAATTTGAAATTGATTACATTTCGATTTTGTGTCACTCAATACCCCATAATGTCAAAGTGCAATTATGTTTTTAGAAATGTTACTAATTAATAACAAATGAAAAGCTGAAATGTATGTATAAATGTAAAAGTATTCAACTGATTTATGATGGCAAGCCTAAATTTGTTTAACAAGTCACATAAGTTGCATGGACTCACTCTGTGTGCAATAATAGTGTTTAACATGATTTTTGAATGACTACCTCATCTCTGTACTTCACAAAAACAATTATCTGTAAGGTCCCTCAGTCAAGCAGTGAATTTCAAACAAAGATTCAACCACAAAGACCAGGGAGGTTTTGCAGTGTCTCGCATAGAAGGGCACATATTGGTAGATGGATAAAAAATGTAAAAACATTGAGCATGGTGAAGTTATTAATTGTGTATTAATTAATTAATACACCCAGCCACTACAAAGATACAGGCGTCTTTCCTAACTCAGTTGCCAGAGAGGAAGGAAACCGCTCAGCGATTTCACCATGAGGCCAATGGTGACTTTGAAACAGTTACAGAGTTGAATGGCTGTGATAGGAGAAAACTGAGGATGGATCAACATTTTAGTTACTCCACAATACTAACCTAAATGACTGTCAAGTGTCAGTTGTGCAGAGGTGAGGACGGAGTCAGGTGCAGGACACAGAACTGAGTAAATTAACGTACTTTATAAACAGCCAATAAATCCACGCAGGGATAACAAACTCTAACACAAAAGACTAACACAAAACCAGGAACAATCACACACAAAACATAATGAGAACCAGAGGGTTAAATAGGGAAATAATAATAACGTAATGGGAACCAGGTGTGTACAATCAAGACATAACAAATGGAAACAGAAACGTGGATCGGTGGCAGCTAGAAAGCCGGTGACGATGACCGCCGAATGCCACCCGAACAAGGAGAGGCACCATCTTCGGCGGAAGTCGTGACAATGACAGTGAAAAGAAGGAAGCCTGTACTGAATAAAATATTGCAAAACATGCATCCTTTTTGCAATAAGGCACTAAAGTAAAACTGCAAAAAATGTGGCAAAGAAATTAACTTGATGTCCTAAGTACAAAGTGTTATGTTTGTGGCAAGTCCAACACAACATATCACTGAGTACAACTCTTCATATTTTCAAGCATGGTGGTGGCTGCATCATGCTATGCTGGCCACCCGCAAGGACTAGGGAGTTTTTTGTTGTTGATTAAAAACAAACGGAATAGAGATAAGAACAGGAAAAGTCCCAGAGGAAAACTTGGTTCAGTCTGCTTTCCAACAGACATTAGGAGACAAATTCACCTTTCAGCAGGACAATAAAACACAAGGCCAAATATACACTAGAGTTGCTTACCAAGACGACATTGAATGTTCCTGAGTGGCCTAGTTACAGTTTTAACTTAAAATCTATGGCAAGACTTGAAAATGGCTGTCTATAAATGATCCGAAAGGTTGCTAGATTGAATCCCCCGAGCTGACAAGGTAAAAATCTGTTGTCTGCCCCTGAACAGGCAGTTAACCCACTGTTCCTAGGCCGTCATTGTAAATAAGAATTTGTTCTTAACTGACTTGCCTAATTAAATAAAGGTTAAATAAATAAAAAAAATCCAGGTGTGCAAAGCTTTTAGAGATTTACCCAGAAAGACAGCTGTAATCGCTGCCAAAGGTGATTCTAACATGTATTGACTCAGGAGTGTGCATAGTTACGTAGATTAGACATTTTGTTTTTAATCCATTTTGAATTCAGGCTGTACCACAACAACATGTGGAACAAGCCAATAGCTATGAATCATTTCTGAAGGCACTGAATCAATTGTTTACATTATGTTGCCTGAGGTTGATAAGTTATTAGCAAATGTTAATGCCTTGGTTGTATGGTCGACATTTTGCCTAGCAATCAATATAAATGCATGCCTTACATTTAAGACGATACAATCTGCTCTCAATAAACTGCATGCAGTATGCAAGAGTAGTCTAAGGGCTGTCTCTGGATGCAGCTCATAGAAAATCCATAATAAGAGCTATCTGCCGACAGTTGTCTGTCTACAAGGGATATGCACAATTCAAGACGATAACTGGAACCAACCCGTCTGTATCATGTGCTGCTATTGCTTATTCCCCACAGCACACCATAACGCTGCTAGATTCACAGTGGCAGAGATATATGAGCAAAACAAATGTGACGACCAGACTACAGAAGAAGATGAATCAAAAAGCTAACTCTATTAGCTTTGCCTAGCAGCCTCTGCTAGGGTGTTGGTGCTTAAACAATACTGCTTTTAGTGTGGCTGCAAATGAGAATAGCATCACAGTCATCTGTAAAACCTAATAATTGGGTACCAGAGGTGTCAGTCTCATTTCCTACACTCAATTCATCACCAAAAGAAACCATAATCCCTTTCTCAAAAAAAGTGAGGATAAGGTAATCTCTTTTTAAATGACCGGCTTATCTACTTTCCTGCTTATCTTAATAAAATCGCACACCAGAAGCTCCGGGTTGTCACTTTCTAAAAGCTAATTCAATGAAAAAATACCCCAGAGTTCACCCCTGCTTCACAGAGCATTACTAGCTGGCATATGGTACCATTTTCACCCATTTATTTGTCAATTTGCTGCTCATTGAAAAACCACCAGCGGTTTCTACATATTAATTTAATATAGATCAGGTCTGGTACACTGTTTGTTTCATTACTCTTTGTTGTGGGATGGAGTGAGGTATTCATTCTCTACTTAAATCAGGATAAAATAAGCATACTCTAAAATGAGCTGACATTCACTTTCTCTGTTCCTTTGGAATATTGAAATCAGCTGTGCAGGCTTTAAATAACAAGTGTCTGGGGGCTAAACCACATTCTAAGTTTTCAGATGATGAAGTTGATGTCAACTGCAGCCAAAATCCCAATTTCTGAGAAGACTAGGGTCGATATTTCCCCCTTTAATATGGTGCAAAACTCACAAATCTTCAACAATATGTATTTCTAGGCTATTTTCCATGAATAGAACAGGCTACGGCTATTTCATAGGAAGAAATGATGTAATCTCACTTACCGGTACATATAAACCATCTTGTGCAGTTTTTCAAAGTATTTTATGTCATTTCAGCTCAATTTAATGGTCAAGTGCATAAACATTACCACAAAAACTTTTAAATTAAACACATTTGTTTTGTGTCTGAATTGTTTCCCAAGTTCCTTATCTTGTCAACAACATAATGTCACTGTCCTTAGTATCACCCACAGCATGTTAAGGTTGGTTTCACTGTCAGTCTGTTAATTGTTCTGTCAATCTCTGAAGGTATCAGCAGGGAAAGCAATTGTCCTCTGTGCCTAATTAGTGTAATCGTTAGGAACTGACAAACTTACCTCAACACCACTAAGCAAATGCACCATCGGAGGTATGCATTTTTTAATGTAAAATAATGTCTTCTGAAATACAACTGAGTGTTATGTAACAATTTGATATCATAGGTTAATTTCGGGATTTGAAGTAATTATATGTAAAGTGCAACTTCTGCCAACCCAGAAGGAAGGTATGTGTTAGTCCATGAGCAGAATTCAAAGCCCTAACCTTGGCAAATCTAATATATAGTGTGGCCTGGCTTATTAAGATGTGTTGTACAGTCTGTCTTTGTTCTTCTTGTAAAGATCTGGAAAGCTTTTACAGTACAGATTCACAGAAAATATCTACATAACAAACATAGGAATTTAACTCAACAGTAGAAACAATAACATAGTATCCTCCCCACCCTTGCTTCGGTAAAAAGCTGAGGGATAGGGCTGGAGAAATGGAACCACTCTCAAATTCATAGACCATCCGTGATATAAAAAGTATAGCTTTAAGCATGTTTTGAGGCTATATAGTGTTTGTTTACATTTACTTTGTTTACAAACATTTGAGTAAAACCAGCTTATATCTTGAGTTCTGATGGGGTATGACAATTAAACAAAGCTCATGAGCCATTTATATTAAGTCCAGAAATGGGTGTAGCAACTGCTGATTGCCCCTTTAACTTAAATTATTTCTATAAATTATTCTTGAGGAGGTTAGGCCACATGCTTAAGAATTATGAAGAAATTGCCAGCGATATGAAGCTACTCTAAGCTTTCGCATTCTAAAATAAAATAGACTACAACTGGTGCCCATACAGTAGGCTACATTGGGAAACTAATTTACCGAAGGCATATCAGGGCATAATACTTTCCGCTCTCATAATGACTTTTGTTTTAAGGCCTAGAAGTGTTGACAAACAATTACTTTTCCTATGGCTCTGCATGACATTGATGAAGCTGTGAGCAAAAGCAACAAAAAACAGAGGAAAAGTTTAACACTTAGGCTCAGCTAAAAGACTCAGGCCTCTGTGGACAAAAGTGTACAGCATCTTGCAAACATAGAAACAATTTCGAAAATCTAGTCTCAGTACGAAGCTTGCATATTTTATCCCACCAAAGCATTTGTAAATACATTTGTCTTGTAAGTAGTAAAACAGTCTTCCCTTTCAGATTTGATTTTTAAGGTGACATCAGTGGCAACCCGTCATTCAGGGCAGGTGGGCAAATCCACCTGTTTAGTTGTTTAGTTGTTTCATGCTTTGCATGTTATTTTGGAATTAATACGTGTCACATTTCAGTTTGCAAACAAAATAAATAAATCATTGAGTTAATAAAGCCGCAAACAAACACGGTCTCGTTTTTCCTTCCTTCAGTAAGGCAGCTCAGTGCTTTCTCTTGTGGTGGGGCAGCCAGCGGAAAATCCGGAGCGTAGGGGTTGGTAAGGTTTTCTAGTTGCGCCGTGATTGGCTCAGTGTTCTGTCACTCATGGGAACACTACATCACCGCACAATTTACGGGTAGAGCTAGAAAATTCAAGCCTCTTGGGTGCTGCCATATAGTTACATTAGATGTGCCCGTCAAGAAGGATTTTTTAACAGTTTGTGGGCACCGTTTGTCACCGTTATGCATTTTAATGTATTGTTTAGTGCTGTGTTGTGTAGTGGCTTTGCTGGCATGCATCTAAACATATTTTTTTGAGTTTGCCCCACCAAGATTGAAATGCTAAAATCCCCACTGGGTGTCATGGACACACTTTAAAGAAGCAGGAAATGTAACTCAGAGAGCATTGTGGGTGAGGAGCTCATCACTAATCCTCTTTTGAAATTATTGCCTGTCTCTTCTTCATCTACCTGCAATCAATAACCTAAAGCCTGGCTGTCTTAGAACACAGAGTACACTAGAGCAACATATTACTGATATGTCATGGATGGCAGACCCTTATAAAACATTGCTCTCAGCTGTTCCGGGACTGGATTAATGCTGGAGAGAGGTTCCCCCTTGCCCTATCCCAGTTATAATTATCTATATAGCAAATCCCCCTGAATATCTATTAACCAACTGTAAATTCCTGAGAGGAATATCAGTGCTTTCCTCTGTTCATAAGTTCATCAGAACCATCTATTGTATGTATTCTGGAGCCATATTCACAGCAGCCCAGGGCAGTTGTGCTGTTCATCAGAGGGGCTGTTTTCCCTATTGAGATAAGAAATTAAATCTGCAGGAGCAGAGGATGCTGGGTTTGCTGCAGGGTGGCGAGGCAGCAGCTCTGATAATGGAGCCGACTCCCATTGCGCAGGCTGGGAGGCAACGGCCGTGGCGCAAGCCCAACCCTGCCTATGTGAAAGGATAAAAAAAACAGTCGTGGTGAAATAGCTGCACTGAAACGAGAAGGGAACGTTGCTGTATGGAACAGAGTTGTGTAGCTCTCTCCTTCTGTGTGTGTGTATGTGTGTGCGTGAGTACTAGTGTGTCTGTTAAAGAAATATATTATTTGAATAGCTTTTAGAAACCGTTAGTGGGAATAAGGACATTCCATTATCCTGTTTTCTTTAGTTGTTATTATCCTGTTTTCTTTCGTATATCTTCATTCTCAATGCAATGTCTCGCCCCTTCCTCCCAGGTTAGCCTGAACTGCATACAGTATGTAAATAAATTGGCTTCAATTTTTAAAGGTGGCACTCACCAGTATTTGTAGTCTTCTCAATTGCCTCTCTCAATGATGACTTCAAAGCAGGCTGCAGAGAAAACAAACAGTCACACTTTAATGTGCTGGCACAAATAACATTTGGAGAACACCCCGCCACTTGTATTGCTGTCACAATCATAAACAGGGTTCAATTTATAGTTCAATCTTTAATGCCATCAAACAGGGCTCAGCACAAAATTATTTGACATTCGTGTTGCTGTAAAACAGTTATACAGTGCTCTTTTTCAAATAAAATAGTATAAATGTGCAGGAACAAAAACACTATATTTTCACAAGCCTATTTGTTCTTGTTTTAAAAATGTTATTCCACTTGAGTGACGTTACTTACCAACTTTCAGCGATACAAAGAAGTGCTTCTGAATCATAATACATGGCCACCAAGAGCTAGCCTTGGTGTCTCTCTTTCCAATTCGATAATTAACCATCTGTACAGAACAGTCTGTACAGTGAATCTCTGAGGAACTACAACATGACAATACATAACTGCTGAATAACCAAAGTGATAGATCTACAGTGTGTAGTAAAAATAATAGCAATAATTTATGTTGTTAAACACCTCAGACTGCTCTTAAAGTAACAATTTAGTCTCTGTAAACACCCATGTTTAACCTTTTAAGATATGCACGGTCAATCTATCAAGAGGAAGAGGAATCAAATTTCACTCATCTCCTTTCTCCCTCCCCACCAAGCTGGCTGAGATGGATCAAGGCACCTCTCAATGATCGTTAATTGAAGGTTCGTGAGATGAAGAAAGGAAGACTATTTTCCCTATCTGCTTTTACAGAGATAGTGATAACAAAGGCATTGCTCCAATTCTCCTCTGTCAAATGTAATTGCCGCAGCAGCCATCTTGATTATGATCTCCACTGTGGTGCCTTATTGGTACCTGCCATAATAATACATATTCTGTGTCCAATGCAGACAGGCTTATACAGCAAACCTCTGACTGACAAACTCTAAGCATACTGCGTTAATCACTCAGTATGACTAGTGACATTGATGTGGCCCTTCGACTGTGCTTCAAAAAACCCTTGTATCTATGCAAGGGCACAATCTCCTCTCTTTTTCTAAACTGAACTTTTCAGACTAAAAACAACCTTTTTGCACTTTTTAGGGGTTGGGTTTTATTTTGGGATGACATTAATTTCCATTTCATATTGATTTAGTTCTTGACAGTATATGTGTGTAATTCCATTACATAAAATCAGCATGTAAGCTAACATTTGGCGGATTTGTCCAAATACAGCATGATTTGGCAGTTCCTTTGTTGGAAAAGGAACATTTTATAGATGCCGATAGCTAGCATTACCCTGACCTAGGACAGGGGTGTGAAGTACAATTTCATGCATGCATGCCACACTTCACAGAAATGTCAAACCACTGCTAATGTTCCCTGAGCCATCCATCAGTTAAGGAATCTATTGATTTTCTTTGCATCTTTAAGAGTATAAATGGTATGGTTGAAAACATCAGATGTGTTCAGACTCATGCAGCACAAAATGATGTAATTTCAGGTGCTGGCATAAAAGGCTGTTGATTCATTAGATAAGTAAATCATAGCTGTGTCAGGATGGTGTTCTGTTTCCCCCTCCTACAGATGTGCCCAGTCTGGGTCCTCTGCCATCATATGCAACTAATGCAGTCCCTCAGGCAGACAGATATGTAGCTTTGTTTGGTGCCGCGCCAAGGACTCAGAATATAGTGCTATTAAATCGGATGCTTTGTAAAAGCTTTGCTCTTTGTCCAATTATTGAAGGAAATGGACGTTGCGGAGGACATTCCTCTTTGGTAATTGCAGGTACTGTATTAGAATATACAATTAAACTGACTGTATCCCAATAAAGATATTTCAAGTTCCTTTCTTCCTCCATTTTGAGGTCCCCTTTCCCCATATTGTAAAAACTGAAGTGATCACATCCTTGTCCAAACACCTTTGAGAATGTTTACTGAAGAGAGACAACGTGTTACAGTATACAGTACATTTCTCAAACCCCTGTGTGAAAACCTGGGCAAACAGGATATACAGTATCTCCTCTATGAGTCAGTCAACCTCACTTGCCACAAGGCTAACACAAACATTAAGAGGCCAGGGCCCACACCTCCAACTTATAGCCTTCTGTAATGAAAATAACATATTTGATCTTGGCCTGTGATGCCCTGGCCTGAACCAGTAAGATAGGGAAGGATGGGACGAGTCCAGACCAGCCTATTGATAATAATACAGAAACTACTGATTGTATACACCTCCTCTCTCCCTTGATGTGGATCGTTATGGACTGTGAAGTATTCATTTTCATAAACTGAAAATGGAGAGGCGGCCATATACTGCCCAATTTTTATTTAATGCGCTGCATGCTAAACTGTGAGGTTTGAATGCAGTATTACCTCTGTCGTTTCCTATTTCCTTCACATCACTGGTTTAAAAAGAGAGGCAGTGGAGCATGACATGGTTTTCATTAGATACCAGTCAGGACTTTGGCAGTAACAGCCTCCATTGACTGTGATTTAACTGATAACATATGGCTCTCCTAGCAGGCCTCTCCACAGTTGGCACTACCTTCAGGGGTGGCCAATATGACCTCCAGAGAAAGACGGCAACGTAGAGCATCCACTGAGATCGGACACCAGAGAGAACAACTCAAATTTGCATGAGTTCAGACTCTTTAGAATTAGAAAGTAGAGTTACCCTCTGCCATGGAATTTGATTAAATTATCCCTTTTGATTCCTCATCAGAGTGTTATTAGAGAGTCAATGCATTGTTAAGAGAATGATGACCCTAGTTAGTACCACTGAACAATAACAAATATTGCCTTGAAGAATATGATCAAATCAGGTATGCTCCAATAATTTTTCAGATTATGCGGCTATTTAGAAAAAGTTGCCTAACAAATTCAATGTATTTGCAAGTCAGACTTGACCCAAATCATCTCCCACATATACATCAGTCAGTGAACCAAGTCAAATATGGAATTAGATGAGGCACTCAGTCAGCTCATATGAATAATAATTATTTCACAACGTTGTGCACCAGTAGACACAGAGGTTGCTGGGGCTAGATCTTAGGCCTACATGCAAACCACATATGTGTGAGAGAGGGAGATCAAAGTTTTCCGCAGTTGTTGATGAGCTGATGATCTGACGCTCTGGTAATAGGCTCTCTCCCCTCCTCTCCCTCCCATTTGCTTCCCATGTGAGCCTGTGATTCTGATGATGATCACAGTCCAATTTATACGCTCAGCCATGCTCAGCACTTTAACAGACTCCACATAAATAATCAGTAGGTATGAGAAGAGGGTGTCCATGTAGGATGGATGGATTATTTTAACACAGCACTTCTGGCTACTATCCACTTCTGTAGGCCTACTCCCAGCATGATAGTCTCTCTCTCTCTCTCTCTCTCTCTCTCGCTCGCTCTCTCGCTCTCTCGCTCTCTCGCTCTCTCTCTCTCTCGCTCTCTCTCTCTCTCTCGCTATCCCTCTCGCTCTCTCTCTCGCTCTCTCTCTCTCGCTCTCTCTCTCTCGCTCTCTCTCTCTCTCGCTCTCTCTCTCTCCCTCTCCCTCTCGCTCTCTCTCTCTCTCCCTCTCCCTCTCTCTCGCTCTCGCTCTCTCGCTCTCTGTGTATTACTCTCCCTCTCTGTATTACTCTCCCTCTCTGTCTTTCCCTCCTTACTGTAATGTACCAGATGATATCCATGTCAAAACAAAGTTAATGTTACTCCTTAATGCAAAGGTTAACAATTGCGTGAGAGCATAATGGATTCTGGTCTGGTGCTGCCAGCCAACCCTGGGAGGGCTGTATTGATTGTGTTGAAGTGCCTGGGTGAGGACTTTGAAGGCATGAAGGACCTCATATCTGGGTCGGGGTCATACTCATCATCACAATGTTGGTTCTATGACCTCAAGCCTCACAACTCTCAGGATTAATCTAGAAGGAGCAGGGTATTTTACAGATTGCAGTCAGGCAAAAAGCTTTAGAGAAATGCTCAGTTTGAAAAATCCCCACACTGATGTTGTTGGGTAAACAACACAGAAACAAATCATGTACATGGGTTTGGTTTCTCTCTTTACACTATGAATTATTCTGTCAAACTCAACTTTAGTTTATTTTCCTTTGTATGATTTGATATACATTTGCATCTTCTGCATGAAGAAAATGGAATAGAAAACATTTGGTATGTAATAGCTAATTCATACACTAAAGTGTAAACTTAACGCTTGGGTAAACCCATTTACTTCAAAGAAGTAAAATCAAATTCCTCCCTCAGCTTTCCAGAACTGTCATAGTTAGCTGGGCTCAGACAGCCTTGCTCAGTCATGTTGATAGTGCTATGCCACCCAAGACTCTGTGATAGAAATACCACAGGATTCTCCAGTGATGGCCTCATTTGAAGCAAGACCCAGATGTGGAAAGAGCACAATTGTTTGTTTAGCCTCTGAGATGCACTTGGGTCTGAGAGTTGTATATCCAATTATTTGCCTCGATATCTGCAGGCCTTGCACAAACAATGTCTGTGTGTACGGGGAAAATATAAGAAAAGGGCAAGAAAATTCTCTTTACCAAATGCCATCGGTGAGCAACTGCATTCAACTTCGTTTTAAATGTGGGTTGTTGTCACAATGACTCAGTGTACAGTCACCAGAGCATTTACATAACTGCACTATCTAGCAATAGTAACCTGTACAAATAATGACAATACAATGATGTTATGTAGTGCCAGTCCTTTAACAGTAAGCCTGCTCAGACATCTTGTCCACTCATGTCAGTGTATCGACATTCTAACTGATATTGAAAGGGATTATGTGACTTAAGCCTGCATATTTTGCATGCCTAGAGATGTGTTCCACTTGGATAGGAACAGATCTCACAGTGCCAGTTAGCTCTGTCTGAATACTAACTCCTCCCGCTCAGATAATCCCATGAAAAAAAGATAACTATTTAATGCTTAACATCCTTAAAACAGCTCTCTCTATTCCTGGGAAGCAGAATTACGCGGCCGTGGACGCCCAAGCACTTTTATTTCACTGGGGAATCTTTCCACATGTCAGCAATGATGTGCCGTGAAACATGGAGGAGATTTAAAGTGACTATGACCGATAAGAGCTGAGCTGGAAGTCATCGAGGGGGATGTGTGTAAGAATGTTGTCATCAACAGTAGCCGTGAGTTATGGGAGGGCTTCAGGTGGTTTTACATTTAATACATTCAGTAGTGTTCCGTAATCCTTAAGTCCTCTTTGGGATCAGCTCTTGTGTTGGCTTCAACATTTGATGCGACCCAATGCCTTCGCACAGCATTACAGTAGAGAAAGGGCATATATCCAGTAAGATAGAGTTTCTCTTTCATACTGCACATAGAAAGAATTTCATATTTTGTTACCTACTCACAAAGATCTATGTTCTATCCATGAAGATGTTTTGGTATTTTTGAAGGACAGAAACACTACAGAGATAATCTGGGTACAGTGCGCAGAGTTATTAAACCGGTCGCATTGACTACGTCCCTCTTCAATTAATACTAGACACACCAGGCAAAGCTAACATCCTTCACACATTTCCATGGAAACAAGATAAAGACATTATGGTGAATCATAATTTGACCTACTTGAGGGGTTTTATGCTCTTCATATGGCCAACAGACACTCCTGCCTACAGTTCCAAAGATGAAGACCATGACTCAGCTTAATAACGCAGGTCAACATATTACTTATAGTCTTATTTCTATGTGATACAGCTGTTGTCCAATGAAGCATTGCAGATGATTAGGTACAGTACACAGGAGAGTTGTTATCCGTCCTTGGAACCACCTCTCTCTGCAATTTCTGCAGCAACACTACCTGCATTTTCCCCTCTCTCTTTCACAGCCATAACATGAGACTGTCAATGTATCTATCAATGTCTTAAGGCCTGGATCTTGTGCCCCGTGTCTGAAAAAAATATATTTTTGTCTGTTGAAGTGATGAACCGTTCGGCATTTTGAAATAAATGAGGGCAAGCGTGGTTAGATACAGCCCATTGCATTCCCATTAGTGATTACCACCAACACCCATACGGTGTGTTATGTACTTTATTACAGTGAGATATCTGTGCTATACGGCCTTCAATTATCCTGTTTTTGACCATAAAGAGCAGATCAGCAACAATATTGAGAGAAAAAGGGATTGTTGATTGTTAATGGCCCTGGGAGCAATGAGAAAGCCAATAATGAAACAGCTTTGTAATGTCCCGTTGCACCATGGGAATGAGCTAGAGAGAGCTGTGAAAGGATTTCTGGTCTGTCAAGGTCAATTGTTCCAGGTTGATTCGATTATGAGGGGGAAAACAAGCTTGACAATAAGCCATCTTAATGGCTTTGCATCAAATATTATTGTGGGATAGCACCGCTATCTGCAAGACTAACTGGTATCTACAGTAGCCGAGTGTAGAAAATTGATTACGCTATATTCATTACAAAAATGGTGAACCGTGTCGTTGAAGTAAACACCCTTGCCCAGAATCCTTGGCACAGTTGTACTGTCAGGTTAATATGTGTGAGGTCCCTAATTTGAGCTATCCTCCATACTGTGCGCAATGTACACTTTTCAGCCCAGCATATATATTACATGCTCTATCAGTATCCTAAGGCATTTTTTTATTTAACCTTTACTTAGCTAGCCAGGTCAGTTAAGAACAAATTCTTATTTACAATGGCGGCCTACACCAGCCAAACCCAAAAGACACTGGGCCAATTGTGCACCTCCCTATGGGAACCCCAATCACAGATGGTTGTGATACAGCCTGGATTCAAACCAGGGTGTCTGTAGTGACACCTCTAGCACTGAGATGCAGTGCCTTAGACCGCTGCGCCACTCGGGAGCATTAACTGAGGCAGCTTAATTAGGGTGGGATAGAAAACTAATGAAAGGGCTACAGCATTATTTGTCATTATTTTGTCATCATATCCATTTGGATGAGAGACTGTGCTAACTATGTACTGTAACCACGCCAGCTTTATCCCTTATGGGAATAAACAGTGAAACAAGACAGCACATTGAGTTCAAAGCCAGGTCTTGGATTGGAGTCAGTCTAGTTAATCCCATCATATGAACAGGGAAGAACTATGGTGGGAAAGGGAAGAAGAAAGGGGATATGCATACACAGAGAATGGATCAGTAATGGAAATTCAGCTAGCCATGCAGAAATGGAGCTGTGTGGGGTGAGCTCCCAGGTTAATGGACTAAGCTGAGTGTGAGCCCCGCTCATTAACCTCACTCTATTATGGAGGAGATGGCCTTTCTGGCCCTGGGGCTCAGGCCATGTGGCTCTGTCCTCCACCCTGCCCAGGCCAGGAACCAGGCCACCAGGCCACCAGACAGCCCCCTGGAGACCCTGCATGCATGGAGATCCATCTGTGAAACGCAGATGATGAGGGACTTGAGTCACTCAACACGAAGCCCCGTGCCTCACAGATGGATGCCAGATTAAGCAGGATTTGTCACCATAATGAAAACGGTGTGGTGAGACTGTGTTGCTGGCTGACTGGTACAGAGGAACGGGGGTGGAAGGAAGGGAGAGGTGGTTTGACAAGTGTATGATGCATGCTCCTGTGACGGCAGGAGCCATCAGAGAGCTGTGGGCTGTCAGAGATTGATAAACCAGACAGCAAGAGAGGTGTAGCATCTACCCAGGCCCCTGGCTTGTCACCAGGCCAGATCTGATCCACAGTTCAATGAGGCCCACTTTACATGACATCTCACATGTAGACTGGGATCTGAGACACGAGCATTGGCAGGAATCTATTTTTCCTCCAAGGTAGGTTACATTCCTGGTTGACATTTCTCTCAACATCATTATTTCTTGTCCGTAGGTTGGTTTCTCCTACATTCTCAATACAAACTGTATACAAATAAATCCCTTACTTTATTGATTTACAGTGCCTTGCGAAAGTATTCGGCCCCCTTGAACTTTGCGACCTTTTGCCACATTTCAGGCTTCAAACATAAAGATATAAAACTGTATTTTTTTGTGAAGAATCAACAACAAGTGGGACACAATCATGAAGTGGAACGACATTTATTGGATATTTCAAACTTTTTTAACAAATCAAAAACGGAAAAATTGGGCGTGCAAAATTATTCAGCCCCCTTAAGTTAATACTTTGTAGCGCCACCTTTTGCTGCGATTACAGCTGTAAGTCGCTTGGGGTATGTCTCTATCAGTTTTGCACATCGAGAGACTGAAATGTTTTCCCATTCCTCCTTGCAAAACAGCTCGAGCTCAGTGAGGTTGGATGGAGAGCATTTGTGAACAGCAGTTTTCAGTTCTTTCCACAGATTCTCGATTGGATTCAGGTCTGGACTTTGACTTGGCCATTCTAACACCTGGATGTGTTTATTTTTTAACCATTCCATTGTAGATTTTGCTTTATGTTTTGGATCATTGTCTTGTTGGAAGACAAATCTCCGTCCCAGTCTCAGGTCTTTTGCAGACTCCATCAGGTTTTCTTCCAGAATGGTCCTGTATTTGGCTCCATCCATCTTCCCATCAATTTTAACCATCTTCCCTGTCCCTGCTGAAGAAAAGCAGGCCCAAACCATGATGCTGCCACCACCATGTTTGACAGTGGGGATGGTGTGTTCAGCTGTGTTGCTTTTACGCCAAACATAACATTTTGCATTGTTGCCAAAAAGTTCAATTTTGGTTTCATCTGACCAGAGCACCTTCTTCCACATGTTTGGTATGTATCCCAGGTGGCTTGTGGCAAACTTTAAACAACACTTTTTATGGATATCTTTAAGAAATGGCTTTCTTCTTGCCACTCTTCCATAAAGGCCAGATTTGTGCAATATACGACTGATTGTTGTCCTATGGACAGAGTCTCCCACCTCAGCTGTAGATCTCTGCAGTTCATCCAGAGTGATCATGGGCCTCTTGGCTGCATCTCTGATCAGTCTTCTCCTTGTATGAGCTGAAAGTTTAGAGGAACGGCCAGGTCTTGGTAGATTTGCAGTGGTCTGATACTCCTTCCATTTCAATATTATCGCTTGCACAGTGCTCCTTGGGATGTTTAAAGCTTGGGAAATCTTTTTGTATCCAAATCCGGCTTTAAACTTCTTCACAACAGTATCTCGGACCTGCCTGGTGTGTTCCTTGTTCTTCATGATGCTCTCTGCGCTTTTAACGGACCTCTGAGACTATCACAGTGCAGGTGCATTTATACGGAGACTTGATTACACACAGGTGGATTGTATTTATCATCATTAGTCATTTAGGTCAACATTGGATCATTCAGAGATCCTCACTGAACTTCTGGAGAGAGTTTGCTGCACTGAAAGTAAAGGGGCTGAATAATTTTGCACGCCCAATTTTTCAGTTTTTGATTTGTTAAAAAAGTTTGAAATATCCAATAAATGTCGTTCCACTTCATGATTGTGTCCCACTTGTTGTTGATTCTTCACAAAAAAATACAGTTTTATATCTTTATGTTTCAAGCCTGAAATGTGGCAAAAGGTCGCAAAGTTCAAGGGGGCCGAATACTTTCGCAAGGCACTGTATATATTAACCCCCTAAGGTTGATATCCACACCCCAGTGGTGTAGCCTACCCCAAAAAAAGTTCCAGAAATTATTCAATACACATTTTTATTTTTATTTATTTTATTACATTTTTAAAAGAAATGCATGTGAGATTTATTTTCTATAGGTAATTTTAATATAATGTAACAAAGAAATAGTCCGTGGTAATCAAGTTGGCTTCCGACTATTGGTTACATTTTTTAAAAATCATATGGTGGTTTACCTGAACAACCTCACATGACTAAACTTTGTAGTGCATAAGCTAGCAAGCTCTACCACGCTAGCTTACTCGAATTGCCTCACCAGCTAAGGTCATTTGGTAGTTCTAGCAATGGCAAACCAAATGTCGATCACTAGGTTAAAAAAAAAAAAGACATCTTGAGGAAAAGGAGTGTGTGCCAGAAAATATTTTGGATCAATCTACCGATAGCTTCCAGAATGAGACATTAACAGGTGGCGCTAGGATAGAAACAACCGCAATCGCCATCACAACCACCAATGCCACATTGAGCCAGGCATGCTTGCCAACCCCACCGTCTCCTCTCGTTCTTGATGCTGCAGGCGGGGGTGAACCTGCAGTAGGTCACCCGACAGATTTGTCTGCTGTTGATGAACCAGCCTGTCAACCAAAGCTAGCAGTTCCCTTCAAGTATGAACAATGGCAAATTACTCTGCTTCTCTTCAAGGTGGTATGACGAGTTCATGTGGATTGAGTATAGTAAAGCAAAAGATGCAATTTATTGTACGTTTTATATACACATTTCTGGGGCAAATGACGAATTCAGATTTATACGAGATGGATTTAAAAACTGTGAAACTCACAAGAAATGCTTGCTGCAAACACGAGAATAGCTAATTACATGCTAGTGCTCTTGCAAAATGTGAATCCTACAAGGTGACCCATGGGCCTAGAAGTCATGGGACTGTGTTGAACCAAATACATGGTGATGCAAACATGAATTTTACAGAAAGAAACTGTGCACATGTGTGCAAAGAAGGATATTCCACTCAGAGGGCATAGAGAAACCGAAGAGGCAATCAATAAAGGTAACTTTTTAGAAATCTTCAATTTCATCTCAAAGTATGACTCAGAAATACAAAACAGGCTTAAAACTTCTTAGGGATAGCCCTTTTTTTTTTCAAATTTTTGCCTAAATTACATACCCAAATCTAACTGCCTGTAGCTCAGTCCCCGAAGCAAGGATATGCATATTCTTGGTACCATTTGAAAGGAAACACTGAAGTTTGTGGAAATGTAAATTGAATGTAGGAGAATATATCACAATAGATCTGGTAGAAGAAAATACAAAGAAAAAACCAACTAGTCTTTTTCTACCACCATCTTTGAAATGCAAGAGAAAGATGGATAACTCGAAGTATGACTGAACTACAAGACTTTTAGTGTAAAGTCCCCAGACATTCGCATTCATATTGCATTTTTCTGCAAGAATATCGTCAAATCAGTATACTTGGCCATTGATTTAGCTTTCCAAGTATTACTAGCCATATTATAAGTTCAACATTTGCAAAACAACCACTTTTCATAACTTCACAACTCTGAATTTCCTTATAATTTTTGTCCAAAATGAAAAGGCATGTTGTCGTACAAGGTTAGTAGCTACATTTAACGAAGTATACATGGTTTCCGGATACTCCCGTAAAACCCAGCTCATTGGCTAGCTTTGTTTGACCCTGATTGGTGCTTATTTGACAAAGATACAGTCATTCAAGTGATGGCCGCCCGCGTCATCGGTGTGCTATGAAGGCGCTCTCTGAACAAATATGGTGTCCTATAGGATATACTACACCCCTAATGAAATAGTGAAGTCTTGTTACCTTATAGGATCTCTGAGGAATATATACGAACGTGATTTGACTCATTGAAACAACGTTTAGGGTGAGATTTTCACAGATTCCTTTCTTTGCAAATTGAACGAGTGGAAATACAAAATCGATTGTGCATGCTATATGGACCTTTTTAGGATATGAAAATGTATTTTATCTAACAAAACGACATTTCATGTTATTTCTGGGACCCTTTGAATGTTAAATCAGAGCAGGATTTCAGAATGTAAGTACACATTTCACCTTCAGACGTGAATTTATCTAACCTATCGTGGTGAAAAAAGTGTTTTGTTGTTAAGAGCTCTCCTCAAACAATGGCATGGCATTTGTTCACAGTAATAGCTACTGTAAATTGGACAGTGCAGTTATATTAACAAGAAATTAAGCTTTCAGCCGATATAAGACACTTATACAGTATGTACCGACATTTGTTGTTTCTCTAAAATCTGCGATGGTGACAGAAGGCGCCGCATGATTTACAACTGTCCCATTGACGGGACACCGATCCTTAATTAATGAGCTACCTCGCAATGCCACGCTTATGAGCCACGAAATTCAGAACGAGTTGCTAGAGTGTGCAGCATCATTGTTACTGTGGAGGATAAAAGATGAAGCTCATTCTGCGCCTTCCACTTATTTTGCCATGCTAGCAGATTAATATAAAGATCAATCTAAACGAGAACTTATTACTGTGTGCATCCTACAAAAGCAAAGATTTAAGCCAGCGGTATATATGCATTGCAACACCCACCGATTGAATTTGGTTCTGTAAACCGCAACAAAAGTGTCAGGACATATCAATGCTTTTTTTGACAAAGTAAACCAGCTACACACATATATGAGTGGATCCCACAGACATGCTGGATTCATAGAAGTACAGAAAGGGTTGAGTTGAGTTCAAAATCAGGGTCTGTGAGTAAAGTGCTGTTACTGCTAGATGTCATTTTGGAGGTTCTTGCAGATTTCTCAGAGGCTTGTGGACAAACCAAATTAGAAGCCAATGCCCTCTTATAACAAATCCAGAACGTTACGTTTTTTTTCCTGTTAGTCACGTTTAGTAAATTGTTTGACACTAGTGATTTTGCTACGAAGGGATTGACGGACTGTATTGGTTTAATTGAAATCCTCAAAAGCAGCTTTTCTACGTTCAGAGATAGAGGAGACTTTGGTTAAGTTCTCAAGCTAAATGAAGAAATGAAGATTAAGCATGATATTAGATATTGGGATGTGAGTGCATCATGGCAGCGAAAACTGCCTGTATAATTGGCCGCCAGTGTAGTCACAACTTCATTAGGGAAAACATCCAGCATCAAGAGTGACAGTGACCTGAGGCAACTTTGGAACAATATTCTAGACAGACAGATTACTGAGTTAAACTCAAGATTTCAAGAAGACACATATGGGATCATGCAAGCGGCAGCCTCCTTTCCCAAAGAATCACAAACTTGAGGCCTTAAAGAGCAGCTGAAGACCACATGTGATCATTATGCAATATCAATTGAGGATTCTGAATTCACTGTTTTCATTCAACAGTTGAGTCGCAAAATGAACATGGGAAAGAGTGACTTTTCCTCCATAATGAGTGTTCTTGACAGCTGCCCTGATGATATTTTCCCTAATATAAACTATCTGTTAAGGATTATTGTCACGCTTCCAATGACATAATGCAGTGTGGAGAGACTTTTCTCAACAACAACTAGGATAAAAAATCGTCTTCGCACATCAATGACAAGCGCCTGGCTGAACCACTTCAGTTTGCTGTCTTTTGAGCGTGAACTGACAGATAAATTGGATTATGATGAAATCATCACCATATTCAACTTAAAGCCTCGCTGTCTGCGCCTTGTGATGTAGGTCACGCCTTATGATACGTCTACTAAAGGTACCATTTTATAGTACTACTGCCCGTCGTGGTATAAACTGTAACATCAAATATAGGCTTGTTTGCCCATCGAGATTAAAGTGCGCCTGAAGATGAGTTTTATGTTGTTGGCAAGTCGGCAACTGGTCTAAAGTTACTGTCATATTTTAATATGCTGGGATAGGTAATTATTTATATATGTAACTAGGTTGCTCCAAGTACTATGCACTAGTATAAAATGATTGTATTACAAAATAATATACGGTGAACATCACAAAATAAATGTAATACATAAGTAGAAAAAATGCCTATCCAACTTTTTCTAGGCCTATCCCCCCAAAACAATCTGGCCACGCCCCTGCCACACCCCAGCGGAAATCAAATTAGCATAATACAAAAATTCCCATAATAATCTGTCAGTTTCAATTCACAGCATCCGCCTGTGCCGCACTAACGCATCTGCGATGAAAGGTGACAGAGTTAGAGCGTCAGACCATGAGACATCCCCAAAATCTGTGTTTTCACAAAATCGTATGTAACATCCAAATGGTTTAGCCTATAAACTATTAGACTCTGAAGAAACACGATGGTGTCCCCCATTTCACTCTATGACCCCTACAAGTGTCTTGGGACTCGTCTGAAGTTGGTTTAACTTCTGTCTGTAGTGTCCCAACAGTTTAGGCTACACACTAGTATAATAAGGTGAGACTCTCACGAACACATACATGTCAGTTGTTTTGCTCTAAGACGCCCACAGGCCTCAAAAGACTCTTCTGAAGGTCCCCCAGTACCAATTGAAAAAAATCTATGGAAGTATAGAGTATATGGACACTTATGTGCCAAATTCCCTAATCTTTCTTATATCACTCAGATATAGGAGAGACACTTCAGAACAAACTTCCTTTTGATTTTTGGGAGGACTATGTGTTGTTCCATTTAGTGAATCTGTTATTCAATGTGTTTGTATCGGCTAATAGTAGTATTTTTTTTGTATAGTTCCAAGGGTCTTAAAATCCTAAATCAAATAGCTTAGACTGTTATGGGTTAAGGTATTTACAAGTTATTTTCGGACATATTTTTACCTTACATAAGGGAGCTAGGGGCCTCATTAAGGAGATGGCAGGCTGTCTAGGCAAACAACATGAAGCTTGTCACATCCCGCTGACAACAGTGTCCATCTTGACAGCGCTGTGGGTGAACTCAACCATGTACTGTATGGGTCGTTCTACAGAAGTAAAAATACATTTCTGTAAATTGGGGGTTGGAAAATAATTCCAATTTGTATCCTATTTCTAGACATATGTACCCCTCACACACTTTCCCACCATACACAAACTGGTTATATGAATATAGTTTCAACATAGTTCATCAACATATTGTGACATGGAATCTACGTGGAAAATACACTGGATTTTAAAAAAGTTATTAACATAAACTTCTGTTTTGAGGGTGAAATTTCAACCACAGGATTATGTCATCATGGTAACCAGTTTTCAGCATAGTCAAACCTAAGTACCTTTGAAACAATGTCAGATCTTCAACGTTGTTTCCCTATCAGCAAAAAAAATAGGCTGTGCAGCAGCTCCTACTGGAGAGTAAATCTGAAGCTATCCAATTGGTCTCCCAACCAGGGTTTTAGCCAAGCCAATGTCCCGATCGTTGTACGGAGGAGACCAAGGCGCAGCGTGCATTGAATACATGTTATGTTTTAATGAAGACGGACACTAAACAACCTACAAAACGAACGTGAAGCTATAATAATACTAGTGCAAACATAGGCAACTAGACATAGACATAGACAATAACCCACAAAATACCCCCCAAAAAGATGGCTGCCTAGAAATGGTTCCCAATCAGAGACAACGATAAACACCTGCCTCTAATTGAGAACCAATCACCAACAACCATAGACATATATAAATACCTACATGATAACCAACCACATAAACCTACAAAACCCCTAGATAGTACAAAAACACATACATCACCCATGTCACACCCTGACCTAACCAAAACAATAAAGAAAACAAAGAATACTCAGGTCAGGGCGTGACAGCCAAGCCCTGCTTAGGTTTGATATTTGTCAACGGCTACTACCAATGTGCTATCGTGAGAACTATTAGTAAGAGATTTCTTAATTAAAAACTAAATAGATTCACAGTTGCTATCAAAGTAATTCCAAAGTGTAGGTTTAACAGAGCAAATGTAATGTAACCATACAGTTCTTTATGTCATATAGCATCACTGATGCTATTCAGGCCTATATAGCATTTGTGAAGTCATCAACAGCTGTTGTTTTAAATTCAGCCTAGGGTTAATCTAAAAATAGACAATACGTATAGCCTAGGATTTCAAGCTTTTGTTGAATTCTAATTAAATCATCAAGTTAATAATTAATTTGAATAAAATGCACGTAAATAAATAAAGTTTGATTTGATTTAGTCCTATTCCATAACTTAGATTTTTGGTTGAGATGGAGACGCAAATCCAACATATCAATTACTCATTTGACACCTTTGGCCAAGCCGCCAACACCTGTCACCATCGTTTCACGCATCAGCGTATAATGACACTCACCTGGACTCCATCATCTCCTTGATTACCTGCCCTCTATATGTCACTCCCTTTGGTTCCTTCCCCAGGCGTCATTGTTTCTGTTTCAGTTTCCTGTCTGTGTTTCCTGTCTGTTTCTCCTGTCTGTTTCCTGTCTGTCTGTTGTTCGTGTTTCTTGTTTTGTTAATTTGTTTATTCAATCATGCACTCCCTGAACTTGCTTCCTGACTCTCGCAGCGCACATCGTTACAAATTACGCTTTTCTTTGCAGACGTTTACTGACACCGGCCATATTCAACGGGTGTTGAGCGTTTGTAAATTCAAGTTATTCTGCGCTCTTGCACACTCAGACGAGAATGCTCTGAAATCGAAGTTGAATTAACAATGTCCATTGAGATATATACCACTTAGCTAAGAATTACGTGAATAATCAAGTCAATAAATGCTGGGTAGTTAGTTAACATATAGTTAATATACTGCCTGGCAAGTTCGATGTATTAGCAGCCAACTAACGTTAGGTAACTAGCTAACATAATGGTCCATACTGCTGTAATACTATGAGGTTCTTAAGGATAGCGTAGCTAACAAATTGTCAGCCAACATAACGTGTAATATAACTTATTTGAAAAGTCATTACTTTATTACATTGCTCAATATTTTCTTAGTGAGTTAAATAAGAGTTAATGAATTATAATTAGTTAAAGCAATTAATTTGTATCCGCTGTCGGACTTCGGCTGCATATTATCCAACATTTTCTTCAAATCTGAAAACGTTGTGAAACCACCCATTTTCTGAAGAATTTCATTATAGGCCCTAAATGCACGAAAATAGTGTCCACTGCTTGTATAGTTCGTATTTTGGCAAATTTAGCACAACATTCAGGAACTTTTGGCACACTAGCTATATCCATACTATGACCAATAAGCATACTTGCCTTGCAAAAGTATTCATTCCCCTTGGCATTTTTCTTATTTTGTTGCATTACAACCTGTAATATAAATTTATTTTTATTTGGATTTCATGTAATGGACAAAAACTGAAAAGTGGTGCGTGCATATGTATTCAACCCCTTTGCTATGAAGCCCCTAAATAAGATCTGGTGCAACCCATCACATAATTAGTTAAATAAAGTCCACTAGTGTGCAATCTAAGTGTCACATGATCTCAGTATATTTACACCTGTTTTGAAATGCCCCAGAGTCTGCAACACCACTAAGCAAGGGGCACCATGAAGACCAAGGAGCTCTCTAAACAGGTTAGGGAAAAAGTTGTGGAGAAGTACAGATCAGGGTTGGGTTATAAAAAAATATCTGAAACTTTTAACATCCCACGGAGCACCATTAAATCCATTATTAAAAAATGGAAAGAATATGGCACCACATCAAACCTGCCAAGAGAGGGCCGCCCACCAAAACTCACGGACCAGGCAAGGAGGGCATTAATCAGAGAGGCAACAAAGAGACCAAAGATAATCCGGTTTGAGCTGCAAAGCTCCACAGCAGAGATTGGAGTATCTCTCCATAGGACCACTTTAAGCCATACACTCCACAGAGCTGGGATTTACGGAAGAGTGGCCAGAAAAAAAGCCATTACTTAAAGAAAAAAAATAAGCAAACACGTTTGGCATTCGCCAAAACGCATGTTGGAGACTCCCCAAACATATGGAAGAAGGTACTCTGGTCAGATGAGACTAAAATTGACCTTTTTGGCCATCAAGGAAAACATTATGTCTGGCGCAAACCCAACGCCTCTCATCACCCCAAGAATACCATCCCCACAGTGAAGCATGGTGGTGGCAGCATCATGCTGTGGGGATGTTTTTCATCGGCATAGACTGGGAAACATCGGCAGGGACTTCAGAATTGAAGGAATGATGGATGGTGCTAAATACAGGAAAATTCTTGCGGGAAACCTGTTTCAGTCTTCAGAAGATTTGAGACTGGGACGGAGGTTCACCTTCCAACAGGACAATGACCCTAACCATACTGCTAAAGCAACACTCAAGTGGTTTAACGGGAAACATTTTAATATCTTGGAAATGCCTAGTCAAATCCCAGACCTCAAACCAATTGAGAATCTGTGGCACGACTTAAAGATTGCTGTACAGTACACCAGTGGAACCCATCCAACTACTTGTAGGAGCTGGAGCAGTATTGCCTTGAAGAATGGGTAAAAATCCCAGTGGCTAGATGTGCCAAGCTTATAGAGACATACCTCAAGAGACTTGCAGCTGTAATTGTTGCAAAAGGTGGCTCTAAGCATTGACTTTGGGGGGAGGGGGGAGGGGTGGATAGTTATGCATGCACGCTCAAGTTTTCATTTTTTTTAAATTCTTGTTTGTTTCACAATAAAACATATTTTGCATCTTCCAAGTGGTAGGCATGTTGTATAAATCCAATGATACAAACCCCCCAAAAATCTATTTTAATTCCAGGTTGTAAGGCAACAAAATAGGAAACATTTGGAACAGCCACCTCTCAATAGAAATAAGTGTATAAACAATGACTTTGTACTATATTTTTTTAACAATAGGTTTGCCTTGGATTGAATTAGAACATATCATGTTGGAATTAAAAGTCTTAAATTTGAGCTGGTTGTTTTGCTGGTTAGGGTTAGGGTTAGGGTTGGTTGGTGGGACAGAAATTTACACCACTTCTGTGGGAGGAGGGGGCTAGGCCGCACTGGGCCGTGCTGGGCAGGGCAGCCTGGTAGGTGGCATTAAATAAGATAAGATAAAGCTATATAGTGACAGCTTTACTGTCTGACCTATTCTTCGAACTGGACAGCACACAGAGTAAATTCTGATTTGTTTTATTTACTCCTCTAGCTGGGTAGCTGCAGGAGCTTATCCTCCCTCCCTGATAAATGACTTGAAAGTGTGAACCCTGAATGAACTTCAGTACTTTATACTCCTTACCATTCGCCAAAATGTGTTGTTGTTTTCCTTCCCATAATGCCTTCAAGAAATCTATGGAAAATTGGCAGGCTTTGACTATATTGTGTGTTTTGTTTGATCATTTCATTGCTCATAGCTGAGGGCTCACTTCCCACCCACCACTGCACCACACCTACAGTACATGTTCAGGAGGAATGCTCACTTCTATGAATGCAGCTACAGTACTGAGACTGTTATGAAATAGAGCCCTGTTGCTCATCTCAGGAAATGTTTTAGTATAGTACTGTATATGATTACTACTGTAAATTGTACTGCTACTTTATATCTATTGACAAGAAAGCAAAGCCTTTCACTAGTCTATCACATACTGTATGTTACATCAATCAGTCAATCATAGTACAATGTGAACATATAGGTGCCAAAACACATTTGTTTCCATTTTAAAATGGAAAAGAAAAAGTTGCTTTTAAGGTGTGACTGTGGCATCTATATGCTATGCTGACCCTCTATGCTGATATCCCAAGAGATGGCTTGACAGTTTCACTTTGAATTTATATCTTAAGCCTACTTTGTCTCTTTGTAGAATATAAAAGGGATGTAACTTGGCATCTGTTTGCCACAGAATCCACATTATATGCCACATTCACACAGGGTGTCAAAACGGTTGGGACCTTATGGAGCCTCTGAATGAGACCACACCAGTCTCTGACTGTCTGAGTTCCATTTGACATTATATGCCGAATTCATCACTGCACTCAAGCTTTACAAAGAGAGATACTTTTTTGACATTTTAATACAACCTGCATACAAAGGAAGTACTCACTAATGAAATGTCTTCCAAGTGTGTTTTGGTGGATAGGGGTAAGCCACAAAGAGTTATTCCGTTGCATTTTGACCTCACACTCTCTTTGGATGAGGAAGAGGTTTGTGAATTGCATGAACTACAATACGACACGATTACAAGCCTTTATTTTTTGATTGATTGGTATTCTGTTTGGTATCTCTTCTTGTTAGACGGAGAAGGGTTTTAGCAATTTATTGAACTAGGTCTGTTCTTTCTGATCATCTAGAATTCGGTTGTTATGTGAACTTTTTTATTGATTTATTTGAATACTATGATAGCCAGATG
Organism: Oncorhynchus mykiss; assembly: GCF_057628025.1. Taxonomy (NCBI): domain Eukaryota; kingdom Metazoa; phylum Chordata; class Actinopteri; order Salmoniformes; family Salmonidae; genus Oncorhynchus; species Oncorhynchus mykiss. The sequence continues at coordinate 23,720,772 of NC_143048.1, read as the reverse complement.
GCCTCCAGCCTATAAATCAAATCAAATTGTATTTGTCACATGCTTCGTGAACAACGATAACTCGGACATATACTCAGAGTACAAGTTCAGAGTTGCTGTGCAGGGATACTACAGTGACTTCAGAAAGTATTCAAACCCCTTGACTTTTTTCACATTTTGATATGTTACAGGGTGGGATTAAAATGTATTTTATAGTAATTTTTTTGTCAATGATCTACACAACATACTCTGTAATGTCAAAGTGGAAGAAACATTGCAACATTAGTAAATAATATATATATATATAATAATAAAACACTAATATATCTTGATCACATAAGCATTCAACCCCCTGAGTCAATACATATTAGAATCACCTTTGACAGCTGTGAGTCTTTCTGGGCAAGTCTCTAAGAGCTTTGCACACCTGGATTAGATTTTCACGTCAATGTAAGACAAAACTGTAACTAGGCCAGTCAGGAACATTCAATGACGCCTTGGTAAGCACCTCCAGTGTATATTTGGCCTTGTGTTTTAGGTTATTGCCCTGCTGAAAGGTGTCTGTTGGGAAGCTGACTGAACCAAGTTTTCCTTCAGGGGTTTTCCTGTGCTTAGCTCTATTCTGTTTCTTTTTATTCCCCCAAAAAACTCTCTAGTCCATGCAACGTATTATGTGACTCTTTAAAACTTCTTGCGGACCAGTGGGACGCTAGCATTCCATTTCGACAGCTTCCGGGTGAAATTGCAGAGCGTCAAATAAAAAATGAATTACTATAAATATTAAACTTTCATGAAATCACAAGTGAAATACATCAAAATAAAGCTTAACTTGTTGTTAATCCAGCCGCCGTGTCAGATTTCAAAAAGGGTTTACGGCAAAAGCAAACCATGCAATTATCTGAGGACAAAAACCCAGCACACAAATGCATAACAAATCATTTTCAACCAGGGAGTTGCGACACGAAAGTCAGAAAGAGCGATATAATATATGCCTTACCTTTGAAGATATTATTCTGTTGGCACTCCAAAAAGTCCCAGTTACATTACAAATGGTCCTTTTGTTCGATAAACTTTAGCTGGCAGTTTAGCTGGCACGCTTCAGTCAATAATCCACTCGGTTTCCCTCCTTCAAAATGCATAAAAAATGAATCCCAAACGTTACCAATAAAATTGTCCAAACAAGTCAATCAACGTTTATAATCAAACCTTAGGTACCATAATACACAAATAAATTATACAATTTTAGACAGAGAATCGTTATTGTCTTTACCGGAGAAAAATACCAAAGAACGCGCTCTCATTCACACGCTTGGAAACACTACAGCCAAAATGGGAGCCACCTAGAAAAATTACAATTTCGGGCAAATTTTTCAAAAAACCAGCCTGAAACTCTTTCTAAAGACTGTTGACATCTAGTGGAAGCCCTAGAAACTACAATCAGGCATGGTTTTGCCCTATTATAGAAGTGCCATTCATTGAAATTAGTGGTAGGACGTTTACTTTGGGAACGCTTTTCATCCGGACGTCAACACATTTAGGCTTGCCATAACAAATTGATTGAATACTTATTGACTCAAGACATTTCAGCTTTTCGTTTTTAATTAACCTCCCTAAATGATTACCGCCCGTTAGCACTCAGGTCGGTAGCCATTAAGTGCTTTGAAAGGCTGGTCATGGCTCACATCATATATCACTTAATCCATAGTAAAGACACGACAGTCCCCAGATCCTCAAAAAGTTATACAGCTGCACCATCGAGAGCATCCTGACCGGTTGCATCACTGCCTGGTATGGCAACTGCATCTGACCGTAAGGCGCTACAGAGGGTAGTGCGTACGGCCCAGTACATCATTGGGGCCAAGTTTCCTGTCATCCAGGACCTATATACTAGGCAGTGTCAGAGGAAAGCTCAAAAAATTGTCAAAGACTCTGATCACCCAAGTAATAGACTGTTCTCTCTGTTACAGCACGGCAAGCATTACCGGGGCGCCAAGCCTCAAGACTGTTGAACAATTAATCAATTGGCCACCCAGATATTGACATTACTGTGTTTATTATCAATGCATAGTCACTTTACCCCTGCCTACATGTACAATTTACCTCGACTAACCTGTACCCCCCACACATTGCCATGGTACCGGTACCCCCTGTATAAAGCCTCATTATTGTTATTTTATTGTCTTACTTTTTATATTTTAACATGCTGACCAGACCGCCAGTGCTTACGAAATAAATGGACACATACTGTACATGTTCTTCAGTCATTTCATCCAATCTGCTCGCACATGTCAACGGGTGTATGCGTAGCCAGGCACTAAAATATAACTATTTTAGACGGTTCTATTTTACACGCTTGAGTCCCACTTCTCCCATCTACTCATTGGTTTTTACGAGCATATAACCACGTGGGTGATTGAAAGATGAGTGAGGTCCATACTCCAGCCCAGTTGGTGGCGGGAATATACCTTAAAGTTGGTTGCCAACCGCAATAAAGAAATCCATAGAAGAAGAAGAAGAAGGAGAGATTAGTCAAAGAAAAATAACTGAACACTAACTAGTTTTCCCCTTTAATCTGTGAATGAATTGTCAGAGTAGAGAACACACCTTTTTATGTGACTGAAAGTGGGTCAAAATTCTACAACGATCCAGCAAAAAAAGGACCATATGCATTTAAGGTAAAATAAGCCCATGTTGATTTTCCAGGATAAATGAGCTAGCAACAGCAACCTAGCTAAATGTCCACAAACGTTTCATACAGTGCATTCGGAAGGTATTCAGACCCTTGAATTTTTCCACATTTTGTTACATTACAAAATTATTCTAAAATAGATTTTTTTTCCCTCATCAATCTTCACACAAGCAAAAAAAAAGTTTTTAAATGTTTCTAATTTCTAAAAACAAAAAACACTGAAATATCATATTTACATAAGTATTCAGACCATTTACTCAGTACTTTGCTGAAGCACCTTGGCAGCGATTACAGCATCGAGTCTTCTTGGATGTGACGCAACCAGCTTGGCACACCTGTATTTGGGGAGTTTCCCCCATTCTTCTCTGCAGATATTATCAAGCTCTGTCAGGTTGGATGGGGAGCGTCGCTGCAACAGCTATTTTCAGGTCCCTCCAGAGATGTTAGATCGGGTTCAAGTACGGGCTCTGGCTGAGCCACTCAAGGACATTTAGAGACTTGTCCCGAAGCTTGGCTGTATGCTTATGGTCGTTGTCCTTTAGGTGCCTTTTGGCAAACTCCAATTAGACTGTCATGCCTTTCACTGAGGAGTGGCTTCCGTCTGGCCACTCTACCATAAAGGCCTGATTGGTGGAGTACTGCAGAGATGATTGTCCTTCTGGAAGGTTCTCTCATCTCCACAGAGGAAGCCTGAAGCTCTGTCAGAGTGACCATCGAGTTCTTGATCCTCCCTGACCAAGGCCCTTCTCCCACGATTGCTCAGTTTGGCCGGGCAGCCAGCTCTAGGAAGAGTCTTGGTGGTTCCAAACTTCTTCCATTTAAGAACTATGGAGGCCACTGTGTTCTTGAGGACATTCAATGTTGCAGAAATATTTTGGTACCCTTCTTCAGATCTGTGCCTCGACACAATCCTGTCTCGGAGCTCTACTGACAATTCCTTTGACCTCATGGCTTGGTTTTTGCTCTGACATGCACTGTCAACTGTGGGACCTTATATAGACAGATGTGTGCCTTTCCAAATCATGTCCAATTAATTGAATTTACCACAGGTGGAAGGATCATCAATGGAAACAAGATGCGCTCAATTTCGAGTCCGCAAAGGGTCTGAATACTTATGTACATAAGGTATTCCTGTTTTTTATTTGTAATATATTTATGAACATTTCTAAAAAACTGTTTTCTCTTTGCCATTATGGGGTATTGTATGTCAATTGATGGGGTTTTAATTGAATCAATTTTAGATAAAGGCTGTATTATAACAAAATGTGTAAAAAGTTAAGGGGTCTGAATACTTTCCAAATGCACTGTATGTGTTCCGACCACTCCTCAAATTAATATAGTTGGTTCACAGTTGGTTTTGGTATTTTTAACTGCTTGTCATGAGCGCATCTGGTGGGGAAAGACAAAATCAACACACACACGATGGCAGACACACGCGCGGAGGCAGTGTGGTCATCATGTTAGTGATGTGAACACAGAGGAACTTGAAGCTCTTGACCCGCTCCACTACAGCCCTGTCGATGTGAATGGGGGCATGCTCGGCCCTCCTATTCCTGTAGTCCACGATCAGCTCTTTTCTCTTGCTGACGTTGAGGGACAGGTTGTTGTTCTGGCACCACACTGTTAAGTCTCTGACCTCCTCCCTATATGCTGTCTCATCATCGCCATGGTGCTGAAGTCATGCGCCGCCACACAGTCGTGGGTGAACAGGGAGTACAGGAGGGGCCTAAGCACACACCCCTGAGGGACCCCCATTTTGAGGGTCAGCGTGGTGGATGTGTTCTTACCTACCCTTACCACCTGGGGTGGCCGGTCAGGAAGTCCAGGATCAAGATGCAGAGGGTGGTGTTCAGTCCCAGGGTAGGTAAGTGGTGGTGTTCAGTACTTAGCTTAGTGGTGAGCTTGGAGGGCGCTATGGTGCTGAACACTGAGCTATAATTAATTAACACATAGGTGCTCCTCTTATCCAGGTCGGAGAGGTCAGTGTGGAGTGCAATCGAGATTGCGTCATCTGTGGATCTGTTGGGGTGGTATGTGAATTGGAGTGGGCCCAGGGTGTCTCGGATGATGGTCTTGATGAGAGCCATGAACAGCCTTTCAAAACATTTAATGGCTACAAATGTGAGTGCTACGGGACGACAATCCTTTAGACAAGTAACCTTGGCATTCTTGGGCATAGGGACTATGGTGGTCTGCTTGAAACATGTACAGTGCCTTCCGAAATGATTCATACCCCTTGACTTATTCCACATTTGTTATATTACAGCCTGAATTGAAAAAGGATTACATTGATTTAGTTTCTTACCCATCTACAAGCCACTACGCCACTTGGGGCTCCTGAGTGGTACAGTGGTCTAAGACACTGCATCTCAGAGAGGCATCCCAATTGGCCCAGCGTCGTCCGGGTTAGGGTTTGGCCGGGGTAGGACGTCATTGTAAATAAGAATTTGTTCTTAAATGACTTGCCTAGTTCAAGAAGGTACAATAAAAAATACACACAATACCCCAAAATGACAAAGTGAAAACGTGTTTTTAGAAATGTTTGCAAAATTATTGAAAATTAAATACAGAAATATTTAATTTACATAGGTATTCACAGACCTTTGCTGTGACACTCTAAATTGAGCTCAGATGCATCCAACTTCCTTTGATCATCTTTGAGATATTACTGCAACTTGATTGGAAACCACCTGTGGACAACTAAATTGTTTGGACATGATTTAGAAAGAAATACACCTGTCTATGCACTGAGCGTACAAAACATTAGGAACACCTTCCTAATATTGAGTTGCGCCCCCTTTTGCCCTCAGAACAGCCTCAATTCGTCAGGGCATGGATTCTACAAGGTGATGAAACAATTCCACAGGCATGCTGGCCCATGTTGACTCCAATGCTTTCCACAGTTTTGTCAAGTTGGCTGGATGTCTTTTGGGTGGTGGACCATTCTTGATACAAACGGGAAACTGTTGAGCATGAAAAACGCAGCAGCGTTGCAGTTATTGACAAAGTCAAACCGGAGTACCTTGCACCTACTACCATACCCCGTTCAAATGCACTTAAATCTTTTGCCTTGCCCATTCACCCTTAATGTTCTTAATGTTTTGTACAGTCTGTGTTTATTATCCATCTCCTTCAGCCACAACTCCGAGAAACATAAGACATTGCAGTTCTTCCGGCCCCATTGGTAGGATAATCTTGAACAAAGCTTGTCCAGTTTGTTCTCCAGTGATTGTATGTTCACCAATAGAACGGAGGGTAGAGGCGATTTATTTACTAGCCAAAGTAGTTTCTCTTCCGAGTCTCTGGTATTAGAGCCTGTTCCGCGGTGAGCAGAATGTCCTGCGCCGCCGACTCATTGAAGTAGAAATTGTAATCCAAATCGAGGTTAAGGATCATTGTTCTGATGTCCAGAAGCTCTTTTTGGTCATAGGAAACTATGGAGGAAACATTATGTACAAAAAAAACGTAGTATCAGTGCAAATAAACACACAAAATAGCACGTTTTTGGTCAGGTGTCTGTAAAATGGCAGCTATCCATTCCAGCTATTCACGGCAGCCATCCATTCCATACATATCTCCTTTAGCCATTTTGTCCTATATAACAACAGTCTTCCCACTCCTTCTTACCCTGAACCCAGGCCAATGTAGTTCATTTCAGCACACTACATCACACCTCCCATAAGCTGAGTGGCTACTGCAATCCCTTGATGATGACAATGTGTATTGAATCCAGCATTTAGACCGAGGCCTTGCCAAAGCATACACTGTTAGTCTCTCAACCATCAATAAATAATATATTCATTTCTCAGCAGCAGTGGTGGGGTCATCCAGTGTCTCATTGTGAGAGAATTGGATTGTGTCTTTCGTGGCATGTTCAGTCTTGTCACAGAATGAGACTGATAGTCGCCAAAGCATGCCAGCTGAAAACAGCCCTATGGGGGAATTAGCATGAATGTTTTAGGGGAGCTAAGACTCCCGTTTCTCTACATGCTTTTAATTAATGACAGAGAGAAATGAGGTGGGTTGGGGGGGATGAGGAGAGGAGCTGCACACAATCAACATAAATATTCAGTGTCTGAGGGGAGAGCAGCACAGAGCGAGGCAGAGCCCTGTCAGCCTGGCCTGTTGATTAATGGCAGCACTGCAGTCTGGGGTGGTTTATTCACAGGCATACAGCCCTGCCCTCAGCCCAGAGCTCCTCAAAACTATATTACGCCCCTTATAAATTCACTCATTATAAATCAAACGGAAGTCATTATCTGGAGGAATATCCTGGGCCGAGTTGCAGAGTATTCATGTGTACACGTTGGTTTAACAACAGCGAGTAAAATGCAGAACACCATGGCATTTCAACAGAAACAACTAAATAGAAAGGCCTATTTATGTCGCATTTCTGATCTGCTGCAGCATTTTACAGTGCTGTTAGAGGATTCAGAGCACAGCACTATTCAGGTGTCAGTAATGGCACTGTTATGTGCTGGGGTCACATCGTTAAGTGTTTGTGTCTGCAGCCTTGTGACAAGATGTCTGTTACATATTTGATCATGTCTGCTGTACAACCCTGTTGTCCTATGTGTGTCTGTTGTCTGAATCTATTCAAACATGGCAGGACATTCATACAATTATCCCTTTCCAAGCTGTGAGATTTTGTTTGATGCACAGTGATGGGATATGTTGCAAAGCCCCTTGGGGATGGTCCTCCCTCTTCATTGCTGCTGCTGGTGGATAACAGAGAGCCAGGGCCCACAAAAAAACTGCACTAAATTCAGGATTACAGTTACCATAGAAACCAGCTCTGGCTGGCGTATCCTCCCCAACTATACTATATTTTATTTTGCACTTGACCCACCCCAAAAACAACAAAAACATGAGGAGGTGGAACTTTTTTACTTCCCAGTCAAAACCTTGGGAGTTAGTTAGGTGATATGAGAGTCAGGAAGAGGAGAGGATGTGATATGGAATGGTGGAAGAGGAATAAGAAAAACACAATGCTGCCTGCAGAGGCAAAGGGGAGTGAGGAGACAGAGGTATGGGTTATACTGATGAGTACCGGTGCCAAAGATGCTTCATGGCCCAGGGAATTTACAGTGACAACAAAACCAAGTAACAGTATATGTTGGCAGTGTATGGCAGGACTGGACAGCACATGATTACAATAGAAATATAGTATACTGTATACTGTACTATGTGTCCTGACCTCAGTATTGTCCTGTGCCTGAAGATATGATTGATATCAGACTGGACACCCAAATCTTCACTATGGGACTCTAGACTGAAACCAAGTAATAATAAATGATGAGTAGGCATTACTTAAATTCAAATGTCCATAGTCTATTTGGGCCCGGAATCAAACAGTGCATGTTCCACGGAGAGCCTGGCGTAAAGTATGGTTTGGTGCTGCTGCTGCATCTTCCTTTATGATATTGCCTATAAGTGTTCTGGATAACTTATTCGGTGCCATCATATCTTTGGAGGCTGCGTTGCATTCTCTATAACCAGGGTGCAATTACCCAGACGAGTGAAGGAAGGTAGGAACTTGGTGCACATACAGTACTATAATTACTGTGTCATTGCAAGTAATTACATCATGGTTACCCAAGACCTAGAATCTCATATAACTATTTGTAATTCGGTCAACTTAACATTAAGTGTGAGAATCATAGCACTGAGTACCGAAAAGCTTTGGGATTAGAAGGAATCAGAGTGGATAAGTAGCTTACTTCACATAGACACTCTGTGTTACTTGACTGTATGTTGTGTGAGGTTCCTGCAAAACAAATTACAACCTTGTGTTGTTGCAGTACAGAAACCGAAAGGTTGCTAGTTTGAATCTCTGAGCCGATAAGGTGAAGAATCTGTCAATCTGCCCTTGAGTAAAGCACTTAACCCTAATTGCTCCAGGGTTGCTGTCAGTAATGGCTGCTCACACCTCACAATTCTGTAGGTTACCTGCTTGTACATGCAGTGAAACAGGACAGGTATAAGCACCACCAACTTGACCTTTTGATGTCCTATCATAAAGCTTTATGTAACTTGGAAATTAGCAAAAACCTGACAGCACCTATTCTTTCTTTTATGTCATCCTCACCTCTTCTTGTAGGCCTTCGATTGTAGAAATTCTATGAGATTCAAAGGTGTAACCCCTGTAACTTTAGCTAATGTAATGACAGCCCTGTGAGAGGAGATACTGTACATGGGTTTTGTATGACTGGATCAGACAATCCAAGGAAACAGAAAATGAGACAGAATAGCCTAGACTCACTAACGTCAAGCAGGCTAATATAAAATGTTCATGTTTTCAGTGAGACATACTGCTAAAAACCTTTTGGAAAATAATACATGGACGTGGGTTCACCGAAAAGAGATGAATGTGTTTTTTAAATGGAGAAAAGCAGAACCTTATCATTTGGATGCACAGCAACTTGGCTCTGATCCGAGTCACTACAAGCTATACTTAAGCCCCTTTCTCTGCAGCAGTGATAAAGCATTGAGCATTCTGTTGCATACTGAATCATGGAAACACTGAGCACGTTGTATCCTTTCCAAACATGTTATTTTGGAAAATTGGTATTTCAAGCTACACTTGCATGGTTTTACATTCAAAATACCTTTCAATTGATTTGTGTGTGGCTTTGGCAAAACACTACATGTCAATTTCAGAAATGTTGGTAAATTAGCTTTTATTGTTTAAAATAAATTATACGTGTTTTTTCAATATCTAATCACGGCATAAGCGTTTTCAATGACAGACATGTACAGTGCCCTCCGTAATTATTGGGACAGTGAAGAATCTATACTCTATACTATATATCTATACTATACTAGTTTGGATTTGGAATCCAACAAGAACTATGGGGTTAAAGTGCAGACTGTCAGTTTTAATTTCAGGGTATTTTCATCCATATCAGGTGAACCGTTTAGAAATCACACTAATTTTTGTACATAGTCACCCCATTTTAGGGGACCAAAGTATTGGGACAAATTCACTTGTGTATTAAAGTAGTAAAAAATGAAGTATTTGGTCCCATACTCATGGCACGCAATGACTACATCAAGCTTGGGACTCTACACATTTTAGGATGTATTTGCTCTTTATTTTGGTTGTGTTTCAGATTATTTTGTGCCCAGTTGAAATTAATGGTAAATCATGTATTGTGGTATTTTGGAGTCACTTTTATTGTGAATAAGAATGTTTTTAAACATTTCTACATGAATGTGGATGCTACTAGGATTATGGATCATCCTGAATGAATCGTGAATAATGATGAGTAAGAAAGTTACAGCGCACAAATATCAAACCCCCAAGATATGCTAGCCATTTCAATAACAGGGGAGGTATAGCGTTTTGTGGGGGTATTAAATTTGTGCGTCTGAAACTTCCTCACTAATCATTATTCAGGATTCATTCAGGATGATCTGTAATCATAGTAGCATCCACATTCATGTAGACGTGTTTAGAAACATATTCTATTCTTATTTACAATAAAATCTTAATGTAGTCATTACATGCTATGAATATGGGACCAAATACTTAACTTTTTAATACTTTAATATACAAGTGAATTTGTCCCAATACTTTTGCTGCCCTAAAATGGGGGGACTATGTATAAAAAGTGCTGTAATTTCTAAACTTAAAAAAAAATTACATCCAAAGTTGTGAAGTATAGAGACAAAAGAAGGACTAGAAAACCGGGAAGGACTAGAAAACAGGAGCAAGAAACAGACAGGAGCAGGGGAACAAACGCTGCTCAGTTTCACGAACAAAATGAACTGGCAACAGACAAACAGAGAACACACAGGGGATAATGGGGAAGATGGGCTACACCTGGATGGGGGTGGAGACAAGCACAAAGACAGGTGAAACAGATCAGGGTGTGACACTATGCTATATATAAATAAGTACTACTGCTAGGCTTTACACAATCAAATGTAGCAAATAACTACATTTGTAATAAAGAACTGTACAAATTATTTGTGACATCAATATTTTAAACATGCTCCCCACAAATATTTCAAAACAGTAATATGAGATCTGTATGTAAAGCATTTAAATGTGACATTTTAGTAATTTAGCAGATTATCTTATCCAGAGAGACTTACAGTAAATTAATTAATCTTAAGGTTGCTAGGTGAAACAGCCACATACAGTATCACAGTCAAATATACAGGATACAAACATTCCATTCCAGCTAAACAATGGATGTACAGTATATCGTTTTGCAAAAAAACTTTTTCCTAAAATCTATTCATTAAAATTCCCATAACAGTAATATTTTACACACACATGAAGGTTTTTCTGATGAAAAACACAAATTAGAAAAATTTGGGGATATTGCGTTTTGTAAGTAAACTCTTCAAATTCAAGTTTGGCAAAAGTACAAATACAAGACACTAAAGATTTGACCAAAAAATGTAATTACAAGTACAAATGCATGGCGTGCCATGTTTATGAATGGAACATTCCACATCATGGAATAATAAAATGTGCTGCCAGAAGAAGCATCCCTCTTCATAGTCAACCCACATCCCATCATTTGAGAGAATGAGTGGCCAACAGTTGGCCCATGACATGAATGTAGATTTGTCTGTGGTGCTGAGATGAAAGCTGTTCATCCCTGTCCTCTCTCATGTATGGCATATGAGGTCTCTACAGACCACACTACCATGCATGATTAACTGGCCAGGTTAAGTGTCTTGCAGTGGAGGGCATAACGACAGTATGTGCCACCAGGCAGAGAGAAACCCTCAAACACCCATAGGCCTTTGGAGTGGCAACGAGTCCCTTCCCTGAAGTAGAAAACCAGCCCCGGTGACCACTTCAGTCCTGGTGACATGCAACAGAAGAGAACTCTGTCCTTCCATGGTGGGGGATAGCAGACTGTGAAGGTATGAGCCAATCATACGAGGAAATGGGCACAATGTCACAACAGCCTAGCAGAGGGAAGCAGTGAGTAATTTAATCTGGATCAAAACGAACCCATCTCGCATTCAAAATTAATCAGAGAAAATAGAAAAAGGGGGGGAATAGTACCATGCCCATTAAAGCAACTTAAAGAAAAAAATATATTTTGAAGCTAGTTCAAAGACTTTGCAATCAGTGGTTGATGGTGAGTCTAAATGGGTCAACACTGGGGATTTCTCAGAGCTCAGATTCTTCTGGGTGGAGCTTATTTCTCTGAGGTACTTAACACAGCTCTGGTGACAGATGGCAGTTTCCTCTGGTTATGTTTGCTCTACAGTATCCAGAAGGCTAAGTTCAGCCTAATAATAAACATCTAATTGATTTACTGCATGGCATGATGCCTATTACTTCATGTCTCTCCCTATCGAGATGTCCATTACACATACTGTACACTGCAGGCTACAGAGGAGGGTTGCAAAACATGTTAAAGAAATTCCTTGGTTTTTCAGAAATCCTGGTTAGAGTATTCCAGATCTCCTGTGTATTCCCTCCTGATTCCGGGAAGCCTCTAACCGTGATTTCAGGAAAACCAGGGAATTTATTGATAGTTCCTGGAATTTTGCAACCTTACCTTACTACAGAGTGAATGCCAAGATTATTATTTCTGTATAGCTGCCGTGGCTGCAATTGCCATAGGTCAGAGGTTGTCCTGTAAAAGCAGTTTAGTAAGGTCCCACCTTCCAGAAAATCTTGAACCACAAAAGACCACTAAGTGCAGTACATTTAGCCCTGAAAGGTAAAAGTTTTTATGCCCCCTCTTTTGGAAATGCACAGTGGAGGGAGGGATGGCTGGCATTATCTTGGCGACAGGGACAACACCATCTTCAACGGGATAAAGGACACTTTCACCATGTGATGTTGTGCTTCTCTGTCTGGGTGGGTCTAGAGCGGCTCTAAGTGCCACACCAGGTTTAGGGTTAGGTCAAGTTCTATTGGAGGGAGGACTTCAGAGCACTATTTCCTTGAGCCCCCAGATCCCTCCCTGCTGCCTGCTGTTCTATTGACTCCATTTCCACAGAGAGGGGCTATGGTGATGTCACACTGCTGTTAATACTGCAGTGCCATGGCTGGAGCCCGAAACTTTCCTCCTATCTGTGTGTCCACTCCTTTTTGAAAATGGTGGTGTCGTTCCTTTTGCCCACCTATACACTCTGAAATGTAGGTGTAGATAGCTGACTGATAAATCCCCTGGTGTGTGTGTCCAATATGTTCTCAGCAACACCCGGGTGATGAATATATTATGGACTGACGAGTCATTAGTTGAATGTCATCCGCTGAGTGTGTGTACTGACGGGGCATTGGCTTTTAACGTAAGCTCTCTACATGAAATACGACCTTTAGTTAGACCCATGTCAGCCACACTGTAATTTAATAACTTCCCGTATTTTGATAGAGAACTCTATTGAAAAAGTGATCTGCGAACCTCTTGCCCTCTCACAATTTAAAATATTCACATAATCACACTTAAGAAGACTCCAGCAGGCCTATCTATATGGATGGCTTGTCATTTTGAAATAGCATACATCACTTCAGCTGACTGGTCCACATGCAATAAATCAGCTTTTAGCCTATAGTTCATTTTGATATAGATGGCTCCTTCTATAATCCGTCATCATAGTGGATCCTTCTAGTAAAGTCTATTACCCCAACTCACAATGCATAATCATATACACTGAGTGTACAAAACATTAAAAACACCTTCCTAATATTGCATATTTAACCTGTCTCCTCCCCTCCATCTACACTGATTGAAGTGGATTTAACAGGTGATCTCAATAAGGGATCATGTCATTCACCAGGATTCACCTGGTCAGTCTTACTCAGCCAGAAAATGATGGTCTCTATCTTTATGGGTCCAGAATATGTTAAAAAGTACAAGTGATATTATTAAATCCTTTGATTAACCAACCCAACCTTATTAACACTCTTAGCCCATACCCACCATGAGCAATGGACAGAGAAAGTCAAAGTCCTGTTCTTTAAGCAGCCGTATTAGAGCCACTGCTTGTGAGTGATATTAGCACCCTTTGCATGCTAATTCCTCCAGACTTTGTCCTTCAGAACCGTGCGGTTAATAATGAATGCAGGGCCACAATATGCCAATGGCTGGGGTGAGCGGCAGAGCTGCAAATCATTGAATCATAGCACTGGATTTGCAAGCTCAAACACACATTTTTATCCTCCATCTAAGATTTAGACTAGGTGCTGTTCAACTTTCCCGTGAAAAACACATTTTGTCATGTTAAATTTATCCTCCCCAAAGGTTCTGCAACAGGATACAGGACAGTGGAATGTGATCATGTATTAATAGTTTATACCACAGATGCTGCAAAGAATCACAACTGTTTGCAGCCAGCCTTCCCGAAACCACTTCCATTCTGAAGGAAAGGCACAGGATCCATTCTCAGTCAGTTCTGAAGATCAGGAGGAAATAACCTTCCTCTCTAAACCGCTGACATTTTACCCAATCTTTAGGGGGTTTCAAACAATGGAATAAACTGTTGTACATTCAGTACATTCTGACATTGTCAGAGAGTACAAAAGAGATTCCTCACATTATTGTAAGTCTACTGTATATGAATGAAGGGAGAGGCAAATTGGTGGGTGGGTTGCAACAATGCAGTTAAAACCTGTTACTGTGAGCCTGTATGTCTTTAATGCATGTTCATAAACAGAAACAACTTGGCCCTGTTCCAAATTTAGATGCACACAGAAACAAGTCTTCTGTCAGCAGCACTATCTGCGTCACTCCCACCCTGGATGCATTTTCATTGGTGGGCTGTGCAGTCGACTGATAAGACACCGTGCTGAAAGCAAGGAAATCATTTATTCCTAAGTGTGATATTGGAAAAGATACAGTCTGAGGGGAATGGTAATAGTTAGCATGTAAATACTCCATGTTGTGTATAAATAAATACTCCAAGTTGTGTATAAATAAATTAGCTAGCTACAGACATTAGCTGGAGCCTGGAGGATTTTTCCTCATCTAAAACACTTAACAAACTTTGAGAATGAAAACAAACACAAGTCACATATCACTGATTAAACAATTAGTAACTGAACTTGCACCAAATGTCGTAGAATAGATCTATGAAATGATCTTCTGAACATTACTCTTTCTGGGGCATTGCCACTGCCATCACTGATGGACCAATCAGTGATGGCAATGGTCTTTGTTTGGTATTTCAAAATCTCTTGCATGAATGACTTTACTCAAAGATACATTTTCCTTTTGCTTATTTGGATGTCAAATGCACCAATTATATGACAGTATATAAAATGATCCTAGCATCATGACTTAAACACTCTGAAAGAGGCACATATGCAACTCTGTTGAATGAGTTCCAATTTTGGTCAATCTAGTCTGTATGCAACAGCTGTCCAGCGAAGACAAGAAGACTGGTCTCGGCACCAGTGTAACAGATGTGATTGTACTTCGTAAACTCTCTTGCTTTGTGTTTAAAAAAAAGAAGACTGTCCAGCCAGCAATCCCAGTTGATTGGTGTTTATTCTGATGATAGACACAAGGAAGCACATTAGATGTGCAGGACTATAGTATGTTGTTGTCATGGAAATAACATTGAATCAGCAGGGAGATAATGTGACCATTACATACAGAGCGTGCTAGCTAACTCACTCTTACAACAATAACGTATAAAACACATCCCAGGATGCGCCAAATATCTAACAGGTACCGTACACATATTATACACATCAGGACATGTACATAGGGAACTTGTACACATTGTAAATATGAAAATAGAATACAGTATTTCAGAACGTGACCTGCCGCTTGCATGACAATGTCAATATCAGACTGAAAAGACTTTACTTTCACAATCTTCCACTATCTGCAAGCATGACCAATGGCATAAAACCTGATTGATATGTAAATTCAACCAACCAATACGAATACATCAACATTGAATACATATTTCTGCAGTGTCAAGTGGAAACATAACCAACCCTGTTGCATTTACAATACAAGAACTATACAACACAATAGCACATAAAACACATAAAAAGTCTGTGTAACATGGCAAATATTCCCAAATATTCCACACTAAAGTCATTGACACTCTGAGCCACAATTTGAACACTGTCAACTACACCGAGGACAAAGGGAAACCTGAGGGTGGGATGTGCCAATGATCCCCTTCATGAGCAGACAGCTGCAACGTAGGCCAATGTTGATTTACTGACAAAAACAAGGGCACCTTCCGTGTCAGTCGATACTGGAGGGAAAGCCAGAAACACGGCTTCAACAGGATATTTTACCCTCTGAATGGTGTCCATCTCTCAAATGTAATGGCTTGGAAAATCTAGATGTCTTTAAAAGGCAATGGGGGTTGCAGTCATATGGGGTCACTTAACAAATCTCACCCTGATTACTTTTCCAACTCAATCTAGCCAGTCTGACTGCAGGGGTCACTAACTCACTAACCTTCGGATACTATCTATCCTTTCCGGGTCACTTGCATGGTTACATGACTCGGAGTACAAATATTTAATCCATTGAATGGATTCATGTATGATCATAACACAGACACCAATAAAACCCTAAATATATAGATAGACCCTCACAACCACAAAAAACATGTGGTCAATAGTTTGTCTGCAAGACTTACCTCCCTTAATCAGCTTATGCTGTAGCTTATAGCCTTTCTAAGCTTCTTAACATGTAATCTCAAAACGAAGCTAATTATTCACGGACAGCCCTCATCTCTGGTTGATGATGGTGAGTCTCTAACATCGAGCTCCTCTAGATTTAGAAAAGAAACATGTATTTTTTAAATTATCTACAGTATATCGCAAACTCCACACACTCAAAGCAAAACCTTTGTGAACTGAGGCACACCTTAAAGGCCCAGTGCTGTCAAAAATGTGATTGTATTTCCACACTATGAGGTCAATACTGTATAATTGTGAAAATTATGATAATACCCTTTTAGTGTAAGAGGTGTTTGAAACGACCACCTGAAATGTCAGCGTGTTTTGGTGGGATGGCGTTTTGGCCTGCCTGGTTACATCATCAGGTCTAAATTAGTTAATAGACCAATAAGAAAGAGAGTTCCAAACCAATAAAAACTAGTTTTCAGTTTTTCCCTCCCCACTCCCAAACAGTCCTATCTAAATTGTTGCTTGAGAAATTGTTCTGTGCTAATAAGCAATTTTTTTATTTTAAAACATTCACAGTAAAATAGTTAATTCTTACCCAGAACTGATTTGATCTTGAGATAAAAACAGCAGCATTGGATCTTTTAAAAAGTTAAAGTTGAGTACAATAGTCCGTTACTTTCATCTCAATTGTTTCAAAGGGACAAAATTACTTTTGCTAAAATGAACATTGGTATGGGTTAATCTGCTGTATCCTTACTGAGTTTTTAGCTCAGCCCTAAGACTTTGCATTTCAACATATTCCCATCTCATCACAATGATCTGATAGGACAACACAAATCAAATAGTTTCCGAATACTGAGTCTGGGAATTTGCACTAGCCTGCTTGTTTGCTTATTTTCAATTTTTCATTTTGAGAGAGATTTTTGAAAAGTTAATTGCTTTTGATCTTCACTGGTACATTGCATCAATAATTTATTTCATATCTAATTTTAGCTGATGGCAACCCACTATCAGATGCATAAATATGACTGCTGGTTAAATGTGTTGCCATAATCAGCTCCAGACATTTAAATACTGTTATCTGGATGGAAGAACTTCCCAGGGTGAGCTTAAACGGGCAACCTGGCATTACCTTGTGGAATCTTATGGTTACCTCAATTTGTCCCCCCAGTCAATACTGTACACACAGAAGTCTGGGATGGAAGTGGTAGATCTTTTCAGATAATAAATATACTGTAGGAACGTGGATCAAATCAAATGAAACCACCACCAATTACTGGTTTTCATCCAGTCAACACACATTAAACATGATGAAGCTGAACATCTACATTTAGTCTTTTATAATTACTCAGATGTTCTACTGATATGCCTCTGAGCAAAGGTGGGAGGTAGACACAACTTGGCGTGCATGTCACAAATGAGGAAAATACATGTAAAAGACCCAAGCAACAGGAAAATGAGACTCAGAGCCTGTTTGGAGCTTTAGTCAAAATTCAAATCACCACAGTCGCTGCGAATAGATTCACAGTCAGGTCACGTTGCCCATACAACAATGATAATATCAGGCTCCCTCTTCTCACTGAATTACCTGCTTAGGTAGTTTATCAGTTGTCATGCCGCCACATTTACAGCTCAATGTGGTCATCACCTGATTATTTAATAAACTCCCATATGAACATTAGGATTCATTGTGAAGCTCACTAGCTAGCCAAGTGAATGCAATTGTCAAAAACTCCAGGTTCAACTAATTTCACTCGAAGGATGAAGAGTTTAAAATGAAGACGTACTCGCAGTTACATGTGATGTGATCTCAAAATAAATGAGTCATTTGCATGCTGATGTGATGTGACTGCACTTCAGGATGAGTGGACTGTGTTGGATGGACTGGCATACAATGTCCCCACTGCAGAAACTGTATGCCTCAGACCTATTCAGGGAACCTAACCGTACATTTGTGATAATTATGAGGAGGTATGGAAAAAATGTGAAAACCATGATAATGATTTAGCATTTTAAGAGGTAGATTAAAGTTTCTGCATAAAATCACTGGAGGAGAAACGCATGGAGGTGGGGTTGTATGTAATATATACTGCCATGCAATGTTCCCTCAAATGTTTCTCGGCACTGAGCACCTTTCACGTCTGCTGAGCACAAACTTCAACGTTGTGAAAGTTCTGTGCAACTTCCAGTGCTCGTTTACTGTGAACACTGAGGCTGTACCCGCTTTAAGTTACAGTTTAAGCAGTAGCCAAGTAGGTTACTGTGGCTATTTGACCATGCTGCAGGCCTATCAGAGTGGCCTAACATAAAAAACAATGGAGAAAAAGCATCTTATAACATTTTAACAGCTGCTCTGTCATTCAGCCTACAGTAGCAGCCAATGTGTGGTGTTCAATGTCTCAAAACAAGCACATCTACTTACGACCACAGCTGTAAAGACAGTCCAGATCAAAGCAAATGGGACAGTTCCATACATATGGCAATGGTCTGTTTGCATATAGGCCTACTGCAGCTCTGATTGGTTATGCCGCACCGGTCTGTGTAGGGTATGGGCTGAGTCACGTATGTCAATGCAATAGAATCCTACTCCGATGCATTCTGCCTACAACCAAATTGGTTATATAGTTCATTTAGTTTCGGTATGTTGCATTGAAAGTGGCTAATATTGCATTGATTCGATCCCAATTGCCACAGTAAAGGGAAACGTTTATAGTGTTAATTACAGTGCATTCGGAAAGTATTCAGACCTCTCAACTATTTCCACATTTTGTTGAATTGTTCTTTTTCCCTCATCGATCTACACACAGTACCCCATAAAGACAAATTAAAAACAGGTTTTTAGACATTTTTGCAAATTAGTTACAAATAAAAAACTGAAATATCACATTGACATAAATTTTCAGACCCTTTACTCAGTACTTTCTTAAAGCACCTTTGGTAGCGGTTAGAGCCTTGAGTCTTCTTGGGTATGATGCTACAAGCTTGGCACACCTGAATGTGGAGAGTTTCTCCCATTCCTCTCTGCAGATCCTCTCAAGCTCTGTCAGGTTGGATGGTCCATGCCGCTGAAAATATGGCTTGGTTTTTGCTCTGACATGCACTGTCAACTGTGGGACCTTATACAGACAGATGTGTGCCTTTCCAAATCATGTCCAATCAATTGAATTTACCAGATGGACTCCAATCAAGTTGTAGAAACATCAAGGATGATCAATGGAAACAGGATGCACCTGAGCTCAATTTTGAGTCTCATAGCAAAGGGTCTGAATACTTAAGCAAATAAAGTATTTCTGTTTTTTATTTGTGATAAATTTGCTAACATTTCTAGAAGCCTAATTTCACTTTGTCATTATGGGCTATTGTGTGTAGATTTATGAGGAATTTTTAAAAAAAATCAATTTTAGAATAAGGCTGTAACGTAGCAAAATGGGGAAAAGGTCAAGGGGTCTGAATACTTTCCGAAGGCACTGTAACAGGGAAAACTTCCATAACCAAAAATATTGTATTTCAGCAATTTGAAGCTGGTGTACAAAACCGAAAGTAAAAGAAGCAAAAATGAAACTTAAGAACGTGAAGCATAGAAATAGAGCACATAGAACAAATCTACCACTACTTAGACTTGCTTTCAATGACAATTACAGATCTATAACTCACATTTCTACAGTGGTGTGTGTTTTTGGATGCCAAGGGAAGACATCCTTCCCAAAAGCATTTACCAAGATTTATTTTACATAAAATAATTTACCTTTTATCTCTCTGTTTTTCATAATCTTCCTTCAATTTGTAAGAGGCTGAAAGTATCTCACAGGAGAAAGCATCCAAGTGAGCAAAACAGCGCCTCTCTGTCTCTCTACATTTAGGCCATCTATCTGATGCTGTCTGGTCCAAACGAGTATGACATTGTTGCCGCCCATAGCATTGAAGGCAAGGGAAGCCAGCGAGCTGGCCTCCCTTGACAAAAAAGTATAAAAAGTGTGCCAATCAGCCTTTAGCTAAAGTGAGCTCAACTGTGAATGGTCCTGGCACACCAAAAAACTGTCAAGGGAAGCCAGTTTGAATTGGGCGTCAGTCTCATTGAGAGGATACGTCATTGACAGAAAAAAAATGGGATTGTTGCATCTCGTTTTGTTGTCCTCTGGTGGATAGCTAGCTAAAATGTACTTTTTTTCTAAATTAGCCATGGATGTAAATATGGATTTTACTTACTTCTCCTTACTGGCCAATGATTATAACGGCAATTCTGATCCAACCATTAATTCATACATTGTGACTCTGGACTGAGAGGAATGAAGTTCAATATGTAGCTACATGTAAAAGGCTCATGTTAAATAGCTAACGTTGCCCATGAATGGAAGTTAGGCTAGCGAGCAATAATTTTAGCCAGGTAGTCTAGGACAACAAAAATAAAAGTGTGTAGTGTATGACAGATTGATAGACAGTTTCATCAACATGAAAGAGAAGAGGATGGCATTGGCATTTCTCTACAAGTGGGGTGAGTCAAAATGTTTTTCTATTTGCACATACGCATACAAACACACACACACACACGCACGCACACAGAAATCAGAACCATGGACAGCCACATCATATTTACCTTACGTTGATTGGACTAAATCGTTTTTAATATTTTAGTTGTCACTGTATTAGACTAAGCAGAGGTGATTTGATGATATTTAAATGTTGAAGTTTAAATGGTGCTGGAATAGTGGAGGCAGCTTCTGTTTTCATTGCAACTTGCGGTAACTCTGGGGTTCTAAATCAATAGTTGTTTAGTAGTCCAAAACTGTAGGAAACATTAACTTGCTTGACCATGCTGTAGGTCATGTAACTAACTGTATGTGACTGAACATGCAATTTGCTTGGTGGAATTCACTGGACAGAGGTTGTTATCAGGTTTTGTGATAAAAGTTAATAAGTCAAAGGTGTGATTGAATTTATTCTGCCACTGTGTCTTCTTATTATCTCGACCTTTAGGCCTATATTGTATATCACGGTCGCAAGGCATATTAATTAACAGGTTATAGAGCAAACAACGCAATTATCACAACACATAGGTTGTAATATGGCTTTTTTTGGTATGACAATTCGATTAGCGTTAGGCTACCATTAATTGTGAGTGTTTTGGTGAATCAGTCAAGCTAAAACAAGTGGATCACAGTGATTCTTTCATGGTTAGTATCACTGTAGTCAAGAGTTACAGAGCCGTCTACACTGAACAAAAATATAAACGCAACATGTAAAGTGTTGGTCCCATGTTTCATGAGCTGAAATAAAAGATGCCAGTAGTGTTCCATACTCACAAAAAGCTTATTTCTCTCAAATGTTGTGGACAAATTTGTTTACATCCCTGTTAATGAGCATTTCTCCTTTGCCAAGATAATCCATCCACCTGACAGGTGTGTCATATCAAGAAGCTGATTAAACAGCATGATCATTACACAGGGATACCCCCCTTTTTTCAATTTTCATGGACACTAAAATCCGCACTGAGCTAAAGGGTAGAGCTTCCGCTTTAAAGGAACGGACTACAAAGGGAAGCCCAGCCGCAAGCTTCCCAGTGACACAAGCCTACCAGATGAGCTAAAGGACTTCTAAGTGCGCTTTGAGGCAGGCAACACTGAAGCATGTGTGAGAGCATGTGAGTAAGACCTTTAAACAGGTCAACATTCACAAGGCCGCAGGGCCAGACGGATTACCATAATCCGATTGTTGAAAGGATCTACAGTGGCACCATCGAGAGCCTCCTGGTATGGCAACTGCTCGGCCTCCAACCGCAAGACGCTACAGAGGGTAGTGTGCACGGCCCAGTACATCACGCTTGCTGTCATCCAGGGCTTCTAGACCAGGTGGTGTCAGAGGAAGGCCCTAAAAATTGCCTAAGACTCCAACCACCCTAGTCATAGACTGTTCTCTCTGCTGCCGCATGGCAAGCGATACAGGAACGCCAAGTCTAGGTCCAAAAGGATTCTTAACAGCTTCTACCCCCAAGCCATAAGACTGCTGAACAGCTAATCAAAAGGATTCTTAACAGCTTCTACCCCCAAGCCATAAGACTGCTGAACAGCTAATCAAAAGAATTCTTAACAGCTTCTACCCCCAAGCCATAAGACTGCTGAACAGCTAATCAAAAGGATTCTTAACAGCTTCTACCCCCAAGCCATAAGACTGCTGAACAGCTAATCAAAAGGATTCTTAACAGCTTCTACCCCCAAGCCATAAGACTGCTGAACAGCTAATCAAAAGGCTACCCGGACTATTTGCATCCCCTTTTTTTACACGGTTTATTATCTATTATCTATGCATTGTCACTTTACCCCTATTTACATGTACATTTTAGCTCAATTACCTTGACTAACTTGTACCCCCGCACATTGACTTGGTACCAGTATCCCATGTATATAGCCTCGTTATTGTTATTTTATTGTTGCTCTTTTATTTTTGACTTTCGTTTATTTAGTAAATATTTTTCTTAACTCTTATTTTTCTTAAAACTGTAAACATCTTATAAGCTGTAGACCATACTGTTAACCAAGAGAGTTTTCATCTTTATTTTTCGTAGCTGTCTATTTACCACCACAAACCGATGCTGGCACTATGACCGCACTTAATGAGCTGTATAAAGCCAAAAGCAAACAAAAAAATGCTCATCCAGAGGCGCCACTTCTAGTGGCCAGGGACTTTAAAAAGAACTTATCATGAGAAAACATTGAGACTTCTTTCATTTGATTTCGCGCACCAGCTGTTATTTACAAATAGACACAGACCGCCACCCCTTGTCTTATCGGAGGCAGATGTTATGTCTTGCCGATGCACATAAAAACCAGCCACGACTTGGTGAAACTGAAGATATTCGTTTTTAATGTGCCTTTGGTAGGATAGGTGGGTTACCCACTCGCCGACTAATTCTCAGCATCTTCTCTTCATGCGAATAATAGGGATTTGGGCCTGGTCGGGTATCTGGAGTAAATCATTTGTCCAGTTTGAGGTGAGTAATCGTTGTTCTGATTTCCAGAAGCTCTTTTCGGTCATAAGAGACGGTGGCAGAAGCATTATGTACAACATAATGTACATTATGTACAACAACATACAGACAATGCCAAAAAATTCACAAAATAGCACAATTGGTTAGGAGCCCAATAAATGGCAGCCATCTCCTCCGGTGCCATTCTATGTGCAGGCATAAGCTTGGGACAACAAACACAAATGCATTTTATCGATGGCAATTTGAATGCACAAAAATACTGTGACATTTTTTTTAAGGTTTCTGTGACCAACAGATGCATATCTGTATTCCCAGTCATTTGAAATCCATCGATTAGGGCCAAATTAATTCATTTCAATTGAGTGATTGCCTCATATGAACTGTAAATCAGTAAAACCAATGAAATTGTTGAATGTTGCGTTTATATTTTTGTTTATATTATATATTTGTGAGTCCGGATGGGGGACCAGATGCTGCTGGAAGTGGTGTTGGAGGGACAGTAGAGGCACTCTTTCAAAATATCCCAATGCTCTAGGACAGTGATTGGGGACATTGGCCTGTATATGGTGCTGTCATTCTAATGGGATGTTAAATGGGTGTCCTGGCTCTCTGTGGTCACTAAAGATCCCATGGCATTTATTGTAAGAGTAGAGGTATTAACAGTGGTGTCCTGGCCAAAATCCCAATCTGGCCCTCATACCATCATGGTCATCTAATCATCCCCAGCTTCCAATTGGCTCATTCCACTCCTCTCCCCTTTAACTATTCCCCATGTCATTGCGGTAAATGAGAATGTGTTCTCAGTCAACTTACTTGGTAAAATAAGGGGGGAAATAAATATTTTTTCATAACCTTATGAAATTGTTTTTACAGTAACACAATTCCTCTAAAACAATTTTGACTGTGAAATATTTTTGCTCAGATCATTTGAAAATCTGCTTATTTGTAATGCAAGCATCTCTGAAAGGCAGTCTAATTTCTTATCCACTAAATTGAATGAATAACATGATAACAGTATTTATACAAATTGGCATCTACCGTACATATATTTAGAAAGCCATTCATCATCAGAGAACTGAAAGCAAAATACAATTTTCTGTGGGATGCAGAAAAAGGTCACGTCAGAAGGAAATATGTCAACTGGCATCCACGGTGGAATAGAGCTGTTTCTTGATCATCCACAGTGGAATAGAGCTGTTTCTTGATCATCCACAGTGGAATAGAGCTGTTTCTTGATCATCCACGGTGGAATAGAGCTGTTTCTTGATCATCCACGGTGGAATAGAGCTGTTTCTTGATCATCCATGGTGGAATAGAGCTGTTTCTTGATCATCCATGGTGGAATAAAGCTGTTTCTTGATCATCCATGGTGGAATAAAGCTGTTTCTTGATCATCCATGGTGGAATAGAGCTGTTTCTTGATCATCCACAGTGGAATAAAGCTGTTTTTTGATCATCCACAGTGGAATAGAGCTGTTTCTTGATCATCCATGGTGGAATAAAGCTGTTTCTTGATCATCCACAGTGGAATAGAGCTGTTTCTTGATCATCCACAGTGGAATAGAGCTGTTTCTTGATCATCGACGATGGAATAGGGCTGTTTCTTGATGATCTCTATAATATGAGTCCAATACCACTTTTCACAGGGTATGGTATACATCATTTAATGTTCAATGTGTCTGAAAGGTTGGTTTGAAGTGTTGAATCCAGCCCAAAGCTAAAAGTCTAGGAGCTCCATGCCAGCCTTGCCTTGTCACTGAACAATGTCTCAAAAAATACCATGTAAATGTCAAACACTAAAGCTGGAGATCAGACTGACTTGAGACTGGAAGCTATTGTTATCCGAGTGTCAAGAGAAGCTATTTTCGAGAGCCCATTACAAACCAGGGCAGTATGACCAAGCTATATTTTCATTTAAGCCAAAAAGTGCCGTCCTGGGTTCGTATCTGTGCTCAGGCAAAAATGATGTCGCTTTGGGCTCATCAGCCATATGGTGAGAGCACTGATTAGGACTTAGCCTTGCTGAGAAGAACACCATCCCATAAGTAAAATATGGAGGTCCATCTGTTTTTGTTTGGTTTGTTTCACATCTTTCCAACGTCCTTATCTGATTCAAGGGGACAATTCATTCAAGTGTCCACTTGGCTAACCAACAGGTACCCTCCTCTCAAAAGGCATCAGCTTAGTCACAACTAGCAACACTAGCGTGATAATTGATTTAAAACAAAGCATCCATTCAGAAATGAGTCATGTTAAATTTCAATGCGACCACACTGCCAATCATGTAATAAAATGGCTGATTTTAACGAAATACAGCCCAAATGCAGGAAGGGTTTCCTTTTCGGGTTATACTGTACTAACAAACTTCTGGAATATTTGAAAAGATACTTTAATAAAAGGTAGTACCTTGTATTTCTGTATTATTCATAGTTTGTGCTTCTATGCATGCTCAAATACCCCAACAATCTCTCCTGATGCACATCACCAATATCTTGTTAAAAGCACTTCACTTGTCCTTTAAAATGGGTCATCTACCTGCAAGCCTGGCTTCACCATCTGAGAGCTCCAAAATCCTCTACTCAGAACGCACTCTCCTGCAGCACAGTGAGAGTCTATGATTGATTGAATGCCTAGGCAGATTTGGTTTGATGTTATGTTGTAAACCTGCAAACACCAGGTTTTAACGATTCTTCCACTGTCCCTACTACAGCCTCAGCACAACAATCATCAATACTTTTAGTAGGTTATAATTTGAGAAAAAAATGCTTTTATAATCAAACAAACAAAATGTAATGGTACGCAGCTAAAACAGTCCATTTAAAAACCTGCAGAATCACAAATCATATTGCATGATTTATACATCTACAGATTCTATACCTTAAAATACAACATAATAGAGCAACTAAAATAGAAATTATAGCTCTTAAAGATAATGATCTTCATTAATGGGTAGACCACCCAACATTTAGCCTCGTACTACCACATTGATCTTACGAGCTTACATAAATGATTCGCTACACGGATCCTTATAGCGTATAATTTATGTAAGCTCGCGAGCTCAGTGTGGTATACGAGGCTATTCAACAATGGCTTTTGACCAAAACCAAAGAGCCTGGATTAATTATTTCATCTGTCAACTTTTTATAAATCCATCAAGCCAAAATGGCATTGATTCTCTTCAGACCTTTTATAGAGCAGCAGCAGTCACAACATAATGTGCAGCTTGTCCCAGATGTGGCCGCTCCTTTTCACCGGCTGCTATTCTGTGAATAATTTGATATTGCACCTGAGTTCTATGTAGATTTCAAAGGACTACAGGGGATACGCATTGTTCAAGTATTTTTTTCCCAGGCAGACGCCTCAAACCTGAGATATTGAAATAGAAATGTTGGATGGCTAAGCAGCAGTCCTCTCCTCACACTGATTTCCACATAAATGGCATCTTTGAAGACCGTAAAATGCACAGCAGATCTCACTGTCTCATCGGCAGAAGACTCTCCCCCCTAAAACTATTGGGCTGACAGCCAACTGCCAAGTGTCTTCCTCCTTCAGTTAGCTGATCTGAGGATAACTGTCATGTCAAAGTTCAAAGTTCTGCAGAACTGTCAACATGCTTTACAGACACTTACAGACTGGAGGCCTCAGAGCTTCATGATGTGATTATTCTGTGCATTACAATCACATAGCTTGAGCAGAAACAAAGGTTGACCACCATGAAAACGATTTGAGTAAATAGTGCATAATAGTTTATTTATTAGACCATCATTAGAGATTTGATATGTTTTCATTGCTTGTCAACCTACAGTACCAGTCAAAGTTTGGACACACCTACTCATTCAAGGGTTTTCTTTATTTTTACTATTTTTGTACTTTGTAGAATAATAGTGAATACATCAAAACTATGTAAAAACACATATGGAATCATGTAGTAACCAAAAAAGTGTTCAACAAATCAAACTATATTTTAGATTCTTCGAAGTAGCCACCCTTTGCCTTGCTACTTTGAAGAATCTAAAATATATTTTGATTTGTTGCACAAACGCACACTAACAATGACTACATCTCATCTGCCCAGACCCGCATGCTCACACCCCCATCCCTAGTGACTGCCTTATTGTTGCCACTTGGCCTTAAATTGTAGCAATATATTTTTCTTGGTCACACATGATATTTCAATATTTAAAAAATACATAATTAGATTTTTCCATTGTGTTAATAATGGTGGATTGATTGATTTCAAAGTTTGTACATGTAATTTACCTGTATAAAAGGTAATGAAACAATGCTATCAGCATGCCTGCCTGTCCCCAAAATAAAGGGACGGGGCTCTCCAGCTGCATGTCTATCACGGTCACTTAATCAACTTCTCCACCCCTACCATGCATCAAAGGGGTATCCATGTGCTATTACTGTGCTAATGCCACGTGCTCAGTCCCATTAGAGGATTTCTCTGCCATTAGCTCCTTTTTATCCTGTAGGAAAGCCTTTTTTCTCATCATAAAGAAGCTTACTGCAGCCTGGCATCCAATCATCCAGCAAACTAAACACAGAGCAGCTGCTGTATAAGAAGAGAGAACAGTAACTGGATAAGCCAGACATTTCTGTTTGGGAACATTCATCTTCTCAAGGACGTATAGATTTTCACAATGACTCTCTAAAACAGCATACAGTATTGTGAACCATTGCTTCATCATGTGTATGGTAAAATGTCAGCTACGTGCAAATGCAATGCAATTAAATTATAGGAGGAAATGTACAGGGAGAGGGAACATTTACAACAAAAGGAAACATTGTATTGCCCTGGGGAAACACAACGTTTACAGAAGAACTGCTGTTATTGATTGTGAATTGTTGGCAAGTTGTTTAGTTCATTAACAGTTTGTTGACAATTTATAAACCCTTTTGTTCAGTCAAATAGAATGCATCTATATCTGTTTAAAAATATATATAAACATGCTAAATCGATTTTTAGTAACATAAAATAACTAAATGAGCCTGTCGTTAATCATAAATAGTAGGTTTGATTGTGGTGGAGTGTGGTGGAGTGGAGAGAAGGTATTATTGCTAATCCTGGTCACCCTCCGCATCCCAAATGGCACCCTATTCCCTATATAGTGTACTACATTTGACCAGAGCCCTAATCAAAAGTAGTGCACTATATAGAAATAGGGTGCCATTTGGGACATATATATCCCCTTAATGAGGTCCATATTCCCAGTAGAAATATGGTCTGATGACTGGACTGGTGAGTGAATAAAAAGCCCATCAACACTGACTGAGTGCATGTATCATTCACCCAGCATCTCTACTGAGGATGTTTGTCATTTATTGGACAAAAAAGTAATCATCTCAAAGAGAACCATCAATTCTGAGAAAAGGCATGATATGCCTCTATAAATCATAGGG
Organism: Oncorhynchus mykiss; assembly: GCF_057628025.1. Lineage (NCBI taxonomy): Eukaryota > Metazoa > Chordata > Actinopteri > Salmoniformes > Salmonidae > Oncorhynchus > Oncorhynchus mykiss. The sequence goes on along the minus strand of NC_143048.1, from coordinate 23,692,134 downwards.
CAGCTAAACATTGAATTCGCAAATACATTTTTTTAAGCACATCTTTAATTATTTGTTGGTTCTGAATGTCATATAGACTGCTCTGGTTTTGGTATTCTAATAATGGAAAGTATTTATAGAGACATTTCCAGGTGTCTAAACACAAAGCTGGTGTGCTCCCGGACATGCTTGTATCACTCTTATCAATATGATGGTTGACCCTATACTTGTCAGTATTCAGCCACACATTTCCTCCTGACAGGGACGACTGGTAGCTTGCCATGTCTCAATGCATTTTGAGAGACAGGTTTGCTGTGGGCAGACAGGGCCTGTTATGCCACTGTTGTTTTGCATTCCAACGCGTATTCCTTCTGAGTTGGTGGTTGGTGCTTTGTTTTGTCATTTCACATCTCATGCAAGTCAATGTCATCCCCCCTGTTGTGTTCGAGCCCCTTGGTACCCTGTAAACGGAGAGGATCGTTTTTTAAAACCACTCACTCTTTCCCTATAGACTGATACATCAAATACAAGAATGTCACTCACTGAGTACATATTTACAGGTTTGAAATTCTCCCAAGATCTTGCGTTTATTTCAAGATTTGCCACTTTGTTTCTGACACTCATACGGTAGGTATCTAAAAAATACTGTATATTCACATTTGGAATGTTAGTCATGCAACAAAATGAACTACTTGTAACGATTTTCCTCCTCTTCTGAGGAGGAGTAGGAAGAATCGGACCAATATGCAGCGTGGTAAGTGTTTAATCAATAGCACTGAACACTAAAAATACAAAGTAACAAAAAGAACAACCGAAACAGTTCCGTCTGGTAAACTACATACAAAGACAGAAAACAACTACCCACCAATCATAGTGGGAAAACAGGCTGCCTAAGTATGGTTCTCAATCAGAGACAACGATTGCCAGCTGCCTCTGATAGGGAACCATACCAGGCCAAACACATAGAAATAGAAAACCTAGAAAACACAACATATAATGCCCACCCCAACTCACGCCCTGACCAAACTAAAACAGAGACCTAAAAAAGGAACTAAAGACAGGACGTGACACTACTATTATATATGAGCTCAGTCTACAGTTGATCAATGATCTTCAGCTCTAGGCTTGTATTTGAAACACGACCCTTCATCTAGGAACTGAGAGCGTGTTGAACTAGCAAGCTTGTTGTTTCTACACTCCTATAAGCAATAAATGATCCGCTGGAGGATCTTAAGTGCATTTTAGATACATATCAAGTAATACAGGCATCAACACATCACACTAAGTACAACCCATTACATGGATTTGGGTCTGTTAAAAATATTCAGTTATTCCAATAAAAATACTGTTACAAAAAAAAAAAAAAAACAGTTATTACACTAAAAGTGTCTCCACTCCAGGACTGTTCCTTTGAGCTATTTCTCAATTCCCTTACATCATACATTCTCTCTATAATTGTCAAATCCACTAATTGCCTATTGGCATCATTCTTCAATGGGGTACCACAGAGGACAGCATGTCCATAGCAGCAATGCAACAGCACTTGTAAACTCATAATATACACAAGTATACTTTTTGCTCTACAGAGAGTATTTTAGAACAATCTTTATAATTATCCAGTAAGATGCAAGCTCAGTCTGACAACCTCTACTTCAAACTCTAATGTGCTGTTTCATTAAAGATGAAAAAGGAAGGAATAATCATGGAGAACATGGCAGGACTATGAAAGAAAAGCTTGTTAGTATCTCTTTATACATGTCCTTCAACCAGCAACAACACTTCTTATTGTGGGTATGAACACATTCAGTGTGCTGAGCTGCATTAGATGAGGAAGTACAACTACCGGGCACATTTGAGACGATTGGTTAGCAAGTATGGCAAGTGGCATAGATTATTGAGGTCGTTTCTATCCTGCTGAAGAACTCTACAGGCAGATTAGACCGGCTACTGTTTTAACATCAGACAGCCATCCGATCCAAACAGAGGTAATTAAGTGGTTGTGCTGTCCCGGACAGTTGCTGCTGGGCTGGTTGACCCAGAATAGTCCATGCTTTTTCTGGTTTGACTGCAGGGAAGGGTCAGCAGAGATGTCTGCTACAAAGTCTGCTACAGAATTTACTACAACACTACTTTGTGCTCAAGGCAATACTGTAGTATCAAATTCTATTGGCGCTAACAATCAATGCAGCACTCATAGGGCCGAAGGAGTCCTAGCTGACCAAACATATTAGAGAGCATAAAACATGCAGTGTTTGCAAATGATGATTCCCACAACAGCAATTTATGCATCATGGACGTCAAGGTTAGTGGGCCTTTACTAGGTAGCTTTGAGCCCTGCTCTCCCTAGCACTAAGGCCCATAGTAACTACAAACCCCTTAGTGCAGGGGTCGGCAACAGGCAGCCCGTGTGCCAAAACTGACCTGTAAGTGATTTTGTTGACCCCCCAAAGTGTTTTGGGATTTTAGTTTTTAGTTAAAAAATATATATACTAAAATCATTGTAAATAATAATTTGTTCTTAACTGACTTATCCAGTTAAATAACGGATAAAACATCTCCTTTTGGGCTTAGTTGTGGTCAATTTATAGTGTGCTAATTATTGTAATAATGTTCTGGCCCCCCGACCATGCGTACCACCAAAAAAACGGCCCGCAGTTTAATTGAATTGCCCAGCCCTGCCTTAGTGAATGAGCTGCAAAGAGCTTAGAGAAGTGCTAGTCTGTGATATCAGCCTAATCAATATCATCTGATGCAGCTACTGAAAGAATATCCAGATCAATGTCACCTTCCTTGATTCAAAAAGCAGATATGGTCTAAGAGCTTGACTGGTTGGCTTGGCTGGCGACTACAGTACAGCAAACACTAGTTCATGTGTGGATAATAATATCATATCTCTTCATTGTAATTCCCTTATAAAGACACTGACATCTATGCCCTGTAGCAGTAGTCTAAGGCTGTGCCAATGGAGGAACGGCCACATTGTAGAGGAGCGGTTCTTGGAGGAGACAGGTGCCACCTGTAATCTTGTTATCTTTGCTCCATAGAGTCAACAGAGAGGCTGGGAGGCTGATTTGTAGCTTGGGTATAATAATGCTCTTTAGCAGTAGCAGAAGGTACAGTATGAGATGCTCCAAAGAAAATGACATGGTCAATATGTCCATCTTCCATCTGAATCAGGATATCAGGATTTTAATGAACCTAGCTCAACTTGACCTTACCTGTCATTGGAAATACAGTAACAGTCAAAAGTTTGGACACACCTACTCATTCAAGGGGTTTTCATTATTTTTTACTATGTTCTACAATGTATAATAATAGTGAAGACATGTAGAAAACAAAAAAGAGTTATATATATTAGATTTTAGATTCTTCAAAATAGCCACCCTTTACCTTGAGGACAGCTTTGCACACTCTAGTTAAAAAAAGGTTAAATAAAAAAATGGCATTCTCTCAACCAGCTTCCTGAGGAATGCTTTTCCAACAGTCTTAAAGGAGTTCCCACATATGCTGAGCACTTGTTGGCTGCTTTTCCTTCACTCTGCAGTCCTACTCAATTGGGTTGAGGTTGGGCAATTGTGGAGGCCAGGTCATCTGATTCAGCACTCCATTACTCTCCTTCTTGGACAAATAGCCCTTACACAGCCTGGAGGTGTGTTTTGGGTCATTGTCCTGTTGGAAAAAAAATGATAGTAATGCTAAACGCAAACCAGATGGGATGGCGTATCGCTGCAGAATGCTGTGGTTGCTATGCTGGTTAAGTGTGACTTGAATTCTAAATATATCACAGACAGTGTCACCAGCCAAGCACCCCCACACCATCACACCTCCTCCTCCATGCTTCACGGTGGGAACCACACATGCAGAGATCATCCATTCACCTACTCTGCATCTCACAAAGACACAGCGGTTGGAACCAAAAATCTCAAATTTGGACTCATCTGACCAAAGAACATATTTCCACCAGTCTAATGTCCATTGCTCGTGTTTACTTGCCAAAGCAAGTCTCTTCTTATTATTGGTGTCCGTTAGAAGTAGTTTCTTTGCAGCAATTTGACCATGAAGGCCAGATTCACACAGTCTCCTCTGAACAGTTGATGTTGAGATGTGTCTGTTACTTGAACTCTGTAAAGCATTTATTTGGGCTGCATTGAACTTATCCTCTGCAGCAGAGGTAACTCTGGGTCTTCCTTTCCTGTGGCGGTCCTCATGAGAGCCAGTTTCATCATAGCGCTTGATGGTTTTTGCAACTGCACTTGAAGAAACTTTCAAAGTTCTTGACATTTTCCAGATTTACTGACCTTCATACCTTAAAGTAATGATGGACTGTCATTTCTCTTTGCTTATTTGAGCTGTTCTTGCTGTTCTTGACTTTTATCAAATAGGGCTATCTTCTGTATACCACCCAAACCTTGTCACAACACAACTGATTGGTTCAAACTCATACTGGAAAGAAATTCCACAAATTAACTTTTAACAAGGCACACTTGTTAATTGAAATGCATTCCTGGTGACTACCTCATGACACTGGTTGAGAAAATGTCAAGTGTGCAAAGCTGTCATCAAGGCAAAGAGTGGCAACTGAAGAATCTCAAATATCAAATATATTTTGATTTGTTTACACTTTTTTGGTTACTACATTATTCCATACGTGTTATTTCATATCTTTGATGCCTTCACTATTATTCTACAATGTAGAAAATAGTAAATAAATAAAAACTTTGAATGAGTAGGTGTGTCCAAACTTCTGACTGGTACTGTACATCTGGTTCTACCTTGAGTCCTCATCTTCGCTTCCCAGTCAATCAACTGCTCACTCTCATCATCAAGCTATAGAGGTGATTTCTGTTCTGTAAACACCATGTGTTTCTGCCTCTCTCCATCCAATGGTCCTTTGCTCCTCTGTTACAGTGTGCTCCCTCCCTGCTGACTGTGGTGACCAGCTGTGTTCTCTGCTGCACTTGAGCTCCATCCTACATCTCATGCTTTGCATGCCACATGTACCAGATCAACCCTTTGGCTCCCCAGCCCCAGGACCCAGCCTGGTTTATCTGCTAATGCCAAGAGAGACCCTGGTCTGCCCCAGGACGAGATGCACGCTCCAGGACTATGCTCATCACCCAGGTCCCCTGGGGGTACTAAATGCAATTTCCCCTTATTCAGATTTTAAGCTCAACTTTGGGGGCGGCTAAAGGAAAGCCCTTAGGTATAATATGTATCAACCGACCAATCATTCTAAAGGTTGTTTGCTTAGTTAGAATACCACATTTTACATGAGCAAGTCAAACAGCACCATCATCTAGTTTCAATGTTTCATAACTAATCTTTAGTATAACAGTATGCACATTTTTGTTAACACTAACACTCGGGAGGCGAAGGTCAAGTCCTGCATCCTCCGAAACATGACCCGCCAAACCACGCTTCTTAACTCCCGCCCGCTTAACCCAGAAGCCAACCACACCAATGTGTCGGAGGAAACACCGTTCAACTGACAACCAAGGTCAGCCTGCAGGGTACTTGCCTCCCACAAAGAGTCCCTAGAGCGCGATGAGCCAAGGAAAGCCCCACCAGCCAAACCCTCCCCTAACCCGGAAGACGCTTGACCATTTGTGCACCGCCTTATTGAACTCCCGATCACAGCCGGTTGTGATACAGCCCGGGATCGAACCCGGGTCTGTAGTGACGCCTCTAGCACTGCTACGCAGTGCCTTAGACCGCTGCGCCACTCAGGAGGCCCATGTTAACACTTTTCTAACAGAAATTGCCGGCAATGGGTACTTTTTCATGAAATGTGTACTGAATCTACTGTGCCTACTCCTATAATGAGCAGTAGTACAATAGTGAATGCATTTGGCTATATTGCTTCCTGTGAAGTTATCTTACACATAACAAAACAGATGTTATTGTTTTATACAGCTGTTTGACATCCAGACCTCATTGAGTACAGCTCTACAGTGGGTAGGCTACGCATAATCATTTTCAAATCCAGATTTTCTTTCATTCTCCCAATACAGATCTGGTGGTTTTGGCATGTCTCTTTCCTCTCGTTTCTGCAGTGACTGATAAAACCCATATCAGCCCTGATTTCATAATGCTAACACATGATAGCAGCAACCAGAGCAGCTGCTGTAACACAATGCAACAGACTGGCAAGCCAGAGAGGCTAGATTAATCTCACCCTGCTGCCTATACTGCCAACCTAGAAAGCAGCAGCAGCCTTCCCACCTATCTGCTTGTGGATCTGTTTAACTATTCCCTATTGTCATTTGAAATTATTCTCACATATTTCTTGATATTGTGTGTATTCATGTGTCAATATCAAATCCATGTAGTCAGTATTTGTATTTATCATGGATCCAGCTCCTCTTCCTGGGAACCGGTAAAATGAAGGCAGTTATACAATTTTAAAAACATCAGAATACATTCAGATTTCACAACACACTAAGTGTGTGCCCTCAGGCCCCTACTCCACTACCACATATCTACAACACTAAATCCATGTGTATGTGTGTGTATAGTGCATATGTTATCATGTGTGTGGATGCATCTGTCTGTGCCTACGTTTGTGTTGCTTCACAGTCCCTGCTGTTCCATAAGGTGTATGTTTATCTGTTTATTAAATCTGATTCTCCTGCTGCATCAGTTACCTGATGTGGAATAGAGTTCCATGTAGTCATGGCTCTATGTAGTACGGTGTGCCTCCCATAGTCTGTTCTGGACTTGGGAACTGTGAAGAGACCTCTGGTGGCATGTCTTGTGGGGTACGCATATGTGTCTGAGCTGTGTGCTAGTCATTTAAACAGACAGCTCGGTGCTTTCAACATGCTTTCACAAATCCAAGTTGTGATGAAGTCAAGCTCTCCTCCACTTTGAGAGATTGACATGCAAATGATTAATGTTTGCTCTCTGTGTACATCCAAGGGCCAGCCGTGCTGCCCTGTTCTGAGCCAATTGCAATTTTCCTAAGTCCCTCTTTGTGGCACCTGACCACACAACTGAACAGTAGTCCAGGTGCGATAAAACTAAAGAGTGTAGGACCTGCCTTTTTGATAGTGCTGTTAAGAAGGTAGAGCATCACCTTATTATGGACAGACTTCTCCACATCTTAGCTACTGTTGTATCAATATGTTTTGACCATGACAGTTTACAATCCAGGGTTACTGCAAGCAGTTTAGTCACCTCAACTTGCTCAATATCCACATTATTTAACACAATATTTAGTTGAGGTTTAGGGTTTAGTGAAAGATTTTGCACAATCTTTTTATTATCAATTTCTCTCAGCCAATCATCAGTCTTCTGTGTAAGTGCTGTGCTTGTTGAGTGTCCTTCCCTATAAACTTGCTGAAAGTCTGTTTTAAAATGGCATTGTATCTAATCAAACATATTATTTTTCCCAAACTTTGCTAAGGTTGCTAACAGGCTGATTGGTCGGCTATTTGAGCAAGTAAAGGGGGCTTTACTATTCTTAGGTAGCAGAATGACTTTTGCTTCCCTCCAAGCCTGAGGTCACACACTTTCTAGTAGGCTTAAATTGAAGATAAGGTCAATAGGAGTCGCCACATAGTCCGCTATTATCCTCGGTAATTTTCCATCCAGGTTTTCAGACCCCAGGAGCTTGTAATTGTTGATAAACAACAATCATTTGTTCTCCTCTTCCACACTCACGTTACGGAATTCAAAATTACAGTTCTTGTCTTTCATAATTTGGTCAGATATACTTAGATGTGTAGTGTCAGTGATGTTGCTGGCATGTCATACCTAAATGTGCTAATCTTGCCAATGAAATAAATAATTTCATAAATGTGTCAAGTGCAACGTCTGTTTGCTCCTCATTACACACTACAGACCAACAAATAGTATTTACATCAACAACATAGGAATCACTACAAAACTTATTGTATGACCTCTTATTCACTATATTAGGCCTAGCCTTTGGAACTTTGGTTTTCCTAGATATGGCTACTATTTTGGATGCCAAAAGTCTGTGTAGCCAATAGAGAGTCAGAGTCCCGAGTGTGGGAACAAACATAGTCTGTCTGTAACGGGATTCCTCTTCTGAGGAGGAGTAGCGAGAAGGATTGGAGGACCAATGCGCAGCGTGGTAAGTGTCCATAACGTTTATTTTAAGACATAAACTGAACACTATGAACTGAACACTACCGAAACAGTACCGTGTGGCAACAAACACTCACACGGAAACAAACACCCACAACTCAAAAGTGAAACCCAGGCTACCTAAGTATGATTCTCAATCAGAGACAACTAACGACACCTGCCTCTGATTGAGAACCATACTAGGCTGAACTCAAAACCCCAACATAGAAAAACACACATAGACTGCCCACCCCAACTCACGCCCTGACCATACTAAATAAAGACAAAACAAAGGAAATAAATGTCAGAACGTGACACTGTCCCACGGTTGGGTAAAGAAAGTTTGTAGTCACAAAGTATGCAGGAGTCATGAGGCAAATAGCAAAATAGCAAAATGCACATGAAAAAAACAACATATAACGACTTGGGGCTAGTGAGTTCAACGTGATCAATACATATTGATGATTTCATTCCTGTGCTGTTTATTACTACCCTGATAGGTTGACTGATCACAGTTTGAAGCTTTTTCTTGAGTGGGCAAGTTGATGAAAGCCAGTCAATATTTAAATGACCCAGAAAATATACTTCTCTGTTGATATCACATACATTATCAAGCAGCTTCCCACAAGAATGGGCTTTCGGTGAGACAGAAGAACCTATAGCCATATTACTTCAACAGTATGTATGATAATGTGTATGATAATGAGGCTCTCATGATGGCTGATTTCATTAGGCAAAGGCATGGCACCAGAACCCTAGATATCTACTGTAACACGGTCCAATGCGCTGACAAGCAAGAGAAGGGGTGATAGCCTATCTCACCCCAACTGCTAGTCCAAATCTAAATACACAACAATCCACTGGGTACACACTGGTTGACTCAATGTTGTTTCCAAGTCATTTCAATAAAATGAGGGTGAACCAACGTGGAATAGACGTGGAATTTATGCCTTTGCCCAGTGGGAAGGCCTGTTGCACTTGTTGTTTCATTTATTCATAACACTAATCCAATAGGGCTCAAGCGTATTAACGCAACTAAGAATAGACCTCATTAACCTCTGTGTTCAGATATCTTTACAAGCCACTTATAGCAGGCCCTTATTATGTACAGACATGGAACACGTATTTAAAATACATAACCTGGTGCTGCAGCTTCAAATGTCAATGATTCTGACTGAAACAAATGCTTCAACAGCTCATTCAAATATTCAACATGCACACCCAAAGCAATAGATATCCTAAACTCTATAAACCTGGGGCTATTGATTCCTATTGTTGTAGTCTTCATACCCATAAAGGACCCAGTACTTTGCTCCACGCATGGCTAGGTTGTTTTATCTGTGTGATGAATGTGTGTCTCTTATCTTCACCTTTGAAGGAATCCGTCCAACAGGGTGTGGCCATTGCAACACATAAACCATGTGACAGCTCCTCTCCGTCTCAGCACTTCATTGCACTGGGCAGGCTGGGCAGCTGTGGAGAGGTGGTGCCCCTGATGTGCCAGAACATGGAGTCCCATTCCTGATTGAGATGGATGAGCAGATAACGCAGCTGCACCTGGTGAACGGTACTAACCAGTGGTGGAGTGGCACTGCAAGCTTCTATGTAAAATGCATGCGGCATACTGCACTACTGATGTAGCAACTCAGCGAATCGATGTACACAGTTTCCCCTTGGTATGTCAAAGGAGAGTGGGACAAATTTAAATATGAGGGGATGTATGCCTCATTTAATGGTAAGCGTTTTGATATTTTGGATATTAATGGATGTACAACCTTCACTACTACCCTGTTTACATCTGACATCTCACCTTATTTCTCCCATCTACATTGCCTGAGTGTACAAAATATATAATCCTATGAAACCCACATGCTGACCTCTTTGAGCCCTCTACTGAGTCTGAAGACTAGGATTGGCAAGGACACAAATACCTCCTATCTCTGGAGACTGCCTACAGAGACATAGCCTATTATTCCAGAAACTAACAACATAAATATTGAATGCCTGAAAAAGAGAAAGGAAAAAATAATCCCAAAAAAACGGCTACCTTTCTGACCATAAGACTACATTCAAACTGAGGTCCATCAGTGGTTGGACAGCGAATAATACCTTCGCTAGCTGCTAGAGATAATATTGTGTTGCCATTGTTTTTTAACGTTTGCATAACTCTGTGTTGTTGTTTTTGTCGCACTGCTTTACTTTGTCTTGGCCAGATCGCAGTTGTAAATGAAAACTTGTTCTCAACTGGCCTACCTGGTTAAATAAATGTTAAATAAATTTAAAAAATAATAATAATGATAACTTACTTTTTGATTTCCTATGTTCTCTTTTGAACTAAATACATAAAGACTCTTAAAAAACATTTCAAAGACTGCATCACTTATGAGCACATTAATTGGTGAGCTAACTAATTACTTTGCATATTGTCCTGTATAGTAACGCCGCTTTCAGGAGTCTACCTAATACAACCTGTAGTTTTCTATGGCTACTTTGTTACGTGGGAAAAGGCTATGTGGCGCTATTGTAAATGTACAACTAGATTCAGCACCATGGTGAGCTCGGAATGCCGAATTATGAAGTACAGCACCACTGGCCAGTGGACAGCGACCGTAATACACAGGGTCCGCTCTGCTGCCGCGCTGTAGCATTCTAGTCTACTCATGGTCATTAATAATATGTAATATATATATATATAGAAAAAATGCCGTTACATTGGGCTTCGCTTCCTTCTCAACGTCTCAACGTCGCGCCTAAGTCGCGCCTAAGTCTATGAGAAAAGCCTGCCTTGATTTGCAACCCATGGATAAAAATCGGAACATTCACATTCGTTCCTTATGCATTCGATTAGTCGGTACTGAACTGAATAATAGACGGCTGTAGCTTAGCAGTCAGTGTCCCCAAGCGGCCATTGGGCTTTTCTACAGTGATACACATTCTCCAGTGCTGCTGCTAACTTGAGAAAGTCGACGTTGTGCTGATGCAGACACGCCCGTGCCACTTGCGCTCCAAGCAGGCTGGTCTGTGCTTTCAACCAACATTGGCAACTTCAATGGAGGATTCAACTGACGTAGTTATGTGTGGCCCATGTGTTCTGTATTCAAGCACCTTTTGATCTGAATGCCCACACAGCTTCAGTGGTTGTAGCCAAGCAACACAAACATATGATAATGAATGCAGAATGCATGCTGCTTCTACAGACACAGACCGGCCTTGAACCAATCTATTATCTGGCTTTGTTCTCTCTGGTTATTTGATTACACACATCACGTAGAAATAGCCTAATTAGGGTCCATTACAACGAATCCATATAAGGGTAAGTATTCCTTAGGAAAATATCCTTATAGGCAGCTGCATGACTCTCCACCACACAGGTTAAATTCCAAACCAGGTGAATAACCCAATACTGCGAAAGGTCAATTGAACTCGTTGTGTGTTACTAGGCTACAATGTCAACCATCTCATATGAAAATTAATATGAGTCATCTATCAACATACAACAATCTTATTATGTTGGTTGCTTTACCCAGGCTGTCCGTTGTCTCACAGCACTAGTTGTAGGCTACAGCCTACTATTTATCATCCTTATTTATCATCTTGATAGGACGCTTTTGCACCTATACAGATGTAGGTTACAGGCTACGTGACTTAAATCAGCAAAATCATTTAACACAACTGGTCCAGAGCATCAGACGCTATTTATATCATAATGCAATTAGTCAGACAATACTTTAAATTGAATAGCCTATGCGGCATGCACGCATTAATAGCCCATAGTCTATACTGACAAATGGCAGAGCAGTTTCTGTTAGCATCACCTGAACATTAAATACCTATCAAGATATCTGTAAACACTACACACAATATTAAATCATCCACCAACGTGTGAGGCCGAAAAAAGTGTATAGCACAACACTAATTTGCCATTTATTGAGCATGCAATTGCTGTGATCAAAGATAAAATACATGACTGACTTACCTTTACGGGTGATATTAATAGGATACGCCGCGGATGTTTATGGGTAGGCACATGGGCGTTATTTCCACTGTTCAAACATTGTCTTACTGAAGCATTTTTAGTCGAAGAGGAGTGAAATTGACGAGAAAGGTATAACCAACAACGGGTTGACTTTAACTTCAGAAATTGGTCGACCAATTGTTAGGCGAAGTCCTTTCTTAAACCATAATTATCAAAAATCCAGTGACCGAGGCAGATGTCATGGGAAAGATATATCCCTGATACCTGCATCGGGTTAAAACCCCACCTTAATCCCAATACAATCCAAGTGAGACTGAAAAAGATATGCAAACGAAAAACCAAATCCGAAATCCAGCTATCGTCCCAGGAAAGTGTAGCCTGTCAAATGAGTAGCCTGTCAAGTGAGCCTTGCCGCTTTGAATAAGACACGTTGGGCTGCATTAGAGGTATATTCATATAGTGCAATATGCATGTACCAATATTGGCATTATGAATGATGAAGGTAGAAAGCCATGCAGTTAAGGATCCTTTGAAGCAATGGGTTGTCAGGCTAGTGTTTCTGAACGGACACGCGATTGAAACATTCAGCCACACCGTTTCTGATAATCTGCTGATCTAAAAGTCTGAGATGGTTGTGAAGGTCGACGACTACAATGACAGCCTAGAATAGATAACCACTATTTATTTTATTTTATGATAATCAAATCAAGGTTGCCAAACATCCTGCTCTCCTTGATAATGTTGGCCGTTAACTTCCCTTGTCGTTTGAAGGAACACCACCCACGCATAGTTTAAAGCGTGTATTTCTCTTGATAGCCAATATATGCTTACCCACGCGAGCAATTAGTTTTCATACATGGCTTGCTTCTTTGTCCACTCGTTCTGCAAAAACAATGCGGTCGATTTTTCCGGGCAGGGTAGTGGCAGAATTAATCCTGCTTCATTCCATAGAGCGAGCAGGCAAGATTTTGCAATGCGTCTCTACTCAACAGCATAACACTTGCGTAATAGGAGGATCACGACTGATAGGCTTACAAATGAATATATATTTCCTCACCATGATGTCTTGAACAGATGCAGAACAGAGAAAATATTTACAAAGTGACCCACAGACGAATTAATGTTACACGAAGAACATTACTTTGCGACATATTCTCTATGACAAGCACAGCATTGCAGCAATGTGATGTCATTTAATTTAAGGTAATACACCAAACATTGCGTATTCTGGTCTCGGATGGGATGCTGATTAAGGTCTCTGATTTCTGGAGAGTTTATCCGTATTGGTGGGATGCCAAAGTGACATGGGATGGGACTTCAGGATGGGCTGGCTGTTGTGACCAGTGCATAATGAGATACTGCGTGGGGGGTTGTCTGAATGCCAGTTGAGCTGCACATTGTAAAAGTATTCGTTTTCAGATGATCATCCCTTTCTTCGTCACTCTCCACCTAATCCATATCTCATGGAATGTTGATGGAACAAATAGAACACATCATCTTTATTTTACAGGTGTAAACCTACCCCTATGGAAATGTGGTTGAGAAAAGTATATTGGTCAGGATCAGGATTACACTGACACCACCATAATGCTCTCTTAACGGTGTTTTCACATATAGTCCTCTTTAAAATAACCGATCTCAGTCCTCTTTAAAGGGGGGGGGGGGTAAAAAAGCGAAAGAACTCAGTTCTCTTTGTATTCACATTTCTATGTTTAGAAAGGAACCAAGGTATTTTTCCAACATGCACTCTTAGTTTTTACAAAGTACAGGACAAGCCATTCAATCAGAATGTGTTATCAGACAGCTACTTACATTTTGGAAGCTAATAGATTGCATTTCATTAAAATATGGGACATATTAATTGTAATCAGAAGATACTATTAACATGTACACTACAGTTCAAAAGTTTGGGGTCACTTAGACATTTCTCTCTACGCCTATGTAGATATTCCATTAAAAATCAGCCGTTTCCAGCTACAATAGTCTTTTACATTAACAATGTCTACACTGTATTTCTGATCAATTTTATGTTATTTTAAATGGACAAAAAATGTGCTTTTCTTTCAAAAACAAGGACATTTCTAAGTGACCCCAAACTTTTGAACAGTAGTGTACATTTATTTGCGTTCACCTTGCCCTAAAAAAGGGAACCGGACCTCGGAATTCAAGCGAACCGAACCCAGACCTCCTCTCGAGATGGTCTCAGTTCGGTTCGCTTCGGGGGCTCTTTTGAGGGGTCCGAGTTCCTTAAGCGAACCGATCTGAGTTCACAAAAATTGGCTGAAAGGGACCAAGTGTGAAAATACCTTAAGACACCTCATAGTTCCTGACACACTCAGTCCTGTGCTGGATCAATGAAACTGGCCAAACAGTGCATGAAGAGACAACCTCGTGAATATCCACCCACCATAAAAACAATGGGTAATCCACTCAGGGCTGCAAAGTGAGATACCACCAGCCACATCATCTCATGGTGAAATGAATTGGGAGCATGTATAGTTGTGTGCTCTCTACAAGCTCTTTGTAAGATGAGGAACACTATTCTGTCCAACTTAAAGAACTGCATCTGGAAAAGCTATTGATGCCTGTTGTTAAAATGGCCAGCTTCAGTCAACTGATTCTAGCCATCCTTTATGGTTAGTTCAGGTCGGGCAGCTTTGTCTCCTATTCAGAAGACCCCCAATTTTGTTAGTGTCTTATTGGTCAAGGTCACTTCACATACTTATTACCACATCTCGTTCAGCCTATCAGCAGCCTTGATTTCGGGCGCTTCAGTTTCAGTTGGTCTATGACCCCAGTACGCTGTGTGGCCAGAAACGTGCCTTCCCCATCCTGATGAGCACTTCCACAGTTTTCCCTCCTTCTGAACTTTTCCTCCTGTGGACTGTGCATGCATCTAAATGAACATATAGTTAATGTCTGTTCTCACTGAACATGATTTTCAGTTGTCTGAACCATGAGTGGTCAGATGTGTGTGTGATGTGTAAATGTGGACATCTTCTTCCATTAAACTCCCCTTAACTTGGACATCCGCCGCCTCATCCTTGTTCTGGCCGTAAATTCTGTGGTGGTTGCTACCGGCCTTAAGCCGGCACCAACGATTTCTTATTACATTCATGTTCCATCGATTCTCTACAACCCTACCCCTATTTTTCACCTGTAAAGCAGCTAAATGTCACAAACTGTATGGGACAGGAGAAAGTGCTGACTGAGGGAGTGTTTCCTGTGGTGGTTATTCAAGTCTTTTATGTGTATACATTTTTTAAAGTAATTTATCACAGAACTCGACACCCAAGTCCCAAGTCGAGGAAGATTATGGCAACAAAAAACCACTGTTGCCAGCTGGATTCATCAAAAAGGCTTGCTGCTTTAACTGTCTGCCATGAAATATTATGACAGACATCAGGTCATGCTTATAAGACATTTTATAACAATACTTCACTGCATTTGAGATTGTGTATTTACCTACAGTATCATCTTGACACGTTGTGGTCATTATGTTTTCGTATAAAGGGTGTTTATCTAAAATATTATTATAATAACCTTTCAATAATTGACTTCAAAAGAAAGATCCAATGTTAACAATCCAAGAAAGACCATGTGGGGTGTGTTGCTCATACTCACACAATGATCTAACCATAACAACCTAATATCCCTCAACAACAATCATTTGCGCAATTGAATACTGGGATATTTTGCACAGTTTTCGTTTACTTGTTAATTGTTCATAACGAAATGTTGTAAATGAGAGCAAACCCAGCATGATTTAACATGCATGTACCTCTACCAACAGAGAGATCCTTTCATCATCTGCATACTCAGAGTCTGTATAGCCTGCAGAATTTAAAGTCCATGAATATATGTGTGTTCATGGTGTAGATGAATGCATAGGGCTCATGCACTGCATGCTGATAGAAATAGAAAGAGAGCAAAGAAGGAAAGTCAATCAACCGTTTGTCAGGCTGCAACCTATGAGGCCAGGCTCCCTCTCCCCATAATGCACTGTAAAAGTGATTGATTGGTATGATATTGAGAGATTGTCCATCTGAACTGTCCTCACTCACCAACGTGATGAAATTACTGTGCACTGATCTTTGAAAGCGTAATCGCAGATTAGGTCAGTGCTATCCATCTATTCTAATGCGGAAACTTGCCATTTCCTAAAGTGCAGATCATACAAGAGGCAAATACACACGCACAGATCCAGAACTCACCACCAAGACACTAATATCCCTAGAGGCTGTGCTTAATGTTCTGGAACATATTAGAAGTTGATGCTTCCTGGCCCGGGTACAGGTGCACATGTGCCTGATATGTGCATTCTCGGCAGGTCGGCTACTGCGTAGCAATCTAGAGGTGCCAAAAGCCCCAGGCCTAGATTCACAAAACCTTCTAAAGAAGAAATGTCTTCCTAACTGCCATTTTTTCCTTAACTATAGACTTAAGAAGAAAGTTAAGCAAAGTTGCTATTCCTCAAAAAGGTTATTGGAAAATATACTGCGCTGTTTCTTATGTTTCTCCTTAAGAAAAAAGTTAAGGAGAAATTGGATTCTTGAAAATAAAGTCCTTGGAAATGTTTTTAATTCCAACAAAGCTAAACCCTGGTCTTAAACTCAGGGCAGTGAGAGAAAAAGCTCATGGAAGCAGTTGAACATGTGTAATTCACTCACAAACTTCCTCTGAAAGTTTCAGTATTGATTATTTTAAACCAAAGAACATGTTTTAGAACAGTACGAAATATGCTAACATGATTGCTATTGCTATCTAAAACAGTTGCCTTGCAACACACATCTTAAGAACATTCTAAGAAGATATTTGAGAAGCTCGTAAGAAAATCATTCAATCTTAAGATATTGTTGAGGAATTGCACTTACAAACTATCTTCTAAAGTTATATTTTTTAAGTTTTTTAAAGTTTTTGCATAAGAAGTGTTTTGTGAATCTGGGCTTGCCTGTCTTGTCTGCCCTGTCTTTTTACTGTTGTTTCATTTCTTTACTTACTTATTGTTCACCTAATACCTTTTTTGCACTATTGGTTAGAGCCTGTAAGTAAGCATTTCACTGTAAGGTCACCTGTTGTATTCTGCGCACTGCGCACGTGACAAAAAACATTGATTTGATTTGATTTGAAAGCCTATGTAACTTATGATTGCCAGGAAGGCCAAACAAATGTGGCCGTTTTGGCCTCTAAAATGTGCTTATTATTATCAAATGACCTCCCCACTATTAATTATTTTAAAGTTCACTACAAATTGAGAAATGTTATGAAATAGTGATCCATTGTGACTACTATGCTTGACTACACAGGAGCCTTGTGCCACTCACCGCTCTGCTCAGGAGACAATATAGGATATAGCTACATGTTTTCATTAATGTTAACGCAGGTAACATCTGTTGAACAATGTAACTATCGCATACCATGTGATAAATCTGTCTGAAACACTGGATAACCACGACTGTTTATATCCAAGGCTTCCGGTATTGACTCAGACATCATCTAGGAGTGTTGGGTTGACTCTCTCAGGCAGGATGAAAACATCTACATCGACCATGATCCTTTGCTAGTTACGGCCCACTTTCACCATGATCCTTAGCGATTTTTGGTGCCATTCAGCCTCATTCAGCAATATGGCGTGTTTCAAATTCATATACTTCATGCGCCATTGGGAGTTTTCCATAGGAATACGTGGAGGGCGTCAGCTCTATCACTATATGGTTTTAATGTCTATGGATATGGGTCCAGCTCAAAATGTCATTTTTGACACAACATAGTGGCCCTCAATCAATTTCCATTAAGAACACTGCAGTCCCCTATTCCTTCTTGGTGAGTGAGCCAAAAGGAGTCCTAATCAGATGCATCAGTTCCTGTGCCCATGCTCTCCTGTGTAGGCCTTTGTGGCTTGAATGATGATCAGCATTATTTTATTCAGGTATATAGAATATTAAATAATACTGTGATGAGCCATTGTTTAGGACCTGCAGGAACAGAAACATCATTACAGTACGTTAGATGGTGGTGATTGTCATGTGTCTATTTCTATATCTCAGTGAGCACATTATTTAATCACTCCTACAAAATACTGTCCCATTGTGCGAGATGTTAGATATTCGTCTTAATGCAACATAAACCTCATATCACAATGATGAGAGCATGCAGCCTCCCTGTGTTTTTCATTATAACAGCCTGTAATTGGCTTGTCAGCAGCGATGTTCACACCCAGAGGAAATACATCCTGAGAGAACAGAACAGTGTGTATCCTCCATGGTCAACCTTACTGGATGTGGTCCATTGTGTCCTGATGATTTTCGTCTGTGGGTTAGCACATGCCTCAAGACCCTGATGGATAAATAAAAAGCTCAATTGTGTTTTTCAATAGGATCATTAAAATGTGAATTGTCCATATTATGCTTGATGTGTACGGTCAGTCAACAGGGTTTCCTAGCTTGTGTCTAAAACTGGGGATAACCATGTGACATAGTGATAATGACTCATACACACCAACTAAAACTATAGCTACTGCAACACAAATTACCCACAAAAGATACATAACACATTCTGCATCCATTTAGAGGATGTATGCCATTTAGCAGACACTTTTATCCAAAGCAACTTACCTACACATGCTATATGGGCGGGGACCAGGCATGCATACATTTTTTTTGGTGGTCCCGGGACTCAAACCCACTATCTTTTTGTTGCAAGCAAGCTCTACCAACTGAGCTACAGAGGACCACATTGTAAGCACTGTCTGAACTATTCTCTTGGTTTGATGGATTTGTATTTCATTATTGTTAATTGATTGCTTCTATTGTGTTACTAATTGTGTGATTCTGTGATTATGGCTGAGCTACATGAAATAACCGCTGCCTCACAGTGACACCATGTGCTGTTTTTTAACAAACCATCATTCTAATTAAGTGTTGATTTATGTTCATTTTATGCATCACTCAAACAATGTTGATGCATATACATATACCTCATTCATTTTAAATAAGGAAACAGCAACAGAAGGTGTATTCGGGTGATGGTGTGGTTCATCAACGACTTTGTTTCTAATTACCTTTCCTCGCATATTGTGTTTTAATTCTGCCTCCCAACTGAAGCCAAAGGTCTGTTTCTGAAATAGGCAGACAGAAAGAAGGAGTCAGGATCACTATCTGAGGGAAAAATCTCAGCACTACATTTTTCAGAGTACCATGGCAACCGGGCAGTCAAAAGAATTTTGATGAGAGCAGCAGGGAAGGAGATGCTGATGACAAGGGAGACAATTTGTTACCCCAATTGAAACAGCAACAGAGCCTGATTTCATGCATAAGTATTTTGCCATAGTTCTTATCTGGACTAACAAAAACACTGATGTCTTCTCCTTTTATCCTATTGCAATAGTCCCTCTGTCAACGAAGTCTGCATCATCTTGATTTCCCTTAGATGAAGTACTCAGTTCAGGTTGCTGTTGCATCAAGTACACTGAGACAGCAACTGAAGCATTAGCATAGCGATGGAAGGTGGATACTGAGATGTGATTGGCATTGCTGCAGCATGAAAACCTGCACATGCTACTGTGAATGGGCGGGACCAGGCAGTGCTTTTTGAGAAACTCAATTTCACATCGCATTGGGGGGAAGTGGCAATCAGCATAATGGTCCAGCTGTCTATCTTGGGCAGCCCTTCTCTTACCCATCCAATCTCACTGCTCAGTGCTCGGCAAACAGAACGTTGTCTTGACAAAAATAATCAACACAACATTGAGATCCAGAGACCGTCTGTCAGCACAGAGCCGGCTGAACAAATATCACACACACCCACGGTTAATTTAAACATCTTTTACACAAGTCAGTAGTACACAACCCTCTGCTGAATATTATCAGTTGATGACTTCTTCAGTGGAAACACAAGCTTACTAAAAGTCCCCCTCCATAAAGATTTTGACAGGAAACAGCATTAGCATTTGTCAACATTGATGAACAGTTGTTTCATGTGTCATGTCTATAACAATTTAATTTGCATTGAAGTTAACATACTGATGGATGAAGGTGGCATCAATATGTACGCCTGATGATACGTGAAGAGAGTGTAGGGCGCATACCTACTGTATTACCATGTCATCCCATCACTTTCATACCTGCAGTAACATTTCTTCAAGATCATCAAAATACAGCGCATTTCTGCATTTACTTGGCTGCACCACCCACAGTGAAAACAGGTCTTCTACGGTTGTATGTAATTGTAACAGTTGAAGCTAACAGTTCTAATATTTAAATTATGTTACACCCTCTAGTTAAGTGCTTATTATCTGCTAACTCAAAATTCTGAGAAAGCTAATTTAAGGTCAGAGCAGAAAAGCGAGAGGAAATCCACATCTTAATGAAATGTAATCTCATAAAAATTCCAAAATCCAAATGGCATTAAGGCTCAGAGAGGCGCTACTAATAAGTGAGCTACGTAACTTTCTTCCCTAAAATCTCAGATTGAGCTTGAGGGTGAGAGAAAGGTTACAGGTGTAGGATCTTAATTTGATGCAGGAAATGTAAAACTTGTAGTGCATTTGAGGTTTCAAAAGGCTTCTGAAGTTTGGAATTTTCACGTTTTAATTTCAGACTTCATTTTCCCTTACGAAAAATGTATCAAGGCCTACAAAAATGTCCATTAATAATAATCCACATAATAATTCAAATGTCTTGCTACTGCAGGATTATTCTCCTGCTGTAGCAAACTGGCTCAAATTAAGATCCTATATCTGTAGTTGATTAGATAACTGCGGGGGATACCTATATACTGAGCTGGTGGAGGTGAGCTTTAAGGTTCCTGTTGCTGGTTTTATGGACCAGTAGAATAGATGATTGTTAGGGTTCAGTGGCTGAATGGAATAGAGGGGAGCAAGGTGAAGGTACAGGAGGATGCTGGCTAACACAGGGGAATGCTACAGTGACAGAGGGCCCTACCTGGGAGCAGAGCAGCCCTGATCTCTTCCACCCCGGGACCCAGGCGGCCAGTCAGGGTCAGGGATGACTCTCTGATGGAGGAGTGTGTTATCAGTGCGGGCAGGCAGGCTAAATCACTGGTTGAGCAAAGGTTACAGCCACTAGTCTGTTCCTCTGCCTAGGAGGACAAGTGGGTAAGTGACAAAGCAGACTGAATCACAGGGGAAAAGCTCAGGGGTGAAGGACGGGTGGAGGAGGGTGGGGGATGGTGACTTTATCCCCCCTGGGCCAAGGCTGTGGTTTATACATTACTAACGCTCAATGATGCAATGCAAAATCAAATCAAGCAAGTGTATAATGAGACAAGTAATCTGTGAACAGCAACAAGCTTCCTGTGGTTGATTGTGGGAGTGTAAACAATTATGAAAGACATGAAATCTGTTGAAATCTAACTCCTGGCAAAAACAACTCCTTGTTTTTCAAGCTTGGTATTGGAGTCATAACTCAGTATATTATTGTGCTCATCGTGTGTACAGAAATAGAGGTGCCAGTGAACCATTTTCACCTTCTCACAGTCATTTGTAAACATTACAAGAGTGGTAACCGAGCACATTTATTATTTTTACACTGAGCTTGTATGGAGAACTACAGGAGTACTACAGTATGGAGTACTACAGGAGTACTACAGTATGGAGTACTACAGGAGTACTACAGTATGGAGAACTACAGGAGTACTACAGTATGGAGTACTACAGGAGTACTACAGTATGGAGTACTACAGATTTTGAAAGGACATTTGTCTTGTTTCAACTGGCTTATAGACAGCGCTCTCTTAAACTACTACTCTAGTAATTGCATGGTAATACATTAGACTATGCATGGTTCCATTAGTTCAGCTGTTCAAATAGAGAGACAAGCTGTTTCAGAGGCCTTTACACCATCACTGCTATGGAAATACTAGTCAGTCATAAAACTTACCCTGCTTCACACACCCAGAAAATAGTGGTTTCTTGGGATCTTTCTGTCTTTTAACTGCCCGGCACAATCTCATACTCAATTTGCGCAAATATGTACAAAAGTATTTTATGCATGATGGGCAATGGTGTTCTACATGGCCTTTTTTTGTGTCCCACATTTATTTAGATATTTAAAAAAACATGTTAACAACCCAATATTGTTAATCAACCAGGTTATTACAGAAAAATGATAATAGTAACCGTACATTGTTGTTTTTTAAATTAACGCCAATACTGTTTTCTATGCTTATTTTCACTTAATATTTCAGGATAATAGTGCACTGGTAGTCAGCAAAGCCCTTTTTCATGTAGGCAACAGCAGGCCAACCCGATTTTCTTCATAAAGTATTTCATATTTCGTGGAGCCTACATTACACAATTTTCTTCATAATGTATTTAATACAAGACTCCACTTTTTAATTTACATTACACAATTTCTTTCATCATGCATTTTATACAAGTCTGTGTCGAATTTTATGAGGGTTGCCAGATTGGAGAAAAAATATCGTTTTTTTTTTGTGTGTGTTATCGATGAAGGTATTTGATTGGGAAATGGAGATACATTTTTAGGATGGGAAATTATAATACACACCATAATACACAAACACTTACACACATATACACGCACCCACTTTCTTTTATACTCATGTTATAGCCTACTCTTGACTTTTTTATGAATTATTTTTAACAAAATATTTGTATCTAGTTGTCATGTATTCATTATCTTTAACTGGTTAAATGTTTGTAGTTTGTATGTTTCAGTAATGAATACTATGGTTAAATAGTCGTAAAGCTCTGCTTGATTTGGCTTTTGGTATATTTTACATTTTTATACATATTCTGTATTTCCACTGAAGAAAGCAATAATTAACCAACACACTACTGTAATTAAATGAACACTACCTGTATTAAAACGGAAATTGCTCTTCGTAAATAAATGGTGAGAAATGCTCAGTCTGAAGCCATTCGACTATGGGTTTCACAGCCCTATAATAATTAAACAAGTTCTATCAGCTTAAAAATGGTTTATTTACAACCTCTGGGGTATAACATGTTGGGCAAAGTGGTACAGGAGAGTCTGACATATAACCCCTAACTTGAGTTCAGTTTTAGCCAATGAGAACCAAGAGGGGCCTAGCTTGATCCTTTATGACTGGGAAAGGACTTGATTCTAGGCCATATAAAATCCTACATCCATCTCATTAGATCAGAACAGGATGGATCAACATATTACTGGTTTACATCCTAAAAAAAGGCTAGTTGTGTTTTGTTGCGTAACACACTTACATTATCTGTCTACCCATATGATGTGGATCATTGAAAGGTTATTAGATGTATAAGCTTCAGTAACAAAAGAACACCATGGTTGTAATAACACTTTATACAGATCGTTTGTAAATGTGTAGAATGTGTTTGTTTTGGGTCCACGCTGATGTGTTAACTAATTAGAAAGTCAGAGGATTTTGTTCTGAATAACTGGTCAGGGTTTAGCACTTTCCATTCAGCTTCAGGCAACTTTGATGTAAGGCTTGATCACACCTGTAGTGACTACTTCTATCAGTCATGTCCATTGTTGCTTATCCATTGTTCACTAGATATATCAATGTAATTACACCTAACACAATGTTGAAAAACAGAATGCTTCCAACCACTAGATCGCATAACTAGACATGAGCTAGGCATGATCCCAACACTTCTACCAATGTAGCGGAAGAAAGTGAAAGCTTCAACAGGGACTCTAACCAGAGCTCATACGTAGCAAAGTGAGCTCTAACGGCCGTTGACATGAAAGCCCAGTCGGCCTCTGGGCAGAGGCAGTAGGCCTACAATGCTGTCATATGCCTTGTTACAACAGCCTAAGTATATAACATGATTGATATGACCGTAATAATTATCATGAAATGGCCTTGGAAGTGCCATAAATGTAAGCCAACGTAATTCATTATTGTACATTAACCTGTTTAACTGCATTGATATGGCTTAATTGATCATAGTCCAGACTTGTTATAGTTGCAAATAACATGCAGTTGCTCCAGAGGAATTTAAACCAAACATATTTCTGTTTCCACACATATATTAATGAATTAATTTCCCATCATGAAAATGTATTCCCATTCCCCAATCAAATACCTTCATGGATAAAACAAAAAAACAGACAAATATAGCTAATTACTCCAATCTGGCAACCCTTATAAAATCTGTCATAGCACCAGTATCCCAAAGTATTAAGGCAAAAACTACTATTATATTACGTTTTTTTCTAAATTCAATTAGGCAAGTCAGTTAAGAACAAATTCTTATTTACAATGACGACCTAGGAACAGTGGGCTAACTGCCTTGTTCAGGGGCAGAAGGACAGATTTTTACCTCATCAGCTCGGGGATTCGATCTAGCAACTTTTCTAACCACTAGGCTACCTGCCCCTGTTGATCACCTATTTCGATGACAACCTGGTTGATTAACAGTATTGGGATGTTAACATGCTTGTTTTTTATATAAATAAATGTGGGACTCAAAAAAGGGCAGTGTAGGACACCATTGCCCAAAATGCATTGCTCCAATAACTTTGAAAAGATTGTTCCCGATGTTGCCCCCCAAACATATTTTCCTATGAATTAAGTCTCACAAAAATGTGTCTTTTCATACGAATTAAGTAGCAAGCCATTTTGGGTATTTTTACACTAATTAATCGACAATCTTATGAAATACGTTTTGTACATAATATGAACACGAATAATATTGCACGATTGTGTTGAAATGTCATATACGTTTATGAAACGTCATCTTCTCCCGTCTGACAGGGATCATACTGCAGCGTTTTCTTGATGTTGCTAGTTATGCAAAATACAAAAGAGGAGTTGGTGCAGTTGTTAGCAGAAAGAGAGAAAGTGCTCCCTCTCTCGTTATACAGTAGAGCAGCGCGTGCAAAACGTTCCCTGACTGACAATGAAAATAGGCTTCACACTGTGCTGCATTTGACAGTCCTTTGTCGAGGAATCCCGAGTTGGACAGCGGTGCTTCAGGTCACACAGCTGTTGTTGCTCTTTCCGCAGTGCAGCGGAGCGTGTACACAGGAAGAGGCAGTGCGCTAAATAGCTGGGAGAGGCGGAGCCACCCTGTGCCCTGTGGGCCTCCGCAGCAACTTCAGTAGATAACAGTCAGCCCAATCAGACATGTTTTGGCCCGTGGCATTTTTCCTTTCCACCACCGTGATTATTACCACAGCCGGGATCCAGCCCCTCCGCTTTAATACCCCATTAATTTCCCCTGGCGCCCATCATTCAATATTCAATAGCTACTGTTCTGCGGCTCCAACTGTGGATCAAGCTGTTGAGGTTGCCTCCCTCCGTTCCTCCGTCCAATATCATCATCAATGCTCAGACAGGCATCTCGACAAAGGTGGAACACAAGCTGCTCTTTCAGAACGGGAACATAACCTGCTGTAGTTGGGAATATAGATATAGAGAGTCACGGTACTTCATGTTTTGAAAAAAGGGATTTCTTTATTTGATCAAGTTAATGAACATGTCCAATTTTGAAGATATTTCTGAACTGTGGAGAGAAACACTGTGGGGATATACAATTAATCTTTAATTGTGTTGGTTTTATTCTATACACAATAATCTATTTCACACAGTGTGAGAGGTTATAACAATGCACTAAATGTTCTATTCAACCGCCTAACAGCATACGCTGAAAAATGGAAATTAGAACCAATGAATTAACTTTCAAATGGATTGAAAAGACAATCAAAATATGTTTTATTTATAATTCAGTAAACCAATATAACTGTAGTAGGAAAGTGTTAACAGTTTAGAAAATGACTTGATAGAAAGACTAAGTCATAGGAAGGTCAGATAAGAAATAAGATAACTAACTAGACTTTTAGGAAGAAGTGAGAACCAACTGACAGGCCAGGTCATCTTCTGATAATGCTTTCTCTCTCTGTGACTAATGTGAGGTCAGAGAAAAGACCAGAGTCACTGAAGCTTCATCCTAGAGTGGCAGTAACAATTTAAGGTGACACTTACTGTCTGACCAGTGGTAATGGCTGCCTGCCCTCCAATGCCAGCATTCAACTTGCCTGTTAGTGTGACAGGTTGTTCTCAAGGGTGACTGGGTGAACACACTATAGAGTAACGACGTTAGGAGATTATGCCAGAGACATTGTCTAAATTGCTTTAAGTGTCAATTCTTGACGTCACATGGCAGCAGAATGAGACTGTAATGGAAAATATATTGTATTAGCCGAAAGTACAATGTCACGTTTTAATGCATTCTCCTCACTGTACTGTAGACTGAGTCCCTGTACTGTAGACTGAGTCCCTGTACTGTAGACTGAGTCCCTGTACTGTAGACTGAGTCCCTGTACTGTAGACTGAGTCCCTGTACTGTAGACTGAGTCCCTGTACTGTAGACTGAGTCCCTGTACTGTAGACTGAGTCCCTGTACTGTAGACTGAGTCCCTGTACTGTAGACTGTGAACAGAACAGGAAATGTGTATATAAAAGGAGATTTGGGTCAGCCATTCTCAATATGACATACTAGGCTGTTTGTGTGAACCTCAACTGGTTTATTCAATATGTTTGAAGTACAGATGAAGTGCAGCCTTGGTACCATCTCAGGTCTAAAACATGCGCTTTCTCATTGCCTTCTCAATGTATAAATTCACATAACGTCTTTGCATTTCCTTACCATTACTTATACATGTATTATGTGCAATGCTAAGATCAAAGTTTCGATTTTTGGAGATTAATGAATTCAAGTCTGGTTTTATTAGGACATACAGTAGATTCACACGCTGCAACTTTGTTCTCTTTATGGCATGACTCAGTTGATGTTCCTCCTCCCAGTCCATGGATACTTCTGCAGGGGAGAGCTGTTCCCCCTCCCAGTCCATGGATACTTCTGCAGGGGAGAGCTGTTCCTCCTCCCAGTCCATTGATACTTCTGCAGGGAAGAGCTGTTCCTCCTCCCAGTCCATGGATACTTCTGCAGGGGAGAGCTGTTCCTCCTCCCAGTCCATGGATACTTCTGCAGGGGAGAGCTTCACATACTGTCAAGATTACAGGCTCAAGGTCTAGCTCCTGCTGTGAGTTCATGAATTCCACAACTCTTCTTGAAGAACTAAATCATTATTTCTGAACTCTCACCATGGGCAGAATATTAGAGGGGAACAAAATGTGTTTACTTCAAGCAACAATAGAGAGCCCATGCTCAGAGATAGAAAAAAGGAGCCATGCTACTGGAGGTACTCTGTGAGTAGAAATAAACTGAATGAAAGAGTACAGCACAGTCTGACCACACATACAGGCAGGCTAATGCTACAATATAGATCCCTTGGTTAGGGTCCAGGAGCATAATACATGGGTCTTCAAATTTAATCTACACTCACTATGCCCATTCAACAACAATCTCCAGATATGCTCTGATATTACAAACAGGCATATCTACACAGACATACACTACTGTACATGAAATATTCTGCTTGTACAAAACGTGATGCTGTTTTCAAATGAAACACAATACCTTGCTCTTGTTAAAGCTTTTAGAATTGAAATATTCTGCTCGAACCAGCCACCCTCGAAGCATCGTTACCCATCGCTCCACAAAAGCCGCGGCCCTTGCAGAGCAAGGGGAACAACTACTTCAAGGTCTCAGAGCGAGTGACGTCACCGATTGAAACGCAATTAGCGCACACCCCGCTAACTAGCTAGCCATTTCACATCGGTTACAATAGAAATATGGCATTTTTTGCCATTCATTGTTATGGATGAAAGATAAGTCTGTGGTAATAACGTTACTTCCACAGCAAATGGAACAATACAATTACATTTACAGGCTGGCATTGTTCTGTGAAAATAAACTATTCTTGGCCTTTATAGATGTACTGTGCACTCACAGGCTGGCTTCTTTGTGCCATTGTCAGGTTCACTCTCTTACCTTAAATGAAACACTTTGTCTAAAACACTCTCTCTAAATTGACATTCTTATCAATGTTCCTGCTGCTCTACTGAAAGATGAATAGATATTGGAGATTCTCATTTCCATGATTACTTGTTAACCCTCAATGAATTTGGTGTTGCGTTTGATGTTGTCAGTTGCCACAGTGGAAATTGCCACAGAGAAAGTTCAAGAGAAAAGGTATTAAAGTCGCTCCGCATGTTTTTATGTGACAGTATAGAGAACTAGCATTTCCAGTAGTGTCCTCTCGCTACCCTTACTAACAGCTGATCTGTGAGTCAAAATGTGTTTTTGTCTTCTACTCGGGTGTAACTTTTGAAATCTGTCTAGTGATTATTCCGTTGATTTAATTGTCCTCCTTTAATGAAAATCTCTCCCAGCTCATTACCAGACTACACATTAGTTATACTTCAACAGAGACACAAAAACGTGCTAAGGCTGATGAAACAGTCAAAATGGAAAAGAAAAGCCTTAGGGACTTGTGGGTTTATTTGTATTACTAATGTACTACAACTACAGCTACATATAGATCTGCTTTCTATTACCGTAAGCTGCCACCCACATTCAGAACCAAAACAAGATACTGTACCTGATCATAGGGACTTAACTTCAGATGCTTGCAAGTACAACTGACAAATATGAATTGATGTCAATGGAAGAATTACACAATGGCTCGAGTTAAGCATACAGTACATATTTCAATTTAGGATTCTGACCTAACGCAGATCTAGAGGTACTGTGTATGTCATGGCATGTGTCCCTACATGTCCAGTGTGCTCTTAGATAGAGAGCACTGCATGTGAATATTGCTCTGAAAGCTTTAGAATAGATAACCAGGCGATAGACATGGACTTAGAGGTGACATGGGATGATCCTCAGTATTTTATAGCAGCTTTAAAAACAAAGTGGCGGATGCAGAGATGTCGTCAAGATACTTTCGATAGAGCTGAAGGAATTATTTGTTTTTGACAGAAGAGTACTCATCAGAGAACAAACAGCTGGTGGTATGGATGCTTGTGCTTGGCAGGTAATGGATTCAACGCCTGGGAAATTAAATGGAGACACTCACTAAAATCACACGACAGTCTTAAAATACATTTCTACCCTACTTTAAAAAAGAGTTATGTTGAGAATTGTTACCATGGTTTGAAAATCAAATCTGGTTGAAAGAACAGCTATGTAGAGAACAAAGGCATATTCCTGATTATGTTACTTCACACTCACAGTCAAGGACATCTGAGTGCATCCAGCGTCATGCTGCCTCTTATTGGCCGACTCAGACTCAACCTTGCACTCTGTTGCTACCCACCTTCTAGCAGCCATTATCAGGTGGGGTAATGACAGACATAAAAGTTGTGACATATGGCCATGCTTTGACAGACCTGTGATCCATGGAGCAAAAAGCCTGAATGTTGAAGTAGGAGGGAAGGACTGAAGTAGCGATGGAGCGATGCCGCTGGGCATCCCTGGTATTTCTTTATTCACCTATAGTGAGGCTACAGACAGATGCTTGTTCAGTCAGAGAGGAGGTAGAGAGGTGGTAGAGAGGTGGTAGAGAGGAGGTAGAGAGGAGGTAGAGAGGAGGTAGAGAGGAGGTAGAGAGGTGGTAGAGAGAGGAAGTGGAGGTACAGCCCTCTCAGAGTCTGACACAGCGCCTCCAGCTCCCTCCTTGATTGCCTGACATTCTTTATCAACAGTCAAGTATTTATGTTTCCTTGGCAACAGCTTCCCGCTGATACAAAGAATCAGACCTCACCTTGAAAGTTTAGAGAGAGGCTGGCAGTCTCTTCTATTTTCTGACGCGTGCAACTGCAGCCTTCGCTTGCCTAGGGAAGTCTGAAGTTGTCATGTCCAATCTTATGTAAGTAAGGTGCTTCCCTTACTGTTCTTCCTCCTCGTTTAGATCATTAACTGCTCTGTTTCTTTTGCTTATTACTTCTGATGGCAGTTGTATGCCTCTGCTTGTATACGGATTAGGTTCACAGTCTGGGAGGCCTGAAACTACATCATGATAGACTTGGAAGAGGTCTGTATGTCTATAGTCTTGGCTGTATCCTTGCCATCAGTATTGTTGGGCCTCTGATGTACTGAGAAGAATGTTTTGGGGACATGTACATTTTAGTAATTTGTCAGACTCTCTTATCCATAGCGACTCATAGTAGTGAGTGCATACATTTTCATAATGGTCCCCCGTGGGAATCAAACCAACAACCCTGACATTGCAAGCGCCATGCTCAACCAACTGAGCTACATGGGACTACAAAACAAGATACTGTACCTGATATCCACAGGCCAGACTGTTCCAATACCCACAGGCCAGACTGTTCCAATACCCACAGGCCAGACTGTTCCAATACCCACAGGCCAGACTGTTCCAATACCCACAGGCCAGACTGTTCCAATACCCACAGGCAGACTGTTCCAATACACACAGGCCAGACTGTTCCAATACCCACAGGCCAGACTGTTTCAATACCCACAGGCCAGACTGTTTCAATACCCACAGGCCAGACTGTTCCAATACCCACAGGCCAGACTGTTCCAATACCCACAGGCCAGACTGTTCCAATACCCACAGGCCAGACTGTTCCAATACCCACAGGCCAGACTGTTCCAATACCCACAGGCCAGACTGTTCCAATACCCACAGGCCAGACTGGACTCATGCACTTTAGAGCTGCAAATGGAGCTACGCTACTTTAACCTGAACTATGCATGTGCATAGCATCAACCAGATGTCTCCCATCCTGTCCTTCATTTCACACAGATGTTCTCAAGGTGTAAATGTAACTACCAGTGTGAGTATAGATGGGTATAACCAAACCCACGCTCTATACAGCACAAATCAAATATGCTGTGCTAAAGTGATACTTGCCAGATTGTTACGAATCAACCTCAATAATTTGAGTCATTGTATGGGTATAAATAACATATTATTGCAACAGATTTGACAAAAATAATTTGGACTTGTCCCACATTTATTTGACACAAGGCTTTTCAGTACATCCTGTACAATAAATGTAGACGTCATACTCTTGGATAAAGAATACAGCAATGTCTTATCCTTGTCCCAAAATAATTTGAGACATTACGCCTTTCAATACATATTATAGAATTACACTTCATACCCTTTGAAAAAGGATATCCTGCCTGATAGTACCATGGTAACGATTTGTAGAATATTCCTCCTCACATGTTCCTACTCATATGTTTGTAGTCCCCCACCATCTATTTCACCAGAAAACAGTTCATTTCAGTTTACTTCAACCCAAGGTACATGTGACATGAACCCCATTCGGCAAACAGCAAGAGACAGTCTGTGCCAGCCTTAATATCACAAAAGTCTTTTGAGAC
Organism: Oncorhynchus mykiss; assembly: GCF_057628025.1. Classification (NCBI taxonomy): domain Eukaryota; kingdom Metazoa; phylum Chordata; class Actinopteri; order Salmoniformes; family Salmonidae; genus Oncorhynchus; species Oncorhynchus mykiss. The sequence continues at coordinate 23,660,833 of NC_143048.1, read as the reverse complement.
GTCCGAAAGATGACAGCAGTTTCATGGTATGAATAATGTACCTTTCCACAATCTAAAATATGTTTGATCATGGAAAGGTGTTAGAGGGGATACCTGTGTGTTACAATATGCAGTATTGATAAAAAAAAATAATTAATGGTTTTCAGGGGACACAGGAAAATCATCTAAATGAGTGGTGTCGCCCTCTCTGCGCTCAGGTTGCTCCATACTTCTGATGCTGCCACATGGCCTCTCAATTATTCACATTGGAAAGGTTAGCGCATGTCAAACATTATCAGGAGAAGCAACCTCACTATTGCCAAAAGAAGACTGAAACTCAGAGGTAGCTTAGAGGTCTAGCTGATTATCATGGGTCAGAAGCTTTTTAGTATTCACTTGAACAGACAGCCAAATGTGTTCATCCACATTTCAGCTGCACTCATGTTCATGGCATCACTCAAGAAAGATGATGGAGACTTTCCATAAATAAGCATTTGCATAAATGAGTTATGTTTACTAAGGAACTGCATGTTTGTTTGTAAAAAGGTTTAAATGCAGACACTCATCCCCATGTAAAACCAAGGCTTATTTGCCAACAAAGCGCATTTCTCAAATTAGCTACTGTCAGGAAAATAAAACGCTCTGTGTTCTCTGCAAATAATTCCCTCCAAAGCCAAGTCCAAAATGCCAAGGTCATTGTCCTGGTTATTTGCCATTCACCACCCCCAATTCAATGTGTAATTGCATAGATATAAGAGGGAGATAAACATAGGAATTTGGATCAGGGTCACATTGTAATTAGTGAATGTTCCTAATTATAATCGTTGCTTTGATTTGAACTAATAAGGGTAAGTATTACTACTCAGCATCTTTGGTTAGTCAATCTACCATGGTGTTAGACTGTAGGCCTATTTGTATAGATACTGTAACCCATCATTTCCTATGCACATGTAACAATTCTCGTTGGTGGAAGGAGAGGAGGACCAAAATGCAGCGTGGTAAATGTTTGTCATAATTTAATAGAAAAACTGAACACTACACAAAATAACAACGAAGAGAAAACGAAACAGTTCTGCCAGGTGAACACCCACAACCAAAATGGGGAAAACAGGCTACCGAAGTATGATTCTCAATCAGAGACAACGAACGACACCTGCCTCTGATTGAGAACCATACTAGGCCAAACACATAGAAATATAACATAGAAAAAAGGACATAGACTTCGCACCCCAACTCACTCCCTGACCAACCTAAAAGAAAGACAAAAAAAAGGAACTAAGGTCAGAACGTGACAGTACCCCCCACCCCCCAAAGGTGCGGACTCCGGCCACAAAACCTGAATCTATAGGGGAGGATCTGGGTGGGCGTTTGTCCACGGTGGCGGCTCTGGCGCGGGATGTGGACCCCACTCCACCATAGTCGTTGCCCGCTGAAGTGGCGCCTTTGGAGCGGCGACCCTCGCCGCCGACCTCGAACTGGGGACCCTTGCAGCGGGCCCCGAATAGATGGGAGACTCCGGCAGCGCCGGAGTGAAGAGCGACTCCGGCAGCGCCGGGGTGAAGGGCGACTCCTGACTGACGGGCGGCTCTGGCAGCTCCTGACTGACGGGCGGCTCTGGCAGCTCCGGACAGTAGGGAGACTCTGGCAGCTCCGGACAGGAGGGAGACTCTGGCAGCTCCGGACAGGAGGGAGACTCTGGCAGCTCCGGACAGGAGGGAGACTCTGGCAGCTCCGGACAGGAGGGAGACTCTGGCAGCTCCGGACAGGAGGGAGACTCTGGCAGCTCCGGACAGGAGGGAGACTCTGGCAGCTCCGGACAGGAGGGAGACTCTGGCAGCTCCGGACAGGAGGGAGACTCTGGCAGCTCCGGACAGGAGGGAGACTCTGGCAGCTCCGGACAGGAGGGAGACTCTGGCAGCTCCGGACAGGAGGGAGGCTCTGGCAGCTCCGGACAGGAGGGAGGCTCTGGCAGCTCCGGACAGGAGGGAGGCTCTGGCAGCTCCGGACAGGAGGGAGACTCTGGCAGCTCCGGACAGGAGGGAGAACCTGGAGGGAGGAGACGGAGAGACAGCCTGGTGCGTGGGGCTGCCACAGGACCCACCAGGCTGGGGAGACCTACAGGAGGCCTGGTGCGTGGAGGAGGCACCGGATGGACCGGACTGTAGGGGAGCACTGGAGCTCTGGTGCGCAGCCTTGGCACCACTCCTCCAGGCTGAATGACCACTTTAGCCCGGACCCTCCAGAGTGCAGGCACAGGTTGAACCGAGCTGTGGGTGAGCACTGGAGATCTGGTGCATAGTACTCGCACCTCTCCCTTAGGCCCAATGCCCACATTCGCCCGGCACGGGCGAAGCGCAGGCATAGGACGCACTGCACCCTCCCAGCGCCCCGGAGACACAGCATGCAGAGCCGGCACAGGATACCCTGGGCCGAAACGGCGTACCGAAGACCAGACACGCTAGGCCGGCACAACACACCCTGGCTGGATGCCCACTCTCACATGGCACTTGCGGGGGGCTGGCCTATAGCACTCTGGGCTATGAGCGCGTACTGGCGACACCGTGCGCTCCACCGCATAACACGGTGCCTGACCAGTACAATGCTGCTTTCGCTAAGCAGGAGTGGGCTCAGGTCTCCAACCTGACTCTGCCACACTCTCCGTGTGCCTCCCCCCAAAACATTTTGGGGCTGTCTCTCGTGCCTGTCGCACTGCCATGCTACCTCCTCATATCGCCGCCGCTCAGCTTTCACTGCCTCCAGTTCTTCCTTGGGGCGGCGATATTCCCCAGCCTGTGCCCAGGGTCCCTTGCTGTCCAAAATCTCCTCCCAAGTCCAGGAGTCCAGAACCCTCTGCTCGAGGTTACCACGCTGCTTGGTCCTTTTTTGGTGGGTGTTTCTATAACGATTCTCGTTGGTGGAAGGAGAAGAGGACCAAAATGCAGCGTGGTAAATGTTCGTCATAATTTAATTGAAAGCTGAACACTACACAAAATAACAACGAAGAGAAAACGAAACAGTTTTGCCAGGTGAACAGACACTAAACAGAAATTAAACACCCACAACCAAAATGGGGAAAACAGGCTACCGAAGTATGATTCTCAATCAGAGACAACGAACGACACCTGCATCTGATTGAGAACCATACTAGGCCAAACACATATAAATATAATAACATAGAAAAAGGACATAGACTACCCACCCCAACTCACGCCCTGACCAACCTAACAGAAAGACATAAAAAAGGAACTAAGGTCAGAATGTGACAGCACATTTACATACAATTGTTTGGATAAACTGGATAAGAGATATTTTTGTTTCACCTCATCTCGAAGGTGGTGGGGGTTGATATATCTATTATTAGAGATAGTACCCACTGAGCACAGATGTCAATTCAACATCTATTCCACATTGGTTCAACGCAATTTCATTAAAATGACGTGGAAACAACTTTGATTCAACCTCTGTGTGCCCAGTGGGTAGACTGGGGCTCTTTGAGGTTCCAGCTCTGCAGTGCCTGGCTGTTGAAAAGCTCTTTGTTTGAAAAGTGGTGGCGGAGGGATGGTGGTGAGAAGCTCACGGGTTACAGGAGAAGAGTCACTGTCAGGGCCAGGGTAAGCCAACGCCCTTCTGTCACTAGTAGACGGGATTCCCATTCGAGGAGAGATTTGTCAAGGCGTCATTGATTTGGTGCTGTGGTTCAGAGGGTGACATGCAGAACATGCTGAAACAAGCATCTCTACAGCCCCACAGAGCAACACCAATATTTCACCCTGAACTCTTTCCAATAGCGATTTAACACCACAAAACATAAACACACTTGATTTAATACGGTTAAAAAATGCAATTACAATTATTGATAGTCAACATCCCTTATCTGTTTATGGTCCACCAATGTGTATTAATAAAGCTATCCCTTATTTGACACAGTGTGATTTACTAGCCAGTGATGATTGATGTTATGCTACATTTGGTTTCTGCCAAATAAAAATGCATTACTGAGGGAGTGTGCCAAGAACTTCAAGGTGCTCTTGATTTTTTAATTAGGTAAACAGCGTGAAATATGAAAGAACTCAAGTCTTTGTATACCAACAAAAAGTGGGATAAAACTGTATGTACTTGACAACATGAACAGTTTCTTCACCAAGCTGAAAAAAGAAAATGTATGAACAAAAAGCAAGCGTGAAACACAAACCTATTGACAGAATCCATTTCCTGTTGCAGTGCACTTCAGCTTATCAAATTGTTGGATCACAGTAGATTCAGAGTTTTCTCTCCTCATGCACCAAAACAGAAAATAACCATGACTCCAGTTCTAGTGTTTGTCCTCGCATTGTGTTCTATTTCCTGTGCGGGGGAAAGAATGCAGAGGTGTGTTCTGTCTCAGTTGAGGATTATTAAATGGCTTCAACTGAGAAGAAAAGGCATTTAGGAAGTCACAGAAGGAAATGTCTTCTTTTATTTCATCGCTCAGCAGATTATCATGTTCAAATTGAATGTATTTTCATCCCAATTGTAAACAAAGCACTTATGCATATAATTTCAAATGGGGAGCTTCTGGAGTGCTGATATTCAAAAGATTATCAACTAGATGATAGATGTGCCTGTAAACAGAGCATTAGTTGTTTTATTAGCAAACTCAGCTGCATGTATTATTACATACAGCATCTAGCTGGAACATTGTTCCATGTCTGCATTTCCCAAGAATGATTATGTTTCACAGCTAACAAACCTGTACATGAAAACAATACATCTAACAATGAAACAAGACGTTATGTTTTTCAGAGACATTCCTAGCCATTGTAAATGTATTGCAACAGCACTCCATCAATTTAGGAGAAGGCTCCCGGTGAAGTCCACAATTAGTATACATATGCAGTTTTTTAGACCCCAAGGACTGATATGCATGAGAAGGGCAATTAAATATGAATATGTGGACAATTAAAATAAATTGTACTAATTGCATCCATCATCAATCCTCTCTTAGCTCTTTATGAAGAGCTATATTAACAATGGATTTATATGCTCAGCTCAGTTGCAGGCCAATAGTGGTCTAATAAGTTTTTTCATTGGCACTTGAGCGCTCTAATACACGTTCCTTTATCATGTGAGAATTAGAATGACAATTTTGAACACTGATGACATGACTATTTCATTTCCTGCTGTGTACAGGCAGAACTCCCTCCTCTATTGCCTATTAGTGGATCCATGCACCTGTACCATTCAGCCAAATTGACTGAGCATGACAAACCATATCTGCTAACCCAGAATTGATTCCTTTGAATGGCCCGCTGTTATCATAAACAAATGTTTACAGCAACACCATTATCTTCCTAAGGAAATGTAGTTGGATTTGTTGAGTCGTTATGTGAAAATCATCAAATCTAAATAATTGTTGAGGGCCTGCAGAGCTGCCAGCATGGAGGAGATCAGCTCTTCACTCCCCATCTTCTTATGCCGTAGCAGTTCAAACAGGCATGGTAATTTCAGCACCTCAGACAGCAACTGGGAGTTTCAGCACCACGGACAGCAGCCAGTTAATGGCCAAGCAGGGCTTTGAGGATGAAAGAGGAGGAGCAGATTGTAGAGCTTAATGAAACACACCTGGAGCTCATCAAGGCTGACCTTTATCAACTGTCTTAGTGTCTCCGCCCTGAATGGGAATAATTTGGCTGAAATGAACATGTGTGTCCTGTGTGTTAATGTATCCTCATTGTGTTAATGTGTCCTTATTGTATTAGATACTGACAGTCCAAACCAGTCAGACTATGGACAGGAAGGCTCCTTTAAAATATGTTGACCTATGAGCAACTCAATCTGCCCCTCACTTTTATGAGCTGATGATGTAGAACATTTTTCAACTTCTTTTTTAAATGTATTTCTAATTTATTTTTCTTAAATCAAAATGAATTACCCTGTGAGGGGTGCGTCATGCACCAGCAGCGCTGTGGATTTCATGCCTTAAGGCTGCAGGTCCAATACCACATCGGACCCTGTTATCACAGAGGACATTAATCCCCTGAACTTCACTGCCTCAACTCTCGCCTCCGACAAATGAGGGAATGGCTGATAAGGATGTGATGTCCTTAGAGAATCCTGTTTCCTTCCTTCACTGTGAGGTCTTGCTGCCATTTGCACACACCAATAGCTTGGCCCTGACCTTTCCTGTGAATGTGGTTGTCTGTGTCACTTCTCTTAAATGTCACTGAGTATCTGCTTCCATCCTGCATCCTGACAGCAGCCAGCCAAAGGAAGGTGTTTTCCATTAGCTCTAACTTTCAGACTGGTGGTGCAGCCAGAAAGACAAGTAGGTATCACAGCTGTCAGAAAAACTGTGGAACCTCTTCCTCCACACATACACTTTTCAGTTTCCACTTCCACTTTTAGTTAGAAGTCATAAACTTCACACCATGTCTGAAATAAACCCCAGTTCACAAAATATATGTGGGGGGAAACATGAGGGAGCAAAACAGGGTACAAAAAACACATTTCTGTCAATTAAAAACCTATCTAAACCTATCTAAATCTAAACAGAAACCTAGTTTGTTGGTGTGTCTTTTTCTCTGATGTTAGTGTGATTGCAGTGTCCAGGAAGGACTGATGGAGTGGCTTTGTCCAGGAAGGTGAAATTGAATCTCTTGTGCCTTGACTCAGGAATTGCCTTGCAGCACTCCAGCTAGTAGTTACCACTTCACACTCCACAGGTCAGCCAAATTGCTCGGCACCCAGTGTAAGTTAGTATAGCCTATAAAAAGAAATAACCATAAAGACGGGAAGCTATTGATACACAGCATTGTATTGCTTATGTAAAAGAAGAGTATATTCAATCAAATACTCTCCTGTGTTTTCTGTGCCTGTGGAAGCCCTGTGCCAATTGTTCTATCCAGATCTCTGCTATGATATGGGTTAATTTTCTACTCAGAGAGACCCGACTTACACAAAACACTACAGGTCCATTTTAGCCCTTAACCTATCAAGTGCCTGCTGCTGGGCCATCAAGTGGAGAACAATCTGCAGTCCCCAGTGTGAGTGTAGTAGCATAAATCAAATACAAGAAAATGTTCCTCAATATGAGTTGTCCCACTTCATTTTGGTTTGCGATATTGAACCTTATTTCCTATATCAGTAGGTGTCTCTGGTGGTACATTCCTGGAGAGGGATATATGGTCAGTTTCTTCAGCATCTCTGAGAGGTCTGAGCTGGGGAGTTCCTTGCCTTCTAATCCAGGGCCCAGAGGGAGAAAGACAGGAATGAACCAGACAGAGTGCGGCACACTGAATGGATACTAAAGTGGACTCAAATGTGGGGGCACAAAAACTGTTAACAGCCCAGACACTTGGTTCAGTGCAGCATGTCATAGTTCTGTACCCACGGCTGCATTTTTATTTCCCAGTGGCCTCAATTTGTCAGAAGGGATTGTGTAAGTGTCAGGAGTGAGGTAGCCCAGCAGTGTGACAGAATCCCTGGATAAACAGCTGCAATGAAACTATTCTCATACCCACCCTCCTCTACTTAGAAGAGAATAATCAGTGTCAAATATTGCATGGTCTACCCCTTTCCCTCCCCGTCTCCGACTCTGGCTACATCTGCTCCAGGGTGTTCGTGTGTCATGTCCAGCATGTAAATAGAAAACAACATTTCCATCTGTCTGGTAAACTAACAGGGTTAGTCATCCCCTCAGATCACAAATACAGGCGGGGGGGTTTCCAGATGAGTTCAGATGGTATATTCTGATTTGTGTTTTGTATGCTGAATAGTCTGGAACTTTACCTCAGAATTCATTCATTTAAATTGAAATGTATTAATGTATCCCTGCTTAAAAATATCTGGGCATCTGGATAATTGGTGGTCTGTCTTTAAAAAGCATATTGATGAGTTAATGAAGAATAAAAATAGGCTTCTTATATACTAGAAATACAGTGCATTCGGAAAGTATTCAGACCCTTTTCTATGAGATTCGAAATTGAGCTCAGGTGCATCCTGCTTCCATTGATCATGATCATGAGATGATTATACAACTTCATTTGAGTCTACCTGTGGTAAATTAAATTGATTGGACATGATTTAGAAAGGCACACACCTGTCTATATAAGGTACCACAGTTGACAGTGCATGTCAGAGCAAAAACCAAGCCATGAGGTCGAAGGAATTGTCTGTACAGTTCCGAGACAGAATTGTGTCGAGGCACAGATCTGGAGAAGGGTTCCAAAAAATGTCTGCAGCATTTAAGGCCCCCAAGAACACAGTGGCCTCCATCATTCTTAAATGGACGAAGTTTGGAACCATCATGACTCTACCTAGAGCTGGCCGCCCGGCCAAACTGAGCAATCGTGGGAGAAGGGCCTTGGTCATGGAAGTGACCAAGAAACTGATGGTCACTCTGACAGAGCTCCAGAGTTCCTCTGTGGAGATGGGAGAGCCTTCCAGAAGAACAACCATCTCTGCAGCACTCCACCAATCAGGTCTTTATGGTAACCAGACGAAGCCACTCCTCAATAAAAGGCACATAACATCCCTCTTGGAGTTTGCCAAAAGGCAATCTGTGTGCAATCTGTCTGCAGAGAAGAATGGGAGAAACTCCCCAAATACAGGTGTGCCAAACTTGTAGCGTCATACCCAAAAATGCTCAAGGCTGTAATTGCTGCCAAAGGTGTTTCAATAAAGTTTGGAGTAAAGGTTCTGAATACTTATGTAAATGTGACATTTCAGTTTTTTTATTGTTAATACATTTTCAAACATTTCAACCTGTTTTTGCCTTGTCATTCTGGGGTATTGTGTGTAGATTGACGAGGGGGAAAAAAACAATTGAATCTATTTTAGAGTAAGGCGGTAACGTAAAAAATGTCAAGGGGTCTGAATACTTTCCGAATGAACTGTAGGTCCTACCTCTAACTTAATAGTAGAAAGCAGGTCATTCAATCGATGTTCCTACCGGTCCTAGACCATGGCGACATCATCTACATGAATTTAGCTGCCACTTCATTAAAGCCATTAGATGCAGTTCACCATACCTCACTTCATTTCATTACAGAAGAAAGGTTCAAAACACATCACTGCATCATCCTTTACCAGAAAAAACACAGGGCCTCTTTGAAGTCACATAGATGACAAATACAGGCCTTGCATATCAAATGGCAATTTCACAGAAAATGATTTCATTGGAATGTTTATAGAAAGCCACATTCTGAGTCCTTCTTGCATCCAACAACGTGCGTGTGTCTATATTCAGAGCTGCAACAATACATTTATATGCTGATAAGTAGTTTATTCTAAAAGGCTATGGAATGCTTTTGATGTTGCTTTGATCTTCAACGCGTTGCTATGAAATCAAGTAGGTGAGATAAATTGGTCAACAAAGTACAAGCTGCCAATAGAATTGAAAGCAAAGAATGAAAACAGATTGCACTATTATATTTTATCACATAGTCATACTGTATGACATGACATCTCTAGATGGACAATTCTTCAGGAGATGGCTTTGCTGTGGTGACATGAGAATACCCAATGCACCCCATTACAACCCCATGTTAAATCTACTGAATGTCCTGTACAGTATATCGGTTGATTAGGAAATGTGTGAACAATAACTAAGAAGAGACAGCTATGTGGTGAGAGATGACTGCACTGCAAAGAGGCAGGGATGACTGCATTGCAGATATGACAGTAGCTCTCTTTATACAGAAGTTATTATTCAAAGTAATCAGCCACCCTGCTGCAGGTAATCAATGCAGACAGGAGCATATGGCCATCCCTCTGATTTGTTTTCTGTCGGGATACAACCTGCATTACAAACCCACCACCAGTCAATGCTTGGCAGATACCTCACACACAAGTGATTGCTTTTGGGAGTCTGACACTTGTAATGACAAGCAGGAATCCATTTGATTCTGCTCATTTGAGAAAAGTTTAGGAGGCAAATGGTCATTTTTTCTCATCAAGAGAGAGGTAATTTTCAGTGTTGTGGAACCAAATCCATTTCTGATTACCCAGGCTGTGTTTAAGAGGAGTATCATGTTTCCATGGGACACTGCCAATGGTGCAGGTTTCTTAGACAGATTTTTCAAAACCTACTGTCTCATTAAGTCAGGCTCCCTTTCCGAAAGTTGTGCTTACATGCTTACATACAGTGGTGGGAAAAGGACCCAATTGTCATACTTGAGTTAAAGTAAAAATACTTTCATAGAAAAATTGGGTACTCGCTGAAAAAGTTTGAATGCCTCTGGTCTAGGGGATATCTGTGTGGCATGCCATACACTGCATTAACAGTTAGTAGTCTTGGTGGTCTTCCTGAACAGTAAGATGTATTATCATTAAGCAGCCTGACCCATGACGACCAACCCCGGTGGCAGCTGACGTATAAACACTAAGCAGATAAAAACAAGACCTGACCGCAGTTTGCAGCCATTCTTGCAGTGGTGGAAAAAGTACCCAATTGTCATACTTGAGTAAAAGCAAAGTTACTTTAATAGAAAATGACTCAAGTAAAAGTGAAAGTCACCCAGTAAAATACTACTTCAGTAAAAGTCTAAAAGTATTTGGTTTTAAATATACATAAGTATCAAAATTAAAATGAATGACTCAAATATACTTAAGTATCAAAAGTAAAAGTGTAAATAATTTCACATTCCTTTCATTAAACAAACCAGACAACACAAATTGTAACATTACATTTTTTTACGGATAGCCTGTGGCACACTCCAAAACTCAGACATAATTTACAAACTAAGCTTGTTTAGAGTCCACCAGATCAGAGGATAGTGTTTACCAGGGATGACCAGGGGTGTAGGGATGACCAGGGGTGTTCTCTTGATAAGTGTTTGAATTCCTGCCCTACTAAGCATTCAAAATATTTTAAGA